>NC_054374.1:154109838-154745910 GCF_017654675.1 Xenopus laevis | reverse complement strand
GCCAGCATAAATGTTGACACCCACGAATTGACACCAGCATCAAAATTCACATTTTGCCAATTTTACGCCCGTTTCTCGAATTTCGCGGTGAAGCGAAAAGGGCCAAATTCGCCCATCACTAGCAGAAAGTCTCTACAGCCCTTTTCTAGCTATGACGCCACAATGCAGCCACAACAACATATGTGAAGAGCACTGACCACTGGAACCTTATCCTAAATGAGGATAGGCACATATGTCTACTTAAAGGAACAGTAACACCAAAAAATGTAAGTGTTTTAAAGTTATGAAAATATCATGTACTGTTGCCCTGCACTGGTAAAACTGATCTGTTTGCTTCAGAAACACTACTATAGTTCATATAAACAAGCTGCTGGGGAGCAATGGCAGAAATTGAAAAATGGCTATATGGCACAGGATAACTAATGGATAACAGATAACACCATTAGACAGACAGAGCTTATTTGCTATCTGCTGTGTAACCTGAGCCTTTTCTCCTTTGAATGGCTGCCCCCATTGCTACACAGCATCTTATTTATATAAACAATAGTAGTGTTTCTGAAGCAAACACATCAGTTTTACCAGTGCAGGGCAACACTGCATTATATTTTCATTACTTTAAAACACTTATTTTTTGACGTTACTGTTCCTTTAAAATGACAGAGCACGTACGCTTCTCATCTTGCCTTCACTGATTTACAGTATATCCAACAGTCTGAAAATTAAGCTTATCCTTTAATCTGTGGGGTTCTTTTTTGTGGTTAATATTGTAAATTCAATAGTTTTACTTTTACTACAGACTCACATGTGAGGCAAGAATAGGCTTCTTGCTGCTCATCCAAGGAAGTACCTGCTGCTATTTATTCATAGCTCTACACTATCGAATGATTACACTCTGCGAAAAAACAAATGCTGTACGGTATTCTTTGCAGATATCTGTATCCATAACAGTAGGTGATATTTCTAATGGAAGAAGCCCAGGGGGTTCATTTTGATAGGCTTATTTCAATTTTTGGCAACACAGTGATGTTCAAATTTGTTGATCATTTTAATTTCATCTGTTTTCCTGTTTTTGTTTTTTTTTTTCATAATTTTAGCTTCAGCTCCAACATTTGAGTTAAGCCAAAAACAAAAAACAGTTGTCATAACGAAAGGGAAGGAAGTTGTTCTGGAATGCAAACCTTCTGCCTCTCCAAAGCCGTCCATCTCGTGGATGAAAGGGGAGAAAGCTGTAAGGCAGAACAAGAGGTTAGTTTTTTTAATTTAATAAATAGTTATCTCCTTTATTTATCACATGATAAGAATTATGCGTATCTTTGATGTGGCTTGTTTGTTCCTGTCTAATGCTCCTAGGTGGTCATGGTCTATTTCTTGCAAGGTTACTACTGTATATTACAAAAATGCTAATAACAGTATACAGTACAACATTTTCTCACTGTAGCCTTGCCTCCACATCTAGACTCCAGCTATAGAGAAACTGAGTCCAGGCAAGTTGTATGATGACAGTGTATTAGCACCAAATTTTTTGAAGAAAGGTATGCCATAGGGATGAAAAGTTTTATGACTGTAGGTCCATCAGCTCAATACAAAGCTTCTGATTTGTGCTGTTGAACCTTTATAAAAGATCAGTATTAGTGACGGGTGAATCTGACCCGTTTCGCTTTGCCAAAATTCGCAAAACAGCAACAAATCTTGAAGTCTATGGGCGTCACATGTATTTTCGAGTGACAATTATTTTCACCCATTGGAGTCTAATTCAGCAAAAAAATTCGCTCATCACTAATCTGCATACATAGGCTGAGATATAGAGGCCCAATTCATGTGGGACCTGTGGGTTAGGCTGACTTCCATAGAAGAAGGTTGTAATGGGCTGGGCAATTCTTTCTGATATCCCTGCCCCCGACCTTACACCACTGGCTCCCAGCATCAGCAGTCTCTATTTATAGGTTCATGCCTGCCCTGTCCCTTTTGTGACATCAGAGATGGGCAGGCCAGACGCGGGTCTATAAATAGAGCTACCAATCTGGGTTGGGTAATGTTTGGGATGGGAGAGATTGGCTAAAGCTGGCCATAGATGTTGAGATTTTTAAAAGATCTGATCCTCATCGTGAGACCACGATTTTCTCGGAACGATCGTACAAATTGACCATCAACTAAAAAGACCAATTTGCCAGGAAAACAAAGGGGAGCTGCCTGCTCGGCCCTGCAGACATAGAGAGATTGCACTGGGGCCGACAAAGATTTTTTGACCTGGCCGATCAATTTCCTGACAGATGTCGGCCGAAAAATCGTAAGATGTACGATCCTTCGAATCCCACTCACCACACGATGATTTCGAAGGATTGGTCGGACTTCCCTAAAATCGGTTATTCGGCAACAAGAACCGTCGAGTCTATGGGGAGCTTTAGGGTCAAATGCGGGTTGTATTTTTCTCAACCCTCACATCACTAGAACTGAATGTAGTTAAAGAGGCCTAAGATCAAAAGAAAGGTGTTTTTTTTATGATTTAGCATTAATTGAGAATGTTTCATTATTCAAATACAATGTAATTCTCCTACCGCACACCTGTAGTTCACCAATCCTGCAGTTGGTGGTGCTTTCCTTCCGTTGACCCGGCCGGGTCCCTTAGCAACCAATGTGTATAAGAAACGGATCTGCACACACACTGATTAATGCAGTCGGGGAATATCCCCTTTTATTCAGCCACCAAACATCAACGTTTCGGGGGGGGGAACACCCATGATGAAGGGTGGGTGTTCCCCCCCGAAACGTTGATGTTTGGTGGCTGAATAAAAGGGGATATTCCCCGACTGCATTAATCAGTGTGTGTGCGGATCCGTTTCTTATACACATTCATTATTCAAATAGGCATCATGTCACCTAACTATACCTGTTTATAATCATTCTCCCTGATGTTTTAAGTACTATCTGTGGGTTCCAAGGTGTGTGTAGTTTGTTTGGACTTGTCCTATCACAGCTCTGCTTTTCTTTGAATAACCATTTTGGTTTTTTTAATACTTCTCCAAGGTTAGCAAAGATTCCCACCAGCTTTCCATGGATGAAAATATTGCCAAAGAGTTATTTGCCTTGAGGTTTAATACACTCGTATAAAACAATCACATTGCTCTGTCAGCCACCTCATTTCAAATTCTGTATTACCAATACGGTAAGACTTGCTCTGTAGCTGAATTATGGCACTCCATCTATTATTACTCCAGAAAGCCTTTTCTATGGACTGCAGTAGAAATGCTTTGACATTCCAGATGAAGTCAAGGCTAAAAGTGCTGGCATGACCTGTGTAAGCAAACATAACCTTTCATTTATCTCTGTTCTATTGCATCTGTTGTTTACCTGGTCATTGTCCTTTCATTTATCTTTGTTCTTTTGCATCTGTTGTTTATCTGGCTTGTGTATCCCAAACCCTTTACAGATATAAAGTGCTCAGATTTGTATCAGCAACAAACACGAATAAGCAATATTCATTGAATATGCGTTATCTGTATGACTTCATTTAAGAAGGAGTATATTTAATTTCAAATATCAACTTTGCTGATGTCCACTATCATTGGTTTTTGTAGGTCCTTCTAAGCAAGCCACGTTAGTAATATAAAGCAGGACTGTCTATCCACTGACTCTACAGCTGTTTTTGTACTTTACCAACTGAAGGACTGCAGGCCAAGCAACAATGACAATAAATTAACATGGGATACCATTGTCTTGTTTTACTCAACATGTCTACTGTGCTATATACCACTATTCCTATCTGTAATTATCTACAGTGTCCTTGGCATTCACCCCATGTGGATCCTCTACAAAGACAAAGCAGATTATAACAACAAATGTATTGCCTATAAGCCTACAAAGAAAAAATAATACTAAAACTAAGATGGCAAAACACTTTGTTGCTGGTCACTCCATTAGCACTTTGGGGCAAATTCACAAAAGCGCAAATTCGCCAACGTGACGTCATTTCGTTATTTCGCCGATTTACTACGGGCGTTGGCGTAAATTCGCTAGCGAAGTGGACCTACTCTAGCGCTACTTCACAACCTTACGCCAGGCGAAGTTGCGCTATGGGGACGTAACTACGCTAATTCACTAACTTGCGGATTTTCATGAACGTTAACTCTTGCGCCAGACTTGCCTTCACCAACTGAGACCAGGCAAAGTGCAATAGAGTAGATAGCAATTGCTTCAAAAAACAAAAAACGCTGGCGTCTTTTCCTTTTTTAAGGGTGATAGGCTGAAAAAGATCGGACATTTTTTTGGGGGTACCCTACTTCCCCTAACATATGGCACCTAAACTATACAGTGGCCACATGTATAGGGCAAAATAACAACTCTATTTTATTTTATGAAGCTTTCCCAGTCTTGTGTAGTGTAATGTATTTGTTGCTACATATACGTCCATTCAACTTTAACTTGGCACCATATGCAAATTAGGCATCGCTAGCGTAACTTCGCTTTGCTTGACGAATTAACGCTAGCACAAATTTGCTACCGTTCGCCTTCCTGAGAGCAACTTCGGATTTTAGTGAATTAGCGGCGCCCTGGCGAAATTTCGCCTGGCGAAGTGCGGCAAACGCGTCGCTAGCGCATTTTCGCTGCTTAGTGAATTTGCCCCATAGTGTTTTTGGCCATGAAACCATGACAATTTGATGTTTTCCAGATGATTACTAAAACATGTATGTGCAGTAAATAAGTTACAGTGGTAGCAATACTATTGGTAGAGTCCATAATAATAATAATAATGGGATTCTCTGAATAAAATGTTATTGTGAAGGAGAGTTTCATTCTGCCTATGTGATTATTATTCAGAAAATATCTCTAATGGATTGAGATATTTATCACCCTGCACATATATATTTAATCACTGTGCATAAATTCTACTGCCACATCTATATTTAATATGAACACATATAATTCAAGGTCCCAGGTGTCCTATATGGTTCTGCTAGGCTTTCCTACTTTAAAAGTCAGACAAGTCTCTGTGCAGCTCAGAAGGCAAGTGATGAATAGATACTTTGTCCCCTTGAATCTGCCATCTTAAAATAGGTTGCTGCAGATTAAACTCTGCTACTCGATATATGATAGAATATAGTGTGCTGCTCAAATGAAGAGACACATCAAATATCCCATTATCCTAAAAATGATAATGGCGCATGTGGGATTTCCTGAGAAGATATTTAATTTCTCTGTAAGAAGGTAGCAAGGTACAGAATGGTTCCTCATACATAAATGTGTTCTAATAGTTTCACTACCAAACACTAGGGATGTAGCGAACTGTTCTGCGGCGAACTTGTTCGCGCGAACATCGGCTGTTCGCATCCGCCGCAAGTTCGCGAACGTCGCGCGACGTTCGCCAATAGGCGTTCGCGTCAAAATCGTTCGACCATTCGGTCGCTAAAATCGAACGATTTTCGTTCGATTCGAACGAAAATCGTTCGATCGTTCGAATCGAACGATTTTCGGATGTTCGAAGTTCGCGAACTGTTCGCAAACTGTTCGCATTTTTTGCCGGTGTTCGCGAACGGCGTTCGCGAACACATACTCGGCGGTTCGCTACATCCCTACCAAACACATGGTGCAGCCTTCATTATTAGACTCTGTTTCCCTTCAGTAGTACCCAGTCCATGATGTTCTTCTTTAGGACAATGTTACCCCAGTCTTGTCCCCAGCATCAATATCATGAGTCTTGCCACCCACTCAACTGATCCCATGCAAACAGCTTCTATTTTAGCCCTACATATGAATTGGATCTGATGCCAAATAAATTTCGTTTTAGGTATACTGTACTTTCAACTGCATTTTTTTGCATCCCATATAATTGGTTTGATTCAGAGATTCAGAGATTTCTTACCTTTGCTTTCTAATTTGCTCATTTACTGCTATTCACATGCACTTGATCCCTGCAATATGCAGGCAAGTCCAATCAGATGCAGTGCAATACTTCAAGGGTAACAACTTTGCACTGGCCTCCCCTGCATATATATATATATATTTATTTAATATATAGTAGTTAGTTATCTGAATGATTCACAAGCTAAGGGGCATTCCAAGGCATGGGCACATCACAACTATCACCAAAGCATATGGAAATATATATATATATATATATATATATATATATATATATATATATATATATATATATATATATGCACCACTGGCTAAAGTTGCATATAGAAAGTACCTGGTGCAATCAAAGTGCAAATATGGACATTATTTGCACCATTTTTTGCACTTTTTCAGCAATAACAGGCACAAAAATGATCTATAACAATCTGCCAGTTAGCTCTGCATTAGTGTATGAGAAACAAGGCTCAGAGCAAAGGATGCCTGTATTTAACATCTGACCTGACCAAACTTAAGGGCTCTTACACACACAAGTTTCTTCATGCATTCCCCTGCAATCAGTTTGAATGCGTTCAACTGCAGGGGAGCACAGGAAGAAGCACAGTCTATTTAATCATAGGGATAGTCAATGCATTAAAACTGACTACAAGGGAATGCACAAAGAAGCATTCATGTGAGAGAGCCTTAAATACAGAGCTTCCATTGCATGTTACACCTATGTAGTTATGTGCACTAGTATGGGCCATCCCTTTCCATGCAGGTGCAAGTTGAACCAATTTGCAGGCAATTTGCCAACCAGTCCAAGTCTGTCACGACCGGCACCCAATACCAGAACAAGTGCCAAGTACCCTGGTCTCAGCTCAGCTTCACCAGTAGTGTGACCATCTTTGGGCTTTGGGAGGAGCCCTCAGCTTACTTGGGTGCCACCTGGACTTAACGAGTTTTACAAGGTGAGATGTTCTGGCTGGCAAAGGGGCACGGCTGTTAGTAGAGTCTTTTGGGCCGAAGGTCACGGTACAAAAGGATTAGGCAGGAGGATGGTCGGACAGGCTGGGTTGTGGCAGGCGGATATCAGAATCTTCAGGCAGCCAAGGGTCAAAACCGGGTAGTCAATCAAGGGGTTAAGCTGGAAGAGTTGTCGTAGGCAGGCAAGGGTCAGGATACAGATTGGAGAGTAGTCAGGAACAGGCAAGGTCAAACATGAAGAATCAGGATCTGAATCGGAATAACTGGAAATGGCACAAGGCACAGGAACCACAGATCAAAGTTCTATCACGGGAAAAAGGGCCCTTAAATAGCATTCAAAATTCGCACAGGTACTTTTATTACAAAGTCTTTTTTCCTCTGGTCTCTGACTGCTTTGCAGGAGTCGTGATTACTTTTATGTTATAGTCACATAGTAAATGAGCCCTTCTATTTTTGGTTATGGACCAAAAAGATTGGTACCATATAATTATGTCTCATATGGCCAGCTGTCTGTGACATTCTGTGTTGTCCTTCTGAGAATTATTATTTTTGCAGCTAGACTATTCAATTATTTCTGTTCCTTCTACTTCTTTAGACAAGTTCCATGATTGTTCAATGTGTCACCGCCGTGTTATTTTAGAAGTTAGGTCACGCTGCACTTTTTTTCAGACCTTTGGGAAAGTCGCACAAGGTTTTGTAGAGTCTGTGTTTAGTCACAGGAACATGGTATCCAGTCTGTGGAAAATGAGACAATTGGAAGCAAAATTAATTTAGATAGTGACATTTAAAACGTAGCTATTTAATTGCTGAATTGGAATTTAGTATGTCTCTTATTGCTTCCGAATTCAACCCCCTAGGCACAAAAATCCCTCCCCTGCGTAGGCCCCCCTCCCTCCTCCCTCCGGTCTACCTCCCCTCCCCCGGGCAAATGACCCTAATTTGTTACTTACCCCTCCTTCTAGGTCCTCTCCAGCGGAGTTCACGGCAGCCATCTTCTCCCGAGCGCTCTTCTTCCTGTAGGCATCAGCATTGGTGGCGCATGCACAGTAGGAGGCATTTGTTGTTTCGGAAAGTTTGTGACTTTCGGGCGAATGCGCAGTATCTCCGTACTGGCATATGCCTCCAACTGTGCACGCGCAGAAAGTCACAAAGTTTCCGATTTCTTTTTCGGAAACTTCGTGACTTTTGTCTCATGCTCAGTAGATCCGAACCATCAAATGCCTCCTATTGTGCATGAGCCACCAAATGCCGATGACTACAGGAAGAAGAGCGCTTGGGAGAAGATGGCTGCCATGAACTCCGCTGGAGAGGACCTAGAAGGAGGGGTAAGTAACAAGTTAGGGGCATTTGCCCGGGGGGGAGGAAGGCTGGGGGGAGGAGGGGGCCTACGCAGGGGAGGGGGGAGGATTTTTGAATTCTTCTTTGTCTTCTACCCCATTAACCAGTTTAGTTGCACTTAGTCTCTGCTCTCTCTCCAGCTCATTTATATCCCTCTTAAGGACTGGAGTCCAAAACTGCACTGCATACTCCAGATGAGGCCTCACCAGGGACCTATAAAGAGGCAGAATTATGTTTTCATCCCTTGAGTTAATGCCCTTTTTTATTCAAGACAGAACTTTATTTGCTTTAGTAGCCACAGAATGACACTGCCCAGAATTAGACAACGTGTTATCTACAAAAACCCCTAGATCCTTCCATTTCGTGTATAACTAGAGAAAATGGGGATACATTTATCAGACTTCTACAAATATGCCGTTTGAAAAAAAAAAAAAAAACATAAACTCTCAAAGGGTTTAAGTATGAAGGACAGGCCCGGACTGAGAATCTGTCTCTTCGGGCATTTGCCCTAGGGGCCGCTCTATATTTTATTTAAGTGGGCCGCTCCTCACCTGGAAAACAGCATTGATTGCGCAGAAGCTCTTTCAATTCAGCCGATGGGCTCTAGGACCTCTGCGCCATCCAATCTCTCTCATGGCTCTGCCCCTCCCACTCCTCTCTGGTCTCACGCTGCTGCTGCTGCCGTGCTGTGTGAGTCCCAGCAGCTCAGAATGGAGTACACGTTGGTGTAAGTAAGGCCCCACAGTATTTATATTTCTTATCTGAAGAGCAACCAGTGTCTGGCATTACCTTTTATTTTAACTGTAACCATGTACATTAAATCCAGTTTTAGTAATAAAGCTATGCATAGAATCATTTCCATTGTACAGTCAGTTCTATTGGGGAAATCAGAGCACAATAATAAAAGCCACATAAGTTCAGTCTGGGGATCCAGCCAAAGATTCTATTGGGAGGTGCAACCAATAACTTTATTAACAGTGGTCCATCTTGTTAAATCAATGCTTATTTAACCTTATATTGCTTGTTATTAATGAAATAAAATGGCAGTTGCATTAAGTTAATAGAACAATTCTGTGCCTGTACAGATAATATTGATTTCTCTGTAGTCAATTCAAAGCTGGATGTGATTGAGAAAGGTTCTGCTAGTATGCCAGTGCCATCTGTCAGTTAAATCTATGGGAACAAAATAACTTTACTGTCCTAGGCCAGAGAAAAAAATAAAATGTGAAATAACAGCAAAGGAGCAGGTTTTAGTTAAGTGTGGGGGGGAGGCTAACAGATGCTGCTTAGCTCAGGATTTTTACAACTGCACAGTGAGGCCCCCGTTTCCGCAGATCCTACTAGGGGCTGTCCACCTTCACCCAGGACACATCCTGGCCTCCCTGGTAGCAATGGCCAGGATGGAGGGAGAGCAATAAGCACTATGGGAACAAGCTTTGTGGGGCCTTCAGGTACCTAGGTGAGGGATTAATAGCAAGCTACTGGCATGATGTTCCCCTGGGCATGTGAAAATCAGCTAGGGGGAATGTGCCACATTGAGTTTGGGGAGAGTTACTGGAGGAGAAAGGCCATGACAGAAGCCTGCATTTTTCTCTATAACAGGGAGAAATTGTGCCTATAGTAACAGTGGATAATAGTCTCTGGGAAGGGAGTGTGACTGTGGGATAGCAGGTATAGTAGGGAGAGATGGTGCCTATAGTAACAGTGGATAATAGTCTCTGGGAAGGGAGTGTGACTGTGGGATAGCAGGTATAGTAGGGAGAGATGGTGCCTATAGTAACAGTGGATAATAGTCTCTGGGAAGGGAGTGTGACTGTGGGATAGCAGGTATAGTAGGAGAGATGGTGCCTATAGTAACAGTGGATAATAGTCTCTGGGAAGGGAGTGTGACTGTGGGATAGCAGGTATAGTAGGGAGAGATGGTGCCTATAGTAACAGTGGATAATAGTCTCTGGGAAGGGAGGGTGACTGTGGGATAGCAGGTATAGTAGGGAGAGATGGTGCCTATAGTAACAGTGGATAATAGTCTCTGGGAAGGGAGTGTGACTGTGGGATAGCAGGTATAGTAGGGAGAGATGGTGCCTATAGTAACAGTGGATAATAGTCTCTGGGAAGGGAGTGTGACTGTGGGATAGCAGGTATAGTAGGGAGAGATGGTGCCTATAGTAACAGTGGATAATAGTCTCTGGGAAGGGAGTGTGACTGTGGGATAGCAGGTATAGTAGGGAGAGATGGTGTCTATAGTAACAGTGGATAATAGTCTCTGGGAAGGGAGTGTGACTGTGGGATAGCAGGTATAGTAGGGAGAGATGGTGTCTATAGTAACAGTGGGATAATAGTCTCTGGGAAGGGAGTGTGACTGTGGGATAGCAGGTATAGTAGGGAGAGATGGTGCCTATAGTAACAGTGGATAATAGTCTCTGGGAAGGGAGTGTGACTGTGGGATAGCAGGTATAGTAGGGAGAGATGGTGCCTATAGTAACAGTGGATAATAGTCTCTGGGAAGGGAGTGTGACTGTGGGATAGCAGGTATAGTAGGGAGAGAAGGTGCCTATAGTAACAGATACCCTACAGTATAATAAGGATATTAGAAGGGGTTCTGTACCATATAAAGACACAAGGCTGCAGAATATTTAACATATTTTACATGTATTACACTTAAGTGAGAAAGGCAGCCCTTTATGCACATAATTCTTTGCAGTTTTATCCCAATAAATGAGTGGATGTGTACAAGATGATCATAACTTTACACGTGGGCTGCTTTGATGTTTTTGCCCGGGCTGCTTTTTACTCCCAGTCCGGCCCTGATGAAGGAAATACATATTCAGGAAGACCCAGTTTGGACCCTGACACATTTCAGCACTGTGCACCCAATCAATGCCTCCATCATATGCTATAATTAATATTAGAATTGCAGAAGATTAGTTTTCCACTTAAATGTCCTCTAAGGCATTTTACAAACCCATGTTTCTGAATTAAATATAGAAATGCCTTATTTTCAATAATTACAATGTAGCTGATGCACTGAACTGTCATTTAATCGATAGAGATTTCAGCCAAGTTTGTGTTCATTTGTTTATGTTTCACGTATAAGAAGAAAATTGTTCTCCTCCGTATTGTTCTCCATTTCAGCCTATTGTCTAGTTCTTATTTCACACTTTGCTAAATTCTGAACAACACGCATCTCTAAACCCATCATGTACTAATTTTGTGCTGACAACCTTGTAATAGGAATTTAAACACCTTATTAGATTTCACTTGTTAAAACCAAGGAGAAATATTTACAGATTCCTATGTTATTTTATTGGCACATCTCTTTCCCTGTAAATGGGGTCTAGCCTTTAAAAAATAGCTTTTCACTCATTTTGGGGGAAAAACCTCAAACTGGTATTGCATTTAGTATCAGAAAAACCTTATCTGCAATACTCCAAAGCACACAATAAAATAAAGGAAAAGGATTTAATTTTAATTAAACCAGATTTAACCAGCAGTTTTAAAACATTTGCCTTTAACCTGGTTTGTACTACAGTGTAAAGGTATAGGATCTATTACCTGGAAACCCATTATCCATAAAGTTCCGAATTACAGGAAAGCCATCTCCCATGGACTCCATTTAATTAATTAATACAAATATTTTAAACATATTGAAATAGTGCTACTTAGGGTTGCCACCTTTTGGCCCAGTTGAACCCGGGCAGGGGACGGGGCTGTGACAAAAGGGAGTGGGGTTGCAACTCTGTGGGGCGGATCGTGACATAAGGGGCGGGACTATGATTACCCAATTATCAATCATAGGGAATCTTGCCCAGTTTTCCTAATTTGGAAAATCAGGCAGCCCTTCTACAAATCTTGCTGTCCGAGTCAAAACCGGACAGGTGGCAACCCTAGTGATAATAAAGCTTTTGTTGAATGCATTCCTTAACTGCACTTTTTCTTTTTTTTTTGCTGAAGCTATTCATAACAATTTAGATCAATGTATTTTAAAGTTTTAGGCTTTAGTTCTCCTTTAAGATCTCACAGTAACTACAGAACTAATCTTCTCAGTGCTACATGCACATTCTTACTTTAGTAAAGTGAATATTCATTGAATCATTGAATACAGTGTAGTTCATTTTAACAGAATACATTTTCAGGATTATATTGCCTGTGGGTTTCTTAAGCTGTGATGCATAAATCTTCTTCTTAATGTGCACAATGCATTTGCGTGTCCTGCTGAAATACAAGCTTGAAAGCAATGCAAAAATATATTGCTACTACCCTACCCAGCTATAGTCAGGTGATCCCACTGGTGTCTAATAAAAGGGCAGCCACGTTTGGGAGTTTTACTTTGAAAGCAGCAAGTAAGTTGCAGGTAAAACGTAGTCCCTTTGTAAAATGTATAATGAAGCAATAGAATTCTTAATGAATCCGATGCAATTTGAGTGTAGGACTGGCCAGATATGGGATGACTTTGACGTAGTTGGCCAGCTTGAATATATTGCAATATATGGACAAACAATCCCTGTTTTGTTATAAGGGTAAGGCATTTTTAGTAGCTGTGTCTCGATGTCATAAATGTGTTGATAATGGGTTGAGTGCAGAGGACCTCTTGTATTTGTGTACATATATAGATATAGATATAGATATGGATATAGATATAGATATAGATATAGATAGATAGCAGTTTGTGTTAGTCACAGTCTGGTTTGTTATCCTTGAGAAACATCTACAGTAAGTGTGTAACAAGTAGCATTAACTTACAGTTCTTGTTGATTAGGCAGAAGAGCATGTTCCTCTGGCTGTCTGCCCGTCTGCCCACAGAGGACTTGCTCTTTACAGCAAATTTATCCTCACCTAGGGCTGGACCATACCTCAGTCTCCCACAGATCTAGCACAGAAGTATCCCTTCACAACAGTCTCTCTGTCCCACCCAGACTTCCTACTTCCTGTGGCAGAGCTCCCCTCCCCCAGGGTATGACTCTCACAGTGCCTGTGCTCACAGCAGGGCTCATTTATCAACACTGGGCAAATTTGCCCACGGGCAGTTACTGTACCTATAGCAACCAATCAGTGATTAGCTTTTTAAAGACAGCAGCAAGTAGAATAATGAATGCAGGAATTTGATTGGTTGCCATTGGTTACTGCCCAGGGGTAAATTTGCCCAGTTTAAATGATTGTTTAATAGACTTAAATTATGTTGATTTAAATTATGGAAATATTCCTTATCTGCAAAACCCCAGGTCCCGAACATTCAGAATAACAGATCCAGTACCTGTAGTTGTAAAACAGTTGCAGATTTTAATTTTAAAAATTTCACAAGTACAATAATGTATGTAATAGGGGGCTTCTGTTAGATACTCTGTCTATGCTATACTGCGTTATACTAAAAGGAAAGGGATTACAGGCTTATAAGAAAACTGCCTGTAAATTCAGCTGAATGGTTCTGCTCTAAACTATTGGTCTATTATTATTACTTTCAATAAATTTCAGAAAACCATATTTATTCTTTATCGTGGCCAATAGCTTGCAAGAGAGTTTCATGTATATTGATAGCAATAGATGGCTTTCCCCTTCATCTTTTTAGCAAAATGATATCCTGTAAATCCAGTTTATAGTTAATATAAAGCTTCAGGATATTTGCTTTATGCGACACAAGGACTAGCACGGCGGACTGCAAGCAAAGTTGGATCCTACTCTGTGCATATGGGGTGAGGAAAATGCCAAAGAATATTCTACTTACTGTAGTAATGACTAGGGATGTCGCGGACTGTTCGCCCGCGAACTAATTCGCGCGAACATCGACTGTTCGCGTCCGCCGAATGTTCGCGAATGTCGCGCGACGTTCGCCAATTTGGGTTCGCCTTAGCTGGCGCTTATTTTTGACCTCTCACCCCAGACCAGCAGATACATGGCAGCCAATCAGGAAGCTCTCCCTCCTGGACCACCCCCACACCCCCTGGACCACTCCCCTTCCATATATAAACTGAAGCCCTGCAGCGTTTTTTCATTCTGCCTGTGTGTGCTTGGAAGAGCTAGTGTAGGGAAAGAGCTGTTGAGTGATTTGAGGGACAGTTGATAGTAACTTTGCTGGCTAGTAATCTACTTGATACTGCTCTGTATTGTAGGGACAGAACTCTGCAGGGATTTGAGGGACATTTTAGGTTAGGTAGCTTTGCTGGCTAGTAATCTACCTTCTACTGCAGTGCTCTGTATGTAGCTGCTGTGGGCATCTGTCCTGCTGCTGATCTCTCATCTGCTGACTGCTGCCTGTAACCCAATAGTCCTTGTAAGGACTGCTTTTATTTTCTTTTTTGTTTTTTTACTTTGCTACTATAAGAGCCCAGTGCTATTAGTCTAGCTGTGTTGGGGAGTGGGACTGGTGTGCTGCTCCTAGTAGTTCAGCACCAACCAGAGTAATTTTTTTTTTTTTAATATACATATATATATTTTTTTATTTTACTTATCTTACTGTTCTTTAACGTGTCCAGTGCTGTTTGCTGTTCTTCATAGTAGTGCACCAATAGCAGTGCACTTGCAGGCATTGTTTGCCCAGTGTGTTCTTCAAACAACTGCCGCCTAGCTGTGTGAGCTTTTTCACATTCTGTCTAAATATCAATAATAATACCGTCTCCAGAAACACCACCTGAGTGACGTTTTCCAAGCAGCAATAATATATTCCGTATCCACTGCTGTAGTGTATACGTTGACCTTGCAGACATTGTTTGCCCAGTGTGTTCTTCAAACAACTGCCACCTAGCTGTGTGAGCTTGTTCACATTCTGTCTAAATATCAATAATAATACCGTCTCCAGAAACACCACCTGAGTGACGTTTTCCAAGCAGCAATAATATATTCCGTATCCACTGCTGTAGTGTATACGTTGACCTTGCAGGCATTGTTTGCCCAGTGTGTTCTTCAAACAACTGCCGCCTAGCTGTGTGAGCTTTTTCACATTCTGTCTATCAATAATAATACCGTCTCCAGAAACACCACCTGAGTGACGTTTTCCAAGCAGCAATAATATATTCCGTATCCACTGCTGTAGTGTATACGTTGACCTTGCAGGCATTGTTTGCCCAGTGTGTTCTTCAAACAACTGCCGCCTAGCTGTGTGAGCTTGTTCACATTCTGTCTAAATATCAATAATAATACCGTCTCCAGAAACACCACCTGAGTTGTTGTTGTTGTTTTAAAAAAAAAATGCCAGGCAAAGGCAGGCCGCCACGCAGAGGCACTAGGGGCCGTGCTGCTATGCTATCCTGTGGCCCTAGGAAATTGCCCAGTTTTACAAAGGCAATTACCCTGAACTCCCAAAATACTGAAGAGGTAGTTGACTGGCTTACACAGCACACCCCATCCTCTACCGTTTCTAACTTTGCCACAACATCCTCATCCTCCTCTGCTATGGGCACCCCACGTAACACTTCCTCCACCACCGGCGCCCCTTCTTCACTGGAGTCAGAGGAGTTATTTACACATGAGTTTCTTGAACTGAGTGATGTGCAACCATTATTGGCAGAAGAAGATGAAGGAGATGAGGACGTTACACCAGATATAATTCTGGCAGACAACACAACAGAGATGGACATAATGAGTGATGAGGAGGTCCCCGCTGCTGCTTCCTTCTGTGAGCTGTTAGAAGAAATTGATGCATCTGAGGAGAATGATGATGAGGAGATTGATGTTTTGTGGGTGCCCAGTAGAAGAGAGCAAGAGGAGGATAGTTCAGATGGAGAGACAGAGAGTCAGAAAGGCAGGAGGAGAATAAGACTTAGAAGAAGCAGGGAGGACAGCTCGCAGGGAACAGTAGGGCAACAACATGTATCGGCACCTGTGGTCAGCCGGCCAACGCACCCACCATTGCCGCCAACTTCTACTGTTACCGCCAGATTGCCAGCTTCAAAAAGCTCAGCAGTGTGGGATTTTTTTAATGTGTGTGCCTCTGACAAAAGCGTTGTAATTTGCAATGGAAGCCCAACACCCACATAGGTACAACTTCTATGCGAAGGCACATGAACGGCAAGCACAAAGCACTATGGGAGCAACACCTCAAAGGCAGCAGACAAACTAAAAGCCACCCTCCTTCTGGTCCAGCATCTTACTGCTCTACCTCTGCTGTCCTTGACCCGTCTGAACCACCCTCCACTCCGCCTTCCACCTTGACCACCAGTTCCCAGTCATCTGCCCCCAGCCAAGTTTCTGTGAGGGCCATGTTTGAGCGTAAGAAGCTAATGTCTGCGAGTCACCCCCTTGCCCTGGCGTCTGACAGCTGGCTTGTCTGCACTCTTAGCCCGCCAGCTTTTACCATACCAGCTGGTGGACTCTGAGGCCTTCCGCAAATTTGTAGCAATTGGGACACCGCAGTGGAAGGTACCCAGCCGCAATTTTTTCTCCAAGAAGGGAATACCACACCTGTACCACCATGTGCAGAGCCAAGTCACCGCATCTCTGTCACTTAGTGTTGGGGCAAAGGTCCATATGACTACTGACGCATGGTCCTCCAAGCATGGTCAGGGCAGGTATGTCACCTACACTGCCCACTGGGTGAACTTGCTTATGGCTGGGAAGCACGGAATGTGTGGCTCAACAACAACAGTGGAGTTGGTGTCACCGCCACGGATTGCACGCGGTTCTGCCACCACCTCTACTCCTCCTATGCTCTCTACCTCGTCTTCTTCCTCTGCTTCCTCCTCCTCTGCTGCTGGGTCCTCCTCCTCCACACCTGTGCACCCCCAGCTCCCCCTAGGCTATTCGACGTGCCAGGTACGCCGTTGTCATGCTGTCTTGGGGATGACGTGCCTGGAAAGCAGAAACCATACCGGATCTGTACTCCTGTCATCTCTGCAGTCACAGGCCGATCGGTGGCTGACCCCACACCAACTGAAAATTGGAAAAGTGGTGTGTGACAATGGAAGCAATCTGTTGGCAGCACTGAGACTGGGCAATTTAACACATGTGCCCTGCATGGCACATGTTCTGAATTTAATAGTCCAACGTTTTGTCTCGAAGTACCCAGGATTCCAGGACATTCTCAGGCAGTCCAGGAAGGTGTCGGCCCATTTCAGACGTTCCTACACAGCCATGGCACGCCTTGCTGACATTCAGCAGCGGTACAACATGCCAGTCAGGCGTTTAATTTGCGACAGCCAGACTCGCTGGAATTCAACGCTCCTCATGTTTGAACGTCTGCTGCAACAACAAAGAGCCGTCAATGAATACCTGTTTGAACTGGGTGGTAGGACTGGATCTGCAGAGCTGGGGATTTTTTTCCCCCGTTACTGGGTGCTTATGCTGTCATGCCTGTTGAAGGACCCCCGTATCAAGAGGCTTAAGGAGAAGGACCTGTACTGGGTCGCAACGCTGCTAGACCCTCGGGAAAAGCATAAAGTGGCAGAAATGTTACCAACGTACCACAAGTCAGAAAGGATGCTGCATTTACAAACCAGCCTGCAAAACATGTTGTACAATGCTTTTAAGGGTGATGTCACTTCAGGAACTCATCAACATTCCAGGGGCAGAGGTGCCAGTAATCCTGCCACGAGCGCACCTGCAAGGACAATGCACTTTGGCCACTCTGTAACGTCAGACATGCAAAGGTTTTTCAGTCCAAGGCAGCGCCAGAACCCTTCTGGATCCACCCTCAAAGAACGCCTCGACCGGCAGGTAGCGGACTACCTGGCATTAACTGCAGATATCGACACTCTGAGGAGCGATGAACCCCTGGACTACTGGGTGCGCAGGCTTGATCTGTGGCCAGAGCTGTCACAATTTGCCATGAACCTCTTGTCTTGCCCCGCCTCAAGTGTCCTCTCAGAAAGGACCTTCAGTGCAGCAGGAGGGATTGTAACTGAGAAGAGAACTCGCCTAGGTCACAAAAGTGTGGATTACCTGACCTTTATTAAAATGAACGAGGCATGGATCTCGGAGGGTTACTGCACGCCGGAAGACTTGTTCTGACTCCCCATGCAGCTGTCCTTCTCTGCACGCCGCATGACTCCACACACAGCTGTCCTTTAGCTTCCTCCTCCCTCCGCCACCGTTACAAACTAAGGTGCAAACCCTACTGGTTTCATTTTAATCAAAACTTTTTGGACAGGTAAATCCTGAGTTTTTCTGGCCTCTGTGCTTCAGTGGCTGCAACCAAAAAAATTCATATTTTCAGCATTTATATGGCATATTTTTTCTGGCCTCTGTGCTTCAGTGGCTGCGACAAAAAAAAATTCATATTTTCAGCATTTATATGGCATATTTTTTCTGGCCTCTGTGCTTCAGTGGCTGCGACAAAAAAAACATAATTTTTCAGGAAAGTACACATGCAGGGGCGTAACTATAGAGGAAGCAGACCCTGCGGCTGCAGGGGGGCCCACGAGGTATATGGGCCCCATGAGGCCCTAATTCATATACAATTTCAATAAATATTGGAGAAACAAGTCAACCTCTAAACATTTTGGGGGCCTGAAAAATAATTTGCTGTGGGGCCCAGTAATATCTAGTTACGCCACTGTACACATGCCTAATTTTTCAGGGTTCTGCAACAGTGGCAAAATCGCATCTTTTATGGTCACCGCAGGTGATCAATAAAGTAGACCAAAACTGGGCCCACACTGCAGAATCAGTGTTTTTTGGTTCACTTCACTGTACATTGAATTACCTCTGCCTGACCGTGCGCACAAGCACGGTGACTGCTAAACACACCACTACAGAAATATTGCCACCAACAGGACGAACATCCTGGAGGTGACAAGCAACTAGTAATTAAAAACTATTATTTGCTCACTTGACGGTATCATTCATGAAAGCTCTTTGCGTTTTTTTGCGTTGCAGTAAGCGCCGCGTTTTGTCTTTGCGTGTGAACAGGCTGTAACCTTTACATGACTTGATTGGCATGTAGACGCCGGACGTTTTAAAGCAGTTTATTACACAAGTTTAGAAATGTAGTGTGATTTCTGCCCTTTACAGCACAAAACGCAGCGCTGTGTCAACAATGTATTTTTCAGATACATTTTTGCCCTTGATCCCCCTCTGGCATGCCACTGTCCAGGTCGTTGCACCCTTTAAACAACTTTAAAATCATTTTTCTGGCCAGAAATGTCTTTTCTAGCTTTTAAAATTCGCCTTCCCATTGAAGTCTATGGGGTTCGCGAACCGTTCGCATTTTTGACGCAAGTTCGCGAATATGTTTGCGAACATTTTTTCCGCCGTTCGCTACATCCCTAGTAATGACATTATCATGCTTAAACAAGAAAGATTCACGTTTTAAACATAAGATTTCTAGATATAAAACATTTCAAGCTGTAGCCCTTTATAGATAGCTCATGTATGTGCCTTGGCATTGATGGTCAACAACTGGCAGCCCTACTATTGACCTAGTATTGAAGTACAACCAGGCACGTTTCAGGGGCTGCTGCCGCCCCTCCTCCTGCTCCGCTCTTCTAACTACCAGCGTCGGAGCGGGTGGAGGAGGGGCCGCATCGCTAGTGCAGTGAGCGCTATTGCGCTCGCTGCGCTAGAAGAGCCGAATTTCCGTTTTAAAAAATGGAAATTCGGCTCTTAAAGTTACCAGAGGCGGCTTTTTGCCGCCCCTGGTAACTGGCCGCTCCGTGCCGCCTGAGGCAAGATTCTCACCTTGCCTCATGGCCGGAGCGGCCCTGAGTACAACTACAAGTATCCCACTGACCAATAATGATACTGTGGTACTGAGAAATCTAGTGAAAACTAGTAATTCTATTCTAGTGAAATCTATTGACATTTTATTTAAGTAACTGCAGAACAGGCCCAATGTTAAGTAATGCTGGAAGGCTGATTTATTTTATTTTATTTTTAAAAAAAAAAAATCAATTAAGCGTGATTGACTGTCTAAATAAACCTGAAAAATAAAATAGCTTGAATGTTAAAAGCACATGGTCCATGATCTTCTATAGAAGTTAGTTGGCAGTTTTTTCATTCGAATGAAACAAGATGTTTATGATTAATAAATCACAAAAATATGAATTAAAAAAACTCAACACAAATAAATTCAGGAGCACATTCTAAACTTAATAAATTTGCCTTATCTGCGGTACGTAATGAGAAATGAATTACAAACTGAGCAAAATTTAATTGGTGTATTTAGTTAAACATAATAAAAAGGCTATGGGGCAAATTTACTAACCTGCGGAGTTGCGCTAGCGCAGGCTTCGCCGCACTTCGCCAGGCAAAGTTTCGCCAGGGCGCTGCTAATTCACTAAAATCCAAAGTTGCGCTCAGGGAGGCGAAAGGTAGCGAAGTTGCGCTGGCGTTAATTCGTCAAGGAAAGCACAGTTACGCTAGCGATGCCTAATTTGCATACGGCACCAAGTTAAAAGTACAATGGACGTATATGGAGCAGCAAATACATTACACTACACACGCCTGGGAAAGCTACATAAAATAAAATAAAGTTGTTATATTGCCCTACACATGTGGCCACTGGATAGTTTAGGTGCCATATGTTAGGAAATGTAGGGGGGAAGGAGGGTACCCCACAAAAATGTACGATCTTTTTCAGCCTATCACCCTTAAAAAAGGAAAAAACGCCAGAGTTTTTGGGGACTTAGAATTTTTTTTTTACGTTTTTTGAAGCAATCCCTATCTACTCTATTGCACTTCGCCTGGTCTGAGGTGGCGAAGGCAAGTCTGGCACAAGAGGTAACGCTCAGTAAAATGCGCAAGTTAGTGAATTAACGTAGTTACGTCCCTTCGTCATAGTGCAACTTCGCCTGGCGTAAGGGTGCGAAGTAGCGCTAGAGTAGGTCCACTTCGCTAGCGAATTTACGCCAGCACCCGTTAGTAAATCCGCGAAGTAACAAAATGATGTCACGCTGGCGAATTTGCGCTAGAGTTAGATGCTTCGCACTTTAGTGAATTTGCCCCAATGTCTTTATATTGCATCCATTGTGGTTAATGGTAAATTTTCTCCACCTGCGCTGGTTTCCTCCTCATTTGCTGTGTTGCATATGCAAGCACCATAGTAGGGTGACTATTACACCAATAATAATGTGATAAAGGGGGATCCAGCTGAAGTCCAGTTTAGGTGAGATTTTGGGCAACTGTATCTGTGCTGCTCAAGCTAACCTTGAACTATTTTTATATATCTCTAATTGTGTTATGATGGGGCAAGGCTGAAGGCCAGTTATGATGAGATTTGGGGTGAGTGCTGATCTGTGATATATATATCAGGTTGACTGTTACTCCAATATTTCTATAAATATCTAACCTTTTTATGAGCCATTAAGGCCCAACCTGAAAGCCAGTAGGGGGAGATTTGGGGTTACTGTTTATTTGTGGCCTGTGTACCCCTGGAATTATAGGAGAGTGACTGTTCTCTTACAATAAGATTATATACAACAAGATTAACATTGGGTTAAGGGGGCCAACCTGAAGGTCGGCTAGGGTGAAATTTGGGGGAGTGCTTATTTGTGGCCTGAGAACTTCTGTAATTAATCTGTTATCAAAAAGTTTCTATATATCTGTAACCTTATGAGCTTAGGGGGCCAAGCCTGAAGGACATTTAGAGTGAAATTTAGGAGGAGTGCTTATTTGCTGAATGTTATCCCAGTGTCTCTACTGTATATACTGTAGCTGTAATCTTATTATGAACTAACGGGGTTCAGTCTGAAATGGCAGTTAACATTTCAATCCGTATAATTCCCAGCAGGGAGAAATTACAAGACGTTATGAAAGTGTTAGTCTTGCACATTCATTGAAATTCAATGAACATATTAAGTACAAGGGACCTTAGACATACTCCTGACTGCTTCACTTTGTTCTGTATCTGTTTTGCATCTCCTCGGCTGATTAAAACAGTTGTGAAAGGCTGAAGCAGTTTTAATTACAGTACAAGTAGAAGGTCAGCAATTATATCATCATTAGTATTTTTAAGGTCAGTATCAGTATTCAGAGGCAAACATCACCTGTAAAGTGCAATGTTAACATTTCAAGCTATGGCAACGAAGATCTATCATTGAAAGGAAGGCAGTAGACCATTACAGAAGCTTAAATAGCTAAAAGAGTATTCATCTGTGTTTCAAAACAAGTATTTTCATTCTAGGGACATGGGGGCCAGGGGGGGGACTTGCAAGGTAAACTAATGAATAGAGAGGTGAAGTGACTTTGTACCAGACAACCATATGGGTTAAATTAGGTGTTTGCAAACACACTCACGTGCACACCCGAGCCCTATGAAGTAATAGACCCGGTGCTCGGACCCTGGGAAGTCGGCACTTCCGCAATACAACAGGAACGAAGAAAATAGGTACCGGCACACAGGTGCAATTCAAGTAGGGGACTAGACCCTTACGTGTTTATTAAGTTGACACAACGTTTCGGGGGCAATTCCCCCTTCGTCAGGTGATACAGCCAAACATGTGAAACAGGTTTTAATACCCACAAGAAACTCCACCCCCAGGATCCCATTGTCCAATATCCAGTAGGAATGCAAAATTGTCCAATCCTGGGGAACTCCAAATTAGAATGTTCAACCACGTATGTGAAAAAGACCTAGTTTTAAATATACCTAAAAATTAAATCTAACGAATAAGGTGTTTGACTTAAAGTGCTTCTTTGATCTAAAAAACAAAAATCCCCACTATAGGTGCAGGCTAACAGATCCAGCATTCTGGATTGGAGAACCAATAGTTTGTTTCACCCTATTAAACCCTCTGGCCCCCAAACTGGGAGGGAGGTCCTGGTGCGAGCAGCCATGTTATATAGTAAGTAAGATTGAAAAAAGACACACGTCCATCAAGTTCAACCTTTGTTATTTTTTTAATCTGCCTAACTGCCAGTTGATCCAGAGGAAGGCAAAAAAAAAAACATCTGAAGCCTCTCCAATTTGCCTCAGAGGGGGAAAAGATTTCTTCCTGACTCCAAAATGGCAATGGGACCAGTCCCTGGATCAACTTGTACTATGAGCTATCTTCCATAACCCTGTATTCCCTCACTTGCTAAACACCATCCAACCCCTTCTTAAAGCTATCTAATGTATCAGCCTGTACCACTGATTCAGGGAGACAATTCCACATCTTCACAGCTCTCACTGTAACAAACCCCTTCCCAATATTTAGGTGGAACCTCTTTTATTCTAATCGGAATGAGTGACCTTGTGTCAGCTGGAAAGACCTACTGGTAAATAAAGCATTAGAGAGATTATTATATGATCCCCTTATATATTTATACATAGTTATCATATCACCCCTTAAGCGCCTCTTCTCCAGCTTGAACATCCCCAATTTGGCCAGTCTTTCCTCATAGCTAAGATTTTCAATACCTTTTACCAGCTTAGTTGCCCTTCTCTGTACCCTCTCTAATACAATAATGTCCTGTTGAGTCAAAATGATGCTCATAATGAGTAAATATGTGAGCACAAGGCTATAACTGATGTTGATTAAGATGGTGTCCCTGTTTAATCTCTACCCTTACTCTGTCTGATAGCCTGCTCATGCACATCATTCTTATACTCAAAATGGAAGCAGCAGGCGCAAGTATATAATTTCTAAAACAACAATGTTCTGGATGCTTTGTATACGTCATCATTTGCCACTAGAAGTGAATCGAACACAAACTCTAATACATTTACTGTGCACCATCATTACAGACTACAAATGCCATGGAAGATCTGAATAAAAAAAAAGTATGAATGCAAAAAACGCTGAACGATGCGCTACAAGATACAAAAACTTCTAAGTCCAAATTGATTAAAAATGGTCCAATAGTTTAAACTGCTGTGGAGCTGTTCCCATTGGTTTGTTTTCTTAAGTCAGTCATTCTATTAGTTGAAGGAAAACACATTCTAAAGATTTATCATGTCTCCAGAAAAGACCTCTCTCCCCAAATGAAACAAAAGACTCCATGCTCTGCACCCTCATTCCTCTGCTGAGTTCTTCTACTGTGTTGATGGCCACTTCCCATTCTATGCTCTCTTGCATCAACAGCCAACCAGAAGCCTGTGCACTTGGAAGCAATTGTGTTTGAGTACACATGCCCTAGTTTTTTTTGGGGGGGGGGAGGGCAGAGCATCCCTCTAACATAAGGGGTATGTCAGTCCAAGTAATAAAATGTGCCAGTTATACTTTGTGTCTATAGTATTCCATAGGCATCAATCAACTCCAGTGAGCAGATGACATGAAGTCAACCAAACAGACACAGTGGCCACAAACTCCGAGGTTTCAGCACAGGTACGGACTGGGGAGAGGTGCATCTGAGGAGATAAGTGGGAGTCTGTACAGGATACACATGGCTTCAACCTTCAAGTACTATAGCCTCATACAGCAATTACCCTGTGATTATCACAGGGAAATGCACTCTGTAGTTGTTACTGTAATTTCTGGTTGTGGTTAACAGTCACAGGCTAATTGGAGTCTAGTCAGTAAGAAACATTTGCAGGAAAATGTCCAAGCACCCAGAAATGTCTTGTGCATATTCACATTTAGGGGATAAACACTCAGTCGACTGGAATTCACCAAGGAAAGAAAATAACTCTAGATTTGATCTGTTCTTCATTAGAATTACTAAAATATAAATTAAATAAATTAGGTCATCACACATCTATTACTATAGTACAAAGAATGAATGATTGTTCACAACTTTACAGCTAACAAGCTGTATTATTTTTTTTTAAAAGGGCTCTATTTATAAGGACTAGTGATGGGCGAATTTATTTGCCAGGTGTGAATTTGCGGCGAATTCCCGCGTTTCGCCGACGGTGAATAAATTTGAGTAAACTGCAGCGAAAATTCGCTAGTGCTCAATTATGCCTAGCGAAACTTCATTAGAGGTCTTCTCTCAGGTTAATTTGCATACGGCAGGAAATTATAAATGTTGCAGCAAATACATTAAATTACACAAGTCCAGGGAACCTTAATTAATAAAATAAAGTTGTTATATTGCCCTACACATGAGCACACTGTATAGTTTATGTTCAATATGTTAGAAAATGTATGGGGGAACCCGGTTACCCAAAAAAAATTTTAAGGACTTTTGCAGGCTATCACTCTGGAAAAAAGAAAAAGATGCCAGCGTTTTTGGGACTTTTCCACTAAAAATATGATGTAAGTAACAGTAGATTGAGGAAGATCTATGCACTCCAATGCACTTCATCTGGTCTGAGCTGGCAAAGGCAAGTCTCGCAATCCACATCTTAGTGAATTTGCGGAGTAACGTCCATTCGCCAGAGCGAAAAATGTGCCTGCCAATATTGTGCGAATGAGCGATAGCATCTGTCTCTTTCGCTGGTGAAGTTATGCCTGCACCCATTGAAAAATCGGCACAGTGCCTTAAAACTGTAATGCTGGCGAATCATCGCCAACGTTAGTCACTTCGCTCTTTAGTAGATCTGCCTCCAAGAGAGATGTTAGCCTTTCTGTGTAGAGCTTATTTTATACATTGTTTTTTTTTTTTTCATTCGAAAAGCTTCTAGCTTCTAAAGATTCTAAATTAACACAATACTAGATAGGTGAAATCATACCATAATTAATGCAGGTCTATTAGGCCACACTGTTACCTATATACCCTCTCCTGAACAAACTAGTAGTGAGAAGACTATTAAATTAACAATTCACATGAGTATACCATGAAGACAGACTGTTCTAATGGCACCCTACTGAATGCGTTTTTATAACGAGCTCCCACTTTATTTCAATTATTTTGCTAACTTTAGTGCTATAGGCTTGACAGCTGGGTTGTTAAAGCTTTTACTGAATTCTTACAAGCTTGATATCTTAATAAAATTGAACTTTACGCTGGTGATCTGTTTGTAGTTCCACCCAACCCAAAAGGAGCCAGAAGGTCTGTCAAACTGGCGGCCCGCAACCCCCCCTTCTTTGGCCCCCCACATGCTGTCTGCTTACCATATGTAAACTTTAAAAGGGTATCACTACAGAGATTGACTGGCCCCTGCATTGTTTAAACCTCAAATTCAGACTAATCCCCTGTATTGTTCACACCTGTGATCCCTCTGCATTGTTCACACTTGTTCACACCCTCTATTGTTCACATCCTAAAACCCTGTACTGTTCACACCCGAGACCTAATGGGGCACCAGCACTGTGTCACTGTATGTAGTACATATTAGAATGATAGGTTTCCCTGTCTCCTGTTCTTTTCTGCCTTCCCTCCCTGTGTGTGCCATTCTCTGCTTGCCCAGTGCTGCTTGTGTGTGCCATTCTCTGCTTGCCCAGTGCTGCTTGTGTGTGCCATTCTCTGCTTGCCCAGTGCTGCCTGTGTGTGCTATTCTCTGCTCGCCCTATACTACCTGAGGCATATGGATTTAAGGGTATGTTTTAACATGACTTCAATTTTTCACATATGAGTGATTTCCCTGTAGTGAGCACCAATCATTTGGTTTCTTGGTGTGCTACCACCGTTAATGTGGATATGATCTTATAAGTTCTTGTGGTAACATGGGTGTGGTTTACAGTGGGTGCAGTTTAAAAGGGGGAGTGGCCAACACTGACTTCTATTATCGGCTCTCCACCGGTAAAATGTTGGCCCTCAGTACCACAGAATTTGGACTGCACTGGTCTAGGATAATGAGGGCCCATTGCTATCCCCACCTTATCCTTTTTTATCATATTTGGAATATTCCCTCTTTCTTCATGTTGATGCTCCACTTTGGCAGGTGGTAAAGACATGGTATGTTGTAAGTAAAAAATTAGCCCAAAACAGGTAGAACTGGGACTGATAAAGGAGCACATCCCACCTTATGTCACAACAAACGCCAGGGGTATGTCCCCGTATAGAATTGCATCTGTGTGCAGGTTGTTTCTGCACATTGATAACTTCGAGTAAAATTCAAGGCATGAGAACATAAGAAAAAAAGACAAATTCAGCATGCTGTGTTCCAAGCACAAAATATATGTAAATATAGCAAATGCCTGAAAGTCTCCAAAGACTGTTTTGTAGAAATATGCATAACAGCATAAATAGCCGTTAGCACTGAGTATATATGTTAATGACCTAAATAGCCCATAATTAGCCTGTGCCTGATGAAGGGAATTCAGCCCTACTAGAAAATTGCAATTAAACATCTATTCTGGCTAATAAAGAGAATCATTTTATTTCCATTTCTTTTACATTAGAGCATGTTGCTTGTGCATAAATAGCCCTTAAATTTGAGCATAAGAAGCAATGACATAAATAGCCCATTATAATATCTGAGACCATGAGTACATAGGACTCTGCATGAGGCATTGAAGTGTTAGGAAATCATAACAATTTATAAAGGTTTGAACCTAAAATAGATCAAGAGAAAGTTCTTTTACTGAAAAGGGTTGAATTGATGCCAATCCAATATCAATGGATTTGCTTGCATTTGGTGGTACAGGTATGGTACCTATTATCCAGAATCCTTGGGACCTGGGGCTTTCCGGATAATAGGTATTAAGACTACTAGAAAATGTAAACAGTAAATAAACTCAATAGGCTGGTTTTGCTTCCAATAAGGATTAATTATATCTTAGTTTGGATCAAGTAAAAGCTACTGCTTTATTATTATAGAGAAAAAGGAAATCATTTTTAAAAAATTGGATTATTTGATTATAATGGAGTCTATGGGAGAAGGCCTTTCCGTTCAGAACTTTCTGGATAACGGGTTTCCGGATAACGAATCCCATACCTGTACATGTATGGGACCTGGGGTTTTCCAGATAACAGATTTTTATGTGATTTGGATCTTTATAGCTTAAGGGGCAGATTTATCAAAGGTTGAGGTGAATTTTCGAATTCAAAAAATTGGGGATATCAATTCGAATTTGAAAAAATTTTGAAAATGTGAATATAGAAACTTCGATTTTTTTTTAAAACAAATTTCAGGTTAGCCCATGAGGGCTGGGTCTCACCGGGTTTTTTCCCGGTGTCCCGCCAGCCCAGTCAGACCCTGGCCAGGCATAGAAAGTCTACGACAAGTACATCTATAACTTAGTATTCAGTATTCCGAAATCCCTCAAGTTTTTCATAGCAAAAAATTATTTATATTCTTTCATGAAATCAGTATCACTTTACCAAGGAGAGACACACAGACATACAGTATCTGCATTTTTTAAAAAAAAAGTGAAAACACCATCATCTAGAAACTATGGCAGTTTGACAGTGACAAGCAAACCTGGGACACACGGAGCTGCAGGTAAATAAAAATAGGGCAGATTGCATATTCTCAACATTACATGGATGCTGCTGTTTCATTATAATGATTCTCACCGATATGGTGCCGGTGATAGATTTCATAGCTAAGGATGTAGAAGTAAGCAAAAGGTCCAAGGCAGCTGTTTATCATGTTAATGCTGCTCCATTCTAATCATATCATTAGAGCTAATGTCACTGAGTAATGTACAGGCTTTAGATGTAATTATGGTGCAGTTTATGGCTATTCCCTGTTTACTCTTTAAGGTGCTCGTATTTCAGCGTCTTGACTATAGTTTGTACTGCTGCAATTTACAGTGTGGAAAAGAAATGTTTGTGTGCGTGTATTTGCCGTCATACCATTACCTTAATACAAGATAAAAATGATATGATGCACGCACACATACAGGGGTCATTAAATTGTCCATCATTTTGAAAAGCAGCAGTATTGTTAGACATCTGGTGACAAAGAAAAAAAGGACACATGAAAGCAGGCAGTGGAATATTCACATTTATTCATGTGTGTTAATGGCTTTTCCAAAAATGTATAGTGCATTCACTGATCCCATAATGATCAATATAATTTATTTCTATAAAGCCAGCTAAACACAAATAAAACAAGTGAAATGTGTATAAAACACCCTGGGATCTATTTATTGAAACTCAAATACCACTTTTACTGCAATTTGAGAAAAATGCAGCAAAAAACAGCAATCTCAAATTTTTAGAGATGTAAAGCTTATTTATTCAATTCAAATTATTCTGGTTTTTAAAGAGGAAAACTCAATTTTTTAGAGTAAAGAAAAACTCAAATTTATTATGCGCCAAACCTGCTAAAAATCGGAATCCGAAAATACTCCTGCTAAAACCTGTTTGATAATCCAAAAACGGTGCGTTTTTAAGGGGCAGATTTACAAAGGGTCGAATATCGAGGGTTTATTAACCCTCGCTATTCGACCATCGAAGTTAAATCCTACAACTTCGAATATCGAAGTCGAAGGATTTAGCGCAAATAGTTTGATCAAACGAAAAATCGAACAATTAAATCCTTCAAATTGTTAGATTCGAAGGATTTTAATCCATCGATCGAACGATTTTTCATCTCGAAAGTAGCCCATTCGATGGTCGAAGTAGCCAAAAAAATTTTAAGTTTTTTTCCTCTATTCCTTCACTCGAGTTAGATAAATGGGCCCCTAGATGTCAAATCCAAAAAGTTGCATGATTCAATTTGTCACTTGATTTTGTCTCAACTTCTTCCTCCTTCATTTGGATTTATTGTTAAATTAAGGGCATTCAGGTGTGGGAGTTTGGTCAATTTTTTTTAATCTAGTGAGAAAAAAATATAGTGTTCTGAAGTAGAATTTTCTGTAAAAAAAAATAACTTTGAAAATTGGAATGAAAAAATTCAGCTGACCTGATAAGTTCCTAAATAAGTCAGTGGGATGTGTATTCTACGCATTTAATGTTTTTTTAATTGTATTCATCTTAAGTTTTTAAAATAAATTTGTTTTAAAAAGTAAATGAAACAATGTAATCTTGTTGAGATTCTGTTTTCAGATTTAAGTTTTTCATAAATATACTAGTGAAAAAGAGATAAAAGCGGTCATCAGTCAAATCAGTTTCATTTTATTTGTTCCGATTTTAGAAAAACTCAAGTTTGAAAATGAATTTGAAAATTCTTGATGAGTCTCAATAACATGTTGAAAAGTGAAAAGTGATTCTTGGCTTATTGAGATATCATTTGTCATTTCTTGATTGTGAAAATGTTATAGAATTATTGTCAAAAAAGTGAACAAAATTCTCCTAGGCCATAATCGAAAAGATTCTGAAGAATTCTTAATAACGGTTTGAATAGAAGGAAGGAGAGGTTTCAGATGAATCCCCTTCTAATTGTACGGCTCTCAAAAAGCTCCATAAATTACTTTCTTGCTGAAAATACATGTGGACAATATTTGACAAATGCTGGTAAATACCAAAACTGTGCAAAAGAATATATATTTTTCATTCGTTTCAAGTTAATATTTGCAACCATTGATAAATCGGCTTCTTAGGGTTCATTTACTACTTCACGACTTAAATTTACTTTTAGATATTGTATATGCACAACAGTCCTACTAAATTATCTGGGAAGTAGAACTAAAATACAGTTTGTTTTATACATAAATCACCACTACTGATGAGCAAAATTTTTCCTAATTTTCGCATCAAGAATGATGTCCATAGACTAATGGGTGAAACATTTTGTGGCGTGTCAAAAATTTGTGTCGATAAACAATTTGTTGCCCATAGACTTCAATGCATTTTGGCATATTTTCGCTGATTCTCAAATTTTCTCCTAATTGAAATGGATCAGATTTGCCCATCGCCAATCACCACTATATGGGTAAGGCCACAGGAAATAGGCGTAATGGATCTCTGTGGTACCCCAAAGAAGAATTATATCAATCAAAAATTCATTTTCAAAAGAGTTCATTGTATATAACACATACAATGGTGTGAGGGGCCATCACTGAAGAAGGTGGAAGTCAATGTTCCCAAAAAGTACTTGTTTGTCTATTTTGCCTTTTCTGATTGAAAGGTGTATTGGTTAAGCATTTGTCAGCTAGAGTAGGTCAAGGATGAGTGTCAAAGCTACCACTGTCTTATACAGTATATCTGACATTGAAGTGATCAAGTGATTATATTTTGACTTTTTATGGAACCTAATAGTTTTTTTTCAGTTGGCTGCACATGAATGCAAATACTGGCACTTGATAATATCCTATAGAATCCCATAATGCACAAATCAGCAGCATTGTATCTTCAGATGGTTGCTGTCCTACCAACCAATGGCATTGAGGGTTGTTCAGTGCTACTTCTCAGTAAAAAAATTATAACCCACGTTTAAATCATTTTTTTTCTTAAACTTAAACTCAGATTAATTTCCAGCCATCACAGTAAAATGAAACGAGCCGTTTGATAGCTAATGAAATCCTATAAAGAGCCATGTTTTTATATATTTTTTCTCTCCAGCTGGTACATGTGCCTGATTACTGAGTCTTTTATTTCTGGTCAAGTAAATCATGTTTTATGCAGTTTAAAAAGTTTTCATCTATCCAAACAAAGCTGCTCAGCAGAATCTGTAATTAAAATTCTGATGACTTTATAATCCTTCTTGCTGTAGCTTAATATGCTTTCATATCTTATTAACGTCACATTTGGGATATCAGAACCTCTGTGAAAGCACAGGCTTGTATTGTGCAGCACAGTTGTCCTCCATTATTCTTTATGTTTGTAATGTATTTTATTAAGCAATATGCATGGCTGACAAACAATTGCTGTCATAAAGGTTTTATAATATAATTGGATTGTCAGTGTATACAGCAGCTTTGAGCAATGCTTGTTCCTGGGTCAAGTTGCTGTAGGCAACGATGCTTTTTTTAAGGCACATGGTATGTGATAATGCACACAATGGGGCAGATTTATCAAGGGTCGAAGTGAATTTGAGGGAATTTTTGAAGTACAAAAAGTTCAAATTTCAAAGTATTTTCTTGGATACTTCGACCATCGAATAGGATACTACAACTTCGAATTTAATTCGACTTCGATTCCAAGTAAAAATCGTTCGAATATTAGACCATTCGATAATCGAAGTACTGTCTCTTCAAAAAAAACTTTGACTTCAATACTTCACCAAATTAAACCTGCCGAAGTGCTATGTTAGCCTATGGGGACCTTCTACAACATTTTTCTAAGTCTTTACATATAGAATAAAAATCGTTCGATCGTACGCTAAAATCGTTATAATGTAATGTAATAAAACCTAGATTTTTTTGAGATTTGCTCTGAAGCTGCTACATATTCAAATCCAAAAATGCTCCAGCTAAAACCTCTCAAATCATGTAGAAATCAAAAGCAGATGGAACTTTGGAACATGTTTTTTTTACCTTTGAGTTTTTGGGCGACAAGTTGATAAATTGTAATTTTCGTAGCAACAACGTAAAAAAGTTGCACAATTCAAATTTACGCTTGATATAAGTTTTATTGGTAAATTAAGGGGATTTGGGTTTGGGAGTTTGGTCAATATTTTTTTTTTTAAATAAAGTGAAAAAAAGTCAGGTTTTAGTAAATAACCCCCTAAAACTTGACCAGAAAAATTTGAGGCTTCATAAATAAGCCCTGAATTGAATAGAATATACTTTGTATATTTATATTGCAAATAGAATTCCACTAAGCTGAAAATAAATATATATTATTTTGGGTGCTTCAACTGACAGTTATAACCACTTATATAGGAAACACTAGCCTATAGCATTAATGCTTACTGTGCACATGTTGATAAGGCATAGTCAACTTTGCTAAGGGGTAGTTAATAAATAGTCCACTTTATTGAAGCCACATTAGGGGGCAGATTTATGAAGGGTCGAATTTCAAAGTTGAAAATACTTCGACCATCAAATTGAATTACTTCGACTTCGAATATCAAAGTTTTTTTCATCGAATTTGGCCATTTGCGGTCAAAGTAAAATCGTTCGATCAAACGATACGAAAGATTTCAGCGATCGATCAAACAATTTTTCTTCGACTTCAAAAAACTTAGAAAACTGCTCTAGAAGGTCCCCATAGGCAAACATATCACTTCGGCAGGTTTAATTTGGCAAAGTATTGAAGTTGAAGTTTTTTTAAAGAAATTATCGAATGGTCGAATATTGGAATGATTTTACTTCAGGTCAAAGTCATACTATCCTATTCAATGGTCGAAGTATCCAAAAAATTTCTTTGAATTTCAAATTTTTTTACTTCGAAAATTCCCTCGAATTCACTTCGACCTTGATAAATCTGCCCTTAAGTGTTATCCAACACAACCACAAGTAGGGATGTCGCGGACTGTTCGCCGGCGAACTTGTTCGCGCGAACATCGGCTGTTCGCGTCCGCCGCAAGTTCGCGAACGTCGCGCGACGTTCGCCAATAGGCGTTCGCGTCAAAATCGTTCGACCATTCGACCATTCGATCGCTAAAATCGAAGGATTTTCGTTCGAATCGAACGATCAAAGCCATTGGATTGAATGAAATCATTCGATCGAATGGCTTCGATCGTTCGATTCGAACGAAAATCGTACGATCGAACGATTAAAATCCTTCGATCATTCGAATCGAACGATTTTCGGATGTTCGAAGTTCGCAAACTGTCCGCATTTTTTGCCGGTGTTCGCGAACGGCGTTCGCGAACACATTATCGGCGGTTCGCTACATCCCTAACCACAAGTACCTATAAACAGTGTGGAATGTGCACGCCTATCTGTACCTTGCATGTTTTCACTCCTGTTTTTGTAGAATTCAGTTATTGCCATTTGCCTGCTCAAAGTTGTAATATTGTCTACTGCCTCAATCTAAGCAGAGGTCTGGGCATATGTACCAAGGCCCCATGTTGTATTTGGGGAGCAGTAATGCACTTTTGCAAATTTACTAACAATCAAATTACCATTTTTTTCCTTATTTTGGTTCGATTGTGTAAGGGAGTCTGGGTAATAACCCTATTAGTCCCATATACATAAATGTTGGCTCAGATATAGCCCTGTGCATCATTGCTGCAATTTGTTCATGTCAATTTTAATTTTAGGTTTACTGCCATCGAAAATGGAAAGGGATGAATCCAGTGCTTAAAGTACAAATTATTCAACTGCAACATAATGGACCTGCTTGAACTATTTATTTGAGGCAGTAAATAGGCTTGAACAGTTATTGGCTTCAGTCTTTTATACAGTCCCAGCGAGTTGATTATGTTGTTTTAAAAACTGGTTTAACAACTGAGCTTGTGCCTTCCAATAACTGCTATGTCAGGGTCACAACACAAGGCCACTGAAATCTGGAACTTTGTTCAACTGATGGAAATGAGTTGTTGAATTTCTTAAATTTTTTTTAGATGAGACCTGGATGCAAATTTGGGCCATAGGTTTCTTGTGTGTCACTAGTGATAGGCGAATTCTACAGTTCCACTTCGCAGGAAACATTTTCGAATTTCCCGCAAAATTCGGAAAACAACGAAAAATTTGCAAAACTTGAAAATTGATGCCCATGTCAATTTTGACGCTGGTGTTAAAGTCAATGGGTGTCCGAATAGTGTTGACAACATTATTTGGAGTATCATGGAGTATCATCTTCTCCCCTACCTCTTTCTGTCGGAGTTCCTCAAGGCTCTGTCCTGGGACCATTACTATTAAATTAATCAAATTAATCAACTCGTATGGTTTCCACTACCACCTCTATGCTGACGATACTCAGATCTATCTCTCATCTCCTGATCTCAACCCAGTCCCTGCACTGGCTTCCGTTACCTTTCAGAATCAAATTCAAATTAATGACACTGACTTTCAAAGCACTTCATAACTCTGCCCCACCCTTCATCTCTGAACTCATCTCTATATACTCACCCAAACGCTTACTACGCTCCTCTACTGACCTGCTACTCAACTCTTCTCTCATTACCTCCTCACATGCTCACATTCAAGACTTTGCAAGGGCTGCGCCCCTCCTCTGGAACTCTCTCGCACGGTCTGTACAACTTTCTCCCAACCTTTCTGCTTTCAAGAAATCTCTTAAAACGCACTTCTTTCGAGAAGCCTACCCTCACTCTGCTTAACTACCAAACGCAACACCACATACAGTACCACATTTCTCACCCACTTAATTCGATCTTGCCCACTCCCACACCTTGTGTATTACTCCCTTCCCTTTAGAGTGTATGCCTATGCATAGGGCCTCCTCACCTTTTTGTACCTGTATTGATTGTGATGTATGTAACTCCATATGTTCTATGTATATAATTCATGTGATTTAGTTGTATAATCACATTTACTTTACAGTGCTACGCAATATGTTGGCGCTATATAAATACATGTTAATAATAAAATAATAATTTGACTTATTGCGGGAGTTTTGCGAATTTATTCCCCAATGGCGAAACGCGGAAATTCGACGCGACTTTGCGCCAGGCGAATTTAGTCACCCATCACTATGTGTCACCAGTCAATAAATGAAAACATGTAAATTACACCTTTTAAAACACAAATTTACTAGGAGAAAATAATTGTAGCTAAATAATTTTGCAGTATGTCTTATTATGCAGGAACTATAGAACAATATAATAAATGGTGCAAATTTTGCTGCAGGTCTAGTAACCCATTGCCATCAGGAAATTAAATTTACTGGTCAGCTGATTGGTTACTAGACTTGACAGAAGTCATTAGCAATTCAGGGTGGGATTTAAAGTGCAAACCACCATGTTTTGCTTGATTGCTCCCTGCCAGTACTTTTCTGAATTGCCACAGGTCTCTGCACTCCAAAATGGACCACAAAGACCTTTGTGTGCTCCATGAATACAGCACTGCTTACATTCGGCAGAGCATGAAGTGTCGATGGGCACAGGAGCATGCTCAGATTGAAGCGCTGCCTTTTCTACCCAGAATGCCTAGTTTTAGTAAACTCCTCCAATAGAAGTTTCCCTATCTTGTCCCCTGCTGGTGATGTTATTATGCAAATGAAGGGCACACACTAACTTCCAGCAGGTGGCAGCACTACTGAACAGCAGCTAACACACAGGTTTGGCTGATTTGAAAATAGCTTAGAAGGGTTGATAAGCAAGCAAGGAATTTCAACTGAGCATGTGCGAGATTTCAGAGCTACAGTTGGCTGGGAAGATATAGGTAGGAGGAGCCAGTGAAATCCAAGATGGCTGCCTCAGCTAGAACTGCAGGGGAGGTAGGGGAGATCTTGCAGAAGGAATAGTGAGCTGATCATTTACATTATACAAACAATTCTAACTGTTTTAAAAATTGGATTTCTTGAACTTTCACATAGTGTACATGTATTTACTTAGTAAATGATTTTAGTTATGATTGGTGCCCTTTAAGGTGAATTAGAACTAAAGAACTAGGGCAGTAATGTTGTACATTATGTTTTGGGCTTCTGTACCAACCCAAGCACAGATCTGATTCCCTGAATTTGCCCCAATAGCTCCCCAGCTTGTTTTGTGTTGATTCACTGCACATGCTCTGTGCTGCTGCCACTTACTGAGCTTAGGGGCCGACACACAATATACTAAATTTAAAATATGAATCATACAATATAAGTCTGATTGGTAATTAATTCAGGTTATTGGTACATGGCAGTCCAGAAAGCAGCATAATTAGCGTCCGAATTTAATAAACAGCCCTGTAGCATCAATTTATATGATGGATGAACCTCATTTTCAACAACCCTTAAACTTAGCTTCCCAATGGCTGCCCAGTCCACACTGAGCATGTGCAGTGTCACTGACACTCCTAACAGAATGCAATATGGGAATCTATTGTGACAACTTTGAAAGCCTGGATCATTACTACTACTATAGAGATGATGAACTCTTAGGTTGGTTCAGTAAGTTCAGTTTATAAAATATGGCATTTCTAGCAATATTTATTCTTTAAAGTTTAGTTCTCCTTTAAGTTGCTAGGACCAGTAACTCAAATAAAACAAAGCAGCACACAATGAAATAACAAACAACACTATGTGGCTTATTTTATAAGAAAATTGTATTTTGACATTTCTCTATGCTCCCTCTACAATGCTGTTGAATACCAGATCATAGTGCAAATATATATTTCATGAAACACTTTATCATTGTGTAATTTGTTTGAAAAAGTTACCCGTGTTTAACTATATTAGACTTCAACATGTTGTTGGTGGGTTCCTGAAAAAGAGCCATCTTATTATGGAGATTAAAAAAATTGATCGAAATCAATAGCAGTGAATAAATGCATAATCCTGCCTGCAAGGTGTATAAATTGTACCTTAGTTTGCAATTTAGTTCCAACTGTGCAGTAAAAGATTAAGGACATTTTTTTCTAATTTGAATAACATCTTTTTCTGTATGTGGCTTGAAATCGCTATTCATTTCTAGCTAGGTTTTCAACGAATAACTATATTCTTTGTGCTGAAATATGCATGATATCTAGTTAAGTATGTAAAATGCATGCAAATATATGCAGTTAGCCCAGCCAATTCTCCCTTTACAGTAAAGGCACTAATGATGCATAAGGAATATACAATTTTATTTTTGGATATTGAATCATTTGTGTGCCCAGTTGCTAAATTCTGATTTGTCAACAAACAGACTCCATGGGACTTATTTACGAACTGAAAATGAAATAAATATCTGCAATGGGTAACTGTATGGTGCAATGAAGTCTAAAATTGTCCATGTCAAACAGAAATTCGAATTCAAAAAAGACCAACTGGAATTAAGTAGAAGTTTTTTTTGGTTGAATAGGTCAGTTTTCGATCAAATAGGTCCTTATTTGGCCAAATTTGAATTGTACGAATCAAAGGAATAGCGCATTCGTTCGAATTCGATTCAAAGTTTCCCCCCCCAAAAAACTTTGATTTTTCAAAGCCCACCAATTGACTCCAAATAGGTTCTAGGAGGTCCCCCATAGGCTTAAACAGCAAATCGACAGGTTTTAGATTGCGAATTATCAAAGTTTAATTTTTAAAGAGACAGTGCATGATAAATTTCGATATTCGAAGTGCACAAAAAATAGCTTGAAATTAGAATTTTTTCATTCTAAAATTCACCTCGACCTTTGATAAATTTGCCCCTAACTGTTGTGTTATTTATTAAGGTCCAAATTTATCTCAATATCGGCTGCTACAAACTCTGATCTAACCTGCTCGGGTTAGATTTTTTCGTGAATTTTCCCCGAAATCTCCAAATTTTTCTGAGTTTTCACCCAAAAGCTCTGAAAACATAGTGAAATTGCCCGAAACCCCCGACACAACCAAAAATCAATGGGACTGTTCCCATTGACTTTTATGCAACCTCGACAGGTTTGAGATGCCGTGTTTTTATGTTCGGGCTTTTCAGCCCTCGGGGTTTAATAAATTCCAAAAGATTTTTGATTTTTTAAAAGTCAGATTTTATAAAAAAAAATCACAAATTTTTCGGATTTCGAAGGAATTTCGGGTATTCGGAGCTTAGTAAATAACCCCCTTAGAGTCTTCCAGAAAAGACAGCATTTAAAACGTATTAGTCTCTGTGTGTGTGTGTGTGCGTGTGTGTGTTTAAAGGGGTTGTTCACCTTTAAGTTAACTTTTAGTATGTTATAGAATGGTTAATTCTAGTCAAATTTTCAATTGGTCTTAATTTTTTCTTCTTTTTCCCTTTATCACAAACTACCTAAAGCAGCAGCTAGTAATGAGTGAAACTACCTATTTTGCCCCAGCAAAAAATGCAAAACTGTTGAAAGGTTTGAAAAATGGTGACATTTTTCAAAATTGCACCAAAGTTTTGCCAAAGAGTCAGTCAGCATTTATTTTATTTTTTCCTGTGTTGTTTCTTGCGCCAAATATATTAGTCAAATGGTATTTATTACTTTATTACACAAATGAGGAACCAGTTAATGAAGGTTTCCTGCTTAATAGTCCCAATTCTAGTAATACAGCTAATGATGCATGTGGGGCCAGATAGTATTCATCCCAGGGTAATTAAAGAGCTTATCTCTGTGATTGCCAAACCTCTTTACTAAATTTTTCAGGATTCATTGAGGTCTGGCATGGTGCCCCTAGTGGGGTTTTTAAAAAAGGGATCCCATTCACAGCCTAAAAACTATATGCCGGTTAGTCTGACATCAGTGGTAGGAAAGCTTTTCGATAGGTTATTAAAGGATACGATCATGAACTTCATTGCAAATCATAATACTATGAGTTTGTGCCAGCATGGTTTCATAAATAATAGATCTGGCCAGCCTATCTTAATTTCTTTTGATGAGAAGGTAAGCAGGGACCTCCATTCTGGGATGGCAGTAGATGTGATCTACTTAGACTTTGCTAAAGCATTTGATACAATGCCACACAGATGGTTACTGGATAAATTACAGAATGTTGGCCTGGAACATAGTATTTTTACCTGGATAAAGAACCAGCTAAAAGATAGATTACTTTCATTTGAAGCAGAGTAGGTGGTTCTTCACAGTGAGGACAGTGAGGTTGGGTTATACCCTGCAGGGCAATGTTGGGATGGCTGATTCTGTTAATGCTTTTAAGAGTGGCTTGGATGATTTCTTGGCAGGCATAATATCAAAGGCTATTGTTATAATAAACTCTATAGTTAGTATAGATATGTGTACAGTACAGTATGTATAGTTTGTGTGATGGTATGGAGGGATGTGTGTATAGATGCTGAGTTTCATTTGGAGGGGTTTAACTTGACTATGTCTTTTTTCAACCTGATTTAACTATGTAAATATGGTGAAATTCTGCCACTCACAAAAATGCTCATTTTGCCGCAAATCTGTATCATGCAAAACAATTTTCTCATCCCTAGCTGCAACTAAGAATTGTTAGGAATCAATCCAACTTACTGAACAATTTGATTGATTCAGTATATATAAATCAATACAGATATTTATTACTGTTCATTCCTTTTGAATTCCAATCCAGCCAATATAACAACTGCTTTGGTATGTTGAATCTCATGAAACACTTTGGAGAATGCCCCTCTTTTTAAAGTTGTTTTGTTAAATAAATACAGTTCACTATTTATTGAGTTAATCTTTGTCAAAAACCAAAAACCACCAAATTCTAAATTCGAATCCGAGATTCATCATTCCCCTTCCCTGGAATTTGATAGGTCGCCACCTAAAACCTACTGAGTTCATGTAGAAGTCAGTGGCAAAGGTCTCCTGAACTATTTGAAGAAGTTAATAGCCTTCCTGACATTCTAGCTTTTTTCCAGAGAGAAACATGATTCGAATTGTGTTCAAATTTGATTTGAATTTGCTTCAAGTTTTCAGGTCTGTAACATTCGATCAAATTTTAGACATTCAAGTTTTTTCTTAAATAAGATACCATTTTAATTTTGAGGTCATTTAAGTACATTTGACATAAAACAAACCTCTATGGTTAAACCTTTTATAAATATGCTGCCTAATGTAAAGGGTATAAGATGTATTAACAAGGAATGGAATGTTATAACATAAGAAAATCCACAAAGGAATTTTTTTTATTGTGTATTTTATGGTTTACCTGCATGAGAAGTAAAAGAGAAGTTAGGATTTCACCTTTTTAGTTGTTTGCTCTCCCGATTGAAAATGAACAAAAAGTGCCGGTAGATCGTAAATAGATATGAAATTTGATTATCATTAAAAATAAATGTTCTTCTTGAGATATCCTTATTCTGCTGTATAATGTTGCTATTTAGAATATTTCCAACTCTGGGTCATTTGGCATTCTGTGGATATTTCATGCCTGATTTGAAACGGCTTCCCTTAATTAATTCAGGACACCTGCAACCTTTAATTGATTTGGCAGTGACAATAATTTGCTGACATCTATCCAACTAGTTTTCAGCAGTAATTTTGTAGTCCTTTCTTGCAATGCTTTTTTGAGTTTCTGAGAACCTTCATTAATAGGCTTAAAAATGTTTGATGTTTTAGAGGTTTTCTCTACTTCGTATATTTTTTTAAAAAAAAAACTCAAATGTTTGATTATCTATTATCTGAATAGAAAAAACTCGAATATAATTGTAGAAAAAAACTCAAATGGGAGTTTATCAGCTCAAAAAACTCAAAAACAATCTCAAAGAAAAACTCAAAATAACTCAAACTGCCTTGGATTTTGCCTAGAACAAATCCCATTGACTTTTACATGTACTCGGAAGCTTTTAGAGGTTTTTTTTGTGCTCAATATACAGTATACCAGACATTTGAGTTTTTGACAATATAACTCAAAGAAATTTGAATTGTAGCAAAAATTTTAATTCAAACATTGATAAATTACCCCCCTAATGTAGATATAATTATAGATCTCAACAATGTGTTGTGAAAAGCAGATTTTTCTTTGATGCACAGCAAGTTGGAGTTGGAGTTGTTTGTATGTGCAGCACTAGACTCGCATAGGGTCACAATGATTATTTTATTCCAGAATGCCCCTATTTACTCAATACATTTTTACGTCGCAATAGGGAGATTGCCTTTACGTTACTAATGAGCAGACTCAAGCATCGAGGCAGGAAATGTCATATGTATGAGTTATACTTCTATGTGAAAAGTGTTCACCCACTGGTGTTTACTTGTGATCTTGGGTTTAAATAGAATTAATATTTACATGGAGATAAAGGCGTATATGTAGTCAGTTATAATATCATGATGGTCATCATTATTAAACAACCCAGAGTACATAAAGGCAATGAATAACTAAAGCCTCAGTGTCTCTTCCTTCATTAGTGCTTTTAGATGTTTCATGTGATTGAATCAAAATCTATAAAAAGGAAGGGACTTTCTGGGATAGTGGATTGCCAACCTAACTCATTACACAGTTTCAGCTTAATCCTTAGCTTTACATCTATTCATACATGGTTCTAATTAGTCCCTTATTACTATGGTAACTGTAGATATAAACTGCCAAGGCTGGGATGTGATCTTGTGGTGAGAAGGCTGGTCATGATGGCAGAACTACTAATAGCTTGTCACAAAACCAACTTTTTGTCGGCTAATTATCTATTAATAAGCATGATTGCTTTCTGGGCAAAGCCACTCCCAGTTAGGACCAGTAGTAACCAAGTTTGTAATAGGAAGATGTGCAATATTTTGAAAATAGAATGCATGTAGGCATCAATGTGAGATACATATAAGAGCAATAAATAGCAAAAAAACAACAATAATGAGAATCAAATACTATAAAAAAGGTCATGTCATTTGTCATGTCTCAAAGATTACTGTTACATTAAGGCGGTTATTTACTAAGCTCCGAATACCCAAAATTCCTCGAAATCCGAAAAATTCGTGATTGTTGTTATAAAATCGGACTTTTAAAAAAATCACAAATTTTTTGGAATTTATTAAACCCCGGGGGTAAAAAGCCCGAATATAAAAACACGGAATCTCAAACCTGTTAAAGTTGCATAAAAGTCAATGGGAACAGTCCCATCGATTTTTGGTTGTGTTGGGGGTTTCGGGCAATTTCACAATGTTTTCTGAGCTTTCGGTTGAAAACTCTGAAAAATTCGGGGAAAATTCACGAAAAAATAGTGAAAATCTGAGCTTTTCCCACAAAGGTGATTTTTGGGAAAATGTAATAATAAATAAGCGTTAAAAACCTGAGCGGGTTAGATCGGAGTTTGTAACGCCAATATTGAGATAAATTCGGACCTTGACAAATAACCCCCTAAGAGATTTATCAAACACTTCTGCCTTTTAAGAGTCTGACTTGCTCAAATTCCTTTAAAAATGACTTTTTACTTGTTATTGAAAAGAAAATGAGTGAAGATAGGGCAACGCACATTTATTACAGAAGCTGGTGCCGTAAAACAAATAAATAATGCGAGGCGAGTGTAAATTAAGACATTTTGTCCTTCTTGGTAGGAAGGAAATTTATCATCTTGATTTCATCTGTGTATTTGGTAATAGCCTTTAAATAATCACTTGGAGTACATCCCCCATAGTAATGCACTTATGAGGGAATGTAATATTTTATGCTAACTCAAAAATCATTTGCAATTCATTCGCAATGTGAATTAGGGGTCCATTAACAAACAATTACATTTCAATTTTCTCCATGAATCTGTAAAAATTTGTGTTTTTCTAATTTTTTTCATAAGCTCTAAAAAAAGTGTAAAAACCACAAAAACCTCTAATACAAAAATGCTCCAGGATAAAGAAGTCAAAGGGAGCTGCTCTGATCTGATTGGTTTTTAATCAATTCGGACTTTTAGAGGTGTTTATATTTTTTTTTCACTAGGCATTGTCCAAAAAAAAAATCAAATTTTTAGAAGTTTTTGAGGTATTCTGGTATTTTTCTAGATCATTCAGCGCTTTTTTCATTCCTACTTTTTTCATGACAATTGTGGTTTTAGAGCTTCTGAGTGCAGTCTTTGATAAATAAGCCTCCACTTGGTCGAGTGAAACATTTTGCCTTTGCAAACACCTACAAAGTGCAAAATGCTAAAAAAAAAAAAAAAAGTGCAAATGTTTTTACTCATAATGGATTGTTGATTCCTAGTATTCCATCCTTCATATAAGAGATAACATGTGGGTGAAACATAGATTGTCATGCCTCTTACTCACTCACTAGGCTAAATATTCCCACAACATGAACTTCACATCTGCTAAAACCATTATTGGGGAGAGCATCGTGCAGAGTGGTTTATTGGGTGCAGTGTTGCATTGAGCACTGTGCTAACAGGTAAAATGTACAGTGCATTTACGTTACCTTTAACCTTGTGTTATCACTTAGATGTATTATTCTGTCCTTGAGCTGTTTCCATTGAATATTGCAACATCTGTTCCTTTATATTCTTTTTTGATCTTCTTAGTGGAGTGACATACCTAATATTGGGTTAATATTTTACATTTGAGCAGCCTTTGGTCTTTCTGGGAACAGGGCATTTATTTTCAATCATTTAGTTATGTGCCAATGTTTTTTTGTTCTACACATCTTGGAAGGAGCTAAGTTTTGGGATCATGAAAATGTACACAAGCACCATGATGCTTGTATTTTTTTTAGATAGGTTAATCTCCAACTGAAGTATGGGAATATATCTGAAAGTTCTTATGTATATGTAGCACTATAGTAAATTGAGTGCACCTTACTCTACTATAAGCTTCACTCCCAGTACATATGCTCCGGATGAGACCTTAAAACCTTAGGGAGTAAGCCTTCACATCGATGTGGAAGCAGGGTGTAGTGCAACTGTAACTGTATTCAGGGTGCAAATAATTGGGCGCCAGTGGTTCTTATAACTTAACCATAGAACAGATGTATTGAGCACAATATACAATCCTCAGTGGAATGTACATAAACCAGAACATTTGCAGGTTCATACAGTACATTGAATAGGCAGTACTCACAACACCTTTGGTCAGTATGATTCTCCTCAGAGATAGGAACAATACATGCAGCTTTGAGGAGGTACACCCAGCCTTTTCCCTAAGTGGAACCTGAGGGGAATACTCTCTAACCTAGGTCTGTACACTTAGTCCCTACTTCTGGGCAATTAGTACCCAGAATCTTAATCCCACTCACAATCCTCGGAGGAGCCTAAAGCTGCTCAGCTAAATATCCTGAGTGCCTGTCACTCCTAGAGTGACCTATAAAGGTGAGTAGCCAATCCTTACTAGACCTGACCTTTTTAGGTTCCACTCAAGCTCTGCCTCCTGCACAGGCTGGAGCCAGCACAAGATGGACACTGAAAGCATGGCTTCAGAGCCTTTTATACTCTAGCACAATGCCATCTACTGGTCACTGTGAGAAACAACATGGGGCATAGCTTAAAGCAGGAATAGGAAACAGTTACCCCTCCCAACTGTATTTGAGAACCCAGTTAAGTGTCTATAACACTAGGGAAACTGCCTGCTAAATAATACTGGGGATGGCTATTCTACACATCCCTACATATATATTAATAGGAAACAACTACAGAAGAAATTAGAATAAATCATGACCTTTCTGAAGTTTCTTATGTTTCTGAAGCTGCCCATACATTGGCCATTATATAGGTCCAGTTTCGTCCCCTATAGACTTTGTTAGCAGTCTGGGTATGGTCACCTCTGGTGGCCTGTCTGATTGATACATGGCTGAAATGCAGCCTGTGATGCCAGGACTGCATCAGCACCTTAATATGGTTTTCACTCTATAGGTCTGCATAGGCATGATCCCAAATCTCAGCTCCTTACACACTATTCAAACTCACCAAATGAGCATATCTATAAATGTATTCCCAGCTTAAGAAATAACAGATCATAGGGCAAGAGATGGGACACTTTTACAGGCTAACATTGCCTTTACATTACAAAAAAACTGTACAAGTGATGTTTGTATGTTTTTGTTCTCTCGTTAAAGAAAGACATTCTGGGAAACATACATAAGATTAAAAGCACTAGCTATGCAAAAATATTTTACAAAAAGTTTTGAACAAAGAGTTGTCCTCAGTCATAGATGGAACAGTCAAAAAGTCAGCCAATTAGTGTTTTACCATATGGTAAACAGCAATAAATAGGCTTCACTTAAACCCAGTTGAATCTAAACATATCATGTTGTGGTTGAATATTAAGGGTATAGGAATAAGGGTTTATTTAAAGGAGAACTGAAGCCTAACTAAAGAAGGTAGAAATGTTGTACATTAAGGGGCAGATTCACTAACTTCGAGTGAAGGATTCGAATGAAAAAAATTCGAATTTCGAAGTATTTTTTGGGTACTTCGACCATCGAATTGGTTAAATTCGTTCGAATTCGAACGAAATCGAACGATTCGAAGTAAAAATCGTTCGACTATTCGACCATTCGATAGTCGAAGTACTTTCCCTTTAAAAAAAACTTCGACCCCCTACTTCGGCAGATAAAACCTACCGAAGTCAATGTTAGCCTATGGGGAAGGTCCCCATAGGCTTGCTAAACTTTTTTTGATCGAAGGATTTTCCTTCGATCGTTGGATTAAAATCCTTCGAATCGTTCGATTCGAAGGATTTAATCGTTCGATCGAACGAAAAATCGTTCGATCGAACGTTTAGCGCTAAATCCTTCGACTTCGATATTCGAAGTCGAAGGATTTCAATTCGAGGGTCGAATTTCGAAGTATTTTTAACTTCGAAATTCGACCCTTAGTGAATCTGCCCCTAAGTTTTGTGCTTCTGTAGCAGCCCCAAGCACAGCCGTTTAGCAGTAAAGATTAGTGATGGGTGAATTTGCGCCGTTTCGCTTCGCCGAAAAATTTGCGAATTTCGCGAAATGGCGAAAAATTCGCGAAACGGCGCCAGCGTCTCGTTTTTGACGCCGGCGCCCTTTTTTTTGATGCCGGCGCCCGTTTTTGACGAATTTTTGCAGCGAATTTTTGCGGGCGTTTGGCAAATTTATACGCTGGCGGCGAATCGCGCAAATTCGCCGCGAATTCGCGCCTGACGCATAAATTCGCCCATCACTAGTAAAGATCTGTGTCTCCAAAGATGCCCCAGTAGCTCCCCATCTTCCTTTCTGCTGATTCACTGCACGTGTTCTGTCACTGACTGATCTTAGGGACCGACTCAAAATATACTGTATATACAAAATATACAGTAATTACTAAATGGCAGCTCAGAAATAAATTTAATTAGCATTAGAATTTAATTATTAATAATTGTATCAGCTTATATTACAGGCCAACCTCATTTTCTACTTGATAATTTGCAAAGACCCCTAAACTTAGCTTCTCAAAAGCTGGTCAGAGCCCACTGAGCATCACAGACACTTTCCAAGATGGTGACCTTCTGCGACAAGTTTGCAGTCATGGATCACTGTTGCTGTTAAGATGCTTAGACTGGTAACAACAGGTTCAATATAAAATATATGGCATTTTTAGCCATATTCATTTTTAGGGTTTAGTTCTCTTTTAAACCAAACAGATACATGATACCCCTTCTCTTTAAAGCTTATTGTCAATTCTAGTTTCTAGATCTAGATTTTTTTGACAGGCATGGTTTCACAGCAAAATTTCACATCAGCTATTTTTTTTCTCAGTATTGCGGTGACAGTTTGATGTGAAAATTCTTGCCTGTAAAAAACAAGCAAGAAAATGTCTCAAAGATGGCAAAAAAAAGTGTGGAAAACTTGACTTCAATGTATTTTGCTTGGAAAAAATACATTAATAAAATGCCCCAAATTTTCTGGCAAAAAACCCCCCAAAAAACAGGACATATTCGTTAGTCATCTCCAAATGACAGAAAAAAAGAGAGGCCAGTTCTTTTTGTAGTTTGAGATGCTGTAGCAATTTGCCAGGGCCTGCATTCTGCAGACACATTTTTATTATTACAAGTGACAGGCAGATCTTATTTCACTTCAACAAAAATTTGTGAAATGGCAAAAAATTTGCTAAATGCATTGAAGTCAATGGGATGTTTTTTGCACAACAATTTTTCAAACAATGCAACTTTTTTTTTTATTTTACTGTCTATCGTAGTTTTTTTTCTTGGAGAAATGCAGCAAAATATTTCACTCATTTTCACTCCAGCAAATATTCCTCATCTGTAATTGAATTATAGTTTGGTAATGTACAGTAGGCTTGGGCAGTCAATCATACACCAAAAACTGCTCCATTTACACAGAACATATCTGAATATTAATGAGCAATGAATTTTAAGTTTTATTTTTTATTCTAATTCACCATCATGAAAAAGCCTTACTGTCTTGCACATGAAGGTTTCCACTGAATATTCTTAAGAATTCCTGTCTTTACTGTCATAAAACTAAATTCAGAACTTTAATTCATTATGGTCATAAAGTGGAAGATTCCACTTCACTTCAAATTCAGAATATCTTGTGGGAAACAACAAACAAAGGAACATTTGCCATTAAAACCAAAGTCATATCCACCACTGATCCCAAGATCACATATTTCTGGAAAATTAAGTCATGCAAATTCCTGCAGTTGTTTATCATGTCTTACCCATGGGAAAATGAGAGTGCAATTAAATAATAATAATACCTCCATCTATTTCAAAGACAAATGAATCTATTACTTTACAATTACACTTTAATGTTCGTATCATGCTTATATTGCTTCTCTTAATACCATAGTAGTACAAGCTAAAATTTGAGCAATAGAGTTAACAGAGCAACTTTTATCATACTAATCCAATTTCCTAAAAACACGTTAATATAATCTGATGCAAAATAAGGATGATAATATAAAAATTGCACTTGATGGTAATAGTCATTCTTAATTGCTTGCTACAGGCTAAATTGGTAATTTTAGGGAAATCAGCCGAACACAGCACTGATGCTTTTAATAATAAAGCAAAACTCTGACACCCACAAGTACATCAGAATAAAAATTAATGTACAATCGTTCCATTTAAGTGAAAGAACAAGGAAAATTGGCTATATTTTTATAAGTATTATGGAATTTTACTATCATTTTTTGCCATTTAGATTATAATTGTGATCACAATTCAATTAAGTGACATCAAATTAATATCATAATAGTTTTGTTGCTTCAACTCCTATCTGCCCTTTCTGTTATCCACCTCACTATAGGATGTGCTTGCAATAAGCCTAGCTACATATTTTACTCCAAGAAGTATTTATCAGGAGAATGTAAGTTCAAATTTAAATTATTTTTAGCAAATTTTTGTTTGCCTTTATCTTATGCATATTCCAGACTGTAGTTGTAGAAAAAAAGTTACAATTCGACTTACTACTCCATATTACAAAATGGTTGGTCTGTTGTAAGGGATAAGGTAGGGGGCGCTGTGTAGGCAGATGAGAAATGGGTGAGTCTTTCAGGCAGATACTGGGTGTGCACACAAGGAACTGAACGGCAGGTCAGGAACAGGGAGACGAGGATGTAGAATCAGTAATGGACTGGAAGAAGAGGGTGCTGAGTCAGAACAGAAGCAGATTGGAAGGAATAGATGGTGCGGGCGTAGATCAGAACAGGCTGGGGACTGGATAGCTGAAGGACTAGGAAGCAAGAGGACTGGATAGTAGGAAAAGGAAAGATAAGGGTCAGGCTTGGTAGACAAGATTCAGACAAGAAAAAGGAAAGAAAGGGCAAGGTGCAAGGTAAGGTCAAGACATGATCAGGATTGGAGGGAGAATCAGAGCAAGATTCAGAATAGCGAGGAAGACAAGGCAGGGCAAGGTCAAGGAAAGGTTAAAGCAAGGCAAGATAAAGGTCAAAACAGGACTGGAACCAGAGCAGGAACAGGCTAGGAAAGGTTTAATACAAGACAGGGCAAGGCAGGATAAGGCAGAGAAGGGTTCAGGCAAGACAGAAAAGGTTAGCTAGGAGTGATGCCACAGTGCTATTTTAGGTAAATCTCAGGCAAGAGTGTGAGGTGGGCTGGCCTTAAATAGGGCAGAGTCCGCCCTGATTGGCTGACTCCAAACCACCAATCAGGCTGCTGCTGGGCTAGGGCTGCAAAGGCCATGTAATAGATAGTGAGCGACCCTGCAGGCTGTTCACCTGACCCAATGGTTAAAGCACAGAGACAGAAACCCAAAGTTCCCTGGCTCAAATCCCAGCAGAGCCTGACATCTGTACGTAGTGATGGGATAAGGTGCTTCTATCCAATATTTGAATTAGAGGTATTAGAGTGATTAAAATTTTTAAATCGGAAAGAAAAAACAATGTGACAAAATCGAGCATCACTTCCAATTGTGCGACTTTTTCAAACTGATGCTCCAGTTGTCGCCTGAAAACCTAAAATAATTTGGATTATTGATCAAAGCCAATGCTAAAAGCCCAAAACTTTTGAGAACCATGAAGGCATAAAACATGCAACAAAGGTTAAAGGAGAACTATACCCTAAAAATTAATAAGGCTAAAAATTCTATATTTTATATATCTAACTTATTGCACCAGCTTGTCAATAGCAGTAATGATCCAGGACTTTAAACTTGTCACAGGGGGTCACCATCTTGGAAAGTGTCTGTGACACTCACATGCTCAGTGGGCTCTGAGCAGCTGTTGAGAAGCTAAGCTTAGGGCTCGTCACTAATTATCCAGCAGAAAATGAGCTTCCCCTGTAATATAAGCTGATGCTACAGGTTTGCTGATTATTAAATTCTGATGCTAATTGCACTGGTTTCTGTGCTGCCATGTAGTAATTATCTGTATTAATTACTAATCAGCCTTATATTGTGACATTTCTATTCTATGTGTACTGTATATTGTGAGTGGGTCCCTAAGCTCAGTAAGTGACAGCAGCACAGAGCATATGCAGTGAATCGGCAGAAAAAGAGATGGGGAGCTACTGGGGCATCTTTGGAGGCACATACATTCCCTGCTAAAGGGCTGTGGTTGCCTTGGGCTGGTACAGAAGCCCCAAAACATAATGTACAACATTCTAACCCTATATATTTAGTTAAGCTTTAGTTCTCCTTTAAAGGGACCATCTGCCATTGACTTTTACATGATTTCGACAGGTTTTAGTTAGAGTAATTATAGATTCAAAGTGGCTGATTGAGGGTTTTTTTTAAAGGGAAAGCTGGAATTTTTAGAGGAAAAACTTGAATTTTTCAAGATTTATTATGCTTCAAAGTTGCTAAAAATCCAAATCCGAAAATACTCCAGCTAAAACCTGTTGAAATCATGTAAAAGTCAATGGCAGATGTCTCATTAACAATTTGAAGATGTTTCTTACCTTCATGATCTGCGAGGGTTTCGGGTTGGTTTTAGTAAATAACCTAACCTAGTTAAAAATTTTAATTTTTTCTCTCTAAATATTAACGTTATTTCAACCCTAAAATCTGGGAAATTTTAGTTTTAATAAATAACCCTGATGTGTAGAATACAAATTCAATCAAGCTATTAAGCTTCAAATTATTTGTTCTATAAGCAAACATTTGAATTTGGTAAATCTTCAAGTTGATTCAAATTAAAAATTTGCTTGCAATCAAATTGCCATTTTTTCCATAAAACTTGGGGTTTTCCTATATTTCTTAAAAGCTCAAAAAATTCGAAATTTATTAAGTGAAAAAGACAATAATTTTTAATACCAAATTTCACAAGTATAAGTTGTCGAGGTACTGTAGAAGTCAATGGAACCTCTGCTAATCTTATTGGACCGCTTTTAATCAAATTGGACTTTTAGAGGTTTAAATATATTTTTCACTAGGAATTGTCATTTGTCAATTGTCAAGTTTTCAAGGTATTTGTATTTTTCAGCGTATCATTCAGTGGTTTTTTTTCATTCATACTTTTTTATTTGGATCTTCTATTCAATTCAATTACATTCATGTTTTAGGGGCCGTTTCACAAACGGTCGAATATCGAGGGTTAATTAACCCTCGATATTCGACTGGGAATTAAAATCCTTCGACTTCGAATATCGAAGTCGAAGGATTTTAGCGCAAATAGTGGGATCGAACGATCGAAGGATTATTCCTTCGATCGAACGATAAAATCCTTCGATTCGACTGGGAATTAAAATCCTTTGACTTCGAATATCGAAGTCGAAGGATTTTAGCGCAAATAGTGTGATCGAACGATAACAATAAAATCCTTCAAATCGAACGTTTCGAAGGATTTAAATCCAACGATCGAAGGAATATCCTTCGATCAAAAAACGTAGGCAAGCCTATGGGGACCTTCCCCATAGGCTAACATTGAGTTCGGTAGCTTTTAGATGGCGAACTAGTGGGTCGAAGTTTTTTCTTAAAGAGACAGTACTTTGACTATCGAATGGTCGAATAGTCGAACGATTTTTAGTTCGAATCCTTCGATTCGAAGTCGTAGTCGAAGGTCGTAGTAGCCCATTCGATGGTCGAAGTAGCCCAAAAAACACTTCGAAATTCAAAGTTTTTTTACTTCGAATCCTTCACTCGAAGTTAGTGAATCGGCCCCTTAGAGTTTGCGTGTTTAGTTTGATCTTTAATAAATAATCCTCCACAATTCACAAATAATTTTTTTTATAAATACAGGAAGCTTCCGATTTAGATGAGTTATCATCAATGAAAAAGCAGAAGGGCTAGTATCAAAGGCATCATCTGCCAGGATAGGCTCAGGTTGGGCAGAATTCACAGTGAAACGGTTACCGTGAGGGTCTGGACATTTATGTGGATGTACTATTGCTGATTGCAACTAGTGATGAGCGAATCTGTCCCATTTTACTTCGCTGCAAAATTTGCAAAACTGCAAAAAAAAATTTGTCAATATACATCAACATTTTTTTACACGCAACAATTTTTCTCACTCCAAATGCATTAAAGTCAATGGGGTTTTCTTGTGGCGACTTTTTTGTCTTGCCAACTTTTTTGTCCACATACATTAATGTTGTGAGGAGCGCGGTCCAGTGCGTCCTCCCTCGCCGGCGTCCAGTCCAAGATGGCGGTGCCCAGGGCGGGCCACGTGGGTCTTCCTCTTTGGTGCCTCGCCTGGACGCGGCGGATTTGCGCCTGCGCCAAGACGCCAGCGCGAAGACGCCAGCGCCAAAACGTACAGCGTCAACACGCAGCGTCAGCACGCAACGCATGACGTCACTGTGCACGTTTTGGCGCCAAAGAATTGTTTAAAAGGCCATTTGTGACTCTCTGCCTTTGCCCGTGAATAGGTTCAACTTCATTGTGTTCCTGGGTGCTATTATCGTGTTTGGATTCTTGTTATTTGACCTCTGCCTGTTCCTGTTAACGACTACCTGCTGCCGGAACTGATCTCCTGCCTGGCTGACTACTCTTTCTCTTGATCCCTTCCTGGTGTGTAACCTGCTAGCTTCCTCCTTGGTCCGTCACTTCAAACTGAGCCTTCGGGCCTGACAAATGTTAAGGGACGTTTTTTCTTATGCCGAATTTTTTTGTATGAGCAACAATTTTGTCTTGGTGACTTTTTTGTTGTGGCAAAAAAATTTCCGGCGGATTTTTGCCACAGTTTCGCAAAAGAATTTGCAGATGGCAAAATGCGGAATTTCGCCCTGAATCAATGCCTGGCAAAATAACTCGCTCATCACTAATTGCAACTACTAACACGACTGTGTAACATGTGAGAAGCTATATATTGTGTACATGTAACTGTACAACCGGTATTGACAGAAGCAGTTACTTGTTGTTTTTAAGAACCACTGATATTCAGGTTTAAGAACAGCAAGTGTTTGTGAGCATCAATGTGAAACCTCTCCCTTCAGCACTTCTTTGTGGGCCTGTTTGAAAGAAGGAGTTCTCTACAGTATCTAATGCACGTTCTAGAGGAAGAAACAGAGGATTGTTGCTAGAATAGCATTGTATTTGGTTGAGCAATACCTCCTCATTTTTGTAGGCCAGAAAAAAACACCTAGCATCCATTAAGAAATTCAAAACGCCCCCAGAGAATACCTAGATGGCACAGGCAATACCTTCCAACTGTACCTCTACTTATCAACCTAACCGCACAGGAAGGGATTCATGAAAAGACTCATTGACAACAAGGCATGTGTTATGGAAGTGCAAAAATAACACTTGAACAGTGAGTTTGCTCACAAAACATTCTACTACCCCCTAGGGATGTCGCGGACTGTTCTGCGGCGAACTTGTTCGCGCGAACATCGGCTGTTCGCGTCCGCCGCAAGTTCGCGAACGTCGCGCGACGTTCGCCAATAGGCGTTCGCGTCAAAATCGTTCGACCATTCGACCATTCGGTCGCTAAAATCGAACGATTTTCGTTCGATTCGAACGAAAATCGTTCGATCGAACGATTAAAATCCTTCGATCGTTCGAATCGAACGATTTTCGGATGTTCGAAGTTCGCGAACTGTTCGCGAACTGTTCGCATTTTTTGCCGGTGTTCGCGAACACATTATCGGCGGTTCGCTACATCCCTACTACCCCCAAGCCTCCATTATTTTGTCTAACTCAATTAATTTTTTCAGCTAAATTGTTTCCCTTTATCCCTTTACTATTGTGCTATATCATCATGAAGACAATTAGCAACATTTTATAGAAATCCCATTATTTCAATAGCATTTGAACAATGTCAAGGAAATTATTGTCAGGTAAGAAAAAAAATATCAATTATTTCCTGTCTTATTTTGCCTAAAGAAATGTTTTCATCCTTCCTTATGAACTAATGGGATTTTACCAGGTCTGAGGGATTAATTTCAGTGATATATTGGTCAAAGTCAATGCTGAATTTCATTAAATAAAAAAAATAAAAAATGTCTGAAGTAGAAGTTCTGTCAGTTCTCCTATTGGAATAAAATATTTCCATCAAAGATGAAATGCACCTTTACATAAAAACCCTGCATGCATAAAATCCAAGGTACCAAGATCTCTGTATTAAAGATCTGTAATGTCCCGGTCCCGGCTCACACTTCCGCCTATAACAGCTGCTTCAGGAGCAGGCCCTGAAGGCCTAGGGTGTCATAAATTAAGGAGCAGCATGCCGCCCAATTGCACAAGCAATTAGTTTGATTTTGGAACACTAGCCGATCGGTGCTAGTGCTCCGGCAAGAAGACAGGATTTGCGTGCAATATCCTTTGAGAGGGTTGAGGCAATGGAGGACGCTGGCTTCTGGGCACCCTCGGGACAAATCCAGCCCTTGACTATTCAGATGCTGCCAGGTCTTATAGTGAGAGGACCAAGGGGAGAGTTCTGGGCAGGCAAAGGAACCAAGCATGTTCTAGAAGGATGGGGAACAGGAATCGTAGTCAAATTTCAGGCCAGGTCTGTATCAATCGGGTAGTGCAGTACAAAATCGGGAATCAGAGACATAGTCAAAGTTACAGGCTGGGGTAAGAACCAACAGTAGCACAGTACAAAATCAGAATCTGAAGAATGGTTAGTAAACCGGCAGAAGTCGGTACAGGTGATGAAGTATCAGAAGTCAGGGACAGGCAAAGGTCAAGGAACAAGATCAGAACAGTATAAACACACCCAGGCACTATGGAGATAGACCTACGTTGGGCAGAGGTAATGCAGACAGCATGGAAACACCAGGTCACTGGCTCAACTCCGGGCAGGATTTTACAAGATCCCAGTGTCTCATCTTGCTAAAATGGAACATCATGGCACGTTTATATGAAAAGATTGAGTTCATTTCCTGATGTCGACAGAGAACTGCTGTAAATGCCTTTATCAGGTATAAACCAGCATTATTCACCACATGGGTCAGAGGCGTTATTCCAAATTTAATAGAGAATGGAAAGATTGTCTCTGTGTTTCTTTATCCTTTTCTGATTGTCGAGTGAATAATAAACATGAATACAAGAAGTATAAGAATGGGACATAACAGGAACATTACTCAGTGTTCACAGCGAAACTATTTTCTGTTTAAAAGAGGGAAAACAAAAGTCCCCTTCCATTCATCTCTGTGTGCGCCATTGTGTCCCATTAACAAATACGTTCCATTAGCCGTCAATAGAAAAAGGCACTTGCTGTTCTGCTCCCTCCTTTGCTTTTGTACTCAGTTACCTAATGCTGCAGTCAAATAAATTGGTGACAGAAGGTACTGTGTTTCATGACGTTAAAATCTGTTGGACTGAATGCAGAAAAGTTTTTTGAAATAAAAACGTGCTTCCCTTGAGACAAGATGAAATAATGCAGCTTTTGGCAATAAAGAAAACCACCGATTTTTATTAACAGATACACATGAATATGAATAAAAATATTTGCAATAATGGGTCAAACAGACATATAACTGAAAGACCCCTTCCCTATAGGAATACTTGCCAAAGCTACACACCCGCAGACTGCTTGTCTTGCCAGTCACCATTAGACAAGTGAGACAGTAAAAACAGACAATTTCAACAACTAGGGATGATTGAGTTTTTTTTTCGTTTGATGCAGATTTGTAGCGAAATTTGTGTCTTCATAAGTGGTGAAAAATGTTATGGGTTTGAGCTAGTATTTTGCCATTGATTTAGTATCAATGGTAAAAAAAAACTTTTTTCACAAGAAAAAAACATGGAGAGTGTGGGGCTGATTTACTAAAGGGCGAAGTTGCTAACGCTAGCGACAATTCACTAGCGTTACCGCCCGCATGGACATTGACAATTTATGAACGGGCACAGGTGGCAATTCAATAGCAAAATAGACTGGTGCTAGTAGTCATTCACACTCTTTTCGATCTGTCGAACGGTCGTTACGCCGCAAATTCGCTAAAGTGTGGATTTTACTGAACGTTACCTCTTTCGTCAGAGTTGCCTTCACCACCTCAGACCAGGCGAAGTGCATTAAAGTAGCGAGATCTTCCTCAATCTTCTGTCACTTACATTATTTTCTGTGAGCCGAAAATGCTCAAAGTCCAAAAAACTATGGCATATTTTTCCTTTTTTCAGCCTGATTGCCTGCAAAAGTCCTAACTTAAACTTATTTTGGGTAACCGGTTTTCCCCATACATTTGCCAACATATGGAACATTAATTTTACAGTGGGCTCATGTGTCGGGCATTAGAAAAACTCTATTGTCTTTATTAAGGTTCCCTGGACATGTGTTTTAAAAAGTGTAATTTGTAAGTATATGCACCAATATTTAACATAAAAACGTCCATACAACTTTAAATTTCCTGCCCTATGAAAATTGACCTGATCGCAAGATCCCTAGCGAAGTTTTGCTAGGTTGAAATAAACGCTATCGCATCTTCACTATCAAATGCTCACATTGCTGGAGTAATACTAGCGAAAAGTCGCTTGGTGAACTCCTTAAAGTTTTTTTTTTTAAATTAATATATTGCTGTTTACCTTTTCCACAACAACTTAAGTGCCCTATGAGGGTACTATATTGATAAAAACCACAAAGACCAATTGAGTTGTATGACAGTTAGTTGTTTTCAACATTTACCTTATATATTGCATATAGAGCATATAGTGAGGTAAAACTTGCTAGATCACCTCTTTGCACACATCTAGGGGCCCATTCACTTAGCTGGAGTGAAGGAATAGAGGAAAAATACTTTGAAATTTGAATGGTTTTTTTGACTACTTCAACCATCGAATGGGCTACTTCGACCTTCGACTACGACCTTCGACTTCGAATCGAATGATTCGAACTAAAAATCGTTCTACTATTCGACCATTCGATAGTCGAAATACTGTCTCTTTAAAAAAAAAACTTCAACCCCCAAGTTCGCCACCTAAAACCTACCGACGCCAATGTTAGTCTATGGGGAAGGTCCCCATAGGCTTCCTATCAATTTTCTGATTGAAGGATAATCCTTCGTTCGATTGATTAAAATCCTTCAAATCGTTCGATTTGAAGTATTTCATCGTTCGGTCGAAAGATTAATCCTTCGATCGTTCGATCAAACGAATTGCGCTAAATCCTTCGACTTCGACAGTCGAAGGATTTTAATTCGGCAGTCGAATATCGAGGGTTAATTAACCCTCGATATTCGACCCTAGGTAAATTTGCCCCATAGAATCTCTCTCTAAAGGCACAGATAATCCAAAATCATTTGAGAGCCAGTATGTAAGGAATCCCCCTTAGTGAATACAATTGGGTACTTTTTACTCTAGGTTGCCTAGGCGGACCTCTGCACCACCATTTTCCTCCTTTCTCCCAAACAGCTCATAGTTTGGAATGGCTGTCCAGGTCAAAACCAAATTAGGAAAACTAGGCAGGATTCCCTGAGATTGATGCTGTGATCAGCCAATCGCTGATCATCACATCATAGCTCTACATCTGATGTCACTGACCTGCCCCCAGAACATCACCACCCCACCCCAGGCACATCATCGGTCTTACCCGTGATGTCAACACCCGCCACTCAGCATTAAGGCCAGCGAAAGGTGGCAACACTATGTGGCCATGGGCCTGCATGTGAATTGTTGTAAATTTTTTTGACTTTTTAATTATTGTATTATAGTATGCACCAAATGGGATGCCTTGGATGTGGGAAGAAGAAGACATAGAGATTTATTTTAAAGAAGAAGATAAGCGCCACTCTGGGGTAGAAAATACGTAATTTTAGCTGAAGGAGGCTGCCTAACAAACTGACACTTTATTCTCCTAGCTAAATGTTCAGTTCCCTACACTATGAATGTTACAATGTACTTGTCATATTGTGTAGCCCATTCTTTTGTGATTCAATAAATTCTAAATTTAAGCAGGCATATTATTAACACGCATAATTCAAATTTGACAAATGCTTTTAGATACAAACGGCAATTACATTAAGGCAGTTATCAGTAAAAGAGTAATCACTGGTCCATAACCCTTGTAAATTACTTGGCTTTCTTTGCTATTCGGGAGACTATGCTGCATAATGTAGTACAGTTAATAATTGACATTTAATGCTTCATTTTGCTGGCTGGATATCATTGAAAAATATAATGCAATAATAATGAGTGTAATTAAGGAAATGTAGAAATCGCTACTTTTTTTGAGCAATATTTGTTATTTTAAATTGTATGCAATGTCATTTTTATATTTCATGTGATATGCTGGTGAATGTATTACAGCAACTACTATTACTTATAAAATGAAGCTATATTGTATACATTGAAACTGATGTTGTTAAATAGTGATGGGCGAATCTGACCCATTTCTCTTCGCCGAAAATTTGCAAAACTGCAAACAAATCACCGAATGCATTGAAGTCTATGGGTGACAATTTTTTTTTTGATGTGAAAATTTAGACACAATTACACATTACTCACAGGCACATCCTTAGTAATATGGACACCTAAGTGGGTCCTGATGGGGACCTTGTGTTTACGTAACCCCTGTAGTTCTCACAGTGTACACCAGATGGCACTGTGCAGTAGTATAAAGGTCTTGGAAACCATGAGGTCTGGGTCCATTACTTTAGCCCAACCAAGCAGGCTGGAAGGGAATGGGTACATGTTGACCCTAGGCGCATTGGCCCTAGTAATTAGATAGCATACTCTTTTATAGATCACTCTAGGAGAGATAGAGAGGTTATTTAGTTGAGCAGCTCAAGGCACCGCCGAGGATATTAGAGGGATTAAGATCCAAGGGTATTACTGACCCGGAATAGGGACTAAAGTGTTGAGACTAGGGATGATAGGAATTCTCCTAGACTGCCACTGCAAGAGATCCTGAAAACTGGGCAATACCCCTCACAAGCCGCAACTCTCTCTGCTGTATATTCCCTGGCCTGCAGGGATTCAGCCTATACTAGTTCTATGAGTATATGCTACCTTTGTGCTGTCTGATTGTTCTATACTCCATTGTGGATATGTGCTATGTGTTATGTGCTATATTAAATAAAGACAGTTCTTGTTTAAGCATTAAAGAACTATTGGCGCCCATCATTGTGCTATTGCCCCTAGTTACAGTTGCACCACACCCCACCCCGCTGAGAGGGCTTACCCCTGAGAGAGAGAGCTTCATATGTGGTATAACCCCACACCGATAGTAGCTTAAACTGACTACAGTAAAGTCAGTTTACTATAGCGCTACATTTATATAAGTCAACAGGAGGCATACAGTATATTCAACATATACGTTTTTTTGTGTTGTAACAGTCACATTTGTAAAAAGAACAGTAAGGGGCCTATTTACTAATATATGAATATCTATTTCATACATCTCTAAAAATTCAAGTTTTTTCAATTTCTCTAAAACTCTTAAAAATATAGATATATTATAAACACTAACAACTCTAATTCAAAAATTCACCAAGGAAATGCTGTTGGTGTCCTATTAGAAGTCCACTAGAACTGCACTGATCCTAATGGACAATTTTCAATCAATTTTCAATTTTTTTAAAAAAGTTACAAAATTGATAGTATAAAAATAAATTTTTAAACACAATTAAAGAGATCATTTACTGGGGAGCTATATGGCTGTGGTGTGTACCTCTACTAATAGAGCATAGCCCAAAAATCAATGTTTCCAAAAAATTCTTATTCCATTAAATCAAAATCATTCACAGTAGTCTAATAAGTATAATCAAACAAAAAACAAAAGCAGCATAGACTTAGGGGCATATTTATCAAGGGTCGAATTTCGAAGTGAAAAAACTTTAAAATTCGATTTTAAAAAGACCAACCGAAGTTAAGGTGCATATTTATCAAGGGTCGAATTTCGAATTGAAAAAACGTTGAAATTCGATTTTAAAAAGACCAACCGAAGTGAAGTCGAAGGTTTTATGTGGGTCGAATAGGTCCATTTTAGATCGAATAGGTCCATATTTGCCTGAATTCGAATCATTTGAATCAAAGTAATAGCGCATTTGATCGTGTTTAATTCAAAGTTTTTCCCAAAAAAACCTTTGATTTTTCAAAGTCCACCAATTGACTCCAAATAGGTTCTAGGAGGGCCCCCATAGGCTAAAACAGCAATTCTGCAGGTTTTAGATGGCGAATAGTCAAAGTCAAATTTTTAAAGACACAGTACATGATAAATTTCGATATTCAATTTTTTTATTTTTTTCAAATTCTAATCAAATTTGGACTATTCCCTAGTTGAAGAACACAAAAAATAGCTTGAAATTTAAATTTTTTTCATTCGAAAATTCACCTTGACCTTTGATGAATCTGCCCATAACTGTTGGTTGAAAAAGGAGCCCAGATGATTTTGTTTTTTGTTTGATTATAATTTACAAATATGGTGGAGATGAGATGATGCCTACTGTACATGCCTTCCCCTTTCTACCCCCTCTGAATACATTGTTTTCATGTGCAGGCAGCTCTGTATTCATTAAGGGTGGCAGGTCTCTGTGCTGCAGTTTAGAGGGTAATTTCTCTACCATTCAGCAGAGTGTGCCCTGCAGTAAACCTTCTGAGAGTTGTCCCTTGTCACCATCCCAAGCCTACACTAGTGCTGTCCCTCAGTGTTTTGGTGGGATTGACAGAATAATCACTCCTGCATTTTTAAATACATTGCAATGCGTAACTTAGATCCAAAATGTGAGCAGCCACGCCTTGCAGAAATGTTCAGGCCATTGACCATTTTTCCCATAACCAATTCACCAGAACAGCATGAAACAGGATTTGCACTGCATGATGGAGGTAGTTTCATGGTGTGGGACAGGTCACATTTTAATGATGCTATTAGGTAGCATGAACATTTTCATCTTGAAAGTGATCTATGGGTAATTATATCCTGTATTAGTAATGTTCCTGTCTGTGGGTATCTCGTCTATTGCTCCGTGTCTCTGACATGTAATTTACATGAATGATGGCAGATCCTTGGGGATGAAGGTTTTTATTCAAGAATGCATTCGAGTCATGTTGTTGCTATTGTTACTATCATTCAAACTATTGTTAACAGACCATTCAACAGAAGCAGTATAATATATAATAGCAATTTATTTTTATACTATAGTGGTGACACATTATACAGCACTTCAGAAAAAAATGCTCAATCGCTCTTATCAGTCTGTGAGTGAAACATATAATGCAATTCACCTACCATAGATATACACACCTGCGCCAACACACCATGGCCAGATTCATCAGAACAAGGTTAGGAGTGCACATAATATACATATTTTCTTCCGATGTTTCCTGGTATTTCTTTGTGCTATAAATACATCTACCCTATCAGCTATCAATTTTGAGAAGGACAATTTTGAGAAGGACATTGCAACAATGGTTATTGGTGGCTAGTCTGATTGTGAATGTATGACTTACAGAATGTTTTAATTGCCTGTAAATGAGGAGGTGAGCAGGTGACCGCACGAGGTTGAGGCCAGTGGTGATGGGAAGCTGGCCTACTGGGAACTAGGTCTAATTGGAGGCAAAAAGGGGGCAGACAGGAGCTATAACGGAGGGGCATGGAAGAACATTGGAATTGGAATAAAGGCCCTGACCTTACCTTGAGATTTACTAGCAAGGTTGGTGAAATACCAACCTGTGGCAACCCTACTTGCAAGTTGACTAACACCCTATTTCCTTCTTCATTATCATTATAAGAATGATATAACCTTTTCTTCACAGTATTGGCATAAATCCAGCTGCTCTCAGGCAGAACACCATTACATTTGTGACCCAGATGAACCCTCGCAAAGGTAGAGATGGTGCTACCTAAATGGTGCCCAAGTTAATTAAAGACAGAACTCCTTGAATCCCTGACTTGGTCACAGGCTCCCTCTCTTTTTTTGCTAAGGGTCCTCCTTCCTTTAGAATACAGGGATACTTGCTAGGCCCTTATGCTCCTGGCCCCTACTGGAGTGTCATACCCTTTATGGACTCATACCCTTTATGGCTGTAGCTGAAATGCTTGGAAGTGATGAAGAGCTGTAAACTGGTCATATGTTTGCAGTGAAAGGTTCAGGTTCAGTGTTGAGGTTGAAGAAAATGCCCTTCTTGCCTTTTCCATAAAAACAGTCCTTTATACTCAACTGATGGTAATTTTTTTCTAAAGGAAAATATATGTATATTATGCCTTAGTGCAATGTGCCTGTTGTATACATAAACACCTATGGACCAAATGGTTTCAAGTGGAACATTTTATTCTGCAGTAAGTAGACATGTCCTTGAGCAGATACTTATCTCAGCTGACATTGTCATGCAACAGGCAACATATAGGGAGACTTTCTTTTCTGAAAACCAGCCCCTTTATACTGAACTGATGTGATTTTTCTTCTAAAGGGAAATATATAGTTTATTTTGCATAGCTATCCCCTAATTGACTAATAAAGCCGGTTGGTCGTTGCTATGGATTTTCTGTATACCCCACTGCCAAGTGATGTTCTGTTAAAATATCACCACTGAGAACAGCCATTAAATGTTAAAGTATGATTTATCTACACAATTGACTAACTCTTTGTTCTGCTGAGCGATGTACAGCATAATTGAGAAATTGTGGAAACAGATTGTATACTTGACAATTTCAAAGAATCCAATCAACTCTATAATCCTGTAAAATAAATCTTCAGAAGGAAATAGATTTTTTTTCTCATCATACACACGTTATCAATAGACAGCTTGTCAGTAGGATCTATTGCTCTTTAGGTCATATTGGTCGTAGTAATAAGGTTCTAATATATCTTGCTCTGTGAAGGCCCATTTTTGCGCCAAGGAAATATGTATCAAGCCATCAGCAGAAAAGGTGTTTTATTACCTAGAAGCTGTGTCTCACCATTCTAGATTCCCTTATTCATTATTGATGCACTGACTTAATGCATCATGCCTCTTCAACACATTTAATAATAATTAGGGGTTTGTGTAGCTGTTGACATCAAAGTGTGTCTATTATGCCTTAATGCAAAAATGCCTATTGCAGGGGTAGGCAACCTGCGGCTCTTTATATTGCTTGCTGCGGCTCGGTCTTGCGGCTTTGTCTGTCACTTAGTCTATACAGTCCTCACACCTGCTGGCAGGGGCGGACTGGAGGGCCCGGGGGCCACTGGGACTACTGTGCAGGGCCCCGCTACCTACTGTTAGGCGAAACGCCGCTCGGCATAGTCGTCCAGGCGGCGCATCGCGCATGCGCAAAGATCACTAGGCGCGCATGCGCAAACGGCGCGAAAAATAATTCTTTTTTTGTTTGGGAGAGGGGGTCCCACTAGGGTCAGGGCCCACCGGGTATCTTCCCGGTGTCCCGCCGGGCCAGTCCGACACAGCCTGCTGGTGGCTTCTTGAGTGTGCGGTACAATAAGCTAACGGTTAGCATACTGCAGTCGCACACTCAGGAAGCCGCTAGCAGGTGGGAGGGCTGTATAGACATCCCAGGAGTGACAGGCAAGACCAAGCCGCAGCAAGATGATTCATCATGGTCCTTACCGTGGTCACACACTCAAGACAAGAGAGGGAAGGTCAGGATGGAGCTTCAGAAACAGAAGTCACATTAAACAGACGAGAACACTAGCATTTAATAGGGCTATTCAGTGTTTAATTTATTTCAAAGTAGGCCTACACATACACACTGCACTTCTGTTTATTATATTCTGTTGTTGTAAAAGTTACAATTAAAAAACTTTGAAACTTTTAAAAGTTTATAAGCTGTATTATGTTTTGCGGCTCCAGACTATTTTTCTTTAGTGGAAGAGGGGGCAAAATGGCTCTTTTGATAGTAAAGGTTGCTGACCCCTGGCCTATTGCATAAAAACCTATGGACCAATTGGTTTCAATTGGAACATTTTTTTCAGTGGTTTCTCCAAACTGCCAGTAAGTAGACATGTCTTGAGAAGAAACCTTCCTCAGCTGACATTGTCATGCAAAAAACGACATATAGGGAGACTATTCACATGCTGTGTCCTTTCCGACAAATTATTTTTGTCATTGATTCTCATATTTGCATGGAGTTTCTTCATATTAATCTACCTATGTCTGAACAACTTGGTTTTCGTTCATAGCCCAAAATCATACTCGTACGTTGATTGCCTTATAATTAAATTCCCAAGCTCCTCTGAAGCAGGGATTATTCTAAATGATTCTCTGAAAAAAGATATGAAATGGGTCAATACTATGCAAATAAAGGGTAACTGTGTCATACGCACCAGTGGTACAACATAACTTCCATGAGAAAACACACTGTATATGTACTTTACTTGGATTACATGGAAACAATATTCTTATTATACAGTAGAACTCCTGATTATAAGTTTTCCTTCATTTTACATTGTTGTTTTGTGGTCCCGCATAATACATTTCCCTGATTTTACATTTTTCTGAATTTTACACCATTTTTTTCTGCTCCTCTGAAAAAACGTAAAATGGGGGTCCTACCGTATGGAGATTACATGCATAAGTGGTGGAGAAGTCTGGACCAAGGAGGAAGCTTTGGGTTAAGGTCCAAGTTTGCGGTATGCAAAGTAGTCAGGCGTAAGCGTAGTCAAGTTCAGGCAAGAGTTCAATAAAGCAGGCAGCAAGAATCAGAATCAGGGTCTAGCAGAGGGTCAAGAATGCAGGAAACAGCAATATAGGAATTTAGAAAACCTAGGAACACAATTCAGCAATTCCTATAATCAGGCATTGGACCTGTGATTTGGAAGTCCTTTTATTTTAAATTTTCAGGCCGGGCTCGTGACGTCATCATGCTGGCATCAAGACACTGGTCGACTTGGTTCATGGGCCCCGCTATCTTGGATGGGACACCACCGGAGATGGGATCACCATCAGGCACTCCTGACAATTACACAGCTTTATGTTTCTGAAATACCTTTATCACATTGTAAAAGGTGATGTAGTGAGTAAGACTCACTTGCCCCAAGACAAAATAGGTTTTTTGAAATACATATTTGTACTTATAGGTTTACTAACTCCCGTTTTGTCCCCTACCTACGTCTCTCTCCCCAATAGTCTCTGTACCCAACACCCCTTCTATAAATTACAGTCAGGGGGCTATTCTAGTTCTACCTAAGTCTGACTGGAGCCTTGAAACTAGCCTTGGCTCAATAAAAATGATTAATTGCTTATCCCACATATGTGAGTTTTTGTCCAAAGGGGCACTTAGTAAATGCAAGGCAGGGTGCAAAGTGCAAAAAACATGTTTTCTTCCATATGTTTTAATTTACACTCTGTTGCCTGCCCTTCACCTTAAAACATTCTGCAGGTCTCTCCATTCCCATCATGAATACAGTGCTGCCTGGCAGTATGGGCTGGGGGAGGCATATATACAGCAAGTAAAGGCAGTTGCTTTGAACCCTTTGGAGCAGCACTCTGGACCAATGCTAGGAGCAGACTTAAAGGAGAAGGAAACTCCCTGGGTGCAAAACCCCTCCCCCCTCCCCTGTGTTGCCCGCCCCCTCCCTCCTCCCCCCTGGCCTACCTGCAACACAAGGGAGGGGGAGGGGTTTTGCACCCAGGGGGTTTCCTTCTCCTTTAAGGGATCATTTAGTTACCACAATTGCTATCATGTTCTATTCATTAAAGGTACTTGCATCCAAAATAGCTCCTTGCACTTCCATATAGGTGTAGATCACAGACACAGCACTTATGTGTGCAAAGTGCACTAATTTTGACACATTGGTTTCAATTGTGTCAGGTGCATTTCCCATCCAGAGGCAATGATGCTGGAATAATATGGGGAAATGCTGGCAAAATAAACATGATTGGGTCCAAAATTCCACTTTGCATGCTGCATTTGCAATAAAAAAATGATCCATGCTGGAACAATAAATAAATGAGACATATTGTACATAAGAATAAAACATCCCCTTTCACATGTATAATGTTATTGTATATTTAGTACAGTGATAGAAATATCCCTCTCAGTATTTGAACACAAACGATTTGTGATGATTTTTTGTGATGATTTATTTGGGCGATAGGATCTCTCTATGCAATGGCAAGAGGGAATTTTTAGCTCAGTATTTGTGTGACACATCCTGGCTGACCAGAAAACAGTCCATTCCATTAAATTAAAATGTCAGTTTCAAATTAAAAAGGGTCAAATATTTATCCCCAACAATATCTGAGAAACTTTGAACTGATTCATTTTCCATTAGCATAAATTTGTCCAAAAAATATCAAGACAGCACATTGCCTAAAGCTTCAAAATAATGGTCATGTAGACAACTAATGTTTATAATGTACAGGAATCTGATTGCACTGAACTTAAACTTCTTGGCGCTCTGGGAAAATATGTAAAATATGTTGGCTCTCTACAAGGTTAAAACAAATATTATTTCTTGAAAGAGTGTGTGTCCTTCACAGTGGCTGCATCATTTGTCATCAAATTCAGGAACTCATTACCCGCTATCGATTACTCACAACAAATGCATTTACTTATTTTAATAGCTGTTTGCTGAATTTGGTTGTACTGGGGCTATTTTGCCATTTATGTGTTAGGATCCTAAATGGATTTCTTTGCTGTTGACCTTAAGGGCAGAGACACGTGGAGTTTCGTGGAGATTAGTCACCCAGTGACAAATCGGCTCTTCTTCTTTCTCGTAAGGCAACTTTGGACGAATTTGGAAAATGAAGCGCCCTGAGTGCCATCCTGCCGGATTTAGGGGCCAATTCACCAAGGGTCGAATATCGAGGGTTAATTAACCCTCGATATTCGACTGGGAATTAAAACGATTTTAGCGCAAATAGTTCGATCGTTCGATCGAAGGAATAATCCTTCGATCGAACGATTAAATCCTTCGAATCTAATGATTCGAAGGATTTTTATCCAACGATCGAAGGATTTTTATCCAACGATCTAAGGATTTTAATCCAACGATCTAAGGATTATCCTTCGACCAAAAAAAGTTAGCCAAGCCTATGGGGACCTTCCCCATAGGCTAACATTGAGTTCGGTAGGTTTTAGATGGCGAACTAGGGGGTCGAAGTTTTTTCTTAAAGAGACTGTACTTCGACTATCGAATAGTCAAATAGTCGAACGATTAGTTCGAATCCTTCGATTCGAAGTCGTAGTCGAAGGTCGAAGTAGCCCATTCGATGGTCGAAGTAGCCCAAAAAACACTTTGAAATTCAAATTTTTTTTACTTCGAATCCTTCACTCGAAGTTAGTGAATCGGCCCCCTAGATTCTAGCCGGTGGGAAGGCAGTTCGGGGAGATTATTCGCCTGAAGAAGAGGCGATTTATCGCCAGGCGAGTAAATATCCCCGCATCTCCACGTGTCTCTCTGCCCTAAGAAAAGAATCTAGACGTACATAAATATATATTAGAGCATGCAATGTCAGCCTTGAACAGAAAGGGATACTGTTCTGTGATAAAAGTGATGTTGATTCATGAAAGAACCTTTTTCTTTTATCTTTATCTTCCTTATCTTTTATTATGTAGCACAGTGATATGTTAAAGGGAAACAATTATTAGGTGCTATTTAGCATTACTGTGTTATACAGGTGTAGGGATGTGAAAATCTTAGACACCCTTACACTTTACAGACAGGCACATCCCTAGTAATATGGACACCTCAGTGGGTCCTTATGGGGACCTTGTGCTTATGTAACCCCTGTAGTTCACACAGTGTACACCAGATGGCACTGTGCCAGAGTATAAAAGGTTTAGGAACCATGTGCTCTGGGTCCATTGCTTTAGCCCAACCAAGCAGGCTGGAAGGGAATGGGTAGTGCTGACCCTAGGCGCCTTAACCCTAGTAATTAGACAGCTATACTCGTTTTATAGATCGCTCTAGGAGTGATAGAGAGGTTAAATAGTTGAGCAGCTCAAGGCTCCGCCGAGGAGATTAGAGGGATTAAGATCCCAGGGTATTACTGACCCAGAGTAAGGAACCAAGTGTTGGGATAGGGATGTCAGGAGTTCCCCTAGTCTGCCACTGGAAGATATCCTGAAAAATGGGCAATACCCATCACATGCTGTCAACTTACTCTCTGCTGTATATTCCCTAGCCTGTGGGGATTCAGCCTATACGTGCTGTGAGTATATGCTTCCTTTATGCTGCTGTGTATGTTCTATTCTCCATTGTGGATCAATGTGCTAAATGATCTATGTGCTATTGTTCAATAAATATTATTCTTGGTTCAACTTTTAAGGAACTACTGGCGCCCATCATTGTGCTATCGCATCAGGTTACAGTTACACTACACCCTGCCTCCACCCCGCTGCGAGGGCTTACCCCTGAGAAAGAGAGCTCATCGGTGGTCTCAGCCCACCAAGGAAAGTAGAGTAAACGGCCCTAGCACAAGTCAGTTTACTATAGCGCTACACAGAGTAACAGGTAGAACATGAAGCCAAAGAAAAAATTACAGCATATCCAAACAGGATAATTAGGAGCAAATTGGGAGAGCTTGTCTAGTTATTTTGGATTTGGGTGTGTAAAGAAGTTTCAAGGAAGCATTTTTAGCTTTGCACATTCTTTGAATGGCTGATGGAACACATAAGGAGTTTCCAAAGGATGACTAAGGGGCTAAATAAGTCTTGAAGGCGTATATGAAAGATATTTATTTGCAAATATCAAGTCGGGGGAGAACATGCAGATTTAAAGGGGTGGTTTACCTTCAAGTTAACTTTTAGTATGTTGTAGAATGGTTAATCCTCAGCAACTTTTAAATTGGTCTTCATTATTACTTTTTTATAGTTTTTGAATTATGTGCCTTCTTCTTCTGACTCTTTCCAGTTTCCATCTAAAAAACAAATGCTCTGTAAGGCTTCAACTTTATTTTTACTGCTACTTTTTATTACTCGTCTTTCTATTCAGGCATCTCCCATTCATATCCCAGTCTCTTATTCAAGTCAATGCATGGTTTCTAGGGTAATTTAGACCCTAGCAACCAGATGTCTGAAATTGCAAACTGGAGAGCTGCTAAATAAAAAGCTAAATAACTCAAAAACCACAAATAATAAAAAATGAAAACCAATTGCAAATTTTCTCAGAATATCACTCACTACATCATACTAAAAGTTAACTTTAAAAGTTCCCCTTTAAAAGGCAATGTATTGTAAGGAGGTGCTTCATTGATTTGTGGGGTAACAATATCATGAAACTGATATATGACATAATCAAGGTGGAGCTTGACAGAGAGGTGCAGAGCTTGAGGAGCATATAGTGTAATGATGGATGCGAAATAACGAAATTACGTCACTTTAGCGAATTATCGTTAGCCACTTCGTATTTTAGCCCCACAGATCTTTACTGCTAAAGGGCTGTTGTTGCCTTGGGCTGGTACAGAAGCCCAAAACATAATGTACAACATTTCTAGCTACTTCTTAGGCTTTAGTACAGGACAAGATGCATAGAGCAGGGTTTTTATGTACAATAGGGAACTATAGGCAGGTATTAAGTATTTAATTCGTCTCTTTAGCAGCTTGTATCGTCTGGCACGAGCTCCAGGAGAATCCATTTAGTTTCCACCTCCTATATTAAACACTATATAACCAGCAAGGCAGGAACCAAATGTTCTTGGTTTCAGATTAATGAATCAAGGCCACAACCCACTTATCGTAAAGGACTACGTTTGGATCAAATGTATCAAGTTTTAGTTGTAAATACTAATAGCTGGATAAAACCCTTAAAAGTGGGCGTGCAGATTATCTCTTCCCTATAAAAAATACAATCCTTTTGTTAGATGGTGCACAACAGAGCATTCATTTTTTTCATGCTGTAACGGCAGTGCAAAGCCCTGTGTATAGGAAATCAGCTGAGATGTATTTAAGTATCTTAGTGACATCTATTTGACTTTACTTGATTTTCTATTAACCAGCAGTTTCCTTGTGGTGCCTTCCTATAACTCTAAAAATGTTATCATAATCTCAGTAGGACATTTTCATGTACCCAATAAAATTTAACAAGGACACTATGCACCCGTTACTACCTGACCATCACATCTTTGGATGTTTGCTGTTTCTATCCTTGGGTTTAGTGCCATGTAAAAGAGACATATTGTCACACCATTTAGTGTCCTAGAATTTGTCTTTATTGTGGCTCTATATCAGAAGAAACCCTTGTATCTTCATCCAGAATTATCTGTGTATATCTATATAATTATAACAATTGGTATTCCCCTTTTTCTTTTTGCTTACCATGTGTGCAAGGATTTTTTTTATTAGCATTCATCAATGTATAATTGATTTGGTTTGTAAAACTTTATTGGTTTTAAGCTAAAAATAGGGCAATTATATCTGAAAAACGAAAAACAGACCCTTGCACCTGTTGAAAGATCAGTTTCATGACATCTAATGAAAGCTTGTGAACCTGTTTGTCACCAGAATAAAACACTAAAAAGTGGGGATAAAAGAAAGGACTGTACATGGTAGACCATCAAAATGACCCAATGACATATATCAGTTTAATTAACCTTGATCTTTATTCAACCCCTTAAGCATCTCCAATGTGGTTGTCCGCCATCACTCTTGAATAAGGACAAAGAGCAAGTGCTGGAGATTTGCTCTGTATCTAACAAGGAAAAGTGCCAAGTAACTGGTCACAGTGAAATGTAAATTGGTGCTGAGTGATGTAATGGTCTCACAACAATGTAAATGGCCTTAGAGCAAGGTAACTAGGCACAGGGAAATTTAAATGGCCTTAGAAATGTGACCCAACTTGGTGCTGAGTTATATAAAAGTGTTCGACTTCCAACTGAAAAAGTTGGCAAATTTGTGGTGTGCAAACTGTGGTGGCAAATTGCCACGTTTCAAATAAATTTGCGAAAAAATCTGCAGCATCAAAAAATATTTGGACGTACGACGTGCAGAGAAAAATTGTCGCGCATAAAAATTGTTCGGACGCCCATTGACTTTAATGCATTGGACAAAATAAAAATTGTCGCAGGCGTGGGTCAACAGACTTGCTTTCAAAAATACAGTATGGTGGCAAACGAGTCCCTTGTATTCAAGCTAGGGATGCACCTGACTTTTTTCAGATGAAACGAAAAAACTAAAATTTTTCGTGATTTATTAAAATCGAAAGTCCAAAATAAAAAAGTACTCCGACTCAGACCTGCCAAGTTCATGTAGAAGTCAATGGCAGATGCCCTGTTTGCAATTTGAAGATATAATGATCTGCGCTGCGTTTTGTACAATAATCCAATGAAAGTTGGCAAATTTGTGGTGTGCTAACTGTGGTGGCAAATTTCCACGTTTCGCCGGCATCAAATGAGTTTGCGAAAAATGTGGGCGCACAACGCTTTTCGCCGGGACAAATTCACCCATCACTAATAGCGAAGCAGATTTGCCCATCACTACCAATAACCTATAGTGGCTAGGTTGTAAGAAATGCTGGTTTTCAATATTTTCAATGCTGTTGAACAGTAAATACCAGCTGTTTGGTTACTGTGGGTCAATAGACTTGGGTTCAAAAATACAGTTACAATGGTGGCAAATGAGTGTTAAAGCTAGGGATGCACCAAATCCAGGATTCGGTTCGGGATTCAGCCTTTTCCAGCAGGATTCAGCTGAATCCTTATGTGTGGCCAAACCATAATGTAAACCATTATGTATGGCCAAACCATAATGTAAATTAAGTGTGGGAAGGGTAATCACATGACTTTTCATCTAAAACATTCTTTTCCCACTTTTTCCTTTACCGCCTTTTATTTGCACATGCAAATTAGGATTCGGCTTCGGTTTGGAATCTTTCAAGAAGGATTCGAGGATTCGGCTGAATCCGAAATAGTGGATTCGGTGCATCCCTAGTTAAAACTGCAAACTACAGTACATACACCTAGCTTCTCTGTATTTTCAGTTAAAGATCCTGAAGTGATATCCATATAGCCTAATGCATTGAGACAGCTTGCTCGGATCAGAACTTGCATTGAATACCAAAAGCTAAATGAGTCAGTGCCCTTTTAGACATCTGCCTTCTTGTACATGAAATCCAATCAGTAGCTTGACAAAAATATCCTGGTTTTGCACTCAAGGCTTCAAGCTCTCATTTGCCATTAAGCAACATGCTGTGATTTTAACAGAATCCCTGATTCTTCTAATTTTTCTTTGTCATGTTGGCAGGAGGGAAGCCAACTGCCTGCATTTATTATGTAATATCAATCAGAATCCCACTGCTGTGCAAAGGTATCTATACTACACTTTAGTATTCCAGTTGTGTATTGTAGCATTCAATGGATGAAGTAACAGGGTGGAGTAATAGAGCAACAATTTATCAAGAGTTTCAAATTTGAAACAGACATCAGGACACAACTGCAATGCTGTATCTGAATCCTGGAGAGCACTGCAATCTCATGCAACTTTAAAGGCAAGCGCTATTTGACCCTTAAATAATGTTCACAGAGGACCATGTTTATTTAGCTTACATTTAGGGGGTTATTTACTAAAGTCTGTTTTTTTTCTGGTCAGACTTTTTTCAGATGAAACAAAAAAGTTTCGATATTCGAAGTCGAAGGATTTAACTTCGGCAGTCGAATATCGAGGGTTAATTAACCCTCGATATTTGACCCTATGTAAATCTGCTCCTTAATATGAAAAAAATATATATATAGTGAAACATTATCTTACAAGCAAACTGGAAGCTGTAATAATATTTTTGAAATAGTATATATATTATCCTAGTGTAATGATACTCAAAGAGCTTAAATACATCTCTTCCTCATTACTTGAACTTAAAACTAGATAAACAGTAGAAAAGGTTGTGTTTCTGCTCCATAGAGAGCGCTTGGTACATGTTCTCCCCTTAATGAGGATGAGCAATAAAACTCACATGTTAGAAATTAAGTTTAAATGACCTTTCTATTCATTTTTCAATCCCAATATAATATTGTTGAGGATGTACACGATCATGAATGTACAGGGGACCAAGGTTGCTTATTAAGGTCATAGTGCTGTACATAAAATAAGATATTATTAGTGAGCATTTTAATGCACAACAGAACAAAGGAAAAGCCAAATATTAGTGGCCTTTTTATTTCAGTGTTTTTTTTAAAACACGACTAAATTCACTTTCTCTAAAATCACAAATGCCATGGGATTTATTAATAGATCTAAATATAAAGAGTGTGAACGTAAAAGGAAAATATGCTGAACAAAAGACAAGAAAACCTCTGGACAATTACTGACGAAAAAAAAAATCAGAAAATCTCTAAATGGTCAAATGGATTAAAATGGTCCAATAGGATCAGCACAGCTCAAGCTGACTTCTTTAGCAGCTCAACACATTTTACGTGGCAAATTTTTGTATTAGAGTTTTTCGTGGTTTTTACACCAAAATTATTTTGAGATTCTTAAAAAAAACTATGATTGGCAGCAAATAGGCCCTAAGTTTTAGGGGGTTGATTACTAAATATTTCTCATTATTCCTTAAAACACTCTAAACAAACTCCCAAACTTTTTTACCGTATTTATCAATACATTTTTTAGATAAGTTGGCAGCGTCCTATAGAAGTCAATGGGAGCCGTGCTGATCCTATTGGACCATTTTTTTTAATTAATTTGGACTTTTAGAGGTTTTCTCATTTTTTCATAGTAATTATCAAAAAAAAAATTTAGAGCTTTTAAAGGCTTTTGTATTTTTATTTGGATTATTCAGGGTTATTTTTTCATTTGTGCTATTTATATGCAAATCATTTCATAACTTTCATGACATTTGTTGTTTTAGGGAATTTTTTGTAGAGAATATTTATTTGTGATTCCTAAAACCTCTAAAGCCACTAAAATGAGACTGGTGATAAATGGTCCTCCACGTTTTGTATCATGCATCATAAAAAAAAAGACACATGCAAGCTGAATGACACCAACTTATGGGCCCTTGTAACGAAGACTCACCCTGGTGGTCTAGTGGTGCGGCGGGAACGCCCGCCACGTTGCTCCACTTCCCTGGTGCCGGCTCCTTCCTAGTGTGCACCGCGCGCGCACTGCCGGGTTTTGTAGGCGCATGCTCGCTGCCGTGATGACGTCAGCGTGCAATTGCGCAGAATTTAAAGGTATAAAGGGACATTTTTACTATTTTTCATTGCCCGTGTGCTAGTACCTGTTTAGCCTGAATTCTGCTTTTAACTTCTGTATTTTGACCCAGCCTGGCTTTTGACTTCTCTGACCTCCGTAACCTGACCCTTGCCTGAAACCGACTCTAATTCCGTCTGTTCCTCCTGATTGACTTCCTGGTTTGACTCCTGCCTGTTGTTTGATTCCGATTCTGCATCACCCCATCTGATTGATTACCCGGTTTTGACCCTCGCCTGCCTGACAATCCTTCTATCTACCTGCCTCGACCCTGCCTGTCTGACCACGAATTTGCCTATTCCTGCTTGTACCGTGACCTTTGGCCTCAAAATACTCTATATACTGTTGTGCCCCTCTGCCTATACAGAACCCTCATCTTGCACCTCTCGTTAAAGTCCAGGTGGCATCCAAGTAAGCCGAGGGCTCCTCCCGAGGCCCAAAGGTGGTCAACTACTGGTGAAGCACGAGCCAAGACTAGGGTGCCTGGTGTTTGTTCTGGTGTTGGGTGCCGACCGTGACAGCACTATACATACCACCTTCCCTATGGCAGCCAATTAGAACAAGGCCATCTTGCACCCACCAAAAAATGCTATTTTTTTAAGTTCAAGGCACAGAGGGCACCCTGAATGAAGAGCTCTTAAAATGAGCACTTACTCTCTGTTCTACCTCTGTTAATTAGTTAATTACCCTTACTGTTTTGAGAGGACCTGTGCTGGAATTATAGGGGGAAAATTCAGCATTGTGGATAAAAACATAATGATTTGCACGTTTTTGCTTTAGCACTTTGTTGCACTCATTAAGATAGGTCACAAAATATATATTTTAGGACATATCTAAAGGAATATTGTCTCTTTTCCCAAAAAGCATCAGTTAATAGTGATGCTCTAGCAAACTTCTGTGCTGAAATCCATTTTTTTAAAGAAAAAAAATATATAAATTAAATATATTTCATTTTAAAATTTGACATGGGGTAGACATATTGTTAGTTTCCCAGGTGCCCCAGTCGTGTGCGTCATGCAGAAAATTTAAATTTCCTTTTATTTTTGTAAAGTTTCTACAGCTTATATGGACGGGTACAGCACAAATATAAGTTTGCTGATAAAAGTTTGCTAGTTTGAAACAGGACTATGTGAAGCCATATACTGAAATTTACTCCCAGTTAGTTGTGTGGCCTCTATTGTATTATTCCAATCTTATTTGCCATCAGAAATATCAGATTTGTGATTCATACAAGGAATGGCTCTTTTTGGTTTAGCTTATGTGTGCACATTCTGGGGGATTCTGCAACATTTGCACAATTCTCGGCATCTGAATAGAATATTGATGTGTAGCGAGGATTGTTTTCCCCCATTGTTTCTTTTCCATTAATTTCTTATAATGAATTGAAATCATTAAAATTATGCTAGAGGCATCCATTAAATTTTTATAAATACATACATAGAAGCTTTTATAAATGGAGTAATATATCAAAGTTCTACATATCAAATTAGCTGAGCAGGTAAATGGCGCGTTCTGCTTAGAATTTGTTTACTAATTATCAGCAGTTTGAGTTTACATTTCCAAAAGAATAGGATGCACAAAACTACCATAATTTCTGTTCCTTGCCTGTTTTGGGATAATACCAGCAGAAATGACAGGACATAATGGGGCACATTTCCATGACAATACTAAATAGAATCTGTTAATTCTGCAAACATTTAAATGACGGTGCAATGAAAATGCTGGAGTTTGTTAATCCTAATGTGCATTCCTATAGAATATTTTGTTGCTTTATAAATAATTGATGATTCATTTTTAACTGTTATGCCTCTAGTTGTAAGTTTACAGATGTTACCATAAAAAAGGGTCTGGGCAGGCAGCAAGCAAAAAAGTCTCGACAGGTAGAAGTTCAGGGCAGATGTCGGATAAACAAGACTCCAAACTACAGGCCATTGTTAAAAGAGTCAGAATATGGGGGGAACACGAGCAGGGAATAAAGCTGACTTACAGGATCTCAGGTGGCTTGGTCATGGGAAAGAGCTCAATGATCCAGCACAAGGTAGAGGAGGCTTAAATAGAAACATCATTGGTTACATGCCTGCAGCAGGATCCCAATTGCTTCTGGTGTCAACCCTGTAAAACAAAGGTAGAGGGAAACTTCATTAACATAAAACGCTAAGCCCAAACTGCTGCTTCCTACGCTTAACTTAAAACAGTAGTGGCTAGCACACACTAAAGTGAAGATTCACTAAAGGGTGAATTGTCGCCAGCAACCGATTCACACACATTGCACCACTTCGCCAGGCTCAAATTCACTACCACTGCGAAGTTGTGCCCTGGGCGCGAATGCTGGCGATTTTTTCACTAGTGTTACTTCGGCTGTGTGAGCATTTCATAACGAAGATACGCTAGCGTTTGTTTGTGCCTAGTGAAAATTCGCTAGTGATCTTGTGCTTAGGTCAATTTGCATACGGCTGGTAATTTAAAGTTGAATGGAGGTCTTTTTTTATAAATGTTGATGCAAATGCCATTTTTTTACCACTTTTTCTTACAAATACCCTACACAAGAGCCCACTGTAAAATTAATATTCCACATGTTATGAAATGACTGGAGAAAACCGGTTACCCACAAAAAAGTTTAAGTCAGGACTTTTTCAGGCTCTGCTATCACCAGCGTTTTTGGATTCGCACACATCGCACCACTTTGCCAGGTGCAAACTCGCTGCCACTGCGAAGTTGTGCCCTGGGCGCGAATGCTGGCGACTTTTTCGCTAGCGTTACTTCAGCTGTGTGAGCATTTCATAGTGAAGATACGGTAGTGTTTGTTTGTGCCTAGCGAAAATTCGCTAGTGGTCTTGTGCTTAGGCAATTTGCATACGGCTGGTAATTTAAAGTTGTATGGACGTCTTTATTATAAATGTTGGTGCAAATGCCACTTTTTTACCACTTTTTCTTGCAAATGCCCTACACAAGAGCCCACTGTAAAATTAATATTCCATATGTTATGAAATGACTGGAGAAAACCGATTACCCCAAAAAAAGTTTAAGTCAGGACTTTTGCAGGCTCTGCTATCACCAGCGTTTTTGGAACCTTAATTTTCGGCACACAGGATATGATGTAAGTGACAGAAAATTGAGGAAGATCTAGCTGCTTTATAGCACTTCGCCTGGTCTGAGGTGGGGAAGGCAACTCTGGAGAAAGAGATAAAGTTCAGTAAAATCCGCACTGAATTGGCGGAGTAGCGCCCGTTCGTCAGAAAGCGAAAAAACGCCTGCTGATAGGGTCTGAAACTGGCTAGTGATGATCTGGTTAGTTATCGAATTAGCACTTGTGCCTGTTAGTGAATTGGCGATGTCCCTGCGAGTGGCAACGCTAACGAATTGTCGCTACCCAATGTGATGTTACCTTAAGTTTTAACTTACTCAAATCAAACCCACAAGTAAAAATGTTCTATGCAAATTTGGTAGCTTGTACCACTGTCGGTTCAGGCCTCACTGGAATTTATTGGATGCAGTTCTTATCTGATCAAGATAAGACTTAACTCTGTGTGTTCAACCAGGATGGGTGTTAATAACAAAAAAAAAATAGTGCAAAAGATTAATACTATGGTAAAGAATAGATACACAGTTAGTTAGATAGACTATCACTTAGGGGCAGATGTATCAAGGGTCGAATTTCGAGGGGTTAAATCCCTCGAAATTCGACTGGGGAATAGAATTGAATAGGGAATTCGGGCAAATTTACGCGCTGGCGAATAGTCGAATGGGCGAATATTCGCCCCGGCGAATAGTCGCATGATCGAATATTCGATCAAAGGATTTGATCTAATGCCTTTTTATTCGATCAAAAACGTAGTAAAAAAAGCCTATGGGACTTTCCCATAGGCTTTTAAAGCAACTCGGTAGGTTTAATCTGGCGAAGTAGGCAGTCGAAGTATTTTTAAAATAGACAGTACTTCGATTCGAATGGGCGAATAGTCGCAGCGTTTTTTCGCTCGATCTATTCGAATCATTCTACCAAAATTCTACCAAAATCGAAATTTGAGTTTTTTTCCCTCTATTCATTCACCCGAGCTCAGTGAATGTGCCCCATAGACTGTGATAGTGGGACTTTTTGGTACATTTATGAAACAATGTATTTATGCAATTAAAGATTATTTTAACAAATTAAGCTTGCCATGGACCTCCTAAAGAGCCTACACTTTGTTGCCATGAAACTTCTGCTGCAATGTTAAAGACTAAAATGACATTAAGAGTGAGAATGGCTTTCATCAACCTGTCTATACCATCAGCTCATTTATGTCCATGTAATTGTGTACATCTAAAATAATGGACACTTTCTTTCAGGGTAGCTGTACTTCCAGATGGAAGTTTGCGGATCTTAAATGCTTCGAAGACAGATGAAGGAAGATACACTTGTCGTGGGGAAAATATATTTGGTTCAGCAGAAATTGTGGCATCGGTGTTTGTTACAGGTAATTGACTACATTTAGTAAATCAATATGTACAGAAGCTTATTTTTCACTTTGCCCAAAGATTCGTTCATACTATTCCAGACAATCCAACATTTAATAGCCCAGAACAAACTACAAGATAAATGTGGTGCAAATCCATGTATAATTACCCTCAGAAAACCATGCAGGATAAATGTAGTGTCAGTTTTATTTATAATAATTTCATATTTCATTACAAGATATAAGAAGTGTCAAAGTAATGTACTGTATAATAACTTCACAACACATGGCAAGATATACAGCACTACAAAGTGTTGTACATATACAACACTTTGATAACAGCCTTAGATACAGGTATGGGATCAGTTATCTAGAAACTCATTATCCAGAAAGCTCCAAATTAAGGTAAGGCCATCTCCCTTAGACACCAATATACTCAAATAATAATTTTTTTTAAAAAACAATTGACTTTTTCTCTGTAGTAATAAAACTGTACCTTGACTTGATCCAAACTAAGATATACAGTAAGTAATTCTTATTGCAGGCAAAACCAGCCAGTTGGGTTTATTTAGGGAGTTATTATTATTTATTATTATTATTATTATTATTAACATATGTTTATATAGCGCCAACATATTGCGTAGCACTGTAAAGTAAATGGTTGTTTATTAAAGGGATTCTGTCATGATTTTTATTGTGTAGTTTTTATTTCTGTTATTTTTATTTATTGCAAATAATTCACTCTACCATATAAACTTTCATTCCTGAACCAACAAGTGTATTTTATTTTAGTTGTAATATTGATGTGTAGGTGCATCTCAGGTCATTTTTCCTGGTCATGTGATTTCAGAAAGAGCCAGCACTTTAGGATGGAACTGCTTTCTGGCAGGCTGTTGTTTCTCCTACTCAATGTAACTGAATGTGTCGCAGTGGGACCTGGATTTTACTATTGAGTGTTGTTCTTAGATCTACCAGGGAGATGTTAAATTATGTTAGGGAATTTTATTGAATGTAAAAACATTACAGAAAATTATATAAACATTTCAGAAACTGAAAACATCACATTATTAACCAATATTCATTTAATGAAAGTAAGTTCCCTTATCATTAAATCCTGTTTTGTTTCTGCCTGGCACCGCCACTTTCCTCACCCATCCTTTTCACTTGGAATTTTGGGGTACTCTCCTCACCCTCCAGGTCAATTTCAATATCCTCTTCTAGGGACTCCCATTCCTCCTCCTGACTCAAAACCTCCTCCTGCCCCTCTTTCTGTTCCTTTTTCCCAAGGCCCCAGCCTTCCGCTTCTCTCTCTTTTCATCATCCCTCAGCCTCTCCTCCACTTCCTCAGCCAGATCTCCCCAGCTTTTACCTTCTGGCAGAACAAACCTATTGCCTGTTATTAGCACCATTTTTTGGGGGTTGTTTTTCTTTTTAACTGAGGCTTTCTTTCCCACCAATCTCCACTCCTCCCCCTCCTAGGCTGACTGGCTCACCCTTCTCTTTGGGTAACTTCCCTGCTGCCCTACCCAACACCTTACTGCATGGGGCACTGGATTCTGGCTGTACAACCTCCCTCTCTGATCCCACCACTTCAGATGTTGGGGCACCCTCCTCCACAATCTCCATTCCCTGGTTGGTTTCCTCCTGTAAATTAGGGCAATCTCTAACAATGTTGTGCCAGGCATCAGGGCAAGAACGGTGTGCATGTCCTAACTTCAGGCACAAATTGCAGCAGATTTCCTGGCATTCTTTATTGGGGTGCCCAGTTTCACCACAGAAGGCGCACTTCACCACTGGGCATTTAGCTGTAAAGTGCCTGTTTGAACCACACCTGAAACACACCCTGGGTTGACCGGGATAGAAGCAAACCCCCCTGTCCAGAAACCCTCCTCATCACACAGTGGGGTAAGGGGGGACAGGACAGTGCATTGCCTCTTTAGGCAGACTATCGAATCTTCGGGGGGGGGGGGAAACACACTGTCTTAAATATAATGCTGACAATCCTGGTCTCAGGCTGGGAGACTGGAATCACACTAAACCCCTCCCACTCTGGGGCTTCTCTCTTACCCTCATATTTGCGCCAGAACTCATCCAGCCTCTGAGACAGTTTGAAGCTCAGATCAAACTCAATGTCTGTGACACTTACCAGCCCAAACACATCTGCAGGGGTAAAGCCCAATGACTCTTTGATGAGATTCCTGGCTACAAACCTGCGCCCCGGGAACTCACTCCTCTCCTTCACCCACTTAATTTTCACCTCATTCTTCCTCCTACTAGTCTGACTCTCACCCACCTCAGAGACATTGTGCCTAAACAGTCTCTTCCCATCCCAAATACATCTCCTTCCTTATGCCCCTTCATTTTCACTATTTACAGGAGGATTCTCTGCACCCTCTGTGACACAGCTTTCACCAGCTACGTTTTCTCTTACTGCAGCATCACATACAGTTTTATTAGTCAGGGGTGCAGCCATGTTAGTACTCCCTGCAGCCATGTTAGTACTCCCTTCAGCCTTGTTACACTGCACACTGGCACCTGACACATTGGTACCAGGCACACTCACTGCACTGGGCACACTCACTGCACTGGACATGCTCACACCAGCCACACTCACAGCAATTATATTGGCATTAGTATGGCCACTAGTGCTGGGCACTGAAACAGTCTCTGGGACCTGGGAATCCGCACACAAAGGCCCCACATTGCCACCGCCAGGAATCACAGTCTCTTTAGAAAAGGAAAAGTCTTTAAGCAACGTTTTCAGTTCGTTTTCCTCCATTTCCTGGAATTTCTTTCCATTATCAAAAACCTCTTTCCAGGGCTGTATAACTGCCAGAACCCTGGTAAAGTTATTCTTAATGTCCTCCAAGTCATTAGACATGAAAACAATTTTCCTCATGGCTTTAGATCTCTCAGTCCCTTTAAGAGCACTCAGTCCAGCCACCATGTTACTAATACTCCCCTCCAAAATGTTCCTTTTCTCCTCCAAGACTTTAATGTCTCTCAGGGCCATGATTATTTGGCTGTGATTGGGCCCATCTGAGCTCACAGTCTCTGGCTTCCCAGCGCCATTTCCAGCAGCCTCTCCCACATGATCACACAGGTGTATTGCGCCTACCTGGGCCATTGCAGCAGCAGGATTGGGCTTCTCTTTCAGCACCTCCTCAGCCGCCTCCATAGCCACACAGCATGTCACCTCAGCACTCTCCATGGCTTCCTCACAGCCTGTAGCACTTCCTTCCAGGCTCCCAGCATGCTTTACCACAGCTTCCTGGCTTGCCTCTGAACTGCAACCCTCAGAAGCAGAACTGCCACTTCCCACAGCAGAACTTCAACTCTCTGCAGGAAACTTGGGCTTGTACATCCAGAGTATTTGCTTGCTTGGGAGACTCCATAACAGATGGAACACTGCATGTAGAGGTACTTTCTTCTTCCTTGCTGTCACTTGTAAGCCATGGCCACCACCATCTTGCACACCTGAACATTTTCAACTGCTGCTGCCAAACCAGGAGCAGCAGTCCTCCTGTTAGACCCCAAGCAAGTCCTCACTCCTTGGCCAGCAATGGCTGCTGTCTTCTTCCTCATTTTTTTTGGAGGCATTTGTGGGGGAAAAGCAGATTGCTCCCCCCAGACCCAAAATGGGCCTGGGAAAAACTCACAGCCTGGAGCTCTCACCAATGCATCTGTTAGGGAGCTGCTATCTGGTTACCTTCCCATTGTTCTGTTGTTAGGCTGCTGGGGGGAAGGGAGGGGTGATATCACTCCAACTTGCAGTACAGCAGTAAAGAGTTACTGAAGTGTAGTTACATGACTGGGGCAGCTGGGAAACTGACAATATGTCTAGCCCGTGACAGATTTCAAAATTAAATATAAAAAAAATCTGTTTGCTCTTTTGAGAAATGGATGTAAGTGCAGAAGTCTGTTGGAGCAGCTCTATTAACTGATGCGTTTTGAGAAAAAAAAATTTCCCATGACATCCCTTTGAAGTCCGAATTTTTCTGGTTGGACTTTTAAAGGGGGAAAAATAAACTTGATTTTTTTTCGGGAGTTATTAAAGTCCAGGCTTAGGTCAACCTGTGGCCCATAATTCAGCACTTCACTTATATCAGTGCAACATCCAAAATTAACAGTTAGTAAACTTGTGAAGGCATATCCCTAACTATGAAGTTAAGCCAAAACTTCAAACTTGTTATTAATGGCAGAGTGTTTAGCACATTGTTTCAAGTTGTTGACACATTCCGTCTTCATATCAAGATGCTATGCTGTTAAAACTCATATTCAGATTATTCTAGTTTTTACCCATTCAAAATATGTCAACAGTGTCTTTAGCCCATTCTTATTTTTTTGATTTGGGCAAATTTGAAATGATAAAATGAATTATTTGCAATACACTCGATATTCGACCATCAAAGTAAAATACTTCGACTTCGAATATCGAAGTCGAAGGATTTACCGCATTTAGTTCGATCGAACAATGAAATTTGAAGAATTTTAATCAATCGATCGAACGATTTTCCTTCAATCAGAAATTCCTAGGAAAGCCTATGGGGAAGGTCCCCATAGGCTAACATTGGTGCTCAGTAGGTTTTAGGTGTTGAAGTAGGTAGTCGAAGTTTTTTTTAAAGAGACAGTACTTGGTACTTGGAATGGTAGAATAGTAGGACGATTTTTAGTTCAAATCGATTCGAAGTCCAAGGTCGAAGTAGCCAATTCGATGGTCGAAGTACCCCAAAAAAAACTTCGAAATTCGAAGAATTTTTCATTCTAATCCATCACTCGAGCTAAGTAAATGTGCCCTCAGTGTAACATGGTATTAAAAACAAAACCATAAATTATGAGCAAATCATCATTATTTATGTTGGCATGGATACTAGGGAACCAATTTATTGGTTTAATCAAGAAATAGCTTTTCTGTGAGATGTGAGGATGGTTAACAGATTTTTCTAATTTTTTTTTAAAATTTGTATTTATTTTTGGACATATTTTATTATTATTAACATGTATTTAAATAATGCCAACATAGTCCAACAGTTTTTTTAACTTTTTTAATTTATTTGATATTCTTGATTTGAACTTGATATTGATAAGTGAAATCAGTGTATATAACACGTCAAATATATGCTTAACAAAGGCATCTATTTAAAAAGTTTGTTCTAAACATTGTTGAATATAGGGATATAATAGAATTAAAAAAGGAAAACAAGAGGAAGATAAAATCGCATCATATTCTATCTTGCAGAACACGAATAATGTTCAGGAAGAGAGAAAAATCACCCAGTCAATCTGGTCTTTCTTTAAGTACATTACTCAAAAAAAAGCTACAAAACTTAAAGGTTATGGGGCAGACGTCAAAAATGAAATAATTTTTGTTCAGTTTCTATAAAGCAGCAGGTTACTGTATCTCCTTTAGAAAGAGAAGTTGTAGTAAAAGTAAATTTACTACAGAAGTGCTTACACAATGGATACTTCTATTGCCATACCCACCCCCCCTTGTCCCTTGCAATACATTTACTGTTGGCAAGTAAAGCATTCTGTGTGCATAATAAGCTATACATACATTTGGGGGCCCATTTACTTAGCTCAAGTGAAGGAATAGAGGAAAAAAACTTTGAATTTCGAATGTTTTTTTTGGCTACTTCGACCTTCGACTTCAACCTTCGATTCGAACTATTCGAACTAAAAATCTATAGTCGAAGTGCTGTCTCTTTAAAAAATACTTTGACACCCTAGTTCGCCACCTAAAACCTACTGAGGCCAATGTTAGCCTATGGGGAAGGTCCCCAAAGGCTTCCTAACAATTTTCTGATCGAAGGAAAATCCTTCGATCGATGGATTAAAATCCTTTGAATCGTTCGATTCGAAAGATTTAATCGTTCGATTAAACGATATTCGAAGTCTAAGGATTTCAATTCAGCAGTCGAATATCGAAGGTTAATTAACCCTCGATATTCAACCATAAGTAAACTTGCCCCTTGCTGTAGGTAAAGTGAAAAATTATTCAAAACTATAAGTAGGGAATCATACACTTGGTGCAACAGTTCAGGGAGCCTTAGTTGAAGTTAAGCAATACTGTTGCAAAGCCGTAGCAGTATGTAGTATATGAACTAAATCTAGTAAAAATGAGTTTATGTTGTTATTTTAGACTCAGTGAGTGTCATGCAATCTACTCTATTGAAAAGCAATATACTAAAACAGAAACAATTCAGCGAAGGGTGGAAAACTAATGGCGGGTGTAAATAGGAAAACAAAATGTGAGGCTTGAGGGCAGCACCCAACATAAAATAGAACTCAAAATGTATTTATTAACATCGACTTTGGGCATTACCATAATAATGATCTTATTTACAGAGCAGGTAGTGGAGTATGATTCTTTCGTATTTTCTGAACTGAAAGGCTCATAATGGAACTTCCAAGGTCAAACCATGGATTGCAGCACAGTATATTTCTGTAAATAGGTATACAGGTAGGATTGACTTCAAGCAGCTCATTACAAGCCTAATAACAAAGACAGATGACCGCAAAAATGTTTTGGAAATTACAAATTTGTCAGTTCACTTTTTGTAAATTGCGAATGTCATATTTTAGTGTAAAACTAAGGATTTTATGCTGATTGGCACCTCTGTATTTTTGTTGGGAAATCCAGATATTTGATAATTCATTTGCCATATTTACATCTGTTCAATTCATATCATTTCCTAGAATACAATTATGTTACAAACAGGGGGAAAGCAATACAAATAAATACTGAAACATTATTTATATTGAGGGGCAAAGTATCAAAAATGAAAAGAGGAATGTGTTTCCTGCCCTGAAAATTTACAATCCCAGTGGTTTAGTAATTTACAGACACAAATGTGAAGGTAATTTGCAGTCATGAACAGATAAGCAGCGATGAAAAAGAGATAGAGAGATGTTTAATATGCAAATAATGTATGGATGGCACACCGTTAGCATGATATAGGGCTGGCTATTCCAAGATCTTGACTGAATGGGTGATTTACAAGAAACAGTTTTTCACAAAACACTTTAGTTTAGTAGCTATTAAGAAAAGCCTTCAAAGGAATAGTGGGTTGAGGGGATTGTTTGGTGAAATGAGAAGACATCCAAGCAAAGACTGAAGCTTGAACAGTGAAATAACTCATTTAGAGTAGAGCAGTTTAAGAGAATGAGAGAAAATGAGAGTTTGATAGTATAGGATGGGAACATGGGTGAACATTTACATTTTTTAGGTTTTGTAAGTGGTGTTCGCTGTGCCTTGAGAAAAGCAACACCTCCAAGCTTACCTCCATGTAGTCATCAAAGTTAATGAGGTTACAATGAATAGAATAAATACTAGAATAGTAAAGACGAAGCAGAACTACATTTAGATGTACAGTAAAATCCCATCCCAATTTTTGAAGAGTTCATTTAAGAACATAAAATGAAAGAGTCTGGAATCCATGTCTTGATTTTAAGGATAAATGTAGGTGTGGATAAGTATATAAGGTATATTATCTGTATACAGGTCTTATTTAAAGCCTAATTACTTGATGAAGTCTCCTAACGCATTTAGCTTTTGTTAGCAAAAGATACAGAGATACAAAGAAGAGGTTAGAAAATATAGTAGGAAAAATGGGGTTCAACTTGAATGAAGCAATTCCATTAGAAGGTGACAGCCTTCGGTGTTAAATTTGGAAGGAAAAATACAGGAAGATGAGAATTAAAGAACATGAAAAACCCAATTCACTTGTCCCAATATGTTAGGCATCCCCATTACATCCAAATTGAATTTTCTACCAGGACCAATGCTCCTTTAAGAAAAACTTTGCACCGTCCTTTAAAAAAAGTAGCTCAGTGAAGCACCACTATTTTACTTACCTTTCCACGGCATCCCTGGCATAGACTTTACTTAGATTTATTATTTTATGTACCCTTTAGGCTCTAGATCTTAAATCAGGGGCATTTGTAAATGGTCCTTCCTAAACCTTTATTTAGGAAGCTAAAGAGTTGCTCTTATTTCTTTGGTTAGTTGATTACAACAGGGAGCTGTTACCTGCCCATTGTTCTACTGAAGGACTGCTGGGGGGGAAAGGGAGGGGAGTGACATCACTCCAACTTGCAGCCAAGCAGTAAAGAGTGACTGAAGTTAATCAGAGCACAAATCATATGGCTGAGGGCAACTGGGAAACTTACAAAATATCCAGCCCCATGTCAGATTTCAAAACTAAATATTAAGGAAAAAAAACTGTTTGATCTGTTGAGAAATTAATTTCAATGAAGGATTCTGCTGAAGTTGCGTTATTAACAGATGTATTTTGTAAAACTAAAAATGTTTTCTCATGACAGAATCTCTTTAACTAATGCATGAGGGTCCTTGGTAGGTCCAAACATTCTCAGTTATAAATTATTTGTTTTTGGATTATCACACCCTTGAGCCATAAACTCATCACTTCACCATTAAGGGAATTGAATAGTGGAAGTGACCAATGTTCATACCCTTAATGTGTACTGTTTATAAAATATTTATAAAATAATTAGAAGGAGAAAAAAACATGTTTTCTCCAAAAGAAAACCCTGAATGAATGAAAGCTTTTAAATTAAACACACATAATTAGTTTATTTGTGATAAAGGGATTGAGAAAACCTATATGGATACAAGGACGGTTTTACATAATTTTCTTGGTATTAAAGTAATCAACAACATAAATGAATGCCATTAAATATTCAGGTAATGTTTAAACATCTTCATGCCTTGGGGAAAATATTTATTTAATTAGGACTGGATTGAGAGGAAAATAAATGGATGCCTCTAATTATGGTGGGCTGCTAATTAAATATTTTAACCTTTGCTTTTTCTATTAAGAACCAACTAAAATAGAATTAACTCCTAAGAGAACCGAGCTAACTGTTGGCGAGAGCATCGTATTAAGCTGCAAGGCTATCCACGATCCATTACTCGATGTTTCATTCGCCTGGATTCTGAACGGACAACCTGTCAGTTTTGAAAAAGAAGATGGGCATTTTGAAAGCATCAGAACAGTAAGTATATATTCCTAAAATAAGATGTTTCATTTCACATTTTGAATAAATGGGGTCTATACTTTACTTACAGTCCTTTGTACTTTTCCGTATGGAGAACATGAAAATATTGTCATGTGCCTATCGAAAAAAGGGAAAATTGTTTTCATCACTAAATTTTAAACTCTTAGGCGGGGTGCAATAAAGCTGTTTGTATGGTCAAGCTCCTGTAATAATAAATATTATAAATAATAATAATGTTTGGTAAAAAAACCATTTTTGACACATCTCCTCTTTGGAGTACAGTCTTACAGAGAGATGATGATTTAGGCCACCATATGTCTTCAGATTCTGGGTTTATTGATAGGGTCAGTCTTTCAAGAGTCAAGAAATTCAAAATGGAATCAAGCGAGACGAGCCAACACAACAGAAGTAGCTCTCACTGGGACATTGGCATTACTGAATATGCAAATACAACATCAACACATATCTCATTGAAACTCTTCCTCTGTGTGCTATAATAGTTGAAGAGCATGTCTGTTGGTCTTATTCTCAGCCAATAATATATATATATAAAATGGCTCCCTTGTATCAAAATATATTTTGAACTTGCTTATCTCAAATTGTCCCACTTTTCAGAAAGATTTATTGATTTGTTTCTTCACTTTCATATAGATTTTCCTTTATTAAGTCTCCCTTTTACAGTTACATCTAAATTATATGTATCTAGATGTGAGTTTACTTTATTAGTTTTTAGTTTCAGATATCGGTACAGTTTTTTTTTTTTTATTTTAACAACTGCATCATTAAAAATCTTTGACAGTAAAGTCTCAATACAAATGGGCGCAGTTCTGGAGTTGAGAGAAAGACAATTTAACATCATCGTTTTTATCTGCCATTATTACAGTTAGTACAGGAATTTGGACCTGTAATCCAGAATGCTTGGGACCAGGTTGCCTGGATAATGGATCTTTCCATAATTTGGATCTTCATACCTTAAGACTACTAGAAAAACATGTAAACATTAAAGAAACCCAATAGGCTGGTTCTGCTTCCAATAAGGATTAATGATATCTTAGTTGGGATCAAGTACAAGGCAATCAATTTTAAAAATCTGGATTATAATGGAGTCTATGGGCGATAGACTTTTTGTATTCAGAGCTCTCTGGATAATGGATCCCATACCTGTACTATATATAGGACAGAAAGATATTACACTGTTTTAACCAAGGTTGTTGCACTAGGTGCTAAAAGCAACAAGACACCAGCATATACTTACATTGAGGGAATGTGATTCTCTTTGATACTTCTAATGCCAATGCAGCCTTTAATCTGCTTCAGTGTGTGTGTTAGGGGTTTGTGTGTTTCTTTATTAGTAAACCTTAAGTAGCTGATTTTTAATATTCTCCTTCACTGAAAATGCAATACGTGATTGCATATTTCTGCACATTGCTGAAAGTGGGTTCATAGACTTAAGGGGGTTATTTTTTAAAGTCTGTTTTTTTCTGCTCACAGTTTTAAAGGGGAAAACTATTTTTTCAGAGAAAAAATACTCAAAATTTTCGTGATTTATTAAACCCCCCAATGCTACTAAAAGTACTCTCTCAACCATGGCGAGGTCGTGGAGAAATCAATGGCAGATGCCCCATTAACAACTGGAAGATATTACGATCAGCGCTGGGTTTCCTACAATAATCCTATTAATTTGTAGTTTTCGCATTTCCGTTTTTTTCATGATCCTATTATTGAGTCTTTTACCAGATTTTTTTGACTTAATTTGTTGGCAAATACTGAAAAAAATGTGGATGGGAGGTTGGTCAAAGTGGTTTTAAGAAAATAGTGAGACATTTTCAGATATTAGTAAAAATTGGCATAGTTTTCTTTGGAATAATGCACTTGTAAAGTAACATGATAACTCTTTACAACACGAGCAACTGAATTTCTGAAGGAGCTAAAATGGTTCTTCACGATAAGGGCAGTAAGGAAGTGGAACACCTGCCGGGTGATTTTGTTAAGGCAGATTCTATTAATACCAGTAATAATGGCTTGGGTAATTTCTTGGACAAATATAAATAATTATATAGTGATTTCAGTAGTATAGAAAGTAGTATGTAGCAACATACAGTATACATAAGTATAGGTAATTTGGAGAGATTGAACATGATGAACTATTGTCTTTATTTTAATCTGAATTAACTATATAGCTATGTAAGTATAATGAGGTACCTTGACATGGAATGTGAACTGACAGATAAAGTGTGGGACTAATGCCTCTATTTTTTTATACTATTAGGGGCAGATTTATTATGTGTTGTGTGTTGTAAAAAAACAGAGGAATAATTTTCCGCACATCGCCAGGCATCGTTGTGTAAAAACGGTGTTAAAACTCTTTGAACAACTCTGAGCAACTGCCGGAAAATAATAAAAAGGTCTGAAGCAGTGTAAAATAATGGCATAAAATGTACCACACCTTGATATATTTGCCATTTATTTTACATAGCTTTTTACACTGTTTTTTTTCTCAGCAAATTTTATAAACAATAAACTCAGAATTTTAATAAAACACAAATGTTTCCTTATTTATTAAAAAAAATTTGAACATAAAATCTCGAACAAATAAAACTGTGAAAAAAATATAAATACCTTTAATTAACAAAAATCTAAAAAAAAAAAATACAAGCATTGAAAAATAACCACCATAGACTGGTTGCTTTTAACAGAGCTTTGTAGATTTTTGTTTCTCGCTTAAGTAAAGCAATATAAGCAATTTAGTTGCAAAAACGAATTCTCGTGCCTTAACATGTTCCCTGAATAGCATATTAATCATTTTCATTTTGTCTTATGGAGTCTTGGCCATATGGACATCCCTACTGTCTTCCTGAGGAACATCACACTATAATTTAACTGCTGCTCTGTTACCCGACTGAGCAAGAATAGGACTTTGAGGAATTGTTAGTGCTTAGCCAAAGAGAATATGATCTGAAAGGATTTGAGTATGCATATTAGGGTTCATATTTGGTTTGGCATTTGTCTAATTGCAAGCAAGGTTCAATTCTGTACATCCCTGATTCACCTTCCGATGTTAAGAACAACATTTATTGGCACTTTGTATAACCAAATTGAGGATTATGAAAACAATGCATACTTTTAGGGGTAGATGTATTAAGGGTCGAATATCGAGGGTTAATTAACCCTCGATATTCGACTGGTGAATTAAAATCCTTCTACTTCGAATATCGAAGTCGAAGGATTTTGCGCAATTCGTTCGATCGAAGGAATAATCGTTCGATCGAACGATTAAATCCTTCAAATCGAACGATTCGAAGGATTTTAATCCATCGATCGAAGGATTATCCTTCGATCAGAAAAAACTTGGAAAGCCTATGGGGACCTTGTCCATAGGCTAACATTGACTTCGGTAGCTTTCAGGTGGCGAACTAGGGGTCGAAGTTTTTTCTTAAAGAGACAGTACTTCGACTATCGAATGGTCGAATAGTCGAACGATTTTTAGTTCAAATCGTTCGATTCGATGTCAATGTCATAGTCGAAGGTCGAAGAAGCCCATTTGATGGTCAAAGTAGCCAAAAAAACACTTCGAAATTCGAAGTTTTTTTTCTTCTATTCCTTCACTCGAACTTAGTGAATGGGCCCCTTAATGTTATTGAAGAAAGGTGCAAAGTGCTCCCTAGCCAAAGAAATGTGTTGTTTATAGAATATTTATAAATGCTCATGCTATAGATCAAATTGATGCCAAACATTTATAGAACAGAAATGGAATACACAGCCAAAATTGTATGTTTATTGTCATATCAATGAAATATGTACACTGTAACTGACCTATTAGAGATGCATGGCTCTGGTTAGATTTGATTTCTGCTTCTGTTTGCATCAGTTGAAATTGAACAATTCAGTGTGAAATGGCTCTAAATTGCCCGCAAAGAAATCAGTTACTTTTCCCAGTAAGGAGCGATATGCCACATCTGGATGGAGACACTGCAGTAAAATTTCTTGTGTGACATTATCTTTCAAGTAATCAGGATCAAAGCAAACATCCTTCTTGGCAATGAAAATTGTACCTTAGCTCAGTAGAGTGTGGATTCCACACAAACATTTTGTTTTATTCTTTGACATTTGAGGAAAATGTAGGAAGTCAACATGTTTGGCCTTTGGTAGAGCTGAACAGGTGATATGAAGCCTGATGCATTATGAAAATTTATCTGCTCTTTGTAGTTTTCTGCTTTGTATACAGGACGATAGGGAAAATGTCACAGGTCATTAACATTTATATATCAAGTACATAGCTGACAGGTAGAGCCAGGCCTTTATGCTGGTGTTTACTTACTTAAATAACAAGAGAAGGCTTATAACTTTAATATCTAGTTATGATTTGATAAAAGAAGAGCGGATGAAATGGAAGGGAAGTATAATATTTTTATAAAAATTTACTCTAAAATTAAAATGACCTAGGACAGAGAGAGGGATGGTGTAAAAATGTTTTATGGTTTTTGGCATTTTTGTTTTTAGCACTAGGCTTTTGACAATTTAAGCTCTTATTTTAGTTGAAAAAAAGTCAACTATAAGTTGCTGGATAGGATATTGATACTTTAGACTCTTGAATATTGTGCGTGGTAGTGTTTTAGTGCCCCACAACATTTTACTCTTATCATTTACGTTGATATGGTACCAACTACAGTAGCTTCAATTGCAGAACCGCATTCTTCCGTACCTACTCCCAGTCTATCTGTACAGTCAGCTTGCCACTTCCACTTTTCTACTTCATTGTACCCCTCAGTCTGAGCCTTCACACATGCTATTTTAAGCCACATCCAGGGTACTAAGAAAATTGAGTCCAAGCTGGATATTGCTTTAATAAGTATATGTGCCCTGCAAGGTTTTTTAGAGGCATGGTTTGCTTTCCTTTTCCCAGTTATGTTACTACTTGCTTTGTACAATGAAATAATGAATGTCAAAATAATGAAAGATGTTCTAGCTGGCTATATAACTGCATAGTAGTGATGGGCGAATAAAATCACCAGGCGCAAATTCACTGCGAATTTCTGAGTTTCTGACGCGGGCCCAAAATTTTTCGATGCAGCACATTTCTTGCAGGCAAATAAATAAACCTGCAATAAATCTGCGGGAAATTTACATATTTTTCTGCGAAATGAGACAAATTCGCCCATCACTACTGCATAGTATTCCAAAATTCTAAACAGGCTTATTCTAGGAGATAAGAAAAATTTTGCAAATAGAGAGTAGTTGCTAGCCATTGTAGCAGGAGAGCATGAACTAAAGTGGGTGAAGTCAAGGTCAGTTTATATGATTTTGAAGTATCTTTATAATTATTTTGGTTCTCTCTAGATTCTGTTGAGGTGGTTTTGCATATTTCTAAATTTTTAGAGGCCATAGCTCAAAATGTTTAAAGGGATACTGTCATGGGAAAAACTTTTTTTCCCAAAATGAATCAGTTAATAGTGCTACTCCAGCAGAATTCTGCACTGAATCCATTTCTCAAAATAGCAAACAGATTTTTTTATATTCAATTTTGAAATCTGACATGGGGCTAGACATTTTTCAATTTCCCAGCTGCCCCTGGTCATGTGACATGTGCCTGCACTTTAGGAGAGAGATGCTTTCTGGCAGGCTGCTGTTTTTCCTTCTCAATGTAACTGAATGTGTCTCAGTGGGACATGGGTTTTTATTATTGAGTGCTGTTCTCAGATCTACCAGGCAGCTGTTATCTTGTGTTAGGGAGCCGTTATCTGGTTACCTTCCCATTGTTCTTTTGTTTGGCTGCTGGGGGGGAAAAGGGAGGGGGGGTCATATCACTCCAACTTGCAGTAGAGCAGTAAATAGTGATTGAAGTTTATCAGAGCACAAGTCACATGACTTGAGGCAGCTGGGAAATTGACAATATGTCTAGCCCCATGTCAGATTTCAAAATTGAATATAAAAAAAATCTGTTTGCTCTTTTGAGAAATGGATTTCAGTGCAGAATTCTGCTGGAGCAGCACTATTAACTGATTCATTTTGAAAAAAATAATTTTTCTCCCCTGACAGTATCCCTTTAAGAAAAGCTAACATGTTGCTAATTTGAAGGAAAGATTTACAATTATCAGTTATTCTGAGCATTGTACTTCTCTGTGGGTGAGGGTGCCACAACATGTAAGTAGTTACCCAGCATGAATATTTTCCATTTAACATATATTTTTGCAAAGATTATCACAGCTGGACAAGAGTCCAAACAAACAGCAGCAAATCTGTGAATGCAGTCTAATTTTCTTAGAATGCATGGTAAATATAAGAATGGCATGACACATGTTAATCAGAAATAACTTATATGCCTTGGAAGATATTAAAGATTTATATGATCTCCCTGTCCTAATATTTTGAACATATAACAGCTCATATTTTAGGAAACAAAATGATAATGTTCCTGGACGTTAAATACTTTAGACAGCAATATTTTAAATATCTTATATACTAACTCTCAAAATAAATTATATTTCTATGGATAAAATCTTTAAATTACCTAAACATACAAAAATAAAGCCATACAATCATGAGGATCTTGGCATAACTAATTTTCCATAATTGTGGTTAAAAACAAATGTTCTCATTGTTAGTTTTCATATTATATAGAATCTAGAACTACTTAAACCAGCAGGTGCAGTCTGAGAGGACATTATTCTGAATATCAGAATTATACCAGCATGAAAAATCAACATTTGTCTGGTCTTTTTTTTTTAAAAACAGAGGATTTGGCAATAATTAGTAATAACTGCCTCCAATAATTTTTTCAGTTTTCATCTGTTCTGAAATGACAGACTTTGTTTATAGATACATAGAAAACCTGAATTTGAAGGGAGAGAGATAAATAAGTCCAGAAGCTGAATGAATATTAACGTGAAGTCCACGAAGATATAAACCATTTAATTGTTTAAATTTATTTTGATAACAACATGTATTTTATTAGTAAGAACCAACATCCATTGTTAAAATACAACATTTCTTTTGTATATACCCAATTAATTTTTTTGCCTTTGCAAACATTTTTTCCCCCCATGTGACAGTTGGATAGCAGTTGCAAATACTGATGGGCATATTTGTTCCATTTAGCTTCACGAAAAATTTGTGAAATTTACCAAGAAACAGCGAAAAATTTGCGAAATGCATTGAAGTCAATGGGCATCATAATTATTTTGACGCGTGTCAATTTTGACACCTGTGACAATTTTTATACACTCACCTATTTTATTCATATGCATTAAAGTCAATGGGCGTCCGAATATTTTGACAAGCAATAATTTTTATGCATCCGACTATTCTGCTGTGTGACAAAAATTTTTTTGACATGGCAGATTTTTCACCAGGGAATTTTCGCCTGGTGAATTTATTCGCCCTTCACTATTTGCAAATTTTAGTTTTAGTTTGGGATAGTGTGCAGTGTATGTAATACAACTTCTTACAGTTACATTTGCTTTAAAGTTTACACCACCTTCAAGCAGGTGTTAAAGGTTCACAATGCGTAATAAAGATTCGCAATGCAATAAAAGCATAACAAAGAATATTACAATGCAACATGCAAATATTTATTTGCAAATTTGTACATTTTACAAATGTTATACACTATATGTGATAAAGAAAAAAAATTCACCAGAGCTATTGATGAGCAAAATCTCACTGCCAAAAAAATAATGAAATGGTGAAATTGGCTTTTTTTCTCATACAAAATACATTGAAGTTAATTTTTTTCTTGTCATTTTTATTTTGCAAAATGCATTTTTTCTCATGCCAAATGGGATATAGTCAATGGGTGTTTTTAACTTTTTGTCCCTGCACGGAAAAAAAAATTCTTTCCAGTGAACAAAACACACATGGAGAGATTCTAGGAGAGATTCATGAAACATTTGCCACTTATGAAAATATTAATGTCACCACATACAGTAGATGTATATGGTGAAAAAAATCCATCCCCAAACAAATTGGGGTTATTAACGCTAAAGTTGTTTAATCTCAGAGTTCCTTTGCAAAATGTTTGGATATTCCTTAAAATAATTTTTAAAAAAAATTGCTTCAAAATTCGACCATCGAATTGAAATACATCGAATATCGAATTTGAGCTTTTTTCATTGAATTTGGGTATTCTGCGGTCGAAGTAAAATCGTTTGATCTAACGATTTAATCCTTCGAATCAAATGATTCGAACTAATTTATCGTACGATCGTACGATTTTACTTTGACTTCAAAAAACTTAGAAAAATGCTGTAGAAGGTCCCTATAGGCTAACATAGCACTTCGGCAGGTTTAATTTGGCGAAGTATTGAAGTCGAAGTTTTTTTAAAGAGACAGTACTTCGATTATCGAATGGTCAAATATTCGAACTATTTACTTTGAATCGAATTCGAAGTCATAGTATCCTATTCGATGGTCGAAGTATCCAAAAAAATTACTTCGAATTTGAATTTTTTTACTTCAAAAATTCCCTCGAATTCACTTCGACCCTTGATAAATCTGCCCCTTAATGTTTCCACCCAGATGTTTATTTATGTACTGTGTATGTATCTATATATTGACCAGCAATTGCATTTATGGGGGAATTTTAATTTAAATTACTGGATCCAATAATTTGCTGTATAAACTGGTTAAAATCAGAAAATAATTATTTGTATCAACTTCATAAATCTACTTTGTGGATTACAGCAATAGGTAAAAGATCATATTTTATGACAAGACACCCCTCTAAAGGAAAATGAAGGAAAATCTTAAAAGAAATACCCTTTTATAAAAGGAAATAAATGTATTGTCCCCTCTGGACAGTAACTTTCTGGGGCCATGATTAATTTAAGAGGCCTGTATTGGGGATTGCATAAAAGTTTTTATTTCATACTACCTTTTCAACAAAAAGCAAAAAACAAATATGAAGATCATCATACAAAATTCAGGTCAGTTCCCCTGGTGAAGCCATGGTTAAAAAATAGATTGGTTAGTTTTGGATTACTTGAAAAGTTCACTTTGAGAGAATGGTGCATTGCTTGTCTAATCTTCAATGTTGATATTCTTTGATAAATCTGTGGCTTTAACTGAAAGTTAGTGACTCTTGCACCCAGTGTTATGCCTTAAAATATTTCCAGCTGGGAGCTCTGAAGTTGGTAGAGAAACTCATTTCTTTTATTTTCCAAAATATGAATTCAATCTGGTGTTCATCACACAACACACAAAAATAATATATACAGGTGAAAGTAAAAGATTGGCTAGATAATGAATCTTGGAGAGGAGCACTCTTTGAATTTATGAAACGTTTCTTTTTTTTAGTTCAAATATTCTTTATGGCTACCGTTATCTTTCTAAGAAAATTCAAGTTAACATATTTACCAAAGGTCTTGAAAACTCCCATTTCAGCTAAAGCTGGTGATAGACACAAAGATCCGCTTGGCATCTCTCCCCGATATTCCCACCTTGAGGTGGGTGATATTGGGCTGATCCAATCGTGGGCACTAGGGCCCAATGATCGAATCACTACGAGGAGAATACAGGCTGTCGAACGGGGGGCCGCATCAATGAACCAATGTAGTCCTCAATCCTACAGGATTTTAAGCCTGCCCAATCAACATCTGACCAGATATTGATCAGGAAAGCCCATCGGAGGGCCCCATACACTGCCCAATAAATAGTGTAGGACTGGAGGGTCCGAGGCCCACAGGGGCTTCCATCAAAGGAACCCAATCTACCTCAGGCCCCCAGCCACAGCTCCCCTCCATGTCCCCACAACCCCCCTTCTGGCCCCCTGTTCTCTCAATCGGGGCTGGCATCGGGAAGACCAGGAAATCTGGGTCGGAGGGTCCACAAGAGCTGGGGCCCACCAGGTTTTTACCCAGTGTCCCGGCGGCCCAGTCCAACCCTAATATGCTCTAATACAAAATCTGACACTTTCAGAGATTCACCTAGGCTGAAAGGTAGGGTGCAAATTGCAAAAACATGGCTTGTGCCTGGTTTTTGCACTTTGCGTCCTGCCTACTAAGTTCAAAATGAACGCTTAAGATGTTTCCAGTGCATGGCTGTAAACCACCTTTAGCATGTGATTGTTGTTGGTGTATGGCTTGTGCAGCCCACTGTGGGAACCCTGGAACTAATGCAACATTCTGGCCGGCAGGAGTTTCAGGCTTCCCCTCTGTTAATAGGTACACTTCTGCATGATTCAAGTAAAGATGCAGGACAGACACAATGGCACTTGTGTTATACAGTCAAATTATTTTTGGTTAGAAATACCTTTAATTACCTTTTTGGCAATCATTTAGATACCCCTCTAATGTAATCCTTTTCACAATGTATTGTGCTAGAAAAAGATATTTTGTAATATTAATACCATTTTTGTGGAATCCAAGGAACAGACACAGCAACGTAATCCGTGTCCTGTCAAGAGCTTGTTAATTCTCACTGTGATGTTTTCATAATATATATTTATATACAAGCTCCTTCTCTCTTTTTCTCTCTTCCCAAAACTTAAATATCAAACATAAACATCAAGCCACACTAACACATACCAAAAGCAACAAACCAGCATGATTATGCCGTGGGCGGCATGAAGCCCAGCTCAAATTGTGAGGCATTATGACAGTTTATAGCTCACAAAGCTTCTGTGTTCAGCTTAACATATGATTACTGTTGAAATAATGCTCAGTTACCTTACCAGCGTGCAACTATAACATATTTTAAAGCCAATTTATTTCTTTTTCCAGCAAGCCTCTTCTGCAGATTTAATGATTAGGAACATTCTGCTGATGCATGCTGGGAGATATGGCTGCAGGGTGCAGACCACAGCTGACGCTGTATCAGATGAGGCAGAAGTACTTGTCAGGGGTGAGTATGCAAATCACAATTTATTGCATAGACATATATGACTTTATTGTGTGTAGGGTTGCCATCTGTCCAGTTTGGAACGTTTTTTTTTTGAAGGGCTGCCTGGGTCAAAACTGAGTGCCTGGTTTCCCCAGGATTCCCTATGATTGATGCAGTGATTGACCAATTGCAGATCACCACACCGTAGCCCTGCCCCTGATGTCACAACCCGCCCCCGCAGCCTCACAGACCCACCCCCATTGTGCCACAAACCTGCCCCCTGCCCGGATTCAACCAGGCCAAAAGGTGGCAACGTTAATTGTATGTGAGGAGGAGAATATTCTTGACCTGGCTTTGATGTTATAGTGCTCATGTGTAGAACTCTACTGGGAAAGTATTGCTGCTCTAATTTTTTTGGTGATCAACATACATGAGCCAGTGTACAAATATCCAAATGTCATGTCTCTGATTCTCATGAGTCCAAGACTGGGTTTTAGGGAAAGAGCAGAGAGGACATTTGTTCTGGATCCCAAGGGAAAGGAAAATAGCAAACATAGAAGTATAAAGGAGAAAAATTCTTGTAACTTACAGTATGACAAAGGATAAGATACCTCTAAGCCAATTTTGAAATCCATGGATAATTTTTTAATGCATTTGGTAATTTTTCACATATTCAATCCATACAGAAATATAGAACATATTAACCAGAACCATTGGTTACATAAGCACCATTAAAGTCATAATTTTAAAAAGTATTAAGTTTGAAAGTATTATGCCTCTTAGGGGCTTATTTACTAAACTCTGAATGCAAAAATCACGACAAAATTTGAGGATTTTTTTTTTATAAAATCTGACTTTTAAAAAAATCACAAAATTCGATATTTATTAAACCCAGAGGATGGAAAAGTCCAAATCAGAAAATCCACCATCTCAGACCTATTGAGGTTGCATATAAGTCAGTGGGAGAAGTCCCAATGATTTTTTGACGTGCGCTGGGTTTCGTGCAGTACCCCAGAGTTTTCAGGCAAAAATCTTAATTTTTTTGGATGAAAAATATGAAGAATTGTGAAAAGTGGACGAAAAATCCGAAAAAATTGTGAAAATATGATTTTTTTCCCGCAAAGCAAATTTTTGGGAAAATTTAATAATAAATAAGAGCAAAAAACCTGAGCGGAGTTTGTAGCAGAAAATATTGAGATAAATTCGGACCCCCTTATAGTATGCTATAATTATGAGAAAATGTGCTATGAAAAGGCTTTAGAACCTGGGGGGGCAGATTTATTAAGTTGATTTTCCAACTGGTGAAAGGTGGAGGCCTTGTTATTAACAGTCTCATTTTAGTGGTTTTAGAGGTTTTGAAAACATAGTTAAACTTACTTTCTCTAAAACCATGAATGCCATGGAATTTATTACAAGGCTTGAATTTAAAAAGTATGAATTGAAGAAAAACTGCGAACAATCCAAAAACAAAAATAGAATACCTCGAAAACCTCTTGAGATTTAATTTGTCAGACAATTCCTAGTGGGAAAAAAAGAGAAAACCACTAAAAGCCCAAATTGATGAAAATGGTCCAGTATGATCTGCATAGCCCCCATTGACTTCTATCAGGACCTCAACAGCTTTTTCCTGGCAATTTTTTGTATGAAAGTTTTTATAGTTTTTACACTTAATACTGTAAATATCACATTTTTTGAGTTTCAAAGAAGTATAGAACAAACAAATTTTTTGAGATTTATGAAAAATGTAAATATGATTATTATTAAAAATGTCCCTTAGAGCAGCATTTGATAAATATGCTTCTAAAAACCCAAAGGAAAGAATAGAACGTGGTGTGTTTTTCTGTGGTGAGCTCTAATTTCACACTTTGATAAATCTGCCTCCTATGGTTTGAACTGGAAGTTGTGATGACATGTGAGTGTGATATCAAATTGCATCTATGCAAAAAGAAAGCAAATTTCCTTCAATCAACAGCTTTTTAATTTCATATATGTCTAAAGTTTGTCCAGTTAACAGAGAGATGTTTTCAAATTCAAAAAAAATATTATGGTATGTATATGTGAATTACAAAAATGAACCTGTCAATAAAGGAAAATTAAATATGACCTGCAGATTATTGCAAGTTCACCCAGAATACAGATTAACTGGAGGCTAGAAGGCTGGAAGTGACATTTCATGAGATTTTTTATAGCCACTAGTGAGCCCTGGGGGAGATGACTTCTTCATAAGGCATCAGGCCTTATTGGCGAAGCTGAATAAAGTGTGCAAAGCTCCAAAAATATCTGCAACTGTCCATTTTTTTGCAGTTTGTATACTGTGTTTGGCTGTCTTCAAATGGCTTGGAGTGCACAGGATCCCAGAGAGGGATGGAGGATGCAGAGGCTACCCAAAGGCAGGCTAAGTCCAGTGAATATGGCTACTGGTAGTGTCCATTACTTCTAGCTGCTAAGCTTGGCTTAGTGTCAATTCCATCCATTATTAATGAAGCTGAAGGCATGAACAGTACTACTGTACATTTTAACGTCCAGTTGTTATTAATCACAGAAATGCATCTTCTTAACATATTCTATATTCCTTTTTTATTTTTGGATAATCATTTCATTTCAGGTTAATTTCAACAACGCAAAATCAATTAGCACTCTGAGATGCGTTACAATAAAGAAAGCCATTAATCACAGAATAGCGTAACATGCTTCCTATTTCTTTTGTATGAAATATTTTGTTCCATTTGCAAGGTTTGATCATTATTCCCTAGATGACATTGTCAAGAGCAGAGATGTTATAAATCCGCCATTTTTGAAGTGCTTAATCATTTTTGCTCAAGAAGATCTGTCACCTCCACTTAAAGTGCACTCTTGAGAGCATCGTATATTTCACATGCAGCTATCAGATTGTTCATTCAATATAAGATAGTTATGCATACTGGGAACAAAATCTCCCCGAACTGCCTTCCCCTACCTTCCCGCCAGCTATAATGAAAAATCGCCATCGGGATGGCACTCGCTTCCCTTCATTTTCCGAAGTCACCCAAAGTTTCCTCGTGAGGCAACGTCGGGCGATTTCGAAAAACTAAGCACCGCGAGTGCCATCCAGATGGTAATTTTTCATTATAGCCGGCAGGAAGGTAGCGGAAGGCAAACAGGTCTCACTTTTTGCATGTGGACCTTCCCCAAAATGGAAAGCACAGAATGGCCAAGAATGTCATAGAACACTATAGCCTAAAGGTTTGCTTTTACTGAAACCAGGGGCCCTAGCCCAAACCATAAAAACATCCTCAGATTATTATGCCACTTCCCCCACTTTATCTTTACACTAATCCCAGACTCATCACTCCAGAGAATTTATTTATACTGTTCCAGAATCCTGTGAAAGTGATTTTTACACCACTACAGCCAATGCTTGTCCATAGTAGGGTTGTCACCTTTCCGAATAATTTTTTTCTGGCCTGCAAGTGGAGGTGCTACTTGATGACATCAGGTGGTGGGGAATAAGTGAATCAGTGGAATATGATGTGGGAGAGGGGAGGAATGTATAAATGAGAGGTGCTGAAAGGAAAGGGAGAGAAGACAAATTTACTGGCATCTATATTGCCACTAAATATGTAATACCGACCCCGGCTCTAGCTGGTGTTTTTCCAGCAAGACTGGTCATACAATCCTAGTCATTAAGCATGGTGAGGTTAGGTAGTGTGCAGTCGCTCATCCATAAAAAATATGTGCATAATCAATAATTCTTATGGTGAAGCTGCATTTTTATGGTGTACTAAAGAGCCATATTCAGCTGTGGTCAACTAGAAGCACCCAACCAGAACATACTTTTGTTGCAGTGTTTTTATTGTATTGCAAGCTGTGCAATCCCATACTTTTCTTAACACATCATCTCTGATGCCAGTTTAAACATTTAAATGTAGTCAGCCTCACTGTTGCATATTTTTTAACAAATAATTGTGGCGGTGCAAATCTCATCTTAACCCTTCACCAGAAGCAAATGAACAATGCAAAATGTTCAATTTCAATATATTAACATAAAAAAATTGCTTGTGAATCAGTCTGTCCCAGGGAGCAAAGCCTTTTATCATATGTTATCTCCGTGAACGGCAGGATATGCTTATTTATGTTTCTAAATTGTTGAGATGTTAAAAGTTTATGCATTTTAATCCCAGGCTACAAAACAAAACATCTGAAAGATATTGTGTGAATGTTTTAAAGAAATGTCAAGCATTTGGGGTTTGGTCTATTTTCAAACAAAGCAGTAGGGTGCATCAAGTTGCTTAGTTTAGATGGCTTTAATATTTATTGATAAATAATTTCCACCCAACTTTTTAGGGGTCATTTACAACAAGGAAGGAATGTGCAAAGAGGGCACAATTTGTTTTCTTTTTTGTACTTTGCACTCTGCCATCCTTCCTTGACTAATTGCTGGAGGTCTCCATTCTAAAGGCACAGAGATCTGCTGCTGCACCCATGAATACAGTGCTGCCTGCAATAAAGTAACAATGTTTTCATGAAGGAGCGGAAAGGCATGTAGGCTTCATTTCTTTTGTAACTGAACAATATAGTGGGATTTTCCCAAGAAAATTCAAAAAGAAAAATGTATAAAAATCAAAAATAATTTATTAGGAAATTGATGGAAAAAAGGGGAACGCATTTAGCAGTGCTGCCTGCAATAAATAATACTGTATTCATGAAAGGCAGGTGGGGGAAAGCATGTAGGCTTCATCCCTTTTGCACCTGAACAATATAGTGGGATATTCCCAAGAAAATCAAAACAAAAAGTTATAAAAATAAAAAATAATTTATTAGGACATGAACAAAAAGGAGTAATGCGTTTGGCAGTGTATTCATGAGATGCGGGTGGGGGAAGGTATGTAGGCAACATCCCTTTTGCCCCCTACATGGCCCCTAACTTACATGTCATTGAGACCTCCGAAAATAGGAGAAATGGGACCTGGTCCCTACTGTTTGCTATGAAAAATTCAATTTCATTGAAAAAACTATTAGCCTTGATAATCTTTCCCTTTTAGATTTTAGAAACTTTTACTGAAGGGGCCACTGCAATATTAACTCAAATATAACTTTTCTTTTAATGTCATTTTATTACCAACATTTTCTGAAAAGCAACAATATTGCTATTTTGTAAACTTAATTCTTAGCAAAGCTTATTTGAATATAAAAATACTTCTAGAATATCACAACCGTTATTTCTCAAAAAAGTACACTCAAATAAAAATGTCTAACTTTTCTAAATGATGATCCTCAGTTATTTATATTGGTCATTTTTTTTCTTGCTGATCACTAAGTTATTTTGAATCAGTAGAAATTGAGAAAACAATTTATTTGTCAACTCATCAATGAATTTATGAGCATTTGAAAATAAATTCTGTAAAGTTTCCACTTTTTAACATGATGCCTTACACATATTTTATTGTACTGTATTGTCCATTATCCAGAAAGCTCCAAATTATGGAAAGGCTGTCTCCCATAGACTCCATTTTATCCAAATAATCCAAAGTTTTTAAAAATTAGTTCCTTTTTTTCTCTGTAAAAATAAAGCAGTAGCTTGTACTTGATCCCAACTAAGATATAATTAATCCTTATTGGAAGCAAAACCAGCATATTGGGTTTATTTAATGTTTACATGATTTTCTAGTAGATCTAAGGAATGAGGATTAGTGATGGGCGAATAAATTTGCCTAGCGAGTATTTGCACCGAATTTGCGCGTCTAGCTGTCGGCGAATAAATTCACGTAACCCCTGCGAAAATTCGCTGGTGTCAAAAAATTTTGGACGTGCATCCGAAAAGTCGCTCGGCTGGGCTTCATCAGTAGTGTGACCACCTTTGGGCTTCGGGAGGAGCCCTCAGCTTAATTGGGTCCCACCTGGACTTAACGAGGGGTACAAGGCGAGGTGTTCTGGCTGGCAAAGAGTCTTTGTGCAGAAGGTCAAGGACAAGGCGTCTGGTGGAAACGGAACATACCGGATCAGGACAGGCAGATAACAGAATCGTCAGGCAGGCAAGGGGTCAAAACCAGATAATCAGACAGACTGGATAAGGCAGAAGGATGGTCAGACAGGCTGGGTCGAGGCAGGCGGATATCAGAATCGTCAGGCAGGCAAGGGTCGAACCGGGTTGTCAATCAAGGGGTTAAGCAGGAAGAGTTGTCGTAGGCAGGCAAGGTTCAGGATACAGAATGCAGAATAGTCAGGAACAGGCAGGGTCAAACACGGATAATCAGTCAGGATAGCAAATTCAGGAATAGGTAGCACAAAGCTCAGGAAACCACAGGATAAGATCGGGCACTGGCTACAGGTCTGAATGGGCCTTAAATATGGTCAAAGTTCGCGCCAAAACGTGCGTCAATGCGCACTGGCGCAATCACGCCTGTACCTTTAAGAGGCGCGCAGGCGCGCTGCGCCGCCCTAGGAATTAAAGATGGCGCCGGCAAGGGGAGGACAGGAGCGGCGCAGCGGGCGTCCACACCAAGGACGCGGCGTGGACCCCGCTGCCCACTAGACCACCAGGGTAGGTTTCTTGCATTTTAAATAATGCTTTTACTGAATGGAGAATAACTCCTTTCCCCTTTGTGTCTGCAGTAAGCAAAAACCTAATGGCATTTAATTAGAACAATGTTATATTTACAATTCATAAGCCAGCTGCCAATTCCAATTGCGACAGCAATTACACTTGTTTAAGTGTCTCTATAGGAAAATTTTTCACCGTTTCGCGAATTTCGCGGGAAATTCACGAATTTTTCTGTGAAACGGCGCAAATACGCCCAGCACTAGTAACAATGGCTATTTTACCTTAGTTCTCCTAGGGAGCAGAGAATAAATTGATGACTAAAGATTCCATTGTCTTCTTAAGCTGGTCATCATGTAAAAGGGTTACCAAGCAAGCAGAATTTTCACTAATATGCCAACAAGCAATCAGACGTATCCGATCATTTGGGCCTCAGGCCATAGATTGGATCATAATTGCTGCTATTCAGGCCATCAGGCCTAGGACCACATCAACACAAGAGTGGCTCTAGCTCTGTAGCAAAGTTAAACCAGCCTGATCAATTTCTGGCCTATTTTCAGCCAGATATTGATTGGATAGACCCATTGGAGTGCCCCATACACTAGCAAATAAGATGCTGAGTCTTAAGGGGCCAAATTGGTAGCTTAAATCTGCCAGTGTATGGTCACCTAAAGGAAAGAAAGAAACCACTTTCCGCAAATAAAACAATCGTGCCTTTCCAATCATTAATCTTTTTGTAAGACATAGGCCTTTCAGCACTAAATAGAAAAATAAACAGTACTCTCAGCATTTGAAGATGGGCATACATGGGCCAATAAAGCTGCCAACTTGGTTCAGACCTGGAACTATGAAGTCATTTTATGGGAAATCGTTAGCTACCCATTAGGATCTGGAGTTTCCTGTATATGGGTTTTCCTCAACATGGCATTCCTTATGGCTACTAAAATATATTTAAACATTAGGGGGCCGATTCACTAACTTCGAGTGAAGGATTCGAAGTAAAAAAATGTCGAATTTCGAAGTGTTTTTTGGGCTACTTCGACCATCGAATGGGCTACTTCGACCTTCGACTACGACTTTGACTTCGAATCGAAGGATTCAAACTAAAAATCGTTCGACTATTCGACCATTCGATAATCGAAGTACTGTCTCTTTAAAAAAAACTTCGACCCCCTAGTTCGCCATCTAAAACCTACCGAACTCAATGTTAGCCTATGGGGAATGTCCCCATAGGCTTTCCTACGTTTTTTTGATCGAAGGATATTCCTTCGATCGTTGGATTAAAATTTAATCGTTCGATCAAAGGAACAATCCTTCGATCGCTCGATCGTACTATCTGCGCTAAATCCTTTGACTTCAATATTCAAAGGATTTTAATTCCCAGTCGAATATCGAGGGTAAATTAATCGTCGATATTCGACCCTTGGTGAATCGGCCCCCATAACTTAATAGGATTTTTTTACATTCAGAATGAAATTATGCTTAGTTACCATCAAGTAGAAGGTACTGCCTTATCTTTGTTTTCCATAGGCATGGGAAATGGCATTTCCTATTTCAGACCATTCTGTATAATAATTGGTTTCAGGATACTAGGCTCAGTACATGTACTATTAATTTATCTTGTAGCTATTGCTGGGTTATTATTTTTGTCAGAAACAAGGAAGCATTTCCAAGGAAAAAGAACATATATCTTACTTAGACAATAACACATTTTGTCTGTTTATTTGCTATTGTTTATAAAACCAACCGAGTGTCAGTTTCAACCTATACCTGTGTTAACATAAAGGAAAACCATTATCTCAAGTGACAAATAACCTTTCCATTAAGTATGATGTATTTGTGTGTCAGCTCATACCACCTACCCATGTTTGTAAGCTCCGAGTAGCAGAGTCACTGTGCGTAATGAGGATGTGACCGTTTGGGAATGACAGAGCCTTGCGGTCCTAAAATTAAGTGAAAATTGTTGCACAGATGATTGAATTTGATGGATTCTAATATCAAGGGAAACCTCAGCAGGTTATCATTTTAATGGGTTGATCTATGGTATAATATAAAAGGGTAAATGAAATCTGTTGCAGCTTCTGGCTATAAACAACCTATGTACATTGTCGCTGTTAATAGATTCCAGTTTGGATTAGGAAATAGGTTACCCGTGCAAAAGGATACCAGATAAAGGGGATGTTTAAACTGTTTATAATACTTTTATTATGTTGGACATTTGTATATCAGGTCTTGTCTTCTCAACTTTATTGAAATAGAACTACCCAGATTCTCCCATTCAGCTGAGCTAGCCAGGGATAGTTGAGAAAGCGGTTGCAGTAACTACTGTGTATTAAAGTATAATACCGGTAGGGGATCCATTATCCAGAAAGATCCAAATTACAGGAAGGCCGTCTTCCATAGACTCCATTTTAGCTAAATGATCCACACTTTTAAAAATGATTTCCTTTTTCTCTTTAATTATAAACCAGTACCTTGTACAGGTATGGGACCTGTTATACAGAATGCTTGGGACCTGGTGCTTTCCAGATAATGGATCTCTCTGTAATTTGTATCTTCATACCATACATCTACAATAAAATCATGTAAGCATTAAATAAACCCAACAGGCTAGTTTTGCCTCCAATAAGGATTAATTATATCTGAGTTGGGATCAAGTAGAAGATACTGTTTTTTTATTACAGAGAAAAAGGAAATCATTTTTAAAAATGTGGATTATTTGGATAAAAAGGAATCTATAGGAAACATCCTTTCCATAATTCAGAGCATTTTGGATAACTGGTTTCCGGATAATGAATCCCATACCTGTACTTGATCCCAACTAATATATAATTGATCCTTATTGGAAGCAAAACCAGCCTATTGGGTTTATTTAGTTACTTGATTTTCTAGCAGACTTAAAGTAGGAAGATCCAAATTACAGAAAGATCCTTTATCCAGAAAATCCCAGGTCCCAAACATTTTTGATAACAGGTCCCATACTTGTATTTGCAGCGTAGCAATAATGAACTTGTCAGACTCTTTGGGGCAGATTTACTAAAGCGCTGGCGAAGATTCACTTTCAGAATGAATGAATGTTACCTCTTTTGCCAGACTTACCTTCACCAGTAGTGATGGGCAAATTTGCGCCGTTTTTGATGCCGGCGCCCATTTTTCCTATGCCGGCGTCCGTTTTTTCGATGCCGGCGTCCATTTTTTCCGAAATTTTTTTGCAGACGTTTCGCCCATCACTATTCACCAGCTCAGACCAGACAAAGTGCATAGATTTTCCTCATTGTTCTCTTACTTACATCATATTTTTTAGTGGAAAAAAGTTTCTAACTCCAAAAAACGCTGGTGTCTTTTCTTTTTTTCAGAGTGATAGGCTGCAAAAGTCCTAAAATTTTTATTTGGGTAACCGGGTTCCCCCATACATTTTCTAACACATGAAACATTAACTATACACTGGGCTCATGTGTAGGGCAATATAACAACTCTATTTTCTTTATTAAGGTTCCCTGGACTTGTGTAATGTATTTTCTGCAACATATACATCCCTTCAACTTCAATTTCCCGCCGTCTACAAATTAGCCTGATGAAAGACCCCTAGGTCACGCTAGATATAATTGAACTCGAATTTGCTCGCATTGCCGAAGTAACGCTAGCAAAAAATCGTCAGCGTTCAGCACCCTGGATGCAACTTCGCATTTTAGTAAATTAACGTTGTCTGAGTGAATTTTCTCTGGCATTTTCGCCGCTTATTAAGTTTACCCGTATGGGTGACATTAGAGATAACCACAGTCCTCTACAGTGAAATTCCACCACTCTCCATTCATTTCTATGGGATTTTGAAAGGCGTATTTATCAAAGGATGAACTTTCGGCATCTTCCAGCTCTTCGGTAATCTTCGGGAAATGAGCACTGTATTGGCAAATGCTCAGTTGGAGCAGTCTTCTGGTTCATATTAACTGAGCAAGCGCCAAAAGTTCTGGAAATTGCCGAAGGGAAGGTGGAGGACCCAAAGAATTCCGAAGAGCCGTAAGATAACGTTCACAAGCTCCGCTGCGCTTACTCTGCACCTATACGTCAGTAATGAGGTTTAGTTCTCCTTTAAACTGCATTTTTCCTTTGTAGCTCTAAAGTCAGTTTCATCAAACAGCCAAAATGGTAATGACATTTTGGGATTCTTTTTCTACAGTATTTAAAAAGAGTTATTCTTCTTTACCAGAAGTAGAGGTAAAATGACCACGAATCTTAGCTGAGGCCAACAAATATTTTTATTTTCTGGCTTGATTTTCAGGTTGAGTTTTTATTTTGCTACTAGGTAAGAAGGATTTGCCATTTCCTCTTAGAAAACAATCCTTAAATCTTGTAGTATGAAGAGACACAGCTCATTAATTCAAATTAACACACTATTTGCAGAGGAGAAATATTTAAGAATAAAAAAAGAACATTGAGAGGAAAGTTGCTTAGATAGTGTTTTCTCTGCCAGGATGTTCATCTTCAAAATGATGCCCCTTCACAGCAGCCTAACCTCATGATCAATGCAATGAATAAAGCACAATCCTCCTCTGTTATCATTCCTAAGCGTCTCGGTTGATTTACCGCAAAATTGTATGCACTTACACGTCTATTTTTTGTTCTGATGATGACGCATTATCATAAAAAGGCATTACTTGATTTCTAGCACTTTGGGAAACAGTCCACAAAATTTCCTCAAGGAAAGAATGTATAAAAAAAACATTTATTTGGTAAAAAAAAATGTATTTAGAGCGAAGGGTAATGCTTAAAGCAAAAAATTATTTCACATAAACAATAAAAAGTATATGTAGAATGAGATCTTTACATTTTATTTTATTTTCAATGCAATCATCTGGGGTGGTCTGTGCAGAAAGTCTGTTGATGCCTTATAGGACCATGGTTTGGAACCTGGACAATGCCGGATTTGTGGAGAGGCCACCAAGGCCCGGGCCTAGGGGGCAGAATTTTAAGGGGCGCATGCTGTCCAACCACACATACATTGGTTAAGAAACACACTCCTGGTAGAGCCAGGTGTCGGCCCTCATGCAGCTAAACATTTGGTCTATTTCATGGTCATTCCCTATTTCTATGAGAACAAAGAGGATAAATAGATGGAATAATAGATTATAGTATGTAAAGAAAAGAGACTAGGAGAATAAAGGTTGAGTGAGGAGAGTAAGAATAATAGTAGAGTGGACCCCTTATCTAAGGTTTTTGGGTGGTCCCTTGATGTCCCAGTCCAACACTGGGCCAGGCAGTTTTAGGAGCTGCCCCTCTCTGAATTCACTTGAGATCACTCTATGCACATTGGCCTATGTTTTGTATATCTAGGGGCAGATTTATCAAGGGTCGAAGTGAAAATTTAGAGTTTAGGATGCAGATTTATCAAGGGTCGAATTTCGAAGTGATAAATACTTCGAAATTCGACCATCGAATGGCTTTACTTCGACTTCGAATATCGAAGTCGAAGTTTTTTTCACTGAATTTGACCGTTTTGCTGTCGAAGTAAAATCATTCGATCAAACAATGAAATCTCATCCATTTCATCCATCGATCGAACGATTTTTCTTCGACTTCAAAAAAACTTAGAAAACTGCTCTAGAAGGTCCCCATTGGCTAACATGGCACTTCGGCAGGTTTAATTTGGCGAAGTATTGAAGTTGAAGTTTTTTTTAAAGAGACAGTACTTCGATTATCGAATGGTCGAATATTCAAACGATTTCATAGTATCCTATTCGATGGTCGAAGTATCCAAAAATTAAAATTTTTTTACTTCGAAAATTCCTTCGAATTCACTTCGACCCTTGATAAATCTGCCTCTAAGTGTAATTCGACTAGGGAATAGTTAAAATTCGACTAGAGTTTTTTTAAAAAAAATCAAATTTTTACATTTATCATGTACTGGCCCATTAAGAATTTGAATTCGACTGTTGGCCACTTTAAACCTGTCGAATTGCTGTTTTAACCTATGGGGGACGTCCAGGAATGAGTTTGGAGTTGTTTGGTAGCATCCTGAAAATCTTGTTTTTTTCGGAGAAAAAACACGATTCGAATTCAATTCAAGTTTGTGGGTCGATCCCATTTACTGATTTGAAAAAATTCTATTTTTTAAAAAAAATTTGTCGTTTTCAACTTGAATATCGAGTTTATGGGAGTTGATGGGAGTTTCTATAAACTCCTAGTGACAAGTAAATGGAGGCAAACATTGCAATGGAGAGGTCTTTGTTCCTTTACAAAGTTCCTGTTTTGGCATATACAGGTACAGGTATTATTGCCCATGTTAACATTATGGTCATGAATTGCTAAACAATCTCAAAAGTGTTTTGCTAAAATGTTTGAGGAAAAGTAATTCCTTGGTAATGCAAAGGCCTATATCCTATAACCTATATCCCCAACTTCTTTTTCTGAATGCTACGGGATTCCATGCTGCTCTTTGAGAAACCAAGATATCACTTAAATATAATGTTTGCTTTATATTTTATAAAACCATGTGCAATAGCCATTTCATTTGCTTTAAAAATGTTTCAGTATTATCCAAATACATTGTGTATTTTTATTTAACCGTCTGAAAATTGTGGTTATTAAAGTGTAAAAATGTGTTTAAAAGGAGGTTATTTTTGATCTAATATAATTATTCTTGTGGTTGCATTTTTGAATTGATAAAATATGAGAAGCCTTAATAACTACCGTATATACTCGAGTATAAGCCGAGTTTTTCAGCCTCAACTCTACCTCGGCTTATACTCGGTTCAATCGCAAAAACGGTCGCCGGTGTCCAAGAATATTCGCCCGCGTCCAAGAATGGTCGCCGGCATCCAAAAACGAGACGCCAGCACCTCCAATGGGAGCAGAAACCCTCAATTTTTTGATTGAAACTTACCAGAAGCTGCTGCATTTCTCACCCTAGGCTTATACTCGAGTCAATAAGCTTTCCCAGTTTTTGGAGGTAAAATTATGTACCTCGGCTTATACTCGGGGCGGCTTATACTCGAGTATATACGGTAATAAGAAAATGAAAAAAAAATGACAAAATGAAATGGAAAAAAAATAGCCCTGTATCTAAAATCTTAAAGTTCAGATTGAGGGGTGGGTGTGTTGGCCTTGAGGTCCAAGCCTTTAAAAATGATCTACCAAAAATAATTTAGAAATGGAAAATATAGACCAGTTCTCTGTTCCATCTACTTCTCCATCTAGATATTGATTCTAACTATCAATCTTTTCAGATGCTGGCTTAAGAGCAGAGTTCTGGGTGGTAGAACTATTCAGACATGTCAGATATTGTTTTTACCATAGACCTCCTTATAAAGGAATTCTTAAAATATAAAATCTTAAATACGTGATTGAGTGGCAACAGTTTGTAAAATTGAGAAAAGACATTTTTCTGGCCATGTTACATGGAATTGTATTTGACTTTACAGGTTTCAGTGTTCTTTAATGGTTTTTAATATGTTGGCACTGGTGATGAGTGAATCTGTCCCATTTCGCTTTGCCAAAATTGTTTTTACTTGCAACAATTTTTTATGCGGCCGACAATTTTTTCTCACTCCAATGTTTTTGTTGTGGTAACTTAATTGACTTGGCGACTTTTTTGTCACAGCAACTCATTCGTTCAAATGCATTCATTTCAATGGGCGTTTTTTCTTATGGTGACTTTTTTGTTGCAGCAAAATCTTTCACAAAAATTTTTGCCACAGTTCTTGTGAAAAAAATTGCAAAGCACATTGAAGTCAATGGGCTTCAACATTTTTTCCGTGCAACAAATTTTTATGCGGTCACTCTAGTGACGACTTTTTTTTGTCTCAGTGACTTTTTTTTGTCTTGGCGACTTTTTATGGGGCAACAAATAAATTTTGCGGCAGATTTTTGCTGCAATTTCACTGAAATCCATGAATCCATGCCTGGCAAAAGAATTCGCTCATCACTAGTTGTGATGATCTATTATCAGGAAATTATTCTACTGCATAATACAGTCTTAAACAGTCTAATGCAGTTTAAAATGCATAGTTCAAGTGCAATATAAGTTTCCAACAAACAATTTGTTCAAACAAACCAGGTTATTCAAACAAATATAAAAAATCTATATGCTGTCAGCTGTCTTATAATTGTCAATCAAGGTTGAAGTGGGTTTTTATAGAGGAGAGAGGGACAGGGGAGAGAAGTCCACAGGTATGCCTTTTTTTAATAAAAGTTTTGGATTTACCTAGGGAGATGGTTCTTTCACATCTTGTTTAGGTCGACACAATGGGGTATATTTATCAAAGAGTGAAGTTAATAGTGAAGTTCCGCCACTAGAGTGAAATTCCGCCACTAAATACAGGCGTATTTATCAAAGGGTGAACTTTCACTTTCACCCATTGATAAATACACCTTTCAAAATCCCATAGAAATGAATTGAGAGCTGCGGAATTTCACTCTAGTGGCGGAACTTCACTCTTTGATAAATTTACCCCAATATGTGGATCTCCTGCTGTTAAAGAAAAGGAGGAATTGACTATCACTTCCTTGTGTTCCATCAGGTTTTATAATAATATTATATATGTCATTTCAGGCCCACCTGGACCTCCCGGAGTGGTCATTGTAGAGGAAATAACAGAAAGTACTGCAACCCTCTCATGGAGCCCTGGAGCGGAGAAGCACAGTCCTATTCTTTGTTACAATTTACAAGCTCGCAGTCCATTTTCACTTGGTTGGCAGACAGTGAAAACAGGTACCAGTTTTTAATGTATTCCAGAATAAAATCAAAAACATTAAAAAAAAACAACAAATATGCTAAGACTACATATAAGGTTAGGCATTCCAGCAGCAGTTGGGGACTTGAACTACAATTGTAGTTGGGAAAATGTTCTTCATGACATATGTGGGAAATTAGCGTGGAGGTGATGATAAGATGCAAAAGTAGATGCTCTATCTTTATAATGGCAGTTTGCTTATTTGCTCTGAATTTTTTGCTAGCCTGTATAACTGTAATTTACAAATCATGCACATTGATAAGCATGGACATTTTCCAGCAGGAAACATAGTAAAATAGGTAAAAAAAAAGACCCACGTTCATCAAGTTCAACCTTTTAAGTCTATATAACACCTGCCTAACTGCTAGATGATGCAGAGGATGGAAAAAACACTTGTTTGAAGCATCTACAATTTGCCTCAGAGAAGGAAAACTTTTCTTCAGAGTCCGAGGACCTATGAGCTATCTTCCATAACCCTGTATTCCCTCACTTGCTAAAAAGCCATCCAATCCCTTTTTAAAGGGGACCCATCACCTAAATAAAAAATATTCAAAATCCTATTTTATCACATTAGCAAAATGAACTTTAATTACACTATATAAATTATATGAATCATTTTTCCATCAGTCTGGTAATTCATAATTATAGCGAGCAGGCAGCAGCCATTTTGTGCACACTGTTATTAAGGCAAGCCTGGCATCATCTCAGAATCTTGTTTGTGCACCAGAATGGGGGACCTGATGTCCATCCCCATGCCCTGGCTACACAATTAAATGGTGAAGTGAATGGGGGAATGTGTGGAGAGCAGTGACATCTAGGAAGTGCTGAATGGAAAGTGAAAGTAATTGTCTGGCCCGCCTCTATGCCATTGGCATAGAGGAGGGGCAGACAACATTTGATTGACAGCTGAGATTTTTAAATGAGCTTACAACAGCTATGAATGCTTTAATAAAAAATAGAAATGGGATTTCATGTCTAATTTGAAAAGGACTTGTATTAGTGATTATTACAGATTTTTGTGTCTGGGTGACAGGTCCATTTTAAAGCTATCTAATGTATCAGTCTGTACAACTGATTCAGGGAGAGAATCTCACATCTTCACAGCTCTCACTGTAAAAAAAACCCTTCAGATTATTTAGCCTGATCTTCTAATCGGAATGGGTACCCACATGTCAGCTGGAAGGATGTTTTTGGCATTTGAGAGATAATTATATGATCCCTTTATATATTTTTAAGTAGTTATCATATCACCCCTTAAGTGCCTCTTTTCCAGCGTGAACAATCCCTACTTGGCCAGTCTTTCCTTGTAGCTAATATTTTACATACCTTTTATCAACTTAGTTGCCCTTTTCTTGGACCGTCTCTAATACAATAATATCCCATTTGAGCGCTGGGGACTAAAACTGTACAGCATTTTCCAGATGTGGCCATACCAGTGCTCTATAGAGTGTACGTATAATCCTGTCCTCCCCCAAGTCTATGCCCCTTTTAATACAGCTCAAGACCTTATTTGCCCTTGATGCTGCTGACTGGCATTGCTTGCTACAGCCAAGTTTATTGTCTACAAGGACTCCAAGGTCCTTTTCCATAATGGATTTGCCTAGTGCAGTCCCATTAAGGGTATAAGTGGATATTTTTACATCCCAGGTGCATGACTTTACATTTTTCAACATTGAATCTCATCTGCCACTTTGCTGTCCAGATTGCCAGTTTGTCAAGAACCTGGCATCCAGAATGAAGCATTGTTGCAACAGGTCATCTGCAAACACTGATGCATTACACGGCGACACGGCGATGATCCATCCTGCGGCATTCTATTTCTCCTCCCTGGCTATCGCCCATATTGTACTGACAGCGTGTGAAGCTGCGTTCTGCATTTTGGATCCCTTGATGTACTGTATGAAAATAGCCTGAATGAAAAGAACCCAGGACAAGCGCAGCCACGGAAGGACTGAGTGGGAACTGTGCAAGCAGCCATTGTCGGGATTTTATCTCTCAGCCGGCTCTGGGGCGCCTTTCTAGTGCAATTGGATTTGGATCTCACCAAGGACCTCTGTACACGGACATTACCTCTCCAGAAGCTGTGAGGCAATGCACAGCTCCGCTGTCTTCTTCCAGCGTGTCCTTTGGCTACACGTATCCATTTGGAAGCAGTTACTACGGCTGCCGGTTATCTCCGTTATCATCCGCCCCCGAATGAATACTACTTGCCAGTCTTCCCCGCCTGCTCCTCGTCGCCGCCGCCGTGTTTGGGAGGACTGAGTGGGAACTGTGCAAGCAGCCACTGTCGGGATCCGACATAAGGGAGGGATGTCCATAGACAGCAGCGCGTCATGTCTGGGCTCCAGTTGGCTACTGATCCCCGGCACTACTAACATGTCCAAGTCCAGGGACCTACCTGGCAAAACTGGGATAAAATGCAAATTCCTTCTCCCTGGAGGAGAATCCTTCGCTGGGCAAGGGGTTGCTGGGCTCTGGGTATTTCTCGGCCGGTTGATAAGTTGTGGGACTGAGGCTCTGGGTATTTCTCGGCCAGATGATAAGTTGTGATAACCGGCAGCCGTAGTAACTGCTTCCAAATGGATACGCGTAGCCAAAGGACGCGCTGGAAGAAGACAGCAGAGCTGTGCATTGCCTCGCAGCTTCTGGAGAGGTAATGTCCATGTACAGAGGTCCTTGGTGAGATCCAAATCCAATTGCACTAGAAAGGCGCCCCAGAGCCTTCCGTGGCTGCGCTTGGCCTGGGTTCTTTTCATTCAGGCTATTTTCATACAGTACATCAAGGGATCCGAAATGCAGAACGCAGCTTCACACGCTGTCAGTACAATATGGGCGATAGCCAGGGAGGAGAAATAGAATGCCTCAGGATGGATCATCGCCGTGTCGCCTTTTCTGTACAGGAGCAGAAGTGGAGTTTCGGTAAGTTATTTCTTAATAAAGGCTTTGCAATTTTAAAGTTTTATTTGGGTTGGTGTATATTTGTCGATGTATACTAACGAATTTTTAAAAAAAATAATTTTGAAGTTACTGGTCCTTTAATAAAGCCATGCTGATTGCTGCTCATAATGCCATTTACCAGGTCAAAATTTTGAATGTGATCCCTTAACGAGTCTTCAAATAATTTGACCACCACAGATGTCAAGCTTACTGGCCTGTAATTGCCAGGCTGAGATCGTAATTCCTTTTTACATTTAGCAGTTACATCAGCTTTCCTCCAATCCATAGGTACCATTCCAGATGAAAACAAATCTGAGAAAATCAGAAATAGAGGCCAGTCTAAAACTGAACTAAGCTCTCGTACTACTGGAGAGTGTATTCCATCTGGCCCTGGTGTCTTTTTTTTTTTTTTTGTGCAAAGCTTTATGTACCATATCCTGAGTCAGTCAGCCACTGACTGGGTGACGTTCCTGTCTTGAACAACAGCTGATTGGTAATGAGCAGGCAAGCCTGTAGCGTGCTGGTTCCATGACTTGAAAGTTGTAAGCACGCCTATTCATTTTCTGCTGGATACTAGGATAGCAACTGATCCTTCTTATAGAAAGAAGATTGGAGCTTATTTTTTTATGTTTAAAGGCACAGTGGAGATAAAAAACAAATAAGAAGAATAATCAAATTATGTAGAAAGTGGTTTACCAAAAAATTATTAGTAGTTTGAAAGCAACGTCCCACTCATTTACATTGAAAGTACAAACGAGTCTATATGTAACAGCATCAGTTGTATTCTTACAGATGAGGCACATCTGCTGCTGAGCCATTTTCCCCTTCCTAATTTATAGTGTAAGATGGCATTATGTGCCATTGAAAACATTATGTGCCATGCCTGCAAAACAAATGTTATTACTTTCCCTGTGAGAAACATACAAAGGTATTTAAAAGAAAAATAATATGGTTGTATTACAAAAAGCAGTATGGTATATTAAGCATTGAATTGTTTTGCTGCTGTGCCTAGCTGTAGGGCCATGTCATATGCCAACTTTTCAGAAAAAAATAAAAAAAAGACTTAAAAAAACAATCTTGTTATAGGTGTGTCATGAATAGTGTAGAGAAAGAACCTACTGTATGCTATAAAACGTCCTGTTAGCTGGAGCTTACATTGCAAAACTGTGGATCTCCTCACCAAGCAGCTTCTTTCCACGGTTCAAATTTTAATTTAAGAGCCAAATTTCAAATTTAGCCTATATTTTTTTTACTTACCAACACTATTTTGACCAGTGTTGTTATAACTATGACATACCAATGACCTTCACGCTGCTTTTTTCAACTTTATATGTCACTCAGCAAAGCCTAGTGAGAGGCAACTCCAAAAAGATTGGGCACCAATGCATCTTAAACATTTAGAATAACAATGTGATGTCATCTTAAAGTCCTTCTGTATTTGATTTTGTAGCATTTTAGTTAACGATGTAAAGGTAACAATCTCGCTGCCATCAAGCTCATGGAGTTTAAACATCAAACGAGGGTAGAGTCTCACCCAAAAAGATTAAACCCTTCCTTAAGATGGGGTCTTCACAGGGAATGCCATCCAGTAGGGGGGCCTGAGTCCTTTTCCACTTAGGTCCTTGCACTAGACAAGCACCACCTGGGGAGTAATAGACCACTACTTCTCCTAGATGAATCTTACAACTGTGCTTGTGTAAGGATCGGACACTGAACTAAAATAATCAGATGAAGCCTGCATGATGGTGAACCAGGAGTAGAACCAAAAATAGCTGTACTGAGTCTTAGAGACATGGTAAAGGAAAATATGATTTAATGAGGCAAAAACAAAACAGTTGGTTGAAGAAAATATAAAATAATATACCAGTCAGTGAAATAAGGAATCGGCATACGAAAACAGTGTCCAGTAAACAGGCCTTGGTCGGGGTCAGGCAGTAAGCAAACAGAGTCCAGTAATCAGGCCAAGGTCACAACTGGGAAATCCAGGGAATAGGAGAACTGGAGCAAGATTGGGAATCAGGAACACTGGAGGGTCTCGAGAACAGGAATCCAGGAACAGGTAACAGGAATCAAGGCACAGAACACCAAGATCAGGGCTAGGATGCAAAATGACTAAGCAAGGAGCTATGGTCAGGGACAAGTTTATAAGGGGTTCTGATTAGGGGAATGAAGAACACATGAAACTAATGAAGTGGGTAGAGACAAGGGAGCAGACAGAAACTACAATGAATCTAGTTGGAGGACTGGTCAGGAGCAGCCATGAGAGCCTCCAGTGGTTCAACTGGAGAGTGCACAGTTCCAGGAACCCACATCCCATAGTTTGAATCCTGGCTGATCCTGACAGCTTGCTTGGTATTCCTTAGATTGTAAGTGGTACCCACTGATCATATTTTTGATCTGTAACCCTTGCTTCTTAAATTATTGAAAAACTCTGTTATAAATTAATGTAAAGCACTGCATAACTTGCTGGTGCTTAATAAATAAATGATGCTATAACACGACCTACAGATGCAGCCACTTTGGTTTGTCTGTTTGACACAGAATAACTAAACACAGATATCCCATTTATCTCATTTAACACAGAAAACTGTGTCACAACAACCCATCTAATTAAAGCATTCACCATTGTGAACAATGGAGCTTTGGTATGCTAATGAAAAGGTTAAATGCATTAAATGAGTTAAGATGACTTAAGATAACACAGTTTCTTCAATTACCCCTGAGTCATGACGCATTTAACTCACAAATCCAAGTGGCTTCATCTGTAAGTATCAATTGCTGGATCCTCATTCACAGGGTCCTAGTCCATGGCTTTATCCAGCAGTGAGACCTAGTGATGGGCGAAAAATTCGCAAAAAGCATTGAAGTCAATGGGCGTCAAAATAATTTTCACGTGCAACAATTTTAATGGCGCAACAATTTTGACACACGTAAAAAATTTTTGGATGCGGCTGATTTTTCACGGAATGTGAATCCATGCCTGGCGAATTTATTTGCCCATGACTAGTGAGACCTCCTGTAGCTTCAGGACCATCAGCTCTCCAACCTGGAACAATAACAGCCAGAGGTGGACCATGACATTTAGGTGCCGAAGGTTACCCTATGCAACTTCCATCCCCAACAACGGGTCCTCCACAACTGCCTATTCTGCCAAAACAGATCCCCCCTGCCCTTCAGGTGCTTTGTCTCTGCTGCTGTTGCCTGTGGTAACCACCCTCACCACATTGCACTGCATAGAAGCATGTAGAGGAAGCAACAGTGCATTTTTCCCCTTATAACAGCACCCCTCTTATTTTGGGCCCCTGGTGGTTGCCTACCCCTAGTTCCAGCCCTTCTGACAGTCTAGCACATAGCAAACCTTATATAGGGGAAAGATCATTCCACTATATACTTAATCCATTAGGTCAATATCTCCAGCCCACAGGGTACATAAATATGTAACTTCATGAATTAGAGAAAAGCTATTGCACATCTCTGCATCATTATGGTCATATCCTCAGACCTGTAGACTCATCTATCAAAGTAAAAAAGGTACATAATGCTTTCACCCATCCTAATGGCCATTAAGTAAAACATATTTATTCTAATATTTAAAGTTTATATAAGGTCACGCAGCACCTACTTATAATCTATTCTTTGCAATCAATATCTTAGTTTATAGGAGATAATTTCGCATTCTGAGATTCTGTAGAGCGATAAAGTGCACCTTACCCCTGTTTATGTCCCTGGGTAACTAAATCTATTGTATTCATTTAAACTAAGCAAACACACACATTTTATCAGTATAGAGCAACAAGATATATTATATATCAATGCAGACAAAACAATTTCTTCAGCAACAAAAAAGCCCAAGGAATCAAGCTTACAAAATTGCTCTGCTTGGTATTTCCTTTGAATTCATTTGGGATATCTTGCATTCAATTTGCATACATAAATATATCTTCTTCCCTATCGTTTTCTAATTTGTTTTGGCATCTCGGTTGTCCCTGTTCTGAGCAAGTTCATTTCTAAAAGGCATTTCTGTGGAATATCTGTTTTTTTTTTTTCCCTTGCTTACTTGCTGCTCGATCATCACTTGAAAGGGTAAAGCTTGGTCCTTGGGACACGTTTATAGCCGTTTTGTAGTCTGGAACAGTAAATTGCAAATATAGCAACAACTTCAAAATTGAGTAACACGTTCAACTGCCTACAGTTATCAAACTGTTAGACAAGAAATAAAGTTCAGAAGACCTGAAAAGACATTTTCTAAATGATTCCAGTGCTTTATCTTCTTTATTGCAAGTAAACCAATAATGTCTCAGATGTAATAATATTTTGTATAAAATGAAATTTATTTCTAGTATATAGCTAGATGTGTCTTTTAGATGTCAAAAAGCTTTTTATATGATAAACTTAGCCCTAGCGTAACAGATACTGTACATGGGAGTCAACATTTGATGATAATACTGGGCACAAATCTGAACATATTTAGTGATGATCACATTTTTTGCGCCAGGCATGAGTTCTGCACTTCGCCATTTGCAAATTTTTTTCGCAAAACTGCGGCAAAAATCCCCCATGAAAAATGTTGCCACAACAAAAAAGTCGCCATATGAAAAAACACCCATTGACTGTAAAGCATTTGGACATAAAAGTCACCAAGAATTCAAATGTAGTAAGAGGTCATCCTGTAGTAAAGCAGTAGGCAAAAAAGTTTTATAAAAGTGAAAAAATCTTTATTAGCACATGTGTACGCCTGACGCATTTTGTGCCTGAGATGGGCACTTACTCATAGGCTAGTAAGTGCCCATCTCAGGCACGAAACGCATCAGGCTTACACATGTCCTAATAAAGATTTTTTTACTTTTATAAAACTTTTTTGGCTTTACTACAGGATGACCTCTTACCACATTTGAATTCTTTGTATTTTCCCAAAAATTGGTAAACCCTTGGACTGGTGGTTACCCTGGTAAGAGATCATCTTCCAATAACATTTTTTTTGTTGTTGTATATTTAATTATTTATTTGTTTACTTTCCGATTCCGGACTTTACCCAAAAAGATTGGAGCTACACACCAGTACTCATATGGCTTTAAAAAAGTCACTAAGGCAAAAAAGTTGCAGAGACAAAAAAGTCACCACAAGAAAAACGCCCATTGACTTAAATGTATTTGGAGTGAGAATAAATTGTTGTGTGTGTAAAAAATCAAGGCACCTAAAAATTATTGAATTCAATGCTTTCACAAATTTCTTTGCTGTTTCATGAATTGTTTAGCTGTTTTGCGAATTTTTGGGGGAAGCAAACGGGACAGATTCGCCAATCACTACACATTTTTGTACTTTATACCATTATACCTTCTCTTTTGAGTGAAAGGATATTTAAATGGAACTATAGAGCTAACTATTGTGTTTTTTATGCATGGCTTGTGTGTTAACAGACATACATATAAATGCATGTTACTGCTCTTCAATTTCTAAGTGAAATATTTTTTCTTCTTCTATGTGCTAGCACTAAATATATATAATTATATACTGTATAAGGGCATGGAACCTCTTATACAGAAATCCTTTTTTCCAGAAAACTTAAAAATATGAGAAGGCCATCTCACATAGGGGCAAATTTACTTACCTCCGAAATTGTGCCAGTGGCGGCTTCGCTCACATTGCAATACTTCGCCGGGTGTAGATTTGCCAGGACAACGCTAATTCCTGAAAAAAAAAGTAAATTTCCCCCATAGAGTCTGTTTTAAGCAAATCATTGCACATACTGCACACTTTCTCTTGTTCTGCAGAGTTTAAGGCACACTTTATTTAGCACTCAGTGGCATTCAGTAACTAATGGGGGAGTGGGGGGTGAGATTGCACATGGGCTAGTACCCCCTTGGGGCCCATCGGTACATTGATAAGCCATATTGTGATCTGCAGAGCAGGGAATTTTTGTGCACATGCACCAGCATGCTTACCAGTGAACATTTCCGTCGGTGGGGGGACTGGATACACATTCTCCACTGTTAGTGCTGATACACAGGTGGGATTGTTTCCTCAAAAACTCAATACATTCTGTCTGTTAGTAGGCCACCCAAAGGTAGCCAAACACATTTAACCCAGTTCACTGGATAGTCCAAGTCCTACTTGGAAGAATATTGTATAATGTATTGAAGTGGCACATCTTAATAATTGGAACCTTTTCATGGTACACTCCTTTCACACTCAAATTTACAACTGGCCCATACCTGTGATTTATGGGCAAATTTGGGAACCCTCTGCTGAAATTTGGGAGAGACTGGGATACTGGAATTTTATAGCACAGTGCCTCCAGTCAATGGGCACAGAGGGGTACACCTACTTAAAAAAACATTTGGCACAACAAAATATTCCTGCAATGGGAGTCTATCTGACAGGAATAGTGTCACAGCTCCAGATTGGATTAATAAAGTTCAATTGGTAGCACTACCTTCATCCAAGTACCTTGAAATTGATAGCTGCTCCCATGTAGAAGCACATGAACAAGGCATATCCTAAAACAGGAGCCACCCACTTCCACTACCCTTCCAACAGCTTCTTATCTGCAACAGTAATAACAGTTGATGTCAGGTTTCACAGTGGGGAACCCTTTGAATCTCCCTTGGTTTAAACCGGTATATAATGTATATAACACAAGACATTATTGTCAATAAAAAACACAGAGGGTAATCTCGAGGGAACAGTGATCACCTCTCTTCTTTCTCAACTCTTACCACTTAATCTTTAATGTAAAGTTATTTTGTATTTATGTATTTGTGTTGTATTATTGTATTGGCCATGTCTGTTCTATTGCGGTATTTTTCTTCTGTGCAGCCTGCTTCCACAAATAGTGCTATATACTGTATAGTTGTGAGATAAACAATATAAACAATGTTCTATACCACCTGTTGGCAATTTTGAGATATATTGAACCAGTGCTGGATTGTTCTTACAATCTGTATTGAGTTTATTTTATCTCACCTGCACATCAAAAGAACTCTTTAGTTGCATGCTGAATCTGCCATACGAATATTTCTTAATTATGGGACAAAGCTTTGCTCTACATCAGCTGTCATATAGAAAGTGAATAATGTTATAATCACTATAACTCTACTGTTATTCAGTAACAGTAGAAAAAATCATTTTTAAAAAAATATATTCAGGATATAACTCCATAGTTCATGTTGGACCTTCTTGCTTTAGATCTTGTTGGTTAATTCAAGAAATGCAGCAATAGTGATGGGCGAATCGGTGCCGGCAAAAAATTTGCGAAACACATTGAAGTCAATGGGCATCAAAATAATTTTGACGAGAACGACAATTTTTATATGTGTGACTATTTGGTCCAAGGGCATTAAAGTCAATGGGAGTCTGAATAATTATGAAACGCGACAATTTTTATGCGTGCACCAAGATTTGCAAATGAATTCGCTTGCGGCAAAATGTGGAAAATTCACCACAAATTTGTGTCTAACGAATTTATTCACCCATCACTACAAAGCAATAAAGAATTGATCATTTGATATTTTTATTTATGTTTTATTTAACAGTTTATACATTTTCAGCTGTATGCTGTCATTGTCATGTCACTGCCTAGGAGAAGTGAGTGACTGTTGGATGCTGACTGTACTTTGATTTTCACAGTTCCTGAAATTATTAATGGAGGTTTGGAGTCTGCAATGGTGGTTGATCTAAATCCTTGGGTAGAATATGAATTCAGAGTTGTAGCCACCAACAGTATTGGAACAGGAGACCCCAGTGTGCCTTCCAGAGTCATCAGAACAAAAGAAGCAGGTAACCTTTTTACATTCAGTATTTTTTATTAACCTATTAAAAAAAGTTTTAATCAAACTGAAAAAAATTTACTGTGAACACTGTACCATCATTTCCCCAATGAATTTGCCTAATAAATGCTAAGTACTAATACTAAGAATATTTATTTTTCATTTTCTGTTTTATATTTTCAATCTTCTATAAATGTATTACTTTCTTAGCTCACAATTTAAGTCTTGCCTAGGCACTGGAAAACTGGGCACAAGCTTTTGGTCTTCGTCAATTTTGTTTATGATCTTATTAAAAGTAGTCGGGGGGGAACAATGGGTGTTGTGTGGCCTCATCTGGCTCATGGTCAACCCAAATAACCATAATAGCGCTTAGGCAAAAGGACAATTCCATGTTATTATGTCTATCGAGTTGAACCCTTTTTGTCAATATGAAACCTGCTAGTTGATAAAAGTAAAATTAAACCAATTCCAATTTGTCACCTTTCTGTGCCAAAGTCTTTCCTTTACACTACTGTGTATGTGCCTGCTTGAACCAGAATAGAGAGAAGACAGAATAAGCCAAAGAAGTTTGGAAGGAGGTAATTCTACAGAAACACCCCAGGCCAGTACACAATCCCGAGAACTTTGCAGGAATTATGCATCATTCACATCAGTCCTTTCTCCAGTGGTCTTAAAAAGATCCCTAACACATACTCACTATGGTCAATTTTACCAGGAGCCAATTAACCTATAGTTTTTTGGAGGATGGAAATGGGATAACCAGGAGGAAAGCAACACAAGCACAGAGAGAACTTACAAACAGAATTACTCAGATAGTGTCCTGACTGGAATTTAACCTAGGACTAGTGATGGGCGAATTTATTCGGCAGGCGCAAATTTGCGGTGAATTCACGCGATTCGCCGCTAGCGAATAAATTCTCATAACGACCGCGTGAAAAATTCCCCGGCGTCCAAAAAAAATTTCAACGGCGTCGGAAAAAAACGGACGCCGCCGGAATTTTTCACGCGAATTTTCGCGGTCGTTTCGCGAATTTATTCGCTGGCGGCGAATCGCGCAAATTCGCCCATCACTACCTAGGACCAATGCCATAGAACAGCAGTAGTGTTGGGCGAATTTATTCGGCAGGCATGAATTTGCGCGATTCGCCGCCGGCGAATAAATTTGCGAAACGGCCGTCAAAAAAAATGGACACCGCCATCCGTTTTTTGGACTCAAATGCATTTTCGCCAAAAAATGGACGCCGGCGTCAAAAAAACGGACGCCAGCATCAAAAAAACGGACGCCAGCATAAAAAAAACGGACGCAAGCATCAAAAATGGACGCCGCCGTCAGAAACGAGACGCCGGCACCTTTTCCCAAATTTTTCGCCATTTTGCAAATTTTTTGGCGAACTGAAACGGCGCAAATTTGCCCATCACTAAACAGCAGTACTAAACACTGAAACGCTACGCTCCTTTGATTATCCCATAAATCTACAGTATACTGTATGTGCCAACATAGCCCACAGTGCTTTACAGCTAACGTTCATGAGCTTTTGCTACTTACCATGTTCCTGGAGACTTTGCAGACATGGTAATCTTGCAACAGTGCTGAAACATATGTAAATACATGACGCATTTTAATTCTAAAATGAATTTGTTCAAAATGATTTTACGCAAAATGATAAACATTTAAATTACTTTATTTTTATGCTGTACTTGCAGATTTTATTTAGTTCCTTTAATATTCCCAATGCTGCATGTTCCAGATATGATTAAATATGGTTGGTCCATTAAAATGTATTGCCAGCTCCCAACTTCTTCTGCGGATTAAATAAACCAGGCATTTTAATGCAATTCAAAGGAGTTCACGGCTGACATAATTTCAGTGTGTACAGAATCTGTTTGATAAAAAGAATAAAAAAAGAAATATATTTTAATTCAACCATTCAAACAGTTTTCTTACGCAGGGATTCTGTTCAGTCAACTGATCTAGCGCTTAAGTGAATAACTACTATACTGTGAATATAATGTATGTACTTGCAATCTGCCCTATCAGCCATTCACTGGAAAATGCTGTTTTATATATTCTCAGGAACTTTTTCAGGGTCAGTGATTTAGACTTGAAAAAAGCCTGTTATACACTTGACAATATGATTGTATAGAAGCTATGAACATTGCTTGGATATATTGCACGTAGTTATTGCATCCGCATCAGAAACCTTTCAGCTTCTCACTTGCATCTTGTGTCAGATAAGTTGTGAAATGTTTTGGTAACTGGGGACCAGCCCTAACAATTACTAGGTATAGCATTCAATTTATAGCTTCTTTCAGCTTTCCACAAGAGAAAAACAAAATCTGTTTTATGTTGAAAATTAGTCAGTATATCCAAGAAACCACACGTTTGGGCTGTTGATTTGACACATGTAAGAAAAATAACTGATTTGTGTTATTTTTTAAACTCCTCACCTAAAATGTATTGGTTTTGCAGGACAGCTGCATTTTGAGTTCAAAGATTATTTTAAAGATTATCTTAACACCCATAAATAAAAGTGTTTTAAAGTAATGGCAAAATAATATACTGTTGCCCTGCACTCAGCGTCAGACCCGGGCCGACTGTTGTAGTTTAGTTGTATAGATATAATATATAATACACAAAAGCCATGAATATCTTGTAAATTATATCCTTATAAACGGTGAGTAGTGATGTCATCAGTTATAAACGGTGAGTAGTGATGTCATTTCTGTCACATGACTCACTAAAATTAGTGTATTATAATTAATAAAGTACCCCCAGTTGTAAAATATGAGGATATTATAAGTTACCTCGGAGTTCCATGACTTCGGCCTCGTGTTTTTATATGGTCATGAAACTCCTCGGTAACTTATAATATCCTTATATTTTACAAGAGGGGGTACTTTATTCACTATATAATTTGACAATGCATCAGTTACGACAAAATCTCCAAAAGATTTTTTTTAAATTCACTGCCTAAAACCTAGCCAGCTATTGAATTTAACTGTAGGTATATTTTAAACATTTGATCTAATTTATAAGTTTGCAAGTTTTTTTTAAAAAAAATTAATTTAAAAAAATTCATGGAATAATTTGAGTTTTGTGGCAATCTGTTTTTTTTATCCCCAAAAGTTATTCTGATTCTTGTTTTTTCTGAAAATATGCTACTGGTTGAGAATAACAAAAACTGGATCACCAAAAACTCTTGATCAAGCTTAATTCAAGTTTTCCTTTTCAGTCGAGCCTTTTTGTGATTGCCAAATAAATGTAACGCCATCATCCCTCTTTGTAACAATCCATATTATGTTTATTTAATGGCTCTACCTGCTTACACCCTAGACTGACATTTGCAGTCAGTTGATCCTTAGTAAATTGTCTGTTTTACTTTCCATTCAGAACTTATGCATTAAAGACATTAAGAGGGGGTATTTATTAAAACGTTTTTCGCATTTTTATTAAAAAAAACTTGCCCAAAATTGACCAAACTATCAACCAGGAATGGCCTTAATTTATAAAAATAAACAATATGGAAAAAAACATGTGCAGGAAAATTTGTGACACAATCGTGCAACAATTCGAATTGTGAGATTTTTTTCGAATTGTCACTCAAAAACCACAACTTTTTTTGATTGCAAAAGAGACATCTGCCATTGACTTCTACATGAGTATTTTCAAATTCAGATTTCTTAGAGTCTTGAAAAAATCTCGCTTTTTCCAGACAACTTTTTATCAAGTGAAAAAACCCTTTAATGCCAAATTTTGCCAAAAGATTAAATTTTTAGAGGATTTAGAGGTATAGTATGCATATTTTTAGGACATTGTTAAGCTCTTTTTTTTTGCTCATAGTTTTTCTATTCAGATCTTTTAGTAAATCCAATGACAATCATAGTTTTAAGAGTTTGTGAATTTAGTCATGGTTTCAAAAACCTCTAAAACCACTATAATTTGATGTTATTATTTCATTTGTTTCAATTTCTTTATCCCCAATCAATCTATCTCCACGTTTAACAGGCTGGAAAATGTTGCTGCTTCTGTTGAGTTAATCGTTCAAAAAGCACCATGTGGCTTTGTCATTCCAGATAATTTAAAATGCCAAGCTTTGTTATTGATCTTATAGAGGGGGGGGGGGTTCTACATTCCATACCTCCATCTTAAAATCAAATCTTATAGTAAATTATAGATAATTGTTTTCATTATGGCTTGATTTACCATTACTCAATACTTCTGATGCTGTCTTTTGACCTCTTTCTTTATACTGTATTTCTGCTTCACCCTTATTGTATAATAAATAATAAATTAATTGGATGGGATGCCCTACATTCATATTGTCAACAGGCCCCTCTATTAAAAGGCACTTACCAACATGACATCTGAAAGCATTATATGTTCATCATCCAGGCTTAAGAACCAATCTCATTTCTTCAGCTGTAGAGATATCAACCTAGCAAACATTAATCTTGAGCTACTATAGAATAGCACAGCACATATTTGTAAATTTAATACATTATGATCAACAAAGCTGGCAAACATTCCTCAGCCCCACTAAACAATGACAATGTTCCTCCATATACTCATGGTGCTCTTTTTTTTCTTTACATGGAATCTTCTTCTGATCTTGAAGACTGCTTTGATTGTTTACTATTCTTTCAGTAGGTGCTGTTTTATTACACAGGAAATCTGTTGCTTCTCAAAATACCTTGAATGTAAAGGAAAGAGACCTGCAAGCAAAGAAATGGAATGTTGAATGATGCATTTTATTTGACATTTGGTTGAATTCACAAGATAAGCCTCAAAAGATGGTTTTCACCAGGTTTTTCTACCCAAAAAAGAACCTTGAGAAGTTTGAAAGCTTGTAATTTCATTGATATGTTTGTACAATACAAGGCATCATTCAACCAGCAGCAATCGATCTTCCAACTGGTGATGGGCGAATTAGGGGCGTTTCGCTTCGCCAAATAATTCCAGCGAAATATGGAGAAACAGCAAAAAATTTGTGAAATGGCGTCTAGAAAAATGGACGGTGGCGAATTTCCACAGCATTTTTGCGAATTAATTCGCCAGCAGCGAATCGTGGGACTTCGCCGCGAATTCGCGCCTGGCGAATAAATTCGTCCATCACTACTCCCAACACATACATAACTTTTAAGGATGGTAAAGAGAATGTTTAACTCATCGACTGGTGATGCTAAATGAGGAAAATTAGAGCAAAAACGGAGCATTCGGGGAGATATGTTAAAATCTTCAAATTTTAATCATCCAGGTTAAAAGAAATAACAGCGTGTCAAGTTCACATCAGATCATCCGCTTTACGCGTTTCATGGCATCTCGCCACTTCATCAGAAGCGTACGCTTCTGATGAAGTGGCGAGATGCCATGAAACGCGTAAAGCGGATGATCTGATGTGAACTTGACACGCTGTTATTTCTTTTAACCTGGATGATTAAAATTTGAAGATTTTAACATATCTCCCCGAATGCTCCGTTTTTGCTCTAATTCTATGGATTGATCCGGAGGGGGACGGATGCTACGTGCAGCATGGAGGTGAGAATGTGATTGAGTTGTGATGCTCCCCGTACCTGGTTCGTGTTAAATGAGGAAAATACATTGCAAGCAGTGACCAGCTCTATGATGAGAAATTGGATAAACTCACATTAGCTGTAGAACCACAGACATGCCTATTTGATTTATTCCTTATTTAGGAACCCATCAAAACAATCAAAACATACATTGTATATTTAATACATATTAAACAACATATACTTTATTTAATTTATGGTTATGCTGCTGTCATTTTTAAATTTGTAAACCTGAAAAAAAGAAATTACAACTGATGTTTACAACTCAATGAAATCAGCTACACAAATAATGACATTTAGGGGCACGCTTGTCAAAAATCACAGTCAATTTCGGGATCACTGATTTTTTTATTGCTGTTTAGCTTATATTTATGGAAAATCCCAAATTGGTACATCACGGTCATGTAGAATCACTGTTAATGCTTGCTTGTTAAATATTAAGTTATATGGCACTTGGTTTTAGTTGGAGCCATTTTTATTGATTCAAGTCACACTTTTTAAAGGCTGTACACATAGGGGGTTATTTACTAAACTCTGAATGCAAAAATCATGAAAAAATTGTGATTTTAGGTTTTTTTTATAAAATCTGACTTTTAAAAAAAATCATTAATTTTTCAGAATTGATTAAACCCAGAGGATGGAAAAGTACAAATCAGAAAATCCGTCATCTCAGACCTGTCGGGGTTGCATATAAGTCAATCAGAGAAGTCCCAATGATTTTTTGATGATTGCTGGGTTTCGAATAAAAAATTGGATAAAAAAAATCAGAAAAAAACGTGAAAATTGGATTTTTACCTGCAAAGCAAATTTTCGGGAAAACATAATAATAAATAGGTGTAAAAAAAACCCGAGCAGATTTGATCGGAGTTTGTAGCAGAAAATATTGAGATAAATTCAGACTTTGATAAATAACTTCCATACTCTATACAGACAATTTGAGACTAACTGCTGGTGTGGGGAGCTGGGCCATAGGACGAAGCTCAGAATTTGTGTGTGTGGGGGTCATTCTCCTTTAATAAACATCCAGTATAATTGAGTAGATTTTCAAATCTAATTCAAGTCTATACAGTTCTACTTTTTTCAACTGCACATTTATAAACAATTCAAGTGAAGATGCTGACGGCAACATGGAATGGTAATAAACACACTATGTATTTGCTTACGTTTAATGCAAAGAGTTATGCTTTTTAATAGATATTTTTCTCTTTCCCTAGGCAACAATTCAAATGTAGTTTTAAAATAATCCCTTCCCTCTTACTTTAAAGGATTTTCTGACTTGTATTTCAAAAATAACATCAATTACTACAAAAAGCCAAAAGCACCCAACATGCAGTTCTATCATTTCAATGGATTGTATGTGACATTCATCTGTGGGTATTTTCATTTCATGCTGATTGGCAAATCCATTTAAACATGCCAGCAAAGAAAAATATCTGCATTTTTTTTAATTCATCCGAGCAAAAAGAATTAAGAAATATGTATGTATATATTTATATATATATATATATATATATATATATATATATATATATATATATATATATTCTTTACAATTAATCATAAATAAAACCATAACCAAGAAGCTGTATAACAGTTGAGATTAATATTGTTCTAATAATGATAATAATAATAATACTTTGAAATTTCTTTTTTTTTATTCCCTATTTCTGCTATAGTGATCCAGATAACACAAGCCTTATAGCTCCCAGACCAAATACCACTGAACTGGTTATAGAAGTGTTAGAAACATCTTAAATGTATCTATTAACTCTCAAGTAACAAGCAGGGGCCAACGTTTTTGAATATTTATTTTTGTTGGTCCCCTGATCTTTCTGGATATTGAGATAAAATTAATACAAGAAAAAGTTGTGGCTAAATTTGAATCGTGCAACTTTTTCAATTTGAAACTCTGATAATTGTTGTTGCAACTTGAATTTATCAGATTATCAAATGAAAACCAGCCTGCAAACACCCTGAAACTATTGAGAATTCTGAAGGTAAAAAAACATGTTCCAGTTGTTAAAGGAAGCAGCTGCCATTGACTTCTACATGATGTGACACAGATTTTGTGTTGCAATTCACTTCCCGTGCAGATAAGCAACAAAGTAATTAGCATCAGATTGTGATGTGTGTGTTGCTATTGGTGCAACTTGCTTTGGGGTCCAGGGTGACTGTAATTGCAAGGTTCCTTTGCATCATATCAGAAATGTGGTATAGTATTCCAAAAAGTAGAGGGCAATAGAGGGCAGCTCCAGTGTTACTGGCAAAACAACTTTTGTTGGGAGGAGCTGAGTTAAACCCCATTATTGTGACAAGAGGAGGTGACCCATCTGCTGTTTAATTATGAAACCATGGAGGGATACCTGTAACGCCTGCTTAAATTGTTAAGATACAACATTCCAGCCTGCATTCAATGAAGCTTGCCACATGCACGTCTTCAGGGTCAACTTTGTCTCCATTTCTTAAATGGTAACAGCAAGAAGGTTGGAATCATCTAATTTCAAGTCAACAATTTACAAATTAAAAGATTGTAAAGAGTGTGCTGTGCTAACCTGGGGTTGTGTCATGACGGAGGTCAGTGTTGGAATTAGAGGTTCAAAGGTGAAAAATAAATTAATTCTTACCACAAGGTGTACTATGGCCTTTTATGGCCCATGTGTCCATAGTCCATAGTCTTTTGGACGTTCATCCCATGCATCTACATAGGGTGCCTCAGAAAATTGGTTTTCCATACTCATGTCCACTCTTGATAGACTAAGCTCCTCCACACAGGAACCTAAGAATCTTGCACCTACTCTCTTCTATCTTGCTTATATTTGCTTGTCAGGTCAAGAGAAATTTTTCTCCCCTTTGTTCTGAACCAGGTAGCATCAGTTCTCTGGTTCAGTCCCTAATCCAGAACAAATTACAGTAGTTAGATTTTGTTAACTTTATCAAAACTTTCCGGACCCTCAGAAAATTGTTCCTCAAATATTATATCCAGGAAAAAACTTTTAACCAGCTGACACGTTTATCAAAGAAGATTAGTTTCTTAAAGGCACTGTAATATCCAAAAATGAAAGAGTAATGAACGAATGACAATATAATGTATTGTTGCCCTCATTGGTTAAACTGGTGTGTTTGCATCAGAAAGACTATTATAGTTTATATAAACAGTTGTGTAGCCATGGGGGCAGCCATTCAAGCACAAACAGAATAAAAACCAGATAAACTATGTAGAATTCCATTGTATACTACAAAGAGTATCTGTTGTCTGCTATATCCTGTGCCTTTTCTTGTTTTTCAGCTTTGAATGGCTGCCCCCATGGCTACACAGCAGCTTGTTTATATAAACTATAGTAGTACTTATCTGTTATGTATTGTGTATCCTGTGCTTGAATGGCTGCCCCCATGGCTACACAGCAGCTTGTTTATATAAACTATAGTAGTACTTGTCTGTTATCTACTGTGTATCCTGTGCTTGAATGGCTGCCCTCATGGCTACACAGCAGCTTGTTTATATAAACTATAGTAGTATTTATCTGTTATCTACTGTGTATCCTGTGCTTGAATGGCTGCCCCATGGCTACACAACAGCTTGTTTATATAAACTATAGTAGTATTTATCTGTTATCTACTGTGTATCCTGTGCTTGAATGGCTGCCCCCATGGCTACACAGCAGCTTGTTCATATAAACTATAGTAGTATTTATCTGTTATCTACTGTTTATCCTGTGCTTGAATGGCTGCCCCCATGGCTACACAGCAGCTTGTTTATATAAACTATAGTAGTATTTATCTGTTATCTACTGTGTATCCTGTGCTTGAATGGCTGCCCTCATGGCTACACAGAAGCTTATGAATATGAACTATAGTAGAGTTTATAAAGCAAAAACACCAGTTTACCAGTGCAGAGCAAAAGTACATTATATTTTAATTGTATAAAAACACTTGAATTTTTTTTAAACATTTTTTGGCATTACTGTTCTTTCAAGTTAATTTCCTCCGCACTGTGGACTAACACCCACCTGAATTGTTACTTCCCCAATGCCAATCACATGCACAGATTAAAGATTTGGACAATTACTTTATGTGTAGCAGTGTTTAAAAAAATCAGTAACTATTATTATATTTTTATATGTGTCACACATTGGTACTGCAATAAAAAAGTGGTTGATGAACCAGTCTTTATAAATGATTTTTAATGATTTCTTATTGTTAATTACACAGAGATTAGATATGTTCCACAAACAAGTATTCTTTAGTGCTGTTTTATCCATACTGCTGCTCAATTTATTAAAAGAGTGCTCCTTCCACTCACTTCTATTGACACATGCAGACTATTGACCATATCATTGTCTTGCTCAGGTCTAATTCACCTCTCCTGGGAAAATCTTTTCATGCACAAAAGCAGAGCCAATGAACAATTCTGATGTTTCAACAGGAAATTATAGAAGCTTTCATGCTGACTGGTTATTTATGCAGCTCTGCATGTAGATGTGCATTTTAATTGCACACATTATAGTCTATCCTGTCTGTATTCATTAGCAAGAAATCCACCGAATTTTCTTCAAGCAGAAAACAAGTTCTAAAGACTTGTTTTAAATGTAAATTTTCTCATTAGATTATAGACTAGCTCAATATTAGTGATGGGCGGAATTCACGAAACGGCGTCTCCTTTTTGTCGCCGGCGTCCGTTTCTGGGACGCCGGCGCAAATTCCACCATCACTACTCAATATATTTATGTGACATGTCAAAATGTAAGGCATGTTTGTTTGTTGTTGCTCCTGACGAAGATTCCTGTGGGGGATCGAAACGTTAAGGCTTAATAAACATAAAACATTTCTTTGTTTTTTCGCTAAAACCCTGTGAGTGCCGCAATCCTTGTTCACTGCTTATTTCCCATGCTGGCACTCAGGTATTTATTTTGTCTATGGAGTGCACCATTCCTTTGGTTTTATATATATATATATAATATATATATATATATATATATATATATATACACATATATATATATACATATACAGTATATACCATACCATTTAATGGCTAATGGGGTTGTTTGTTCATATATGAAACAGAAGGGGACATTTACTTACAGTATGCAACTTTTTTGTTCATCATTCCAGCATCATTATGTTCTCTAGGGGCAATGTACCTCTCACATTTACAGCCGATGCATGCAAATTTGCTCACTAGACCATCAACATAGTCGAAGGTTGACACAATAGCACAAAATATTTTCTCCATATGGCATTTTGTCTGCACATACTCGATTGCAGGCCACTGCAGGGACCCTGGAGATATGGCCATATTTGGAGGTTGCGGTACTGCTAGGTTTCCATTGTTTTATGGTTTTCCCATAATTGAAGGAGGAATGGAGGCAGCAACATAGAGCACAACTATATGCAAGGAGTGGTTTAGGGCAATCAAATAGGTTTCTTAGTCAGCACCTGTAGCCTCCCAATTCTTAGGGCCTGATGCACATACAACGGTTTCCATCATGTATCCGTTCACTCACAATTTTCAGATATTGACAGCACCAGTCATGGATTCCTTTGCTTAAAATGCCTTTATTGAGACATGGGTTCAGACCCCAATACATTTGGCAACGTTTCAGACCGCCATCGGTCTTTTATCAAGCCCCTTAAAGGACAAGGAAAGTCTAAAATAGAATAAGGCTAGAAATGCTGTATTTTGTATACTAAACATAAACATGAAATTACTGCACCACAAAGCCTAATCAAACAAATGATTTATGCTTTCAAAGTTGGCCACAGGGGGCTGTCATCTTGTAACTTTGTTATACATCTTTGCCTGACCCTAACCCTGCACATGCTCAGTGTGGTCTGGGCTGCTTAGGGATCGTCATAAACAAAGCTGCTTGAATTCTGCATGGCTGATAAGTAAGGCGGGAGCTCCCCCTGCTGTTCATAAGTATGATTGTTTCCCTGCTCAGCAGTTAGGGACCATCTGACAATTTCTTATAAAAACTGTACACATTTTTTAATTAAAGTATATTGGAGATAGGTTTCTTTTTCATTAAAGAAAGTAAAAATGTGATTTTATTTTTTTGCCTTTCCTTGTCCTTTAATAAATGTCTCAATAAAGGCATTTTAAGCAATGGAATCCATGACTGGTGCTGTCAATATCTGAAAATTAGGAGTGGCTTAGGGTGCCATTACCTCTAATGAATGACATTTTTCATATGCACTATTACAACTTCTCTTGTGGGTCACAAATGACTCTTTCGGGGGGAATGTAATAAAAGTCAGTAACGGAACAACTATTCGTAATACGAAAAGTTATGTCTTTGCGCGAACAAATTTTGCTTTGCGTGCATTTAATATAGCTTTTTGCAACCACTTCCGACAGTGGAAGACCGTTTGCAAATTTTATAGTTTGCGTCAATGCGCAGTAAATGTAATAAAACTTCTTACTGAAAAAGTCGTTATGTTGGCTCTAAAAAATTACAACACCTTCAAGCACTTTTTGAAGTTGTCGTAATGCAAGAACAGTTTAAGGAACAATGTGGATTTTTATTCTTATAGGTGCGAATTGTTTTGCTCTTTGTGACTTTAATTACATCCCCCCCTTAAGTATGGGGTATATGTCACAGCTATGAGTGGAATTTGTGTTTTTAATCATACCCAATAAATGAAGATTTTATGAATCCAGCCACCGTGTGCTCCATACATTTGCTGAGTGCTTGTACAGATTCGTCCGGATCCGGGGACGTTGATGCTTTCCACATTCCCCCCTTTAAGTCTTAGTTTCAGGATTCTTAGTGAACCCGATACCTGAAATAATAATTAATAGTTAGTTTGCCTGTTATGGTCATCCCTGACAGTCAGAATTAATATTCTTAAACCTCAAAATTGTAGATTTTGTCACAATTCTTTATTCTCTGAGACCCAACAGAAGGGGATATTTATATATGTCAGTAGTGTAGTAACTTGATGGGTAATTAGAAAAGTATCTCTGTTTCTTTTACCTTTTTTTGGTGGGGGGATCTTTGCCATCTGATGGCCATTCCTTTTACATTTTGCCTTGGGCATTCTAGGCAGAAATCTGACATTCTAGGGGGGAAACTAAAATCCGAAAATGTCTCACTATTTTCTTAAAACAACTTCAACCTAACTCCCGTGTATATTTTTACCATATTTATCCATAAATGTATTAGAAACAATCAGGTGCTGGAAAAGACGTACAATTTTTTCAAATTTATCACCCGAAAACTCTCATTTATTCGAATTATTGTCTAAAAACCACAAATTCTTCATATTATTGTACAAAACCGAGCACAGCTCATGATATCTTCCGATTATAAATAGGACATCTGCCATTGACTTCCACATGACCTCTGCAGGTTTTAGTTGGAGTACTTTTTTATTCTGACTTTTAGCAGTTTCAAGGTTTAATAAATCATGAAAAATTCTACTTTTTTTCCCCTCCGAAAAAAATGGTGTTTTCTACTTTAAAGGAAAACTATACCCCCAAAATGAACACTTAAGCAACAGATAGTTCATATCATATTAAGTGGCATATTAAAGAATCTTACCAAACTGGAATATATATTTAAGTAAATATTGCCCTTTTACACGTCTTGCCTTGAGCCACCATTTCGTGATGGTCTGTGTGCTGCCTCAGAGATCACCTGACCAGAAATACTTCAACTCTAACTGTAACAGAAAGAAGTGTGGAAGCAAAAGAGACAACTATGTCTGTTAATTGGCTCATGTGACCTAACATGTATGGTTTGTTGGTATGTTTGTGAGTACAGTGAATCCTACGATCTCAGGGGGCGGCCCTTATTTTTTAAAATGGCAATTTTCTATTTATGATTACCGAATGGCACATACTACTGGAAAAGTATATTATTATGAAAATGGTTCATTTACATGAAGCAGGATTTTACATATGAGCTGTTTTATGCAATATCTTTTTATAGAGACCTACATTGTTTGGGGGGTATAGTTTCCCTTTAAAACTCTGACCATAAAAAAGCCATAGGTGTAGGGACTTATAAATTACATGTGCACCCCAGTTTCAGAGTGAACAATCGGTGTGTATAACTGTACCATCATAACTGGTTTTCCGATTACCTTAAAAGAATATTCCATATATCCTCCAAGTCTTCTTAATCTTGTACAGATGGGTAAAATGATGGAGATGTTCCTGATTTCATTTTGAAGGCCTTTGTTGCGTGTTGAAAAGTGACGATGTAAAATGTGTTGTTGCTACTGTTAAATTTTTATATTTTCGCCATGATTGAGAATCTGAAAATAGTAATAGAGGCATGAGTAGAAATCTAAGTTTTAGAAATATGAAGATGACAATTGCCAGTGCAATATGTCCTCAACATCTGGGAAATCTGCAGAACACATTTATTGTATAATTGTCATGTTTTCCCAGGTAATATCCTCTTATTCATGTCATTTCTTTATTCATATGAAATGAATGTGAAAAGCAACTGACTGACTGTCAAGACAACTGCTTAATTTATTTCTTTTCTTCATACTGTCATTGTTTGTCACTCGACAAGAACAAAAACGAGGATGGTTATAGCTCTAAATACCTGCAAACCTTGTTTATTATACTTTGCAGACAAAACCCCAACAAAGAAGTTTTCTCCGAAATCATTCAGCCTTCAATTCTGAGTGAAAATAAACGTACTACAAATGATTACCTTCAGCCTAACACTGTCTAGATACAATAGTTATTTTGCTATGTGGAATACAAATATGTTCCATCAAGTTCTTTTGTTGTCACCACTAGGAGGAATGTTTCTGTTTCCAACATGAGTAAAGAAAGGGTCAACTTATAATATGAAAAGGAGATATATGTGAACTTTCCAACCTAGTTCAGTAAGGAATATATAAACTAAGAAATGCAAACTGTGAAATATCTCCCACAACCAGATTATAATGTAGCTACATCATCTTCAGGAGGAAGGTGAACTTTTTGTTTGTGAAGGCTGTCAATTAGAATGTCTAATAATATTTTGGGGGGGGGGGCATGCATCTCCTTAAATCCTCATTGATCTTCACTTATGTTTATCTCTTAACTAAAATAAAAACCATCAAAGAATTGACAAAAATTAAAGACAGCCCAAAGCGCTTGACTTTACAAGTGATCCAACAGAAAGTATAGCAAGGTCTTCTTTTGAGGTGCCATCTGATGAGAATTTTCTTTCAGATATTAAAATGGAAGATATAGCATATTCTCCCCATGGTCTTTGTGGACTGAAAGGATTTTACACTGTTTTACAGCAATGTTATTGGAATTTATAGCACTCCCTATATATCCTTTTCCCACCTGTTTCCAATGTATGGTTGATAATATTCCTTTACAAATATTATTTGTAAAGGAATATTATTTGAAAATCTGAGTCATAACTTGGGGGCAGATTTATCAAGGGTCGAATTTTGAATTTGAAAATACTTCGAAATTCGACCATCGAATTGAATTACTTCGACTTTGAATATCGAAATCGAAGTTTTTTTCATCGAATTTGGCCATTTGCGGTCAAAGTAAAATCATTCGATTGAACGATTAAATCGTTCAAATCGAACGATTCAAAGGATTGCGGCGACCGATCGAACAATTTTTATTCGACTTCAGAAAACTTAGAAAACTGCTCTAGAAGGTCCCCATAGGCTAACATAGCACTTCGGCTGGTTTAATTTGGCGAAGTATTGAAGTCAAAGTTTTTTTAAAGAGACAGTATATCGAATGGTCGAATATTCAAAGTATTTTACTTCGTATCGAAGTCGTAGTATCCTATTCGATGGTCGAAGTATCCAAAAAATTACTTCAAATTTAGAATTTTTTTACATCGAAAATTCCCTCGCATTCACTTAGAGACCCTTGATAAATCTGCCCCTAAGTGTTTTTCTGAGATCTGGCTACCCCTAAAATCATGCATATATGACTTGTCTAGCTGTGCCCATTATGTCTTCTGGATCTATTGTCCTACATCAGCCCAATTTTTGAAGCTTCGTATTAAAGAGTGCAGCAGCCTAATATGCACCATTGCCAAAACTAAGAGCTAACTCTTACTGACTGTACATTTCATGGAACAGGATCTGCTATACAGAAACCCATTAACAAGTAAACTCTAAAATAAGGATTTCCCTTTTTATCAATACCTTGGTAACTAAGCTGCATAAATTCATGTTTCCAGAAAACTAGAGAAAAGACCCTTATCTGGTAAACCCCAGATCCCAGGCATTCCTTTATAGATGTTTTCCTAAAAACTAACCCACCTCAGGATATTGGGTTCAGGGGATATCTTGGACACTTTAAAAAAACAAATTTAATCCCCACCCAATATCTTAAAATAATCCCAAACATACTGAATTCTAACCCTTTTGTAGCCACAGTTTTTTTAGGGGATTTGGATGGTTGTTGCACAATTTAGAATATGCATGCTGTCAGGAACCCAACAAGAACTTAATACACTGGAGTTTTTTGTCTATTAGTGCAATGAGAAGTTACTTATTTCACTGTTTTGTCTGAACGGATTTTTTTACATGGTCTGATTTCATAGTAATTCTAGTTCAATCTAGTTTTATATTTTTTCATAACTTCTGCCTTTTTCTCATTTATAGACATTTACTTGCAATTGGCATCTGTACATCTGTTCCGAACTATTAGGGCAAGCCCATGTGAAATGAATTGATGTGTCATTGCCACTTGCTATCACAGCCCGACTGTCTACTTTATGTGTCTCATTACAAACAATTAATATGCAGAAGACTTTGAATATACTAATTATATGTCAATATGAAAGTTTTATGCCCATATGAATATAACAATAAATTGTATTGATAGTTATAATTGACGCTGGATAATGCCTTTATTAAGTTGTGAACTGTCAGGTCTCAGCAGCTGAAAAGGAGAATTACATCAGCTTGCGTCAGTAATGAACTTTTTTATGTCTTTTACAAGGTCAAACTGTAGACAGAGAGTAGTCAGCACTCGTTTACAAAAATAGGGTAAGGTGCAATTTAGACAAAGTAAACTTTGACTAAATTTGCTTTCTTGCAATGCAAGCAATTGAACCCCCTCTGTATATAGTGATGCCTTTATTCCACAACATTGCAAACAGAAGTTACTGGAGTTGGGATTCCAATTGGTGTCCTAGGGTATGCTCCTAGCTTATCCATCATTCAGAGCACACACTCTGGGAAGCACCAGAGGACACAAGGTGCTAAATAGCCCAGTATTTACTGCCTATTTATAGTATTCATTCCCTTGTTTCTGACACTGCTGTACCTGACATTTTGGAACTAAGCCCATAGTGCAGTAGCAGAGCTTAATGGTTGATAGGTGCAGCTCTTAAGAACAAGGGCTTCTGTAGTTGTCCTTTTATAAATAATGATTATGATGTTTTAAGAAACTATTTTACATAGGCTGGTAGATGTAGTTTAATTGTTCCGAGCTCATGTCCTTATCAGAACTAGAGGTAGGCAGCAGAGGCATCTGTCTAGGTTGCAAGTGAGGAGTTTAGAATTCCGAAAGATTGAGTTTTGTGTGTGAGTTTGTGAGCGTGCATCTGGTTTGATAGTTGGGGTTGGAGCAAGTGGAAAGGAGGTGCTGGGCCAAATAGAATTGCCATGGGTACAAATACGATTTGTTTCTGGTCCTTATATTCCACATATTGGTGTTAAATTGACCCTTACATGTTTAAGGTTATCATTAGTACAAATGTATCCAGGGCCGGATTTCGTAGCCAGGTCCTAGTGCCCACCTGTGAACGTGCATACATCACTTTCCCGCATGAGTGCACACGCACATGTGGCTCCCCGGTGCTCCTCTAGATGAGGTTGGGGGCATGCCACCCCTCAAATTTTTAAGCCCTAGGCCCTGGCCTTTGTGGCCTTGCCACAAATATGGGCCTGAATGAATCCACATGAGCTGTGCAGAGCTGGTTGACCCTGTCCTTACTGCCTCGTAGGCAAGGGCGCAAAGTGCAAAAACCATTTTGTATTGCACCCATAGAACATAGGTTCTATAAAAACATTATTGCTGATATAAATGTAATTGCTTTTATGGTGAATGACATGAAATTCTGTTTAAACACTGGATTCCAGATGGCTTACTCCAGTGTCTCTTTTCGTTAGACTTAGAATTTAAGCAAATATTAAAAGAGCCGGGGGAACAATAAAGGAGACACTGACTAACTAGTTTAAATATAGGCACCTAGTAATATATAATCCTGTAAATGTATCGTGCTCAACAGGTGTAACAAGGAAAATTACCAGCAGTAAATGCAGATAATGTGTCACCTGTGGTAGAATCTAATTAAAGTGTACGTTTCTGCCTGGTTGTGTAATTGTCAAGTGCAAAGCACTTTATCAGACTATCAGCTCATTATCTTCAGTTCTTGCCCAAAGTCAGTGTTACAGCTATGCTGTGTGATTTCAGGAAGCACTTTGTCATTTTATGTATCGTTATATTAAGCAAAGAAGAATCTATTGAACAGAACAAATATAGATGATATTTTTTTCTTTATTCTTTTTCTCTCCAATAATTCTTTCAATATATAAAAATGAAAGGGAATTGTATAATAATTGTAAGGAACAGAGTGCATAGTTCAGTGAATAAGAATCCAATTCAAATTGATATTATTGTACACATGTGTATCTCTTTTCCTCCAGTCATGTGCTTCTAGGCCAGTCTCACCTAAAAAGAGTCAGTGGTCTGAAATCCCTTTGTTGAGTTATGTGAACAGTGGACATCTTTGTCAACTACTAGTGATGGGCGAATTTCACCGCCAGCGAATAAATTTGCCAAACACCCGCGAAAATTCACTGGCGTCAAAAAAAAAATTGTCCCCGGCGTCAAAAAAACGGGCCGGCGCCATTTCGCGAATTTTAACTACATCAGTGACTTAAGAATATGTAAATCCTCAAAAAAGTTAATGTAAAATTGCTCAGAACCCTCTTTCAAGCACTCTTTATTTTCTAGTGTTCAAGATATTAGCAGTTTTTAATATAATGAATTTGAAACATCTCAGCTTACTGGCTACAGTCAGTAGAAATTCAATCTCATAAGAAATGTCATTGAATCGAACTAACAAAGCATTACTCTTGTTTTCAGGTGTAAATAAAGTCTTGCTTTTTCCAGATAATAATGTACCTTTACGTAACACTGTAATATTGTCAAACAAAGCAAAAATATTGCTTAAAAGGTCATTCATTGTCCTTAAGTTGAGAAAATCAAATAAAATAAGTAATTGCTTTACTTTCACTTGCAGTTCCCAAGACTCCTCCAGCTAACGTTAGTGGTGGAAGTGGAAGGAGACATGAGCTAGTGATAACATGGGAGGTAAGAGACTGGCCTTAGCATCAATGAAAATGGAAAATAAAATGTATTTCATTGTGTTAGCTCAGTTAGACAATCTTTTCCTGCACAGTACAAGATCTGACAACCTGATATATTGCATTTGCATATCCTGGAAAGGTAGACAATTTAGGAGTTTATCGCATTTCAGCTGTTACAAAACTTATCTGATATCTTGGTCAATTTGCTTAATCCTTTAATAATCTTCTGCGAGTCACATGTCTATTGCCTCAGTTCCTTTAAGATAAAGAAAAGAACATATATAATGTTATTTAATCTTATTCCTTCAATCAATTCCCCTTTCAGCTGATGGGAATCATACATAAACACACATAAGGAATCAAGATTTCCCATTGCAAGAGAAATCGCCAACTGTGCCTCTTCAAGAAAAGCATTGCAGCACATTAATTAAACAAAAAGAGTATTTTGGTGGTTGTTATGGAAACAGGGATTCATGTAGGAAAAGCTGAAGTGAAGCATCTCCATGGGGTCATATACATACATGTGTTTTTCAACATCAGATTAGGAACCTTCTCAAGGTCCTAGTTGAAGATCTAAATACCAGTATATTTTGGGGTGTCTAAAACACACACTAGCCTATAAACTGATTCTCGCTAGGTTTTGAAGCTTCAATTACAGTCCAGTTTCACCTCTTTTTGGATCATCTCTGCTGAACTCTGGGAAATAGATTCATTCAAACAGAACGTTTCTAGCTGGGAGAACACAACCCTGACTTTTTAAGCAAAGCAGTAGATTTTCTGGAAGAGATGCCACAGGAGGATGAGGCATACATTTATATTGGAATATCACTTGCCTGTTCTAGACATTGATGGGTGGGTAGCATCCTTTTTGAAATCAGAAAACCATAATTAGAGATATAGTAGGTTTTAGTGGTAACCAATGCAATTAATTAGAAATAACATCCAGTTATTATTATAAATAATATCCAGTTATTAGGAACATGGATTTGCCACACCAAGTTGCATCGACATACACAATTAAAGGGATACTGTCATGGGAAAAAAATTTTTTTTCAAAATGAATCAGTTAATAGTGCTGCTCCAGCAGAATTCTGCACTGAAATCCGTTTCTCAAAAGAGCAAACAGATTTTTTTATATTCAATTTTGAAATCTGACATGGGGCTAGACATTTTGTCAATTTCCCAGCTGCCCCTGGTCCTGTGACTTGTGCCAGCACTGTAGGAGAGAAATGCTTTCTGGCAGGCTGCTGTTTTTCCTTCTCAATGTAACTGAATGTGTCTCAGTGGGACATGGGTTTTTACTATTGTTCTCTTTACTATTGTGTTGTTCTTAGATCTACCAGGCAGCTCTTATCTTGTGTTAGGGAGCTGTAATCTTTCAACTGTAACCTTCCCATTGTTCTTTTGTTTGGCTGCTGGGGGGGAATAGGGAGGGGGGTGATATCACTCCAACTTGCAGTACAGCAGTAAAGAGTGATTGAAGTTTATCAGAGCACAAGTCACATGACGTGGGGCAGCTGGGAAATTGACAATATGTATGTTTGCTCTTTTGAGAAATGGATTTCAGTTCAGAATTCTGCTGGAGCAGCACTATTAACTGATTTATTTTGAAAAAAATGTTTTTTCCCATGACAGTATCCCTTTAAACACACAATGTACAATTAACCTGCAAAGGACCAGCACGGCCTTAATTTTACAGTCCAAAAAAAGAAGGTCATTAGAGGGAAAAATGCAGTTAGTAACACGTCTTTTGGACATTGGTTCAGCAATATCATCGTTTTTTAACCAGTTCTTATCTTTCACAGCCAGTTTCAGAAGAGTTCCAAAATGGTGAAGGCTTTGGCTACATTGTTGCTTTCAGACCCAATAATACACGGGGCTGGAAAGAGAAAATGGTGACATCTTCTGATGCCTCTAAATTTATCTACAGAGATGAAAGTACACCACCCCTCACTCCATTTGAAGTCAAAGTTGGTGTATATAATAATAAAGGCGATGGACCTTTTAGTGATATTGTTTTCATCTGCTCTGCTGAGGGAGGTGAGTCTGCAAACTTTATTTTTGTAAATGTACAAAAAGCAAGATGAGAAAAGACCAACGAAGGTCTCAGACTGAAGAAGTTGAATCAATATGGTCAATAGTTAAAGGTCTCATATGTCATGTGACACTTTAATGGTTGTCAGTATTTGTGCAACAGAACATACTGGGGTAATTTCTAAATGTCATACGAGTAGGATTAGGGCACAATAATACTGTTATGAAGGTAATTCATGCCAAAGGGATGATGTTCTGTCCATTACCTAATTTGCGCCTCATTCGGATGGCAGGTGAGAAAGACATGGCTGCATTGTTCCTGCCTACCTTGCATTGGAATTTTTTAAATCTTATTTTTTATGCAATCAGAAGGGTGTGATTTTGTTCCCCTTAGTGCTCTTGCACTTCCATCCAGGGTCATAGTCACTGACCCCTATAATCTCTCGCAAACTTTCCTAATTATTTTTCTTACCTCTACCTGTCAGAAGACACGGCCCTTTTTTTTAAAAATGTGACTCCTTTTACTGCAAATCAGAGGAATCGTAGACATTTTTACAACGAATAATGAAAATGAATAAGCTACAAGGGGTTGAATAGCTATTACTGATCTAGAATTACACTTTGTAAATTAGTATAGGTCCTAAAGTAATAACATAGAGCCCTCAATAATTATTTCCAAGACATCACTCAATAAAGTGTCCTTGATTAATTCTTTACCAGTAAAAACCACTCTGATAAGATCTATAAAATAATTCTCTTTCATTCCATATAAGGGCCTTTTTTTACCAAATCATGTTAACGTTAGATTAAAATCCAATATGTTGTTAAATTCTTTAATCCATTCTCAAAGAAGCACATCCCTCAGTTGATTGAAAGGATCATAGCTAATAGGTTATATAGCCATGGATTCTGCAATGGGTGAGTTTGGGAAAATATCTGAGATCTTAGGGCTATCAGTGCTTGCTTAATAGCATATAAGGTTCATATAAGGTCACAAACAGAATGCCCATTTTTCAAGTCAAGTCAAGGCAAATCCATAAGTGTAAGTAAAGTCTCATCCTCTCTGATGTCAAATAAACATTCATATGTTAATGCTTTTATTTTTGCATCTTAATATATTTACAGCCTGTCCATGAAATATAATTTTAGCCATGTAACAAACAGGCTTATTTTTTATTGTTCAGCTATCTCCTAATATTCACCTTTTTTTTTTGTTTCTGAGCAGTTTGCACTCCATTTTAGCTTTCCTTTTTTCATTTCGGTTCTATAACTCATTCCATCATGACTTCATTCCCAGCTTGCCAGTGAAGCAACCTATAAAAATCAGTGCAGTTGCCAGTTAGGGGACTGGTAAGAATTGCATAACTCATCTCTATAAAATATATAAACAAAATTTCCTACCCCTGGTTCAATGAAGCAATGAAGGTGTAAAGCTTGGAGATCTTGCAAGATCATGCTTGGAGTTAGTCCAGGAATAAAGTTTATTTTTTCGGCTTCACCCCATGTATAATGACATTTCAAGTTGGTCAATACAAGAGCTGAATTTATGGGGGTTATGAAAAAATAGTCATGAGCTTGCAACCTATGTAGTAAACTAGAAAACAAGCATCTGACTAGTTGGGTTGCTAAAGGTTTACACAAAATAATAACCTTGAAGAAGTGTTTGTAGAATAGTGATTGTATTTAAAAAAAATTGTCCTTAAAGCGACACGCTCCTATAAAAATCACAGTATCAAGTATTTGCTGCACCCAGAATTGTTTCTCTCAAAGCCGCCCCCAGCCCGGCAAACCTGCATTAACCCGACCCTCCGACACTGCTAAAAGATCTTCGGAGCTGTTTCAGTGATGCTGGGCTGGAGGTGGCACAATCCTTCCATACGCTAATTACGAATGAAAACAGGACTATGAAAGGATCGCTCTGCCCCCAGCCCAGCATTACTGAAGTAACAGTGTCAGTGGGTCAACTGCACAAAGGTTTGCGGGGCTGGGGGCGGCTTTTAGGGGAACTATTCCGGATGAAGCACATACTTGATACTGACACGTAACTATGATTTTTATAGGAACGTCTCGGTATAACTATAAAAGCCATTTATCTTGAAGTTGATATGCTATATCATTCCCTTGTAATCTAGTGTCAGTAGCTTTTAATTCTTTGTCACTCTGTGTTACATCTGTGTCGCTCTTTGTTAATTGTGTCACTTCCTGTTAATTCTATGTCACTTCCTGTTAATGCTGGCTATTTTAGAAACTTAGGGGCCCATTCACTAAGCTCGAGTGAAGGAATAGAGGAAAATAGAGTAAAAATAGTTCGAATTTCGAATGTTTTTTTTGGCTACTTCGACCATTGAATTGGCTACTTCGACTACGACCTCCGACTTTGAATCGAACGATTCGAACTAAAAATCGTTTGAATATTCGACCAGTAATTCTGGTGTAGCATATACTGTACACTATGGGACATATTTATTATGTGGTGTAAAAAAATAGTGGGATAATACACCACACCACATCACCAGGCTTCTCCATGTTAAAAAACAGAGTACATTTTTTGTCAATTTTCTTTCCTTCTTCTGCTGTGTGTTTTAAGAAGAAGAAATTTACAAATAGTACAAATTAATATTGGTACTTCTGAGATCATCATTTTGAAATCAGTTCATTCTTATCATGAATGACCTTATGAAGATAAAAATGCAGATCAGGGATGTTTAGGTTTGGCTACGGCAGTTGGAAGTTGAGAGTGTCAAGTTAAGGATCTCATCTTATTCCTTCATTGCTGGGCTTTAAACATGTCCTTCACTTGACTAACCATGAATTTATTACGGAGATTTCATCATAGACCCAGGTCTCATCACATGTGACAGAGCCTGTGGACTCAAATCGTTGATGCGGTAAGATTAGAATATTTATTCAGCGATCAAACCAATTTGCACATGGCCACAGTTGCTCAGAATAGTCCAGATTTTGCTTTCTACCCAACATATACATAGAAAGTGAACAGGTTTTAAGGTTTCATTAGTCCAGTTCTACAGGGTGTCCACATTTTGTGGGTCTTTCTCTATTTGTTTGACCTTGAGAGTATACCTATATGCTGGTGAAGAGCTTTGAACTGGCATCATTCCTTTTGTTACTATATACATGCAAAAAGCACGCTTTATAGCCTGGTACAATAAGATGTAATAACTTTTAAGTCTGAGGTTACTCTCAGTTTCATGTCATTTTGGAACTCTATGTCATGCTGAGGAGCCATCCAAGAGGTCCTGCCATCTAGCCAGCTCTTCTGTGAAACTGTTATAACTCTTTTTAGAATGTTTTGTGAAACGACCAATCAATTGGCATGTAGCTGTAGTGGAGAAATATAGAGCACCAAGAAGAGATGAAAACAATCATCTGTTTGCTTTATGTGCTGTTTGCAAAGTATATAGTGCTATATATATACCAGACACCTTAATACACTGCAAAATATGCCTGATCTTGACTGGCTTTATATCTAACTGTTGCGAACATCAAACTCTCATTTTAAGCAATTTTTCAGTCCCAAGCATGCTAAAACCAAAAGGAGGAATGAATATAAATATATGAGAATTTGAAGAAGCATTCATGCGGTTAATCTTTTTATTTCACTTTAAGACACAGTCTTTCTGTAAGAAACTCTGACTAGAAACCTGTTACTGGAAGAGGTTTTACCTTGCAGACCTTGCACATGGATACTAATAAAAGGAATTTCACCCACTGGTAGTCTTATGGAAACGTTTGGTTTTGGCAGATGCCAGGACTCTTTGCAGTGGTTGTTGAGAAAAGATACCAGGACTCTACCTACCCAAATGCATGATCTGGTGATATAGTTTGCTGTGAATGAAGGAATATTGTTCTTGTTTCCTATGGTTTGTAGTAGGGCTCATGATCTAAACCAAACCTAGAACCTTGCCAGGCATGGCAGTATTTTCTACTTGTGTGACAATAGCCTGAGGAATGTTATTTCCTGTTTCAACACAATAACGCCCCCATGCACAAAATAAGGTCCATACAGAATAGGTTTGCTTGGACTGGGTGGAATAACCTGACTGGCCTATCAGAGCCCTGACCTCAACCAAACTGAACAATTGTGGAGTGTAAGGCCGGAACTAGGGGTAGGCAGAGTAGGCACATGCCTAGGGCACAATGCTCGGGGGTGCCAGGCATATACCTTCTCTGCCTCCTACCTCTAGTCCAGTCCCCTCTCTGCTCTGGCCAGCGTCAAATCGTACATGCATGCATTGCATGTCAATTTACACATGCATGCAAGTTGCACGTCCATTCACGCATGTGCATACCTAGGTCGACTGGCCGGCCTAGCCAGCCCCTGGTGGAGTGAATTGGAAAGTCAGCTGTGACCCTGGCCTGATCCCTAAAATCAGTGCCTAACCTCATTAATGTTCTTGTAGCTGAAGCAAATGCCACCAACAATGTCCTATAATCTAGCAGAAAACCTTTACAGAAGAGTAGAGGCTGTTATAGCAGAAAATCAGAGGACCTTCTTCATATTAATATTAATACCCTTGTTTTGGGAATTATGTCTTTGACAGGCAGGAGTCCAAACATTTTTAACCATATAAGTACAATTTGCAATTGCATATTAATTACAATTCTGGGAAGGGTTTTCTGTAGTTCTGGCTGATGCAACAAAAATTAGTTGCACCTCATATAACTTATAAACACCTAATTTTTTGATATAGCATTTGAATTTGTCTAGGTACATATTTGATTACCAATACTGCTTTTTTTTCTTTTTTACAGAGCCAACTAGTGCTCCTGCAGATGTCAAGGCCACTGGCTTGTCTGCATCAGAGATCCTTGTTGCATGGAAACCAATTAAAGAGAATTTAGGAAAATCACTGGTATTTGAGGTATGCAGGTTAATTTTGCTTCCATATTTAACTGCCTGTGGGTTTGTAAGAACTTCTTTTTTACTATTAGGGCGGTAAGCATTTAACTTAAAATCCTTTAATTTTACTCTGTGGTTCTGTATACATCTGGTTTCACATTTAGAACCTGCCAATAAATCTATGCTGCTCAAAACCATACATGGGGTATTTTTTGATTAAACTAGTCATGTGTAAATGTAGTTATATATTCACAGTACCATTGATTTGCTGTTTCTCTTTGCTAACCAGCAGAATGATCTCAGGGACTATTCACAATTTAGTGTCGTGCTGATTTATAAATCAACATTAAGGAAAATCTTTGGAGTTTTTTTTTTAAATAATTTAGCATCAGAGAAGTTGATTGAGACTTATGCAAGGGAAAAAAGAAATGAGAGGGATTTTTTTCTGGTCCCGTTGGAACAATTTAATTCTGTATCCAAAATCGAACTTCTTGACAGTGACAATTATGAGATCTGACAATGCGCTGCACAGGGGGAAGGGATTACTTTTAATTAGGCCTTGCCAGAGAGTCAGTCTTCCCTCCCTTGAGCAATAATGGTTTTTTAGCAAGGGAAGTTTCTTTGTTAACTATATACCGAAGCTCAAAATAAAACAAGTTTTAAAAAAGTTTCCAATATTCAATGAACAAAAAATATCTTTTCTTTTCGAGTCTGATTCCGTAAAAGTAATTTTCTGGATAGAAAGACAAAATAATCAAAAGCTTGGATATTTTTTGATATACTGTAGCAGTCAAAAAAATATATGATCTTTAGCTTCTTATTTCTTTTAATTATTTGTTTTATTCATTTCTATCCCATCAAATTAAAAGATTAAATAAAGCTATTTCTGGTTTAATTAGTTTAATTATGGTTTGCTAAATCCTACTTTGAGCTTTCGTTTTATTAAAATTCAAATATTACTATTTAAGCCACTGTTTAACCAGCACATAATTTAATTTCTCTAGTGAATAAGGTTGAATAGACTTTGCATTCCATAAAGGTTAAAATAAAAGGTTAAAATCAATTTTTAATTGTCTGAGAAGAACACGTACATTTACATGACACCTTAGCATAGCAGAATGACATATATACAATACATATGTATATGTGTAAAAGGAAATATACAAAAAAAATCCACTATGTATTTATTGATAAAAGTGAGAGCAAAAATTAGCGGGGAAGAGGTTTTGTATCCCCTCTCATAATGCAACATTTTTTCCCCAATAAATCAATCAGGGATAATAGCTGGTGTTTGCTAGATTGTATTCACCACAATACAATACACAATACAGTGCAAGTTGTGGCACAGAACTTCGAAGTAGAGATGGTCTTCTTGTGGGCCAATGCACATTACATTAATAGCACCATTAGTATATGATTTGCATGGCCCAATCAATAGTATTGATGGGCACAAACCACTCACTGTGGATGTAGGCAGCAATTCCCTCTTAATTACTGTTACCCACACTAAGGAACATCAGGGTGTCGGGAGTTGCAACACACAGAACTTTTATTCCAGAACTTTGTACAGTCTTTACACACAGGGCAGCAGATATTTCACCACACAGGCAAATGCTTTGCTATACACAGTTAGTCCCACGTTATCACACACTTTGTGCTTCTTACTGTTCATTCACCCCTTTCCACCTTCAGTACCTTTCCTCAGGCGGACTCACACACCCCCTTATCACAGGGCTTAGCCCAACAGTACCAGCCTTGCCAAGTGCAACTTGGGTCCATCTAAACAACCTTTCAGACATCAACTTGAAGCACACCAGGATTCCCACTATACCCTGAACTGTGAACTACACACTTGGGCCCTAACTTGCAGGGTACCCGCCGAGGGGATAACTTCTACTACCACCTTGGTGGGGCATGTGCTGCCCTTACTAACTGTTTCCTTTCTAACTCACATCTAGTGATGGGCGAATTAATTTGCCTGGCACAAATTTGCGGTGAATAAATTTGCAAACTCCCGTGCAAATTTGCTGGGGAAAATTTGCCGGAGTCAAAACATTTTGGACGTGCATTTGAAAAGTCGCTCGAATCAAAATTGCCGCGTGTCAACACTGTTCAGATGCTTATTGACTTTAATGGCTGCGGCAAAATTGATGTGGGCGTAAAAATTGACGTGGCCGTCAATTTTCATGTTTCACAAATTTTTCCCTAATTTTCTGCTCTTTCACAAATTTTACAGCGAAGCAAAATGGGAGAAATTCGCCCATTACTACTCACATCCCTAGGGTGAGCTATTGCAAAAAACTACCCCTATTCTAGCTACCCTCTCAGCCAGTGTCTTGCTGCTTTCTGTTGTTTCCTGCTATCTCCGGTGTCTTCAGGCTGTTGCTGTAATTGCTTCCCGTCAGCCAGCCTGTGTTTGCTTTAATTTCCTATCCATGCTAGTACTTTATATTTGTGCTTTTGTTTCTTAATGAGTCCACTGTTCTCAGTTAGAACATATTCTCTATACTATAGGTACATACAGATAAATGTGAGGTCATGCTTGAGGAGCTTTAGAATCTATTTAGGAGACTACCTGGATTAGATCTTTTAGTTTAGGGTCTGAAAAATGAGCGATATTATTCTACTGAAAAATGTGCTCCATAAAGTTAAAGGACCAGCAGGCATCATTTTCACTTTGGCAGCCTTAATAGAATTACAGCCTTAAACAGAAACTCATGAAACAAGGTCTCTTTTCTCCTTCAATTAGTTTTTTTTCAGTAAATCATGCCATAGAGGACAAATCCAGTTTTCTGCCAGTTTTTTAAACCTGTAGTCAACCTCTGTCCCATTTGCATATTAGGGATTTGCAGCCTTGACATGAAACCACCTCTTTGTTCATGGAAATGATTACCGTATATACCTGAGTATAAGCCGAGTTTTTCAGCATCCAAAATGTGCTGAAAAAGTCTACCTCGACTTATACTCGGGACAGCGGTACCCAACCCGAGGAGCTGAGATTGCAGTCACTTTTAATCATTCCTATACCAACAGTACACTTGGGGAGAGACTGCAATATCCCACAATGCCCTCTGTTGGTTATATGAAAGAATAACAGTGCGCCCTCTGTTGGTTATATGAAAGAATATCAGTGACTGCAATATCACACAGCGCCATCTGTTGGTTATATGAAAGAATAACAGTGACTGCAATATCACACAGCGCCATCTGTTGGTTGTATGAAAGAATAACAGTGCGCCCTCTGTTGGTTATATTAAAGAATAACAGTGACTGCAATATCACACAGCACCCTCTGTTGGTTATATGAAAGAATAACAGTGACTGCAATATCACACAGCGCCATCTGTTGGTTATATGGAAGAATAACAGTGACTGCAATATCACACAGTGCCCTCTGTTGGTTATATGAAAGAATAACAGTGACTGCAATATCACACAGCGCCATCTGTTGGTTATATGGAAGAATAACAGTGACTGCAATATCACACAGTGCCCTCTGTTGGTTATATGAAAGATTAACAGTGACTGCAATATCACACAGCACCCTCTGTTGGTTATATGAAAGAATAACAGTGACTGCAATATCACACAGCGCCCTCTGTTGATTATACGAAAGATTAACAGTGATGGCAATATCACACAGCACCCTCTGCACATGGTAGTGGGACAGTGGGACAATGCACACAGTAATCCGTTTGGCAATTCTGTGTCACCATCAACTTTGCAAAGAAGTCCGGTTGATCGCTGCGGGGGTCGCTTTGGCAGAATGTGCGCTGCTGGGAGACAGGGCTGTAGTTGTGTCTAGGCTTATACTAGAGTCAATAAGTTTTCCCAGTTTTCGTAGGTAAAATTAGGTACCTCGGCTTATACTCGGGTCGGCTTATACTCGAGTATATACGGTATATCACTGCATTCACTCAGCAGCCTTTTTCCTCAAGGACTGGCCTTTACAAAGAGTTGGGAGATGTCCCGCTAAAATTAAAATCTGAGTCAAATTTTACCTTCTCTTCTGGAACTAACATGACAGAAAAACTATTAAAGGGCCAGAGGTACAAAGCCCACTTTTTAGGAAGGAGTGAAGGGGAAGATGCACATGCATGAGAAATTTAAACTGAAAGAACTGTTTGTTTCAATGCATAAATGGACATTTGCATGGGGCTTTAAACAGTTTTTGTTTAGTTTATGAGCCACTTGAGAAAGTTGATGCACATTGCGATTTCACAAAATACAAAAAGGCGGGCAGAGCAGGGTAATATTAGCATTCGGGAAAAAGCTTGGGCAAAACAACCATTTGCGAAGACAAAATTGTCACACAGACAGAAAAGTCGCCATAAGAAAAAAAGCCTGTTGACTTTAATGCATTTGGACAAGAAAGTCACTGAGAAAAAAGTCGCCAAAACATAAAAGTCGCTACAAAAAAAACACCTATTGACTTTAATGCATTTAATGAGAAAAAATTGTCGTGCACAGAAAAATTTTTGACGCCCATTTGACGTCAATGCATTTCACAAAATTGTTTCTCAGTTTTTCCTAATTTTCTTTGAAAATAGTTACAGAGTGATAGTTAAATGCAACAAACTGACCTGATAAGAATATCACCAGCTCAAACGAAAACAAAGGCGGAGTAGACTTACTGTTAGTTGAGAAAGGAGCCTAGATGATTAAAAAGTAGTAAATCTTTATTAGGGCATATTCAAACCTAACGTGTTTCGTGCCAAGGTGGGGCACTTATTAATAGGCCTATGAGTAAGTACCCACCCTTGGCACGAAACGCATTAGGTTTGAATATGTCCTAACAACGCATTTCTACTTTTGAATTATCTGGGCTCCTTTCTCAACCAACAGGAAGTCTATCCCGCCTTTGTTTTAGTTTTTTCTTGATCAATTAAATTATCTGGCCCTTGGACTAGGAGTCTGTTTGGGATTAGACTACTGTGAATGACTTTTTAATGAAATAAGGAACTTTTTGAAATCTACATTTATTTTTTTTGGATCATGTTCCAGCAGTAGAGACACACACCACAGTGAATCAATATCACCAGCTCCCCAAATCTAATTTCATTCTTCTGTTGGGAAAAAGAAAATATAAGATATACAGGCATACGGTAAAGGGAGTTGCATTGATTTGCATATAAATCTAAATTTAAATGTCTTTCTACTTGGAGGAAACTTTCAGCATGGTTGTTTTTATTTGATGTTTCACTGTGTTCTATAATGCACAGTGACTTGCTGTATAGAAATAGATTGACTTGGTTAAGCTGCATTGCTACTGCATTATGGAATCCTGTTTTCCCTTTCCTGCCACTGCCATTTATTTAAATGTTCTTACCGTGAACTTAGAGAATTATTATGTTCTGAAATGCTTAATGGATGCTTTCACGCTTCTATAGCTTTTTTATAACCTCAACTGCTTGAGAAATAAAGGAGTTGATTAGTACCGGGGCCATCCTACAAGCTAAATATCTCACATCAGCAGAAAAGTTAATACCTTCTCTTAAAATTTTAGCCTATATGTTTTTTTATGATTTCACTTGCAAACATTGGGCGGCAACTACTGATAGAAGGAGAAAAGGAAAAAAAAATCTCTGCAAATTTGGGGATTTATTTTAAAAATCTGAATTTTTCTGTTTTTTCAAAATAAAAAAGTGAGAACAAAAACTCGTGTACACGATTTTTTATTATTTTTATTTAAAAAAAAAACCTGATTTAATCGGATTAGAGGGAAATTAGATAAAATCTAACAGAAACATAAATCGTACGTTTATTTCTGAAATTTTTCCTGAATTGTACAATTTTTTCAGGCTTTTTCCAGAAAAGCCTGAATTTTTCTGTTCTCGTTGACTTATATACAACCTCGGCTGAGATGTTGGGTTTTTGAATTCTGGCTTTTTGCAGCCTCGGGGAATAATAAATCTCGAAAAGTTCTAGTTTTTAACATTCTGATTTTAGTAAATAACCCTTTTATGTGGGCTGAAATAATGATGATAACTATAAGCTTATCCAAGTGTAGTGTTTAAGGCTAATATTTTGTGTACTATTGCCTCCTTCTCTCGATCTTTGTTGCGTTATCCTCCCTACCTTTTTATTAGAATAATATCTTCTCATATTATTCTATAGCATGCCATTTTCTGGATCTTCAGTAATAATAATGGCCTGAACTAAAGAAAACTTTGGAATTCCTTGTGGAAACCAAGTCATGGGTTGTTAATTTAACTTTTACCCAATTACAGTTACAATATCTTTAATTAAATAAATTATTTATCATGCAAGGGGGTAGGGATCATTTCTAAACAAAGTGCAGTACTTAAAGGGGCACATTTGCTAAGAGTTGAATTTCGAAGTGAAAAAACTTAGAAATTCGACCATCGAATTGCAGTAGTACGATATTTGAAGTCAAAGTTTTTTTTGATCGAATATGGCCATATGTGATCGAAGTAAAATCGTTCGATCGATTAAATCGAACGATTTTCAAAAAAAAAACTTTGATTTCTAAAAACTTAGCCAAATGTTGGCTATGAATACTAGGAGGTCCCCATAGGCTAAGATAGCAATTCGGCAGGTTTATGGTGGCTAAGTGTCGAAGTCGAAGTTTTTTAAAGAGACAGTACTTTGATTTTCGAATGGTCGAATATTCAAAGTTTTCCCAATTCGAATCAAAGTCGAATTTGGCCTATTCGACGGTCAAAGTACCCAAAAATTAATTTGAAATTTGAATTTTTTAAATTCGAAAATTCACTTAGAATTCACTTCAACCCTTAGTAAATGTGCCCAAAGTGTACTTTTAGACACAAATTGCCGTTTTGTTCAGGGATGGAACTAGGGATAGGCAGAAGATGCATGGAGGCACATAGAGTGATCTGGGCTTCTAAGCATGCAGTCAATCAGACCCTGTCCCCATTCTTGAGTGTGCTTGGTTGCGAGGGGCATGTCTGGTCACAGCTTTCCTTGGGCATGCTTCACTCCTGGCCCTGCACTGATGTTATTTACCAACAATTCCCATAATTGTAGCATTATTGTATAGGTTGTATCTAACATATTCATATTAAGACTGGTGCACTTATTGATGAAACCAGCTAAGAGAATTCTGGAGCTTCTGCCAGGTCCAGGGTGGTGGTAGCTCTAGAGTTCTGTGGCAACAATAAGCACAGATGTGTACCATTCATTAGCAGATACAAAATAAACACACTGGCAACAAAGCTCTGTTGCATGGTTGGACACAAGAACCTTAATAGCTTGCATTATTCTTCACTCTCCCTTTGGTCCATTTAGAGCATCCAAACACATAAATGACTCGAATGTCTCCAGGCCTTGTTGAAATCATGAGTTCGCTTGAATAAAAAGTTCTTTTGAATCAAAGTAGGGCAAATGGCTCCAGCCCACAGTCAATATAGTAATGAGTGAATCACAGTGTATACAGTATATATGAAATGCCCCCTTTATAAGAAGTGCATTATGCAGTAAGTGATTGGCAGTGCCAGTGCTGTAACCAGAGCTTGATATCAAGTGACAAATATTCTATAATTCCTCTGAGTTGTGTAGTGACCGAGGCACACTTTTCATTCAATGTTTTTATATGTATCCCTTTGTCAGAATAATAAACAGATGCTTTAAACCATGTTCATAACTGAATTCCTTTCTGTTATGGAATGACCTATGTGTGTTGATCATTAAAGCTAATGAAGAATTGTTTGTTTATTGAGTCAACTTCACAACTACTGTTCCCATTATTTGCCGACCTTTACACCTCTACAGAACCTGTATGCTCTACCTTTAACAGCTGGATACTATTTTGTTTGTGGAGTTATAGCTGCACAGTGAATGTTCTTGTATTATCTAAGCCAGATGAGTCTGTTCTCCCTCCCCCCCCAACCCCTAATGTTTTTTTGCATGCCTTCCTGACAAATTATTCATGTGTGAATGATTCAAAATGACAGGATCCCTTATATGTCTGCTAATGTCAGATAGTTTTTCCCTTTCTCGTGAATGCCATGGCATGCTCTGCACATCATTCACATTATATTTGTGTTCCTTTTAATCAGGGCACTTAGGAGCACATTGTGATACCCTACTGAGCTGAGAAGGTGCAATAAAAGATACTGTGTGTTCACAGTACTCTGTTTAGGATGAGTATATCTTTAGCCCAACAGTCAAAATGCATTTTCTACAGAATTTCAAACAACTTGGTATCCAGTTGTTATTTGGACTATATAAAGTTGCTGTAGACATCTGAGTGTTCAGGTACTTCATGGAAATAAAAATATATCCCCTCTTTTGTGCCTTCACCTCTGCAATGTGAGTATGCCCTCCCCTACTCAGCCACATTTAAGATCTCCCCAACTTGGGGGCAACCATCAATCTAGAACGTAGTTCCTCATGCAAAAAACTGTAGAATTGCCACATTTTATAAAAATCACCAGGGACCCTAGTTGGATTCTATATGCATGCACTTGCCAATATGGTCTATCAGGAGATGAAATATTCTAAGTTGTCTGATTCCTGAACCAACCAATATCTATAGCACATCAATATTGGTTTAACGAGTAACAATAATTGTAGGAATTGAAGAACATGTGTATGGCCAGCTCACAATAAATTGCATTGCTGTTATCTTTTAGGATTGTTAGAGATCATAGAGATCAATAATAAAACAGTATAATGCAAGCCTAACTTGGAATACATAATTTGAGAGATCCCAGGAGGGGAGGCAGGAGGGAAGAGAAGAAACATCAAAACCCTTCAAAATCAGGGTCACATAAGATAAACAAATATGTCTTATTATGACTTATTAATATCTTATTTATGTACCATATTATATTCCTTTGATGCCTTAAAGAATTAAAATACTCTTTCTTGAAAAACTTATGTTAACTTGTGCAGTGTATAGTACCTTCCCTTAACCTGGCAGTTTTCTGGATATATTGTTATAAAATATAAAGTACAAATGGAATAACCGATAAAAAAATGTACAGAGATCTTGCAAAAAAAGAGAAATGTCTACTCGCAACAGGTGACGCTGTAGTGGTAATAAGAAAAATAATTCAAAATCGAATTTTTCAAAAATGCAACCAAAAAATGGTAGTTTGGTTAACTAAATTTTAATATATATAAAACAAACAAGGGAAAGTTGTGCTCACACTAATTTTTAAAAACATTAAGCGGGGGTTCAATGAGGTTATGACCACAAAATTCACATAGACAAATGCAAGAGGTTCTCTGCACTCAACCCATTATCAATATATTAAGGACATTGAAACATTTTGTGCATACTGCTACTAAAAATGCCTTCCCCTTTAAACAAGACAGGGATTGTCTGTCCATGTATTGCAATATATTTAAGCTGGCCGACTACGGAAAAGTCATCCCCGATATACAGTATATATATATCTATCTATATATATATATATATATAGATATAGATATAGATATATATATATATATATATATATAGATAGATAGATAGATAGATAGATAGATAGAGATATATATATATATATATATATATATATAGATAGATAGATAGATAGAGATATATATATATATATATATATAGATAGATAGATAGATAGATAGATATCTATATATATATATATATATATATATATATATATATATATATATATATATATATATAGATATATATATATATATATATATATATATATATATATATATAGATATATATATATAGATATATATATATAGATATATATATATAGATATATATATATATATATATATATAGATATTAGAAGTAACCTCTGAGTTCCATGACCTCTGGGACTTATATCCTTATCCTTATCTTTTACAATAGGGGGTTAGTTATTCAATATATATACTATTATTGATAAGTGATATCACCCCCTCCCTTCTCCCCCTATCAGCAGAACAATGGGAAAGTAACAGCTCCCTGGTAGATATAAGAACAGCACTCAATAGTAAAAATTGTTGTCCCACTGAGACACATTCAGTTACATTGAGTAGGAGACACAACAGCCTCTCAGAAAGCAGTTCCATCTTAAAGTGCTGGCTCTTTCTGAAAGCACATGACCCGTCAAAATGACCTAAGATGCACCTACACACCAATATTTCAGGAATTACATTTTATATGGTAGAGTGAATTATTTGCAGTGTAAACAGTGTAATGTAGAAATAAAAACATCCCCAAAAAATCATGACAGAATCCCTTTAAGAATCCATAATGCATGTCACCCAATTTCAATTAACAATTCCAAACTATCTCTGACAGACACATGTACAATTCTGAACAGAATTTGCCTCATTCCTCTTCTTCTTAATGATGGTTTTCTGAAAAGACAACCCAGGATCACATATCCTCGGGTGTTCTGTCAGCCTTTATCTATCACTCTGAGACTGAGCGTCTCTAAATGGAACAGGAGTAAGTTGGAGAGACTGCATCTGATACTTTCCCCAATAACTGTACTGTGTTGCATGTGTTTACTGGTTCGAAATGTGGAGGATTAAGGCATCTTTGAATGACTTCCAATTCTTTTGACTATTTGTCAGTTTTTATTTTCTTCTTTTCGGTCTGTTGCACATTAAAGCACCGGCAGAGAATTTCAATGTGTCACTAAGTAATAGGGTGACATTCTGACTCCAGACATCTGGGTGGTTCCCTTAATAGCATTTAGGCATAAAACCTAATCTGCAAATCACTTCTGTTTAAATTAGCCTGTTAATTTTCTGACACTCTTTTGAGTCCAGTGCCTTCGATCTCCCAATAAAGAAATAAAGTGAAAACGTCACAGCTGCCAAAATTAATCTTCAATGTGGTCACTGTTGGCAGGTTAGTTACTGGAAAGATATGGAGCAAGAGGAGGCATCAGAAAAAGTGAAAACTGCCGGAAATGAGTCGTCCATCATTCTGACAGATTTAGATGGAAACACAATGTATCACATAACAGTGAGAGCCTACAACAGAGCAGGATATGGGCCACCAAGTGCCGCGGCGCGTGCAGGGACCAAAAAATCTCGTAAGTAACCTGCCTTCTCCATTGGTGTTTTAGATTGGGAGTTTAATAAAATCCAGTCATCTGAACTGTGAAATTGCCATGCTGTATGTACACAATGTATTGGTATTATATTCCAGCCGTACCAGGTTAAGCGTCTGTGACACCGAAAGAAAAAGCCAGATATTGAGGTTTATGAGCTATGTGTAGGTTCACTGAGGTATGATAGCTATTAAAATGGCCATTTGGCAAAAAAAAGAAATTATTATAACTTAATGGGATCCAGCTATATAAGCGATTATATACCATAAGCATTTTTTTTAACAGTCCACAATTTTTTTTAATTTTTTTTTTAAATAAAGCCAATTAAGGCAAATGTTCAATGAAATTATTTTTTCCTATGCTTTGTAAGAGACTCTACAGAGACCAATAAACCTGAATATCTGAAGCTAAAAATCCATTTAACAAATATATATTTTGTACTTAGCCATTACTACTTTCATAGGCAGCATAAAGAAGTCTTATAACTGTAGGGAAAATCCTCTTGGGTCTTGCCTTGTGTCAATAGCATATTGAGGGTTACCAAGACTAACCTCGGATGTATTGATGTACGTTAATCTTTTTTCCATCAGGAACACATTTCTCTCCTCTATCTTTCTTTATAAAACTAAATGCCAAAATTAATTTTGTGGTCTTGTGTCAATAGCCCCTTGTAGGCACGAGACAACATTCAGGTGCTGTAGCTGATGCTTTGCATGAAATCTTGTAGACTATTCTCTTTAGGTATTGGCTTTCATTTATTACTATATATTTATCTATCTCTGTGTATCTATCATAATATTCATGTATTTTATTGTTTTTTTTTAGCTCCTAGTCAAGCACCAAGCATTGTGAAGTGGATGCGAAATGGTTCCCATGTGTCTTTGGGCTGGGAAGCTGTAAGGCCATTGGCAAATGAATCAGATGTTATGGGCTACAAGGTCAGACTCCCTAAAAGTTTTTGACGTCACCAATGCATGCATATTTTGAGTGTTTGAACTAAAGATTATGTAGAAATAGGATTCTCAGTAAATAACACTTAGGGGCAGATTTATTAAGGGTCAAATAGCAACTTTGAATTCTAATTTTCGGAAAAAAAAAATTCGGTGTCAAATCTGCAACACATTCAAATTTTGAATCCCCCGATTTCTAATGAAAATTTGAATGTTCGATTTATCACACCTCGACCACTGAAACAGTTCTAATTCGAATATTCGCCGCCTGAAACCTAAACGAGTTAATTTACAAGTCAATGGCAGAGGTCCATTGAACCATTTGAATATGTTAATTGCCTTCCTAACATTGGAGGGAAAATTTGATTTAAATTTGATTAGAATTAGATCTAAATTTCATGTCGGGACTATTCAATCGAATTTTCTACGTTCAAATTTTTTCTTAAATAACCTCCCATTCGAGTTGTGAGTTTATTCAAATGTATTACAGTAAAAAGAAATTCACATAAATTTGAAATCTGACCTTTGATAAATCTGCCTATTAGAAATGATCTACAGAAGACTAATTTTGAAACGGTTACCTTCACAAATTAAACTGAAAACATTTCTCAACTCATTTATGTCATTTACTATGGTGTTTGCCTTTCAAGTTATATTTTGTCTAATATGGCATATTCCATACTTTTAATATATATATATATATATATATATATATATATATATATTCCCTAATATTTGTACAGTTGAACACCATCAACCAACAGTCTATTTTCCTATTGGTCTGTAAGCAAATAGACTGCAAATTGATTCCAGACCCTAAGGAAGTCTGCAATAGAAATGTGTTGATAATGCTTTTACATAGGTCTAATGATCCTTTTCCATTTACACATATTAAAAGATCTTTTTCTCACCTTTACTGAAAATGAGCGTTAGTAGATTGAGGGACATACGCAATGCTTTTTTGGGTTTTTTTCTCTGCTAATTTAAATGCAGTAAAATAGCAATACTTCAATTGGAATGGGATGGCAAATAATTTTAAAGAATATTATTGTTAACATAATGATTATTCAGATATAAAACCTTTATTTATTATCATCTCCTTCGCCCAATTCCTGTTCACTTCCTTCTTTTACAGACGTACAATATCCTCCTAAGGGGGATGAAAAATTAAGGTGAAATTGGAACTGAATTTTTGTTTGCTTACCTAGTTGCTCTAGGGCAGTGATTGCCAACCAGTAGCTCGCTAGCAACATGTTGCTCTCCAACCACTTGGATGTTACTCTGTGTCCTCAAACCAGATGCTTATCTTTGAATTCCAGAATTGAAAGCAAGTTTTATTTGCATAAAAACTAAGTATAGTGTAAAGTAAAGCCTCCTTTATGCTGCCAGTCCACATAGGGGCTACCAAATAACCAATCACAGCGCTAATTTTGACTTTTTCATGCTTGTGTTGCTCCCAAACTCTTTTTACATTTGAATTTGGCTCACTGGTTAAAAAAAAGGTTGTGGACCCCTGCTCTAGGGAGAATGGGTGTTATAACAATTTTATAATCTTTCTGTTGTATTTCTTTTACCTAAGTTGCAACTGTTAATTTTTGTCCTCTCAGGTATATTATTTTATTTTAAAAGTTGATTGTGAAAAAAAAAGATAAGGGAAAAACTCCTAGTATTAGATTAATTCATGATAATGGTGGTGAGACTACAAAACGTATGTCTTCTACATGGGTGTTTTAAAGAAGGGGGCCTAACACATAAGAGTTTTGATGCTGTGATAGCTTTTCTTGTGACATACCAGAAAGAAAAATGAATACAAAATGAATCAGAATTGAATAACATTTGGTAAAAGTGTGGTGTTGCAAATTTTTAACCCACAAAACAAAATGTCTGAAAGCTTCTACTCTAGATTAAAAATAATTCACAGACACAAATAACATCGAACACACAGAGTTGCCGGAGAAAACTTTGAGGGTCCATACTACTAGTAAGCAGGAGAATATGTATTGTGAGCCACCAATTATTCTAAAATTGCTCATTTAAACAAAACACCTGACTCGGTTTAATCTTGGCCCCACCAAACCCTACCCAACTCCCTCCCGCTAGACTTGTTCCTTTTATTTCCTGGCAGTGGTTTACCTTTAAGTTAACTTTAAGTATGTTATAGCGTAGCAATTTTTCAGTTGGTCTTCATTGTTTAGTTTTTAAAGGTTTTGAAGTATTTGTCTTCTTCATCTGTTTCTTTCCAGCTTTCAAAAAGGGGTCACTGACCCCATCTAAAAAACAAATGCTCTGTAAGGCTACAAATTTATTGTTATTGCTACTTTTTATTACTCCTCTGTCTATCCAGGCCTCTCCTATTCATATTCTAGTCTCTTAATCACATCAAAGATAAGGTCATTTGGACCCTGGCAACCAAATTGCTGAAATTTGCAAACTGCAGTGCTGCTAAATGACTGGAAAAACCAACAATAATAAAAAATGTAAACCAGCCACAAATTGTCTCACAATATCACTCTCTACATCATACTAAAAATGAAGTTAAAAATGAACAACCCTTTTAACCAGGCAGTCACATCTGTGTTGGGGCCCTCTGAGAGGACTCCAAACCCACCTTAAACCCCCCACCACTGCCATTGTTTATATCTTATGGCCTACAGACTGTTTATAGAATGGTTGGTTACTCAGAGCATATCTGTAGTAAGGTAGTAAAATTATAAAAAGTTTATAAAAACTCCCATAAACTCGAAAATATGCAAAAAACCCAAACATTTTCAAATGTCCACCAAAAGACTTCAAATTGATTGTAGGAGGTCCCCCATAGGCTAAAACGCCAATTGGCCAGGTTTTAGATGGCGAATAGTCGAATTTGAATTCTTAAAGGGACAGTACATGATAAATTTCGAATCAAATTTGGACTACCGTATATACTCGAGTATAAGCCAAGTTTTTCAGCCCCCAAAATATGCTGAAAAACTCTACCTCGGCTTATACTCGGGTCAAAAATCGCCCACCTCAATGTGGCCATATCAGGGAGAGATCCGCTCGTTGGGTGACATCGCCACCTTTATTTACAATTTTATTTCCCTAAAGAAGGTTTCACCTTTCTCTAATTTCTTTCTCCTTTCCTTTCTGTATTATAAAGCCAACACTCGCCTTATTTAGACTGGTTTCTTTACAACAAGCAATATGCTGCCCTATTCCACTAACATCTAAGAACTAATCATAAAAATAGGGTTAACTTGTAATAAACCCCAGCAAAATACAAACATAGTAATTAAATGTTTTGTTGCTTGGCTGCTCTGCAGTGCTAGCCTGCAGGTTTGTGCTATATATGAGCTATAATAGTCCAGTAAATTCTGCTGTGGACAGGGGATTAAGCCTTGCTAAATGATCACAAGCATTTACACAGTAACGAGGCAATCATGGGCAAGGCCGCTACTCATCCATGGATCCCCTTCCTTTGCCCTTGAAGATTATGTGCACGCACAGTTTTGCAAGTTAACCTTTTATAGGTGCAAGTGCCAGTGGAGGTGCTAAACTGTTGGCGATATTGCTGTTTATTTTAGAACAGGGGTGTAAAAACCTCAGTTTTTGAGCTGTTGTGAACTGGATGCATGCCGGCAAGTCTTCTCTTGCTTTAATGCTCAGGGCACATGCTTTTCTTTATTCCAGCAACACAAATATTCAATAAGAGGACACAGGCCTTATTGTTCAAGGTACAAAATAGCTATATCAGCCATATTTCTTTTCTGTTTCATTTGCTTATACTGTAGGTTTGAGTTAGCCCAAAATGGGGGAAAAAAATATTTTGGTTTTAGTTGCTTGCCATATTTTGGAGAGTAATATACAGATTGTGATTTAAAAGGGAACCATCGCCATTGTAGCAAATCCACAACTCTAGCTCATGCTTGATAGATCTTTATTTTTATTTCTTGTTGTAGTTTTTGAAATATAAATCTGGCATTAAGACCAGATGAAATCTATCAGTAACTCACAGCAGGTTCATTTGAGGCACTCTTAGGGGATTAGTCCGAATGCAGAAAATCCCAAAATTTATGTTTTTTAGTATAAAATCGGAATATAAAAAAAAAACACAAATTTTTTGGCATTTATTAAACCCTGAATCCGAAAATCTCAGACCTGCCGAGGTTGATGGGAAGTCAATGGGAGAAGTCCCAAAGATTTTTTTGATTTGCGATGGGTTTCGTGCAATAACGAAAAATTTGGGGGTTTTCGGGCAAAAATCATTAAAAAAAAAGTTTTCGGTGGAAATTTCAAAAAATTAATAAAATACGGATTTTTTCCCCAAATCAAAATGTTCAGGATATTGGTGTATTTCAGGTGTATTGATAAATGCGGAGAAAAAAACTGTAAGGATTTTGTCGTTTTTTTCAGATAATATTGAGATAAATTCACACTTTGATAAATGGGCCTCGTAAATTGTGAAAGCAGATCTATATCAACTACTCTTTTATTTAATTCAGTCCTTTAATCAATGCAAAACAGACATGTATTTTTCTTTATCATTTCTTTATCTGCAGGTCATGTTGAGACAAGAGGGTCACAGCAACAGTCAAGTCATTCAAACACAGACAACTTCAGCTGTAGTTCTCCTTCCCGAAGCCGGATTTTATATCATTGAAGTCAGAGCCGTTAGTGAAGGTGGGGATGGCATCGCCAGTTCTCAGATCAGAGTGCCGTCTTATTCAGGTAATGGATTAGAAGTCAATTTGCTCAGATATGTGGCACTTAAAGCAGGACCAATGTTGTCACTAAAGGAAAGACAAAAAATAAATAGATTTTTCAAATGCATAATACACTTTTGTGTGCTTTCAGTCCACTTTAAATCCCATGATATATTGCACATCTGATATTCCATTATCCCAACTACTTTTTTAGGAGATGCAGTTATACTCTAGATATAAATAGAACAGAAGATATGTTCTAAGGTTCTTCTGTTGAAGAAGTAAGGGGTCAAAATGTTGGAATGGATTAATTCCAATGGAAAAAATTTTTAATAGTTCTTCATGTTACCGCCTTGATCAAGTCCATCTTATGTACAATTCACGCTTGGGGGCAGATTTACTAAAGGTCGAAGTGAATTAGAGGGAATTTTCAAAGTAAAAAAATTTGAAATTCGAAGTCATTTTGTGGATACTTCTACATCGAATAGGATACTACGACTTTGAATTTACTTCGACTTCGATTCTAAGTAAAAATCGTTTGAATATTCGACCATTCGATAATCAAAGTACTATCTCTTTAAAAAACGTCGACTTTAATATCAAATTAAACCTGCCGAAGTGCTATGTTAGCCTATGGAGACCTTCTACAACATTTTTCTAAGTCTTTACACATCGAATAAAAATCCTTCGATCGATCGCTAAAATCTTTTTTTATTCGACCGCAGGATTGCCAAATTTGTTGAAAAAACTTCGAATTCGATATTCGAATTTGAAGTTTTTTAATTTGATGGTCGAATTTCGAATTTTTTTGTACTTCAAAATTCGACCCTTGATAAATCTGCCCCTTAGTGATGGGTAAAGCTATGGCGTTTCGCTTTGCCGAAAAAATTGTGAATTTATTGTGAAACATCAAAAAATTCACTAAATGTATCTCAATGGGCGTCAAAATAATTTTGACACACGACAATCTGACGTGAGCGACAATTTTTATACGCTCGTCTATTTTGTCCAAACGCATTAAAGTCACTGGTCATCTGAATAATTTTGCGCACAACAAATTTTTTTTGTCACGTGGATTTTTCATGCACAATTTTTTGTCGCAGTTTTACTAATTTTACTAATTTATTCGAAGGCAGCAAAACATGGCAATTCCCTGTGAATCCATGCCTGGCGAATTTATTAGCCCATCACTATTCACACTCTTTCTGTATGTAGAGATGTACATCTCAACATTTTCTGCTGCAAACTCCGATCAAATCCGCTTGGGGTTTTACGCTTATTTATTATTATATTTTCCCAAAAATTTGCTTTGCAGGAAAAAGATCCAATTTTCACATCAAAAAAGCGTTGTTTAAAAATCTGTTTATTTGTGCATATATCTCTCAATAAAAGCAGACTTGAATTAAAAAATCATTGGGACTTCTCCCATTGACTTATATGATACTCGAACGGTCTGAGATGCCGGATTTTCTGATTCAGACTTTTCCATCCTTGGGGGTTTAATACATTTTGAAATATTCGTGATTTTTTTAAAAGTCCGATTTTATAAAAAAACATCACAAATTTTTCGGGATTTTTGAATTCGGAGTTTAATACATAATCCCCTAAACTTCAGTCAGGTAGACTTTCAATCAATGTTTATTCATAAGCCCATATTTCCAAGTTCCAATGGCCTAAAGCTTTGGTTCAGCCTAGTTTGGCTCACTCCATAGATTACTGAACTGGGTAATCATCTATCATGGGACAACCTGTACAAACAAAAAAAAAAGATCTGTATTTCTGCTATATATAGGGAATTATCTATCCAGAATTGTATAATTTAAGGTTACATTCCATGACCACATAAGGGTACAATTGCTTTTATACAGGTCATAGAAGTCCGAGGTGACGTCCTCATGTTACAATGGGCGGTACATTATTCATTATAATACAAATGTTTCGAGGAATCATGTGATACAAATTACATGGCTAAGCTCTGGTTTTAACTGAAGACATCACTAAGCATTGTTTATTGGATAGGATACAAGGGTATTTGTATAAACACTGGATCTATACATTGAAGTCTGAAATTAGAGCTCGCCACAGTAAAATTCCACCACCCTTTAGTCATTCCTATAGGATTATTAGAGGTGTATTTATCAATGGGTGAAAGTGGTGGAAATTTAGAAAACAATGAGATAAATTCAGACTTTGATAAATGGCCCTCTTCTGTGGTACATGGAGGCCTATTTATCAACTGTCTAATTTGAGTGGTTTTTGAAACTGCGACTAAACTAGCATTCTCTAAAACCATGAAATGTATTTAAAAATTCCCAATGAAAAAGCACAAATTGGAGAAGTTTCTGAAAATTTGAGAAAACCAGGACGTTTCTGTATTGTCCCACAGTAACTGACAACTTTTTTGTATTATTGCACGAAAGCGACAAAAAAGCCTCTAAAACCCTGAATCAAAGAAAGATCTTCCAGTTGTAAAAGGGACATCTGCCATTGACTTCTACATGGTTTTGACAAGTTGTAGCTGGAGTATTTTTGTATTCGGAATTGTCTCCGTTTTCGCTGAAATATAAATCCCAAAAAAGTTCACAACTTTTTCAGGATTTCATTCAAAAAGACTGTGTCACGTTCAGCACCCTATATCCAGAACCCAAGCTAAGCTCCCTGGTCACGGCTCTCACTTCTGCCTATAACCGCTGCCTTTCACCTCGGGAGGAGCCCTCGGCAAATCGGATGCTGCCAGGTCTTATTTGAGAGAGGAGCAAAGCTAACGGTTCTGGACAAGCAAAGGGGCACGATTGTCTCACCAGGATACTGGAAGGAAGAACACCAAAAGGAACAGGCAGGCCGGGCCAGCACAAGCAGATAATCGTCAGACAGGCCGGAATCAGGATAGGAGAACGTAGATTAGTCAGTGGACAGGCAAAGGTCGGATTGGAGAGGTCAGAGTAGTCACAAGCAGGCTAGGATCAGGATCTGAGAAGTCGGAGTAATCAGGCAGGCAAAGGTCAGGATTGGAGAGATCAGAATAGACGAGTAGGCAAGCAAGAGTCAAACCAGTAATATCAGCAAGAAAACACAAAGGCAAGGCACCTAGGAACTTTACAAATTGAACCTAACAACGGGCAGTGTTTTTTTTACAACAAGGCCCCTTTAAATACTTTGAATATCGCGCCCTTGCACGATGATGTCATCACGCCGGTGCATAAAACCCAGAAGTGCCAGCGGCATGCGCCATAGGGAAGCTGGCACAGCAAAGGAAAGGACGCACGTGGCGGGCGTACCCGCCTGAGCCGCGGTAGGGGACCCGGCCGCCCACTAGACCACCAGGGTGAGTCCATACCGACTGCGGGAAAATGCTGGGGCTTAATACAACGCCCCCTTAGTTCTGTAATATCTGTGTACATATTTTGTTCATTTATAATAAGATAACATATTGTTCCTTTTCTGAAGCATGCGGAAAAGCAGGATTTACTGCAAAGCAGAGTTTTTGTACAGTTGATTTGCTGCCTCCTTTATCAAGCAGTGAAAAAAAGCTCATTAAATTGGCTTGCTATTGTACTCAGCATAACCTAGGGTGCAGTGAAAGACTTGATTAATGGGGTTATACCTTATAGGAGTGATTTTTCTGTGAAATGCTCTGCTGATTTATCTTTTGCAATCTGCCAGCATGTAAGTATCAGGCGGTTACTGTTTTCAATCAATTACGTCATGCAAAGTGTAAATCAGGGATTATTATTGTCATTTAAAACTGGGGTCATCATGTGGGGATAAATGTAAGCCTTTGATAAATGTGACACACGCAGATACATATCAGCAAGGTACATACAGTAGGTTTTGCTTTATTTTTATTCCTTCATAATATCCCCATGTTTTGATAGCAATGAAAAGCACTTTGGTAAAGTTGAAGTCCATTTAGAAAAGTGAGGTATAAAGTGATATTGACAGCGGGCACTGAAGGGCTTTGTGCACAGAGCTCCCTACCCGACCCCTGCCCTCCTGCCCACTCCCCACCTCCTAACCGCTCCCACCTCCCAACTGGCTACTCCATGCCTCCCACACCCCCGTCTCACTGTCTGCATACTCCTTTCTGATCGCTGGTAAGAGGGGTGAATTATTTAGCGCTATAGAGGAAGCTGGGCCCCCCTGCGATTGTGGGGTCTGCCTATAGTTACACCACTAGATATTGGATTGACATAATTAATTTTGTCCTGACAAAATTGTAGGGATGTACAAAGTCCAAAGTTTTGGCCATATACAGAATCCTACAGAAACATTTGCTTGAATTCCAAATGGGATCCTGGATTTTATACTTCCCTAGTAGGACACTGCCTTTTCCTTTACCAGACAGGCCTGGCAAGTTACAACTCCCTGTATCTCCCAGTAGAGCATGTGATACATAGGACGTTCTATATTGGAAGGGTTTCCACACAGACTTCACACACACCTTCAGCGGTTATTGAAACATAGTTGAATGTTTATTAGCTGGAACTGTACAACAGTCTATCAGATGTTTAAAGATGGTATATAGTATATTCTCCTCTCAGTATTCAATACATTTACTTCATTGATGTTTTTTTAGTTAAAGCTACTAGTTACAGCAGAAATAATGATTAACAAATGCCCAATCCCCAAAGTATGAGTGCCTCACAATGGGGCTTCTTTTGGTATCTCTATCCCCAAGCCTATCAATTGAGTCTGACTTCTTCACTAGCTACCGTTTACATAAAATCTCCCACTAACTAGTCCCACCCTCTTCTCCTATTGAAGCTTCCCCCATTCTGCACCATCTGTCCCCTCTAGCAAGTGCGCTTCAAAGATACAGAATCTTCTGCTCTCTCCACTTTTAAAAACTAGGCAATTCCTGACTTTCCTAGCCAGTAAGAAACTCCCAGGGCTTGCGTTAACTGCCTTAAGGGGGACCTGTCCCCTAGACATAAAAACTGTATTATAAAAGTCCATTAATGAAACATGAAACCCAATTTTGTTTTGTCAGTAAAACATCCATGCCTGTTATAAACTTTTTAAAAAGTGTTGACTGTCAATCACATATTGTCAGCCCCTCCTCTATGCCTTAGGCATTACTTCCACTTTCTATTCAGTACTTCCTAGATGTCACTTCACTCCCCCAATTCCCCTTCTCTTCTAACATGTAACTGTGTAGCCAGTGCATGAGCAAGAGTATTAGGCCCCCCCATTATGGCACATAAACAAGATGTTGGCATTATGTAAAGATTCAGTGTCTACAATCTGACACCTGCTTGCTAGCTGTGATTGTGAATTCCAAGACAAGATTTAAATAATTTTTTATAATGTGAATAAAGTTTATTTTGCCTAGCTTTGGGAATTATTTATTAAGGTGACAGGTCACATTTAAGATGCAACACAGATTGTGCCAGTTTTTTATATTTTGTGCCTTGCCCTGCACTTTTTTTTCTACAAGGGGGTTTATTTGGAGTAATTATTATGCTCGGGCACTAGACGATAGTGTAGGGTTAATTTAAAGGAGAATGAAAGGCATGTTATACTTTGGGGTGCCAAAAGTTAGGCACCTCCAAGTAATTATATTTACTGACCTGAAACCCCGGCCGGTCCTCCTATCAGCAGAAAACTGCACTGGCCCGGAGTTCATCCAATGAGCACCACGGATCGATTGTCTTCTTTTTTTTTTTCGTGCGGCTGTGCATGCTCATTAGAGCAAAAAGCCAAACTTCATTGAAAAAGTCGCCTATTTTGTTCTACTGCACATGCGTCTGCCCCGGGAAATGTAAAGATAGAAGAAGCCAGAAGAGGATCACTCCGTGGTGCTCCCTGGAAAAACCCCGGGCCGGTGCCGTTTTCTCCATCCCATGGTGTCGGGTAAGTAGATACAATCAATCGGGTTACCTAACACATAAAAATGCTTGTCCTTCTCCTTTAAGAAGTGAATGGCAAAGCTTGTGTCAACCGTGTAAAGTCAAATGTGTTGACAGGTTCCCATGAGTGACATTTGTGGCTGGTGACAAGAATGGGTTTCACTCACAAAGGCTGTTTCTGATGATTGTGTCACGTTAAGGGATCTTCATGGCCAGAACGTAATAACAGCTCTACTTAATGCTCTGACCTTTACCATATCATGAGATATTAGTTTCACTGAAGAACCTGTCAGCAGTTTTTTTTATGATATGCCAGAACAGTGATTTTGGAAATTAACAAATTCTTGTGTCAGGCAGATTTTATAATACAGTCAGCTAAATAAACAATTTTAAATTAATGACATGTCCCTTTATAACCTTAGAAAGCTTCCCAGCTTGGCATAAAACGGTACGAATAATGCCCTAGAAGAATTTGTAAACGTGACTGTTCCCAGTCCCTGATTTATCATCTCTGTAGCTCGGGTGTTGATGCTGGTGGTAAGCGCTGTGCTAGATTATGGCTGATTAATAATAGAGTAATAATAACTGTCAAGCTTTTTCAGTTGAAGCCCCCCTTGTAGGTGAGTGTTCCAGCTAGTTCATAACAGCTATATAAATAACATTGGAATACAGGTATGGGACCTGAATGTTCGGGACCTGGGGCTTTCCGCATAACAGATCTTTCCGTAATTTGGATCTTCATCCCTTAAGTCTACTAGAAAATAATATAAACATTAAATAAACCCAATAGACTGGTTTTGCTTCCAATAAGGATTAATTATATCTTAGTTGGGATCAAGTACAAGATACTGTTTTATTATTACAGAGAAAAAGGAATCCTTTTTAAAAATGTGGATTATTTGGATAAAATGGAGTCTATAGGAGACAGCCTTCTGTAAATTCGAATCATTCTAGAAAACAGACCCCATACCTGCATATGTCATTCACTTATAATTCGAATAGGTATAATAGAAATTGACTTTTTATATGTGCCACTTAAAGTGATCTCTCTCTCCCATGGGTGCTGCTTTGAGATATTGTTGGTAAAAAAAAATCATATCCTTACATTTAAAAAAATAAATGTTTAGTTAATTTGTGCTTGAAAAGGGTTTTTCCTTTTGCTCGCAAAGTGGCAGTTCTTTTATAAATTCCTAGGTTGGGTTAAGAGAGCATTTTAAAATGTTAGGCAGAAAAGAAAGTAAATATATGACCGTATCATTTTAACTAGAGAATATAGTAAAGGCAGCAGAAAATATTTGACTTTTTTGTCACATGCTAAATCTTTTAAGTTCTTTAAAAGAATGATGTTCAGGACTACAATTCATTTAATTTAGAACAGTCCTTGTTTAATGTTTGCTGCTATCTCCATTAGAAAAAGTATTAGTTGACCCCACATCATTCTTTCATTAAGGGGGTTATTTATCAAAATCCAGATTTTTTAGATAAAAAAAAAAAGTCTGACCAAACTAGAATCCACAATTTGACCTTATTTATTATTTAAAAAGCACAGATTAATCGATTCAGGGAAAAACCACAAAAAAAACGTATGGAAAAATCATATTGTGTATCGAGTTTTTTTCCTGAATCCTACAATTTTTCTGGCTTTTTCCTAAAAAAAAAAGCCCAAAAAGTCCTAAATCGTCGAATTTAGGGGTAATTCTGGCGCAGACCACAGAAACTTCCAAATAGGATAGGGACCTCTCCCATTGACTTATATACAGCCTTGGCAGGTCTGAGATGACGGATTTTCAGATTAGGGCTTTAAAAAATCTCAAAAAATGGAGGGTTTTTTTCCACTAAAAATTCAGATTTTATAGTAGAAAAAACTTTTTTGAGTTTTTACCATTTTGACTTTAATAAATAATCCCCTAAATGTTGTCAGTTTCTTGTCTTAGAGCAAATAGAGAAAAGTTTTTGGATAACATAGAATCCATAGGAGACATCCTAGCAGGTTACGGGTTTCTGGATAACGTATCCCAAACCTGTACTGTCTGTATGAATTGCCAGAAGCAAAGAATATAAAAACAGCAATGGCGACACAGTGAGATGAATGTCAGATACACAAGCCTATGACTACATAGTAACATAGTAAGTAAGGTTGAAAAAAGACACGTCCATCGAGTTCAACCTTTTTTTTTTTTTTTTTTTTTTTTATTAACTACCTATCTGCCAGTTGATCCAGAGGAAGGCAAAAAACCCATCTGAAGCCTCTCCAATTTGCCTTAGAGGGGGAAAAATTCCTTCCTGACTCTAAAATGGCAATCGGACTAGTCCCTGGATCAACTTGGACTATGAGCTATCTCCCATAACCCTGTATTCCCTCACTTGCTAAACACCATCCCCTTCTTAAAGCTATCAAATGTATCAGCCAGTACAACTGATTCAGTGAGAGAATTCCACATCTTCACAGCTCTCACTGTAAAAAACCCCTTCCGAATATTTAGGCAGAACCTCTTTTCTTCTAATCGGAATGGGTGACCTCGTGTCAGCTGGAAAGACCTACTGGTAAATAAAGCATTAGAGAGATTGTTATATGATCCCCTTATATATTTATACATAGTCATCATATCACCCCTTAAGCGCCTCTTCTCCAGCGTGAACATCCACAATTTGGCCAGTCTTTCCTCATAGCTAAGATTTTCAATACCTTTTACCAGCTTAGTTGCCCTTCTCTGTACCCTCTCTAATACAATAATGTCCTGTTTGAGTGATGGAGACCAAAACTGTACGGCATATTCTAGATGGGGCCTTACAAGTGCTCTATACAGTGGAAGAATGACCCCCTCCTCCCGTGACTCTATGCCCCTTTTAATACAGCTCAAGACCTTATTTGCCCTTGATGCTGCTGACTGGCATTGCTTGCTACAGCCAAGTTTATCATCTACAAGGACTCCAACGTCCTTTTCCATAATGGATTTGCCTAGTGCAGTCCCATTAAGGGTATAAGTGGATATTTTTACATCCCAGGTGCATGACTTTACATTTATCAACATTGAATCTCATTTGCCACTTAGCTGCCCAGATTGCCAGTTTGTCAAGATCATGTTGCAAGTGCCGCATCCTGGATGGAATTAATTGGGCTGGATAATTTTGTGTCATCTGCAAATACTGATACATTACTTACAACACCCTCCCCTAAGTCATTAATGAACAAGTTAAATAAAAGTGGACCCAATACTGAGCCCTGGGGGACCCCACTAAGAACCTTACTCCAAGTAGAGAATGTCCCATTAACAACCACCCTCTGTACCCGATCCTGTAGCCAGTTTCCTATCCACGTGCAAACAACTTCATTAAGCCCAACAGACCTTAGTTTAGAAAGCAGTCGTTTGTGGGGCACAGTATCAAACGCTTTGGCAAAATCCAAATAGATCACATCTACTGCCCCCCCACTATCCAGAATCTTACTTACCACATCATAAAATGCAATCAAATTCATCTGACATGACCTATCCTTCATAAAGCCATGCTGATTGTTGCTCATAATGCCATTCATTAGGACAAAATTTTGAATGTGATCCCTTAACAAGCCTTCAAATAATTTGCCCACCACAGATGTCAAGCTTACTGGCCTATAATTGCCAGGCTGAGATCGTAATCCCTTTTTAAATATTGGAATAACATCAGCTTTTCTCCAATCCATAGGCACCATACCAGATGACAGTGAATCTGAGAAAATCAGAAATAAGGGCTGGTCTAAAACTGAACTAAGCTCTCTTAGAACCCGGGGGTGTATGCCATCAGGCCCTGGAGCCTTGTTTACATTAATTTTTATTAAAGCTTTTTGAATCATATCCTGAGTCAGCCACTGACTAGATTGAGCTGAACCATTCGTGCAGTTATTAAGTGAGCCTGTGAACCCAGACTCCTCTATTGTATACACTGAAGAAAAGAACTGATTTAACACATTTGCCTTATCTGTATCTGTTGCAACCATACTGGTACCATTTTTTAATGGAGCAACACTCTCAACCTGCATCTTTTTACTATTAATATATTTAAAAAACTTTTTAGGGTTAGTTTTCACCTCCACCGCAATTAACTCTTCATTTCTTTTCTTAGCCTTCCGGATTGCTGATTTACAACATTTATTACAGTGTTTATATTCATTAAATGCAGCTTCTGTCCCTACAGATTTGTAGTTTTTAAATGCCTTTCTCGTTTTTCCCATTAACTTCTTTACCTCTGTATTAAGCCACACAGGATGATTCTTAGAGCTCCTATGTTTAGTCCTTAAGGGAATAAATTGAGAACAGTAATGATTTAATATCATTTTAAAGGACAACCATTTCTGTTCTGTGTTTTTAGCTGAAAACCTAATGCCCCAATCAATGCTCTGTAGGGCAGCCCTCAAGGCACTAAAATTAGCTTTTGCAAAATTCATGGTTTTTGTTGCCCCAGTATATTTTTGTTTTTTGCACCAGACATAAGTGTCCTAGTGACACAAAACGCGTTAGGCATGAGATGATTATATAAAATAAAAACTTTCAAATATTTTTACCTAATATTAGTCTGATCTATGCCTGACCTACCATAGTGCCTGGCTCCAACATTTTGTTTATCTATATACGGATTGTCCGCTCCCTTGGGCTGAGGGGCAGGAGCACCTGGGCCACCTGTTCAAATTGTTCAGTTATTTCACTGGCAAAGTTTTTATGCTTAAATATATTTGTTTTGTACACTGCCCACCATGTCCATATAGGGTTGTTGTACATTTAAAATACTGTCAGCCTCAATATCTTTTTCATACAGACTCATTTTTAGTGATGGCGAATCTTTGAAAAATTTGCGACTTTACCAAGAAATTCACTAAACTGCAAAAAAATTAGCGAAATGCATTGATCTCAATGGGTTTCAAAATGTTGACGCGCATCAACTTTGATGAACGTTTGCGAGCGACAATTTTTTATATGCGCGACTATTCGGTCCAAATGCATTAAAGACAATGTCCGTCCGAATAATTTTGAAGCGCAACAATTTTATGCGCGACAATTATTTTTTGACTCGCCAGGTTTTTCACCGCCGAATTTTCGCTGCAGTTTTGCAAATTAATTCACCTGAACCGAAACATGGGAATTCGTCGCAAATCGGACGCCCATCACTACTCATATGTACAACTCAATGCCTGAACACTTCTGAGACGGTTCTGATGAGACAATCATGCCTTTTAATGTCAAGGATGTGTTCCTCTCTTTCTGCATTATTTAGTTTCCCTTCTCAGTCACAGGTATTATATCTATTAAGCACATTCTTGGTTGAGCCCAGAGAATACAAATGAAGAAATAAGGCTCTGAGAGACCCAGATGGTGTTATACATTCAAAGCAAAAGTGACAGGTGTGCTACGTTCTGAGCAAAGCTATTAAATGCTATCTCCGCATCCCATTCATCAAATGAGCTAAGTGATACAAGTGCAGACTCATTTACATGTGTAAAATATTGATCAATCAGGATTCTTTGCACATGTTTACAGAAAATTCGAAACCAATTTGCCATAGCGCGAGATGTGGACATTATTTTCAGCGTATCTCTAGCTTATTGTGGATTCCTGGTACAAACGTAGAAGGTTCACTGATGAGTATGTAGAGTCATGTTACATTTCATTCATCAATAACATAAGTATTTGTTGTGATCTGCATTTTAAGTCATAATAACGTATTGGATGGCAATTGTGACTTCCATAGCAAGGCAGGTTTGCTAACAGCTCCTACCTAAACATAAACATTACATGAATTGTAATCTTAGATAAAAAAAACATAGCTGTATTGAGCATCAATCATAATCACCAAAACAAGGCAATGGGCATCAGACAGGACCAATACAAATTCTCTCTTTCACAGAACATTACAAATTAATATGGCCAGAAGAACAGAAAAAAAGATACTTTCAGGGTTGGATACAGGGATTATGACTTAGATAGTAGCATTCCAGTTACTCCTTACTATTGATACCAATATACTAAAGGATCTCACTCCATATACTGATTTGGGCTCACGAGGTGGTCAGTATATAGAGTGGCTAGCTATCACAATGCTTGGGGTTTATATATAGTGAATAACACACCCCCTATTGTAAAATATAAGGATAGTATAAGTCACAGAGGAGTTTCATGACCATATTCAAGTCATGGAACTACAAGGTTACTTCTAATATCCTCATATTTTCCAACAAGGGGTACTTGATGTATTATAACACACAAGTGACTATAATGACATATCCTCATATTTTCCAACAAGGGGTACTTGATGTATTATAACACACAAGTGACTATAATGACATCATGAAGCCCTGTTTTTAACTGATGACATCACTAAGAGCCGTTTATAAGGAAATAATCTATTTATATCCCTAGATATTCCTGAAATCTGATTTTGGATTTGGCCGAACCCCCGAATCCTTCGTGAAAGATTTGGCCAAATACCGAACCTAATCTGAATCCTAATTTGCATATACAAATTAGGAGTGGGAAGGGAAAATCATTTTTTACTTCATTGTTTTGTGTCAAAAAGTCACATGATTTCCCTCCGAGCCCTAATTTGCATATGCAAATTCAGATTCGGTTTATCCAGGCAGAAGGATTAGACTGAATCTGAATCCTGCTGAAAAAGGCCGAATCCTGGCCGAATCCCGAACCGAATCCTGGATTCGGTGCATCCCTACATGTGACAAAAATGACATCACTAAGCTCCGTTTATGATAACATCACTAAGAAATCAACGAAATCCATGAGTGGTTAGATGGAGCTTTTCCACCAACATAATAAATGCCAATACTGCCTTTATAAAATAAATATAAATACAAATATAATATATACATATTATATTAGTATTTTCCAACAATGGGTACTTCATTTATTATTATACACAAGTTATAGTGTCATGTGACAAAAATGACATCACTAAGCTCCGTTTATGATAACATCACTAAGAAAGCAACGAAATCCATGAGTGGTTAGATGGAGCTTTTCCACCAACATAATAAATGTCAATACTGCCTTTATAAAAGTTTTTGGTTATAACTGCAATGCCAAGTTTAAACACTTATTTCTTTTTTTTTTCTAGGTAAAATTACAAGCGCTCAGACTTCTACACATTGCATTTCAGCAGCCTCCTCGTCTTTAATATTACTTCTGGCTTTGGTGATTCCCAGAACATTATTGTGAAGAAGACAAGCAGTTCTTTTGCTTTGATGATTATTTGTATTGACTACAAGCTAGACGTTTCTAATACATGAAGGCAATCGAACCCTGGACCTATTCTTCAATAAGATACCCAAAGACTAAGTGGAAAAGACTTTGAGGAGCGAGGCAAAATGATTTCTCATTTTTACCTTTAAGGATTATTTTGTATAAATGGACCGGTTTGCGAATAGTTCGTCCTTCAGAAGCTTCTGTAAGGGAAAAGTGCAGTGACTTTAGTTTAAAAGCTCTGGATTTCCTTCTATGCGATTTATTCTTTTTGGTAACCTGAGTGTGTTTTGTTTCTTTTGTTCAAGCAGTGATGTTCAGTACACATATAAACTGAGAAGGTATGAGCTACAGTACATGGTGGGTATGTTTGCTCCTAATCTTAAATGCCAATTCACTGCTCTGTCTAATATACAAGATTAAACAACAATGGCTATATAGCTATGGCACTTTACTGCTTTACCATTTCACGGATATTAAGAGGCCTGTGAAACAGAATCATTATGATTTGGGAAATTAGCAATTGTTTTCAGAAAATGATATGATATTTGGAGACGACTAAAATCATTTTTCTTACAGCAAGAAAAGAAAATTATCAGTATTTATGGTCAATAAAACAGCTGTTTGAAAGTATAGTCATATTTAAATTATTTATTTAAAAGCTTAAATGTATTTATTTATTTAATAATGTATTTTTTGGATAATCTTGAACAGTGGCGATATTTCTCACTTTGTTATGTTTATGGGCGAGGGATTAAAGTGCCACAAATTGGACTCAGCACTTCCCCCCCTATAGAAATTAGTGCCGACTCCTGGAATTAATGCATCCCTGTTATCTAACTTTATATTAGAAAATATTTTATGTTGTAGTGTCAACAAAGAAATATACCTTTGTCTAAGACTTTATGGGGACAATGTAATTAAAGTCGCAAAGAGCAAAACAATTCGCACCAATAAGAATAAAAATCCACATCTTGCAATGTAATATTGTTCCTTAAACTGTTATTGCATTGTGAATTTTAATTGTGCTTTGCGAATTTTAATTGTGCACTCTTCAGAAGTGCTAGAAGGTGTCGTAATCTTTTGGAGCAAACATAACAATTTACTGTGTATTGGCGCAAACTATAAAATTACCTTTCGTATTGCAAATAGTTTTTCCGTTACCGACTTTTATTACATTCTCCCGTATGACTGCCATGTCCATGGCCAGACATCATTACCTTATTGAAGTTATTGAAGTGTGATCCCATTAAGTCAATAATTAAATTCAAGCAGTGGGCTACAATGTAAAATAGAGGTTCCATTCTTTTTTATATTCAGGTCCCCAAAGTTTGCTGCAACATATGCTCAGATCACCCTTAGAATAACTATGGCAACACTTGCCAGGTGCGCTCCACCAATGAGGCGAGCTCAGCCTCTCGCCTAAGGCGGCAGCGCCAGATAAGTTTCCAGGGGCGGCAAAAAGCCGCTCCTGTAACTTTAAAGAGCCGAATTTCCGGTTTTGAAACCGGAAATTCAGCTTTACTAGTGCGAGAGAGCGCGGGTGCACTCTCCGCACTAATGTTCCTGCGAGGGGAGGCGCAGCATTTAAGGAGCCGCCTCATGCGGTGTCTTCATTAGAATCGGCGCTGACACTTGCTCACAATATTCACCCAGTTATGATTGTGGAAATATCTGTAACAGCAAATAAAGCCTCACCCTGAATTTCACCCCAATAGGCCTTAAGGCTCCACCCTCATCTAGTGCTTTGACTCCCCTAATGGTGCCTGCCCAAGAGTTTGAGAACGTCTCTGATGGTAGTTTATAGTGGCGATGCATGGGAGTTAGTTGCTCTACAACAGAATTTCTTTAAAAAGCTAAATACGTCATACGTGGTGTTTGTTTTTGTTTTTAATTTTAAAAGTTTAAACATTTAAAAGATGAGCCACTTAACTATGGAAAATATACCTGATAATTAATACATCTGAAAAACAGAAAATAAATATTTGCAGTTTTAATCAAAAAATCACTCACTGTAAATATTTTGGTTGTCTCATAAGTGATATAGTTACATTACCTGACTAATTTTACGTCTCCTCTATTTCAACAGAATAATTAGTTTCTCCTTTTCTTCTCAATTGTATTGATTTTGCATGTGCTGACTTGTCTGCAGTTTTTATCTTAGCTTCTGTCTTTAGAAAGTATTTGGGTAAGCACAGACTAAGGGGAGTGTGCTCCAATAGTGTCCAAAATTGGTATCTTGGAAGTATATTTTTCAACTGAACTGACAAGTAGATTTTCATGCCATTTTGGGGTCAAGTATCTTTTTCTAGTCCAATATATTTGAGCATCCCCTTTAGCTTTTCAAGGGTATAATTTAAAAGTGTTCTCATCAAAAGCTATAACAGTATAAAGAAAAAAATCTCTTCACTTTTTTACTTATACTTGCCTTGACATTAATATCTTTATTTCATCTGTATTTAATAACTGATAAATTCATTTCTTTTTATAACCAATTATTATTTCCATGCGCTATATTATGTCCTTTATGAAACCAATTGCCATGGTAGAGATCCTGAAGACACTTAGGAGCAAATTTACAAGTGGTTAAACTGGAGAATCCAGAAGTATTCCCAACAGTTTCATATTTTTTTTTTTAATTTTTGAACAATTGTCTGACAATTAGTAAAATTGTCCAGGTAAGGAAAAGTTAAGTATCTAGCAAAGTGGAACAATGTCTTGTTTCATCAGAACTTGATCATTGACCAAACAGTGATCATTACATTAAGGGCCTTTTTTATCAAAATCCAAATTTTTCTGACTATTTAAAAAAGTCCAACCAAACTAGAATCCACAATTAGACATTATTAATTATTAAAAAAGCACGATTTAATCGGGGAAAACAGGAAAAAATAGAGTAAAAATCTAAATCACTCAATTATTTTCAGGCTTTTTCCTGAAAAGGATTTTTAGGCTAATACCAGCGCGGACCACACAAACTTCCAAATAGGATATGGACCTCTCCTATTGACTTATATACAACCTCGGTAGGTCTGAGATGCTGGATTTTCAGATTCTGACTTTTTCCATTCTCGTGGTACGAATCTCGAAAAAATTCTAGGCTTTTTTTCACTACCATTTCCAATTTTATAGTAAGAAAAATTCAAATCTTTTCGAGTTTTTGGCATTCAGACTTTAAGAAATAGCCCCCTAAATGTAAATAAGCTTTCTGAGTACTCTTTTAAAGTCACTAAAAATAATATTCTGCATTTTTCTTATGGGTAAAGCTCCAGGTATGAAAAGCTTTATCGATGATTATTTACTAATCCCCAAATGACTTGAGTCTATTCTCTAACATTCTTTTTTGAAAATAGCCTAAAGTGATCAAACCATATGAACTGTAACCAGTTAGTGATGTCACTGCTCACATCATACTCACTCATAATTGGTTAGCTCAGGTGTCCTTATTAGGAATGTTTCTGTGGAGGGAGAAATAAGCATCAGTGAAATAAATTGTTCTGCCTGATATCAGAGAATGGCAAATACAGGTATGGGATATATTATATGAAATGCTTGGGACCTGGGAGTTTTTTGTATAAAGGGAGTTTTTGCAATTTGGCTTTCTATAACTTTAGGGGGTTATTTATTAAAGTTCGATTATTTTTCTGGTTGGACTTTTAAAAGGGGAATCTACCATTTTTTTCTTAGAAAAAAAATTGAATATTTTTCTGATGGTGTTAAAAGTCAGAATAAAAAAGTACTCCAACTCAGACCTGGCGAGTTAATTTAAAAGTCAATGGCAGATGTCTCATTGATATCCTATTCTGTGCTGGGTTTCATTCAATAATCTGAAGATTTCAAGGTTTTCGGCCGTCAAATCAGAAAAAGTCGCAGTTTACAAAAGTAAAATTGTATATAGCTGAATCTTTTTCTCTTTAGAAGACATGTAGAGGTGAATATCTGACACTGACTATGGTGGAAATGCTACACGTATGTTCTTGCCATGTCTTCAACTATGAGAATAGATCATACACAGTGCACATTCTCTGTTTGGAGTAAGAGAGCCGTGCTGGGTGTGGCAAAGCAGACCTTGGGCTTAAGTCTAATCAAAATAATCTATCTCCTTGTGATTTGGGATATCTCACTATGTATTTTTATAGAAGTTAAATGAAGACGCAGTAATTTAGATTTGTTTGGGAAAAAACAAACATATTTTAAAAAGTCTTTAAAAATAATAAAACATAATATTTATAACATTTTATGGTAAAAAGTTATATTTTAAAGGAAATAATTAGTATGACTATTATAGAATCTATCACAAGTGTCACAATAGCAGTCAAAACCTTTATTTTAAGAGCAGATTAAGGATATTCTATGTTCCTATTATTTAGATGTATAATTCCTATAGAGTATTTGAAGAACGTATGGACAGACTTTTGGAGTAAGAGATACTCCATACCTTCAGAAAAAACACATCCAACAAATCCACACATTTAATAAAGCTGTAATGTCACGTGGTGTATACTTCTGAATAAGTCCAATTAAGAATGTGTCACAGTTCTTAGGTTTTGCCAGAACCCTTTGTTTTTGAGCTTATCGGAGCTTCAGTACTTAGAAATGTCCAAGTGATGTCTATCTGCAATGAGAACAAAGTATGTTTGCATTTAACAAATTCTTTGAGAACAAACATGTTTCAATGTTTAACGTACAAATATGCCACATGCTGAATAATATATTTTGTAAAAAGATGTCCTTATTATTTTTGTAGCCACCTGAAGTCTAAAGGGAAGTGTTGTTTAATGGGACAACTTCATAAAACAGAGCTTTCAAACTATGCCCTGCTAGTGGCCCCTATGTGGACTGGCAGACTACAGGAGGCTTTTTTTGGCAGTACACCTGGTTTTTATGCAACCAAAAGTTGAATACAATCCTGGAATTCAAAAATAAGCACCTGCTTTGAGACCACTAGGAGCAACATCCAAGGGGTTGGGGAGTAACATGTTGCTCACGAGCTACTGGTTAGGGATCACTGATCTAAAGTATGGTACTTATTAGGCTGGGTGTAGTGAAGGAGCCTACATTTAACACACACTGTACTAAGTTTTCATAGATTTGGTCAGAAGGTTTTAATATCACAGCATAAGCAATGGTTCTCTTCCATTTATTTTGTTAAAAAGAGCCATATTCGACCTTTGCCAAGAAAAACCCTCTGTATGATGCAGCTGTCCCAATCTGGAGAGCCAAAGGTTGCCTGTCCCTGAGAGATTGGTTCTACAGTAGAATGGAAAGAGGAGAAAAGGACTTATTGGGCATTTATGGCCTTTACCCTAAAATCAAATTACCAAGATTCTTTTTTGTTTAGTTCAACCTCCCTTTCTTGTCCACAATGATGTCAGCATTTCAGATATAAAAGCATATTGTCATAGCAGACATCCAGTTGTAGATTCAATATAATAACTAGAATTGTAAAGTCTTTACAGATATTATGCTAATTAGATATTTTTAAAGGGACACTGACAGTTTCATATTTAACAGAGGAATTGTATGCCTTCAGACTATGCCCTGCTCCTTTACCTACCACACTTCACCCTCCATACTGTATACCTTAGTGTGTGAACTTCAGTCCTCTGGCTTGTACCACCATTTATCTATAGATAAACTTGTGGGCTTCTGTAGATAGCTAGGACAACAAATAGGCATTTTGCCAGGCAAAGTCCCACACTCCACTCCTGGTGGACACAGAGTCTCAGTCCCTTTTCCCCCAAAGAGCTCTTAAGTTTCCCAGGTAGCACTACCTGCACTGTACAGAAACACATGCTGGATCTGTTCTTTCTGTACTCTCCCTTGGGCACAACTCACCCGGGGTTTCACTCAGATGGACATGCTCCTCCAGAGCTGCTACAGGCACCCACAGTGATGAAATCCTTCAGCCATGCACATGCAGCTTACTTTGAATCTTCAGGTTACTGCTCCCAACATTATCAACAGTGTGAGCACGAGAACCCCCTTTACTCCTCACAGCTCCCAGCTCTCTCTATAGTGTGAGCACACAAAGCCCTCCTCTGCTGAACTACAGCTCCCAGCACTCTCCATCGTGCAAACACATAAAAAGTCCATCCAAGCTCTAAACCTGCATGGTTGAGCTTACCATGCTTTGGAGTACCCTACCCCAAGCCCACAGGGCTATCAAACTCCTTTTAGCCCCTACATGTTGCAGCACCTCTAATCACTCTCTCCTCAATGAGACAGAAATCAGCAATTGCCGTGTAAGCAAATGGCACAGTAGTGACACCTTGTGACATCCTCTGGTATCTGCCAGACACACTGCACAGGGACAAGGGCTCCTGCTCCTCCATTCACTCTTAAGTTTAACCTGTAGCTGGACAGGCAGGGGATTTCCCATCATGTGGTACTCATATTAAGGAACAGAGGGGGATTAACCCTCTGGATCCCTACACTATGCCAATTGATATTTTCATGAATAAATGGAAGAAAAGCCTGCCCTTAAAATGTGGCATAACTTCCCTTTAAACTGCGGTGTTTATGCCTCTTGTGCCAAAGATGCCTTGATTTCAGGGTTCACTGATGTACAAGGGGTGTATTAATGAGTTCCATGTATCATTAGAGGCTGTATCAGAACTATATTGAAAATTTCCTTTAGAAAGATATAGATCTTGTTAGCAGGTCTTTTAAAAAGAATTTGGTGGTAGATCAGGAAAATGGGTACTGTGATGATTCCATGTGAAATGTTAGAAATGTTGTATACAATGTGTATATACTATATATAATTGTATACTATGTGGACAGAATGGTAAATGAGTAGTCCCTGTTGTACTGTTCTTGTATCATTAGGTCTTTTTAATAAATAATTCTTTTTATTGACTTCTACCCTGTGTCTTGTCAACTGCTGAATGGGAACATCTAATATTCAGCACTAGCTGCGATGGTGCAGTGACATTTCTTTCCGGGAATCAAAAAAGAAATTACTTAAAAGTGCCACCAACTGAATAAACAATTCTGGAAATTTCAGCCAGTCTGGAGATTGTCTGCATTTGTCTTATGTTATGCCACTATGTACTTTCACAAGGATTTGTTTTTATGATGTTTTATATTTGGATAATTGACAAAGAGGCTACAAGACTGAATTATACATTTTGAAATCTTCAAATCCACCTTCTTTTTTCCTTTTCTCAATAATTTCAGTTGAACTGAGTCCATTGGAATTAATTTATCTTGAAATACTTAAATGGTCCCAATGAATTTTACTATTTATTAAATCACTAGTATATGGGACAATTATTTATTAGCACTGCACTTTATTAATTCATAATCTATTAAGGAATTAAGGAAAGTCTAAAATAGAATTAGGCTAGAAATACTGTATTTTGTATACTAACATAAACATGAACTTACTGCACCACAACGCCTAATCAAAGAAGTGATTTATACTTTCAAAGTTGGCCACAGGGGGCTGTCATCTTGTAACTTTGTTATACATCTTTGCCTGACCCTGACCTTGCACATGCTCAGTGTGGTCTGGGCTGCTTAGGGATCATCATAAAATAAAGCTGCTTGAGTTCTGCATGGCTGGTAAGTAAGGCGGGGGCTCCCCCTGCTGTTCATAAGTATGATTGTTTCCCTGCAGAGCAGTTAGGGACCATCTGACAATTCCTATCCATAGCAGTAAATGAAGGGAGAATTTCACTGCATACAGTCAGGTTTCTTATAAAAACTGTACACATTTTTTAAGTACACATTTTTTAATTAAAGTATAGTGGAGATAAGTTTCTTTTTCATTAAAGAAAGTAAAAATGGGATTTAACTTTTTTGCCTTTCCTTGTCCTTTAACCGATTTATTGAAAAATGTATGAATTAGTTTAACTAGTAGCACTGCAATTTATAAATTATTAATTGTCTGAACTCATTAATTATTGGGTTATATTTAATTATACCCAGCACTTTTTTTTACATAGTTTTTTTAAGGTACTATCAAATACGCTCCACTTAGTTTTTATATATTTATTAATATATATGCACTAGCACTTTAATTTAATTTAGCATAAATTTAAAATGCATTTCAGCAAAGAGGAAAAATGTCTGATTGCAACATTAACTCCCATACAATGCGTTGTCATGATGCTATAATGTCAACACTATTTAAAAAATAAATGAAAGAATAGTGAACTTGGATTCAGTCAACACCACATTGGTGTTGTGTAATTAAAGGGATCCTGTCATCGGAAAACATGTTTTTTTCAAAACGCATCAGTTAATAGTGCTACTCCAACAGAATTCTGCACTGACATCCATTTCTCAAAAGAGCAAACAGATTTTTTTATATTCAATTTTGAAATCTGACATGGGGCTAGATATTTTGTCAATTTCCCTGGTCATGTGACTTGTGCCTGCACTTTAGGAGAGAAATGCTTTCTGGCAGGCTGCTGTTTTTCCTTCTCAATGTAACTGAATGTGTCTCAGTGGTACATGGGTTTTTACTACTGAGTGTTGTTCTTAGATCTACCAGGCAGCTGTTATCTTGTGTTAGGGAGCTGTTATCTGGTTACCTTCCCATTGTTCTTTTGTTTGGCTGCTGGGGGGGAAGGGAGGGGGTGATATCACTCCATCTTGCAGTACAGCAGTAAAGAGTGATTGAAGTTTATCAGAGCACAAGTCACATGACTTGGGGCAGCTGGGAAATTGACAATATGTCTAGCCCCATGTCAGATTTCAAAATTGAATATGAAAAAATCTGTTTGCTCTTTTGAGAAATGGATTTCAGTGCAGAATTCTGCTGGAGCAGCACTATTAACTGATTCATTTTGAAAAAAATGTTTTTTCCCATGACAGTATCCCTTTAAAGAAAACCTAACCATGAAATTAACAAACTCCTTCCAGCTAATAAATGATATGTGTAGAATAGTCAATCCCTTCCTGTTCTTGTATTGCCTTCATTCAGCATGTCTTGCTAAAGATGTCACTCCCATCACTAAGATTTGATACATTCAAAAATGTTGGCTCACGTAGCGGAGGAACAAGTTGCCCACTTTGCTAAAGCAAAATATTGGTTAGTTGATTCCATTTAGCAGCCTGTGAAAATATAGAGGCAAAGAGACAGATCCAACATGTATTCAATAGTGATGTGCAAATTTGTCCTGTTTTGACAAATTTACACAAATTTCAAAATGGCGAAAAATTGATGAAACACATTGAAGTCAGTTGGCGTCAAAATTATTTTGACGTGCGTCCGCAGTTTTGTGAATTTATTCACTGTTGACGAAATGGGGAAATTCACCGAATTCGTCTTAGTATTTAACTGCGTGTGTGTGCAAAAATGCAAAGTGAAAAGCCTCAAGTCTAGTGTGCCAATAGCAGAAGTAAGTATACTTTAGATTTAAAAGACCACTAAAAGTAATGATGTCAGAAAATTATATATTTTTGGAAATCATATTGTTTGGGGGGGAGGGTTAGCAGTACTTTAACGTACATGACAATTAGTTGATATAAGTTGATACCAAATCATATACAAAGTGATTCAAATGTCAGGGGGTAAAAACAGAAAAAAGTGAAAAAGTACAGGGTAATGTACAAGTTACAGTAACTCCATTAATAAACAGCAATATACTGTATATAGTTTGCACTGGTATCCTCTTAAAGGAGAAGGAAACCCAGTCGGTGCAAAAACCCTCCCCCCTCCCCTGTGTTGCTTCCCCTCCCTCCTCCCTCCCCCTGGCCTACCTGTCCCGCTCCGCAAATGCCCCTAACTTGTTACTTACCCTTCTGCGCAGGTCCAGTCTATGGAGTTCACAGACGCCATTTTCTTCCAAGCGATCTTCTTCCTGCTTTGACCGGCGCATGTGCAGTAGGAGCATTTCGCCGGTACGGATCTACTGCGAATGCGCCAAAAGTCACGAAGGAAAACTTTGTGACTTTTGGTGCATGCGCAGTAGATCCGTACCGGCGAAATGCTCCTACTGCGCATGCGCCAAAATGCCGGTCAAAGCAGGAAGAAGATCACTTGGAAGAAGATGGCGTCGGTGAACTCCATAGACTGGACCTGCGCAGAAGGGTAAGTAACAAGTTAGGGGCATTTGCCAGGTAGGCCAGGGGGGAGGAGGGAGGGGAAGCAACACATGGGAGGGGGGGGGTTTGCGCCAACTGGGTTTCCTTCTCCTTTAAAGGAGAAGTAAAGAGTAGGTTAGACATGTTGTAAATTATGTTTGGGGCTTCTGTACCAGCCCAAGGCAACCACAGCCCTTTAGCAGGGACAGTTAAGCAGTTGAAATCAGTATGTGCTCATTCAGAACCATACAAACTGCTCCTTGAAAAGTATGGGATTCGCTATCCAGAAACTCATTACCAGAAAGCTCCATAGACTCCAAATAATCTAAAGAAAAATGTAATGATTTCCTTTTTCTCTATAGTAATAAAACAGTACCTTGTACTTGATCCCAACTAGCGATGGGAGAATTTGTCTTGTTTTGCTTTGGCCCGAGTTTCGCAAAACTGGTGAAAAATTTGAGAAAAGGCCATTAAAGTCAATGGGCGTCAGTTAATCATCGCTGGCGTCAAACTTTTTCATGGCAAATTTCATGAATTTATTCACCAGCAACGAAACGCGCAAATTCGTTGGGAATTTGCACCTGCCAAATAAATTCGCCCCCTAAATTAATCCCAACTTCCCAAAGATCTTATGAATCCTTATAGGAGGCAACACGATCCTATTGAGTTTAATTAATGTTTGCATGATCTTCTAGTAGACTTAAGATATGAAGATCCAAATTATGGAAAGATCTGTTATCTGGAAAACCCCAGGTCCCGAGCATTCTGGATAACAGGTCCCATCCCTAAAAGGTTTTTTTGTCTAGGAGGATCACTATAAGTTAGGGGAAGAGTCGTGGAGAGATGTGACATGCAGTAACTGCTCATTTGCTTTCCTAATATATTTTTGGAAGCCAGCCTGAAAACATATCTGGATTACTAAGAACTAAAAAAATTACTTGTAAACTTAGAAGGTGGGCCCTTCATTTCAGGTTCTTCCTGTTAAGCCACCCTGCCCTTAGTTACAACATTAGCCCATTACAACATAGCCTTTTAATGGACAACAAAGCTCCATCTTTATATTTACTATAAAGCACTGTGGGCTGGAGCTTGAGCAACTTTGCAAGACTCCTTTATTTCCATGAGCCACTCATACAGTACATGTGCATTAAAGATTGGACAATTATTAGTTACTGTGTTCCGAAAATGCCATAAAAATACATATTTTTGCTGCAGAGGTACATGATATTGCATTTTAAACCATTGCTTAATATACATAATTGCAAAAGCACTTTGATATCAAATCGGTTATGATTGGTTAAGTGCGAATCTCAAACCCTTGTACTTTCTAACAGCGTTTAAAGCACAAATTAGCAATCATCTGAAATAACTTTGAAATACGAAAATCTATCGTTTGGCTGGTACTGGGCTAATTTTTGTGATTACGGCTGTTGAAAGTGAAATGTTGGGAACATATGATAAGGCCACAGAAAGTAAACAACATAAATAAAACACAACCCTTGGCTACAGATGAATAATTTAAATTATCTAAGCAACTGATAAACAGAGGAGCGTAATTTGTGCCACCGGCTGGATTCTGGGGGAATATTCTGATAAACTCATTTATTGGATTTCGTATTGGTATAGACAAGGTGTCATTGGGCACAAAAAAACTATTACACCATATTGTCTTTCCAGCTGTATTATGAGTCCACTACTACAGAGATTTTAGCAACATATGCACAACATGGGGTAGACCATCTCTATAAATAACATAGGGGCAGATTCCCTAAAGGGCGAAGTGGCTAACGCTAGCATCTTTTTGGCATCGTTACCATCCGCAGTGACATCGACAATTCACTGACAGACGCAGGCGCCAATTCGTGAAAGTGAAAGAGACCATCAATATCGCCAAGTGACTTTTCGTATCACATGGAACATTCATTTTACAGTGGGGTCATGTGTAGGGCATTATATTAACTCTCTTGTCTTTATTAAGGTTCCCTGGACATTTGTAAGAAAAAGTGGTAACTTCAACCATTTGCACCAAAATTTATAATAAAGACGTCCAAACAACTTTAAATTACCCGCCGTATGCAAATTCACCTAAGCACAAGATCACTAGTGAATTTTCGCTAGACACAAACGAACGCTAGCGCATCTTCACTATGAAATGCTTGCACTGCTGAAGTAACGATAGCGAAAAATCGCCAGGGCGCAACTTCACATGTTAGTGAATTAGCATAGGGGTAGCGAATTTGCGCCTGCCGAAGTGGTGCAAGGTGTGCGAAGCGGTCACTGGTGACAATTTGCCCTTTAGTGAATCTGCCCCTAAGAGATACAATACTCATTCTCTCCATGTTTATTTCCAAAGTATTTTCAAGCAGATGATCTTCCTAGAGAATCCAGTCACATTCAGAGCCCAGCATGGGGGGGATGTCTGTACAGCTATGGGGGGGTAGAGGTGGGACCTCACAGTATAGGCGAGAAAGGGTTTTCCACTGGCTCTTACAACAGTCTCTCAGTAGGTTACTTTAAAATGGTACAGTACAATAATTTACGGTAATATATAACTTCTTTTGATGGCATTTGCCCAAGAAGGGTAATAGTTAAATCAAGTGAATAGAACACATTTGAAAGTGTCCAATCCCTGAGTAAATAAAATTCCCTCACAATAGAAATTCACTGGGATATGTCTTTATATCTCCAGTCTGTATATGAGTTCTGAGTAGTGATGGGCGACTAAATTTGCCATGCGCAAATTCACGGCGAATTTCTGTGTTTTGCTGCCGGCGTATATATATTTGCAAAACTGCAGAGGAAATTAGGCGGTGAAAAATCCACCAGTGTCAAATAAAATTTGGGCACCTGGACAAAATAGGCGGGCGTATTAAAATTGTGTTCAAAATTGACGCATGACAAAATAATTTTGACACCCATCGACTTCAATGCGTTTCACAAATTTTTTGCCGTTTCGCAAATTTCGGGGTAAATTGGCAAATTTTTCGGCAAAGCGAAATGGGACAAACTCGCCCATCACTAGTCCTGAGTGACAGTCAGCATAATAACCCTTTAGGTCTCCTCATTGGAGCCTTTTTCTGCTCTACTAACTACCCTAAGTCTGACTCTCCCTGCTGCTACAGTGATTTATAACAGGATCTAATCATACATTGCCTAGACCTATCTTTATCCTCCTTAGGACTTCTACCTCAGGCTCTTTAGCGCCATCTACCCCATTCAAGAGGGCTCCAAAGAATCAGAACCGTATGATGATTCCCTTTTATGTCTTTTAAGACACAACCCCACTGGCCAATACAGAACTAGTAGAACCTGGAAAGGGAGACAGCTCCCCCAAACCAACGCAGGCTGTATAAACCCTTAAAGGACCTTCTGAACAATGGGGAATGTTAACTACTTTTAGACCTAATTTGGTAAGATTTACTGTAGCTCCTTAAAAAATAAATTGCAAAAGCATGCCTGTGACACATTTGTGTTGTATTGTGGTAGAACTGGCCATTATGTCACTTCCGGTTTGCAGCAACATCACGTCCTGTTTGATGGAAGTCGGCAGATTGCAGGTCGGGTTGTGGATAAGGCAGTTGCGGGTCCGGATCAAAGTGGGTAAATATGCGGGCTGCGGTTTGGGCTGTGGGCTGTTGGTTGCGTGTCTGTCCGGGTCTTAGAAATTGGTTCCGGCAGGACTCTACAGGATGTGAATTCAATATATGGCCGGTACTAAAGGGGTGAGGTGGGAACCCTACCTGGCATCAAACTCACTTGTAAGTGTTATTGCTAAAGGGTGAATACTGCTTATAGTGGAATCTAGTAGAAAGCCTTTCTGGCGTAACCCCTTGCACTGTTAGGGTAGAACTACATGAACGCTTTTACCTGCGATAGCATCTGTTCCAATGAACTGAGATGAATTGCAGGCATCACGTCAGATGTGCTGAATCTAAGGTAAGTAATAGGAATGTCGGACATTGTTGCTGCGTTCATCCGGCACGACTGTCGGATGTAAATGCTGCATGTTGCGTCTTCATCCAACAGTCATGTCGGGTCAGATACTGTACATGCAGCAACAACATCCGACATTCCTATTACTGAACTGACGCCTGCTATTCATCTCAGCACATCGGAACGGATGCTTCGCATGTAAAAGTGCTCAAGTAGTTCTACCCTTACTCTAGTAGGGTTATGGGTTAGGGTTAAGGTGATCTCTATTGGACAGAGTCCAAATAGATCATCACACACAGTAACAAAGTTGAGTCAGTGCCGACTCCTTCCCATTCACACATCACAGCCCCTTATTAGCTGCTTAATTAAAATTCCCAAATCAGGAGGGGAGATCACATTATTCAACTGCTTCAAATCATCGCAATGGTTTGTTTGTGCATCGCAAACCCTTTTACGTCGGAGAAGTTCTCATTTCTCTGTTATAATTACTAAAAGAAATAGCAATTAGGTCTGTAAGACAAATCAGCTCCCTGATTCATTGTGAAGTTAATGATCTCTAATGCAGCTGATTGCTGTAAACACAGTCAACAAAGCTCTCGCCCTTCATTACTTTTTCTTTGATGGGGCGCCCTTGTGTTTCTGCAGATAAGCCTTTCCAGAATAAATATTTTGCTGTTTTGTCTCACCATTTTAATAACTGTAAATGATCTGTCAAATTACAAATGCAAATGTTTCGTGGGCAGGTAAAATAGTCAAGAAATCTCAGCAAAATAAATAAAATAAAAAAAGGAAGGGGCAGACTTTGGGTCCCCTTTTTTTGATGCTATGAAAATCAATGGAGCAGGTATCTGTTTCTAAGATATTGTTTGCAGTCCATTAAATTAGCGTTTGGTGAATCCTATTGTAATGTATTTACCAGGCGAATCTGTGCCTCTGTCTGTGTCACAGCTCAGATAATAGCGTTTCTGGAATTAGTATTAATGGCATCAAATTAGCATGTTACAAACTATTGGAAAGTCAATAATGCACCATAAATATGTGCATTTATTTCACTAGATCAACATAAATCCATGGTAATAATATTGCTGAGTTTTTTCCCCTTGGCACATTCAACAATTATTTTCTCATGGGCTGGAAAAACATGTTGATTTATCAGGAAATATACAAAAATGTAACGGGGGACTATCATTGCTAACTATAGTTTGTATTAGTGCCCAAAAGCCAAGTGCAATATTTGGTAATGCAAAGTTATTTTGGGGAATTGGATTCTAAGGGCTCTTACTGATGAGCGTTTTTACCTGCGCTCCCCAGCGTTCCGTTTTTCTGTGTTCAGCCGCACGGGAGCGCAGGAATAGATGCATTACATTTTTTCCAATGGGGCTGTACTCACACAGGCGCGTGTAGGCGCCGAACGCAGGAAAAATGCAGCATGTTGCGTCTCAACCTGCGTTCGGCACCTACACGAGCCTGTGTGAGTACAGCCCCATTGGAAAAAATGTAATGCGCCTATTCCTGCGCTCTCCTGCGGCTGAAAGCAGAAAAACGGAACGCAGGGGAGCGCAGGTAAAAACGCTCGTCAGTAAGAGCCCATACACATGGCCGTTTATTCCTGCGCTCCCTTGAGTTTTGCTTGCATTGCAGGGCTGTACTCACACAGACGCATGTATGTTCCAAACGCAAGAGAAATGCAACATGCTGCGTCCCACCTGCATTTGCTGCTTACATGCGTCTCTGTGAGTACAGCCCCCTTCAAAATAATTGAGTGTCTACTCCGGAGCTCCGGAAGAACGCGCAATGCAGGGGAGCTCAGAAAAAACGGTTGTGTGTAAGAGCTCTATAGCCTTTAGACTGGCGTCAGCAGGTACCATTTACTGGTCACTTGTGTGAAAGCAGACATCCAGTTGCTAGGGGTTACTAGACCTGGTGCAAACCTTTAATACCTTAATCAGTTAGTTGTGTCTGTATAGAAAAGTATTACCAGTGGTTGTCTCCTTCCTTTCTCTTTGGACAGTAGCAAAGAGGACAACATTTGGTCACCAAGTTGATAATACAGGTATGGGATCTGTTATCTGAAAACCCATTATCAGAAAAGCTCCGAATTACAAGACTTTCATATACTCCATTTTTTCCAAATAATTAAATTTTTTAAAAATGATTTTAATAATAAAACAGTAGCTTGTACTTCATCCAAACTAAGATATGATTAATTCTTATCAGAGGCAAAACAACCCCATGGGGTTTATTTCATGTTTACATAATTTTTTAGTAAAATGAAGTTACGAAGATCCAAATTATTGAAAGATCTGTTGCCCAGAAAACTCAAGGTTCCAAACATATCGGATAACAGGTCCCATGCCTGAAGTTCACTTGGAGGGGACAACACTAAATCACCTCATTTTACTTTTATAGGTATACTCAGTTTTCCCGGAATTGTCAAGCTGAAATTTTGAATACTTTGGCTTTCTCTTGGAGAAAACAGTTACGGGCAGATTTACTCGAGGGCGAAAATTCGCCAGCGACCGCTTTGCAGCCATCGCTACACTTCATCAGGCGAAAATTCACTCAGACAATGCTAATTCACTGAAATGCGGAGTTTTGCCGTGAGCACTGAACGCTGGCGAAAATGCGCTAGCGTTAATTTCTGCCTAGTGCAAATTCACTAGAGGTCTTCGCTCAGGTTAATTTGCATATGCCAGGAAATTTAAAGTTGAATGGACGTATATGTTGCAGCAAATACATTACATTACACAAGTCCAGGGAACCTTAATAAATAAAATAGAGTTGTTATATTGCCCTACACATGAGCCCAGTGTATAGTTTATGTTAGATGTAATGTATGATCCTGCAATGTTCTCTCTATGTACACTCAGTGGTGTGTACATAAAGAGAACATTGCAGGATTATACATTACAATGAATAGGCAATACTCACACCACCTTTGGTCAATTTAAGTTTCCTCAGGAACGAGAACAATGAATGCAGCCTTGAGGAGGTACACCCAGCTTTCAGCCTTTTACCTAAGTGGAACCTGAGGGAATACTCTACCCTAGGTCTATACACTTAGTCCCTACTTCTGCGTTATTAGTACCCAAGATCTTAATCCCACTCATAATCCTCAAAGGAGCCTCAAGATGCTCAGATAAATAATCTGACTGTCTGTCACTCCTAGAGTCACCTATAAAGGTGAGTAGCCTATCCTTACTAGACCTAACCTGTCTAGGTTCCACTCGAGCTCTGCCTGCCTGCTCAGGCTGGAGCCAGCACAAGATGGACACTGAAAGCATGGCTTCAGAGCATTTTATACTCTAGCATAATGCCATCTTCTGGTCACTATGAGAAACAACAAGGGGCATAGCTTAAAGCAGGAATAGGAAACAGTTACCCCTCCCAACAGTATTTTAGGACCCAGTTAGGTGTTTATTACACTAGGGAAACTGCCTGCTAAATAATACTGGGGATGGCTATTTTACACATCCCTACACATTGAATTTGCAGAGTAATGTTTATTCGCCAGAGCAAATTGTCACCTGGCAATAGAGTGCAAATGACCGATAACTCTATCTCTTTCGCTAGCGAAGTGATGTCTGCGCCCGTTAGTAAATTGGCAATGTCCTTGCAGGTGGTAACACTAGCGAATTGACACTAGCATTACCCACTTCGCCCTTGAGTAAATCTGCCTCTTTATGTTACCCCATTTGACATGAGTAGGACTGTCACCTTAACTGGGGCTCCTTACCAGCCCTTAGGGTTAGTGAGATGGGAGGTGGTGCCATGGGTCAGGTTTATGATGTTGCAGGGTTGGGTAATAATGTTGTGGGATGGAACGTGGTTTGTTATGGTGGCTATTTAAATGCAAGTTGGATACAAAACTGTGCTGGTAGGTGGAGAAATTGCAAATTTACCAGCAAGTGTAGTGGTAATAGCAGCCTTGTCCTTAGTAAGTGGAAGGCATTACAATGTTACAGTTCTGTCAGGGCTGTGTTTAGGTCCAGGGCTGCCAACCTCCTTTCTATCTCCAATTGGCACATGCACAAAAAAATTGTGACTGGTCACCATATCTCCCCCTAACAACTGTGTTTAGCAGTTTAATTGGGGGGGGGGAGCAATTCTATTTCTATATACAGGTATACACCCCAGGGCCACCAAACTCCGAATGCAAAAATCACCAATTTTTTTTTATAAAATCTGACTTTTAAAAAATTGCAAATTTTTCAGAATTTATTAAAGTCAATGGAAGAAGTCTGAATGATTTTTTGATGTACACTGTGTTTCGTGCAATAGGCCACCGTTTTCAGAGTTTTAGGCGAAAATCAGAGTTTTCCGGTGAAAAATCTGAAAAAATCGTGAAAATTGTGAAAGCAAATTTTCTGGAAAATGTCATAAAAAATAAGCGTAAAATACCTGAGCGGATTTGATCGGAGTTTGTAGCAGAAAATATTGAGATAAATTCAGACAAATAAACCTCTAAGTCTACTAGAAAATCATGTAAACATTAAGGGGGTTATTTACTAAAGTAAATACATTTCTGGTTGAACTTTTAAACTGAAAAACCATTTTTTCAAGGAAAGAAAACTCAAATGTTTTATGATTTATTAAAGCCTGATGGTGTTAAAAGTCTGAATAAAACAGAACTCCAACTCAGACCCGCCGAGTTCATGTAGAAGTCAATTGCTGATGTCCTGTATAGAATTGGAAAATATCCTGATCTGCGCTGGGTTTTGTTTATTAATCTGAAGATTTTGTGTTTTTTTAGCAACAATCCAAAAAAATCGCAGGCTTCAGTCAATTTCGAATAATCTATATGATTCAGATTTTTTCTCGATTTTATCAAGTCTTTTCCAGCATAGGAAATTTTCGTGAACATGTATTGATAAATAGGTGGAAAAGTCTGTGTGGATTTTCTGAAAATGGTGAGAAAATTACAGATTTTAATAACCCCCTTAATAACCCCATTAGGCTGGTTTTGCTTCCAATATGGATTAATTATATCTTAGTTGAGATCAAGCACAAAGTATTTTTATTACTACAGAGAAAAAGGAAATCATTTTAAAAAATCTGGATTATTTGGATGAAATAGAAGAGTTCAGAGCTTTCTGGATACCGGGTTTCCAGATAACTAGTGATGGGTCAAATTTCTCTCGTTTGCTTAGCCGAAAAAATTCAGAATTTCCTACGAAATTTGCAAATTGGTGAAAAAGTATCGAAACTCTAATTTTAACGCCTACGTCAGTTTGTGTCAATTTTGATGCCGGTATTAAAGTCAATGGGTGTCTGAATAGTGTTGACGGCCAACGGTTTTAACACAAACTACTTTTCCGATGGCCGTCCAAATTTTTTCGCCGCTGGCGAATTTTGCCAGGCGAACTTTCGTTGGAGTTTCGCGAATTTCTTAGCTGGCGGCAAAACGAGGAAATTCGCCACAAATTCGCGCCTGATACCTGTAGCTTTATTTATAACAAAGCATCAAGACAATGGCCTGAGATCCTTTCTGAAACCCATTGTTCAGATTATTACAGACTTTGGAGCCCTTAATGGTGACGTTATTAACACAAGAAAGTGTAACAAGACTAGGGTACAATCCATTACATCTCTAAAGAATGGAACTTTACCAAACATTTATAGTATGCCTTTAGTATATTTACATCCAATTATAATGATATAAAGGTTTTCTTTTCTCCATACAGTATAGAATGCATATTGTCTTGTGGTTAATAAAATGGATAGTGATTCATGTAGGGAACATGAGTCCAACGTAGTACAGATGTCTCAGCATTACATTAATGTCTAATTTTCCATTTCCTTTGCAGAGGACAGATATAATTAGAGAAAATTATTCTGGAATGTGAAATGTAACGATGCAAATTAACCTAACAAGGCAATTCTTCTATTCAGCAATTAAGTACCCGTGACAAGATTAGGATTTTATTTTTCTTCTGTAACTGTGATAGATACACAGAACCCCTGACCCCCAACAAAATCCTAATTAGAGGACAATGGAAGAAAACCACATTATAGCATTCCATGAAATGGTTAGAAATAGAATAAAGGGAGCCACATAATAACTGATGTAACTATTTATTATTATCTATTTAAGACAAGTAGCCAATATCATAAAAACATTGGTTGCAAATATACTTCTGCTGCCAAGAACCAAAGGATAAGAACAGGGTCGAATTGGGTTGGCGGGAGGACCTCCCTGCTGACTGATGATCCGCAGGCCCTCACACCACCCTACTGGCCAGAAAGAGAAGAGATATACGATGGAGCATTGGGGTGGTGAAGTTCTTGAAGGAGATGTGGGTGGTAGGCCGAAGAGCTGACATGAATCCAAGGTTCAGAACAAAGAGCAAAATGTGATCCAAATGGTGTTGCCATTGAAGCTCTGTAGTTGTGCCACATAACCAAATCCCAGTTGCATCCGCTTTACTGCATTGGGGCAAAGTTTATGGTGCATGGACATAAGGAAGCCAGACAAATAACACCTACCTTGAGATGTTAACGCCTGGGCTTCCTTTGAACAGGCCACTGACTTTTACCTAAGGAATCATAGGCTAATACCGAGGGCACACAAGTCCACTTCTCTCCACCAAATAAATATTATTGAGATGGAGAGAAGCAGATGCGCTGAAATCAGCTTTTCCTTTAAAAGAACAGCTTCCTCTTATGTGCAGGTACACGGAGCAGAGCAGAGATCAGCCTGAAATACACAAAAGCAGGCACTTTAAGGCCCATCACGGAAGGAGCTGTCCTTTCAAAGGAAGAACTGATTTCAGTGCATCCGCTTCTCTCTGTCTCATTAACATTCATTAGGTGGAGAGAAGCAGGCAGTACACTTGTGAGCCCTCAGCCTAATGTTGTTTCCAGTCTGATGCAATTCACTGCATTTTCATAATAAATACATTTTATTCACCAATCAATAGTGACGTAACAATGTAGACCCAAATTTGTATCCACGTTGGTTGCAAGCAAGTCATTTTGCAGACACCCACTATAACCCTTGAACTCTGAGAAACAACTCTGCATTGTGGGTAAAAATATATTAGATTGCAGACAAATTGTGTCCTTAAATGAGCCCTATCTGCACAGATGTTATTTATATATGGCAGGTTGTAGTCTCCGGGGTGCCGGGAAGGTAGCCCCTAAAATGTGTCTGTATAAATGACACTTTTTGTATGATTGAGGTGTTTGTGTCCCTCTCCTATTGGAATGAACATGATAAATAACACAGCATGGGTGAAATAAAAGCTGAATGAGAAATAAGAAGGTTATTATTATTATTATTCACTGTAATGGGCAAAACTTTACTAAACTCCATATAAACGGAACAAAGGGGTGTTATTTATTAAAGTCCAAATTCCAAAACTCCAAAAATTCACGTTTTTTGTACTATAAAATGAAAATTTTTAGTGGGGGAATTTTTTTTTTTTCCGAGAATTACAATACCCTGAGGTTGCAAAAACTCTGAATCAAAAAGGTTGTATAAAAGCCAATGGGAGAAGTCCATATGTTATTTGGAAGTTTCTGTGGTCTTCACTTAAATTAGCCCGAAATACAACTATTTTGGACTTTTCGGGGTAAAATCCCCAAAATTTTGGCTTTTTTGGAAAGGCCCGAAAAAAATCGAGCTCAATTTTTTCGTGTTTGTCTCCGGTCCAATTAAATGATGATTTTTAATAATAAATAAGGTCCAATCATGGATTCTAGTTTGGTCAGACTTTTTTGATTAAAATAGTCAGATAAATTCGGACTTTGACAAATAAGGCCCACAATTCAGGGGTTAAATGAAATCCTTTTTTAAATGGCATCCTGCCTTTCAAAGATTTTAAACTTTTTTTTTTAATTTTTCTACTAAACCCCAGGAGACAAATGTTAACTTTTAGTGCCTAAATCCCAGGCTGGGAGTTCCAAAGACTCAAGCTATTCCCGCAACTACTATACATACCAGGGAGCTATTACGTGCAGTTCCTCTCTCCCAGAGCTCTCACCTTTTGGAACTTTTTGATGAGTTTGTTGCTGTGAAAGAGTGGGAGGCCGGCTGTTAAACCACCAAGCTGCCACTTTCTTCTTGCTAAATGGCTTTGCTGTTTATTGTTGAGTTTACTTTGCCTAATGCCTGCTGTGCCTGCTCAAGTTTTCTACATTTTACTGCTTAGAAGTTGTTTCTAAGTAAAAGTGCAGAACGCAAAAACGCATTTGTGCTACTTTTGATGTGTCTTGCAAGAATCAGAGATATGGAACGATAATACTCTATTTCTACAGGTTTTAAATCAAAAGTAGAGCCATGTTTATGAGTGTGACCATGAGGAAACGTTCATCTTGCCAATTTGGTTTAGTGAGAGGGAAATAATTTCACAAATTAAAAAAAAGACCAGATTAAAATGTCGGTAATAGGGTATTAGTGATGGGCGAATCTGATGCGTTTCGATTCGCAGAATAATCTGCGAATTTCTGGAGAAATTTGCGAAATTACGAAAAATTAGCAAAACTGGTTTGCCGCATGATTGGATTTTATTGTGCGTCTAATTTTTTTCTTGCACGTGTGCGTTGTTTTTTGACGCACATGTCAGGTTTTTATGAAGTGCATATTGTTTTTTGACGCACATTTTTTTTTTAAGGTACGGCGGGTCACGTGGCCAATTTTTGTTGCGGTTTCAAGAACAAATTCACCTGCGGCGAAAATGTCAAATTCCCCACAAATTCAACAGTGGCGATTGTTGACACGGTACTACATTTTTGTTCTTTTACATCCTACAATGATATTCTTGTATTCCTCCATGTTTCCTACTTTGTAGCAACATTATGGGGAAGGTCCATTCTAGTTTCAGGGGGATAATAACCCATGCAAAAAGCTGAGCCCATACACAATGGGTTTGCTGAGAAGAACTTGACTGGTCCTCATAGAACCCTGACTGATTCCTACCAACAATGTTCCAACATACAGTATATTAGAAAGAAGAGTCAATTCTAAAAACCAATTGAGCTTCATAGAGAAGACCAATATCATATTAAAACCCTTGTTTGTGTAATGAGATATTGAGATGAGATATCTGTCCTTTTGGGCATATATTGTGGATTAGAGGAATAAAATCAAATACAAACCCAAGCAACTTTCCAATATAATCTAATGACCAAATGTCCATGATCATTTAAAGGGGAAGGCATGTCATTTACAAAAGTTATGCATCCCCTAGTGATGGTATTTACTTACCTGACACCCCTGGACCGGTGCTCCTATAAGCAGAAAACTGCACCAGCCTGGGGTTCTGCCAGCGAGCACCGCGGAGCGATTCTTCACTTCTCTTTTTAAATTTCCCGGCGCATGCCCAGTAGAAGGAAATAGCCGGCTTTTTAGTTAAAGTTCGGCTTTCCACACTATTGAGCTTGTGCATCTACAAGAAGATCGCTCCGTGGTGCTTAGGGTTGCCACCTTTTCTGGAAAAAAATACCTTCCTATATTTTTGCCATATTTTTCCTATTAATAACATTGGCACAAAGCATAATTTTTACCGGCCAGGCTGGTAAAATACCGGCCAGGTGGCAACCCTAGTGGTGCTCTATGGCAGAACCCCAGGCCAGTGCAGTTTTCTCCTGATAGAAGCGCTGACCCGGTGTGTCTGGTAAGTAAATACAATCACTTGGGGGTGCCTTACTTTTGGAACCCCCAAGTCTAACAACACTTTCTTTTCCTTTAAGTCTTTTCTAAATGTAATTTCTACTGAAAGCATTATCTGCCTGCCCTTTTCTATCTTCTGCACTGCTGGTTCTGACTATATGTCCCATTGAAACAATGTTGCAGCAATCAGCTCTCCTACAGCCACTGACTTGCCCACATTAGCGATTCTCCTTCTTTGAAGAACACAGAACATCTTAATAATAGTGGGCGAATTTGTCCCGTTTTCCTCCGCCTAAAAATTTGAAGTCAATGGGCGTCAAAATTATTTTGACGGGCGTCAATTTAGACTCCCGCGTAAATTTTTATACGTGCGCCTATTTTGTCTAAATGCATTAAAGTCAATGGATGTCCGAATAATTTTGACGAGCAAAAATTTTGATGTGTGCGACTATTCTGTTGCGCACCAGATTTTTTTCTCTGGCATATTCTCTCCGCAGTTTCACAAATTTATTTGCCGGCGGCAAAACGTGTTGATTTGCCACGAATTCGCTCCTGCCAAATTTATTCACCCGTCACTAAGTAAAAGTCATATATGGATATAAGGACGCTACCTTCTACTCTCTGTTGGGGTCAACTGATCTCCCACAATCCTATATGAAACAATACAATAGAAAAACTGTAGTGCTTTTAGCTACAAAGCAATAAGGATATACGTGTACATGTACGGTGCACTATTCTGTGATATCCACATATTCAGGGTCCCTCTGTGAAACGCGTCGGTTGTGACATCATCACTAGACACCAGGGAAGGAAGTCTTGGCTGTGAGGAGCGCCGGCTTCAGTTTTCATTTCTGGACACACAAACCCAAGCCTAAGTCTAAACTTGCATGGACATGTTGTTAGTGCAATACAATTAAATTTTTTAATAAAAAGGAAAGCGCTCCTCCATTTCTAAGGATAAGGCCACACAAGGAGATTCGGGGAGATTTTGTCGCCTGGCGACTAATCGCCTCGTCTTTGAGGCAACTTTGGGCGACTATTGAAAACGCATCACCGCATGTGCATTAGCACAGGCGACTTTTCATTGCAGCCTATGGGGAAAAACGCTGAGGCAGTTCGGGGAGATAGTCGCTCAAAAGACGAGGCGATTAGTCGCCAGGCGACAAAATCTCCCCAAATCTCCTCGTGTGGACTAACCCTAAGGGTTTTAGTGTGTGAGTTGTGTGTAAGAGACCAGGCAGAGCCGGCCATGTAGCATTGCGTGGGACACAAATAGTAGCACCTGAGTAATTTTTTTATTCATTGGTTTCATTCAGTTTTTTTACATGCCCTTTAAATAATATAAATATTAATTATAAAAATTATAACGATGCATCTGCTTTTCGGTTGCTTATCGATTACCAGAGAACATGTTCAATGTAAAATATCAAAGAAATCATTCAGAGCCACAGCATAGTAAACGTTCCCTTTAAAGCGTCATCTTTGCATTTTCCAAAGTCAAAAACGTTGAAATGCCGTTTAGCACTGTATGATAATAATGAAAAATCCTTTCCCCTTTTGTTTATTTCCTCCATAGCCAAACAGGCTGAAACTCTAGAACATTTTGTTTTATAGGTGGAACAGCGGATAAAAACAGGGGAATGAGAGAAATGTCTTGGTAAATGCAACTGAAGAAAGCGTGGAAATGAGCTCTATGCTTACTGGCTAAACTGCACAATAAACTGCAAAGCTTTTAATGGGAAATATTAACAGCCGGCTCGGAGCATTGCTTTGAAAGTGGAGAAATACATAAAATCAGATAGACGCGAGTATAATGGTTTATATAATGAGGCTCAGTGGCTGAATGCTATTACACGTTAGGCTGTTTTTGCTGAGAAGCTCTATTAAAGAGACAGGATCATCAAAATCAAAAAAAATGTTGTATCTGAGTGGTATAGAAAGTTCAGCGGAGAGTAAAGCAGAGCAGTTTAATATACGACTGCTACTTAAAGGGCATGTAAAGGCAAAAAAATAAAATCCCATTTTTACATTCTTTAATGAAAAAGAAACCTCCATTATACTTGAAAAATGTGTACAGTTTTTATAAGAAACCTGACTGTATGCAGTGAAATTCCCCCTTCATTTACTGCTGTGGATAGGAATTGTCAGACGGTCCCTAACTGCTGAGCAGGGAAACAATCATACTTATGAACAGCAGGGGGAGCCCCTGCCTTACTTCCCAGCCATGCAGAACTCAAGCAGCTTTGTTTATGATGATCCCTAAGCAGCCCAGACCACACTGAGCATGTGCACAGTCTTGGTCTTGCAAAGATGTTTCACAAAGTTACAAGGTGGTGACCCCCTGTGGCCAACTTTGAAAGCATAAATCATTTGTTTGATTAGGCTTGTGGTGCAGTAAGTTCATGTTTATGTTTAGTATACAAAATACAGCATTTCTAGCCTTATTCTATTTTAGACTTTACATGCCCTTTAATGGAACTCTAACAGGTAAACTATGACTAGGGTATTCATAGATTTACATGTACAAGTATGCGACCAGATATCCAGAATATCCAGATAAGGGGTCCTTCTGTAATTTGGCTCTCAATACTTTAAAGGGAACCCAAAAAAAAAAATGTTCAAAATACTGTATTATCACATTAGTCAAGCAACATGAACTTTAATTACACTATATAAATTATTTGAATCTTGTTAACTTCAGTCTGGGAATTCATAATTATAACAAGCAGGCAGGAGCCATTTTGTGGACACTGTTATTAAGACAAGTCTTGTATCATCTCAGAATCTTGTTTGTGCACCAGAATCGGGGACCTGATGTCCATCCCCATGTCCTGGCTACACAATTAAACAGAAAAGCGGGGGAATGTGGGGAGAGCAGTGACATCTGGGAAGCGCTAAATGGAAAGTAATTGTCTGCCCGCCTCTAGGCCTAAGGGATAGGAGGGGTAGATTATATTTGATTGACAGCTGAGATTATTAAATGAGTTTACAACAGCTGTGAATGCTTTAATAAAGATAGAATTAGGATTTTGAAAAGGACTTTTATTATACAGCTTTTTGTGTCTTGGTGACAGGTCCACTTTAAGTCTAAAAATTATTTTAAATATTCATTACACCCAATAGAACTCCAGTACAGATTAATAATGTCTTCGCTTGGATCTTAGTTTGGATTAAGTACAAGGTAATGTCTTCTAAAGAGAAGAAAAAAGAAAATCAATTTTAGAATTATTTGGTTGAAATGTAATCTATGGAAGAGTGCCTTCCTGTAATTTCTGAGTAATGGGTTTCTGTATAACAGATCCCATACCTGTACAAGGAATTGAGACTTCCATATTATTCTTTTTAGAACAACCAGATGGTGTGATACTAACATATATTCTTTTTTTAAAGGGGGTTTCTTTCCTACAGCTTCATTTTCGTGGACACCTGATTTTGACTACTAATAAATATCTTATCTGTATTCTGCAAGATTGGGTGCAAACCCAGACTAGCGGGACAGAGAACTAAGGGATAGCACTTTGGGGCAGATTTACTAAAGGGCAATGTGGCCTCGCTAGTGAAAATTCGCCAAAAACACAATCCGCAGGGACATCGCCAATTTACTAAAGGGCATAGAGGACAATTCACTAGTGAAAGTACTAATAAAGTTTCGCCAGGCAAATTTTCGCTCAGGAGAACGATTGTTACTCTACCAGGCAGCTGTTATCTTGTGTAAGTGAGCTGCTATCTGGTTACCTTCCCATTGTTCTGTTGTTAGGCTGCTGGGGGGGGGGGAAGTGCCCGGCCACACTGGGCAGGCGCCCTAGGCAGGCCGGGCAGTTGCGTGTGCATGCTCGAATTTACGCTCACGCATGCATGCGTGCATTTGGAATATAGTGCGCATGCATAACGTGATGTTTGCGCGCATGCGCAGAAGCGCAAAAAGCGTGAAGAAATGCAGATGGTCGGGCAGAGAATGGAACCTGACTTGGGGTAGGCGACAGAGGAGGTACGTGCCTGGCGCCCTCCCAGCATTGTGCCTTAGGCACATGCCTACTCTGCCTACCCCTAGTTCCGGCCCTGGGTGGGGGAAAGGGAGGGAGGTGATATCACTCTAACTTGCAGTACAGCAGTAAAGAGAGACTGAAGTTTATCAGAGCACAAGTCACATGACTGGGGGCAGCTGGGAAAATGACAATATGTCTAGCCCCATGTCAGATTTCAAAATGAATATAAAAAAATCTGTTTGCCCTTTTGAGAAAAGGATTTCAGTGCAGAATTCTGCTGGAGCAGCACTATTTACTATTGCGTTTTGAAAAAAAAAAATTCCCATGACAGTATCCTTTTAATATGTATTAAGGGTAGAAACCATGAAAAACTCAAATACAAAACCCTGCCAATCAAAAGTAGTCGAGGTTCTATAGAAATCAATGGGAGCTGCGCTGATCCTATTGGACCTTTTGTTAGCCATTCAGGCTTTTAGAGGTTTGATTTTTAAAGGTTTTAGGATTTTTTTGTGCGTCAGTCAGATCTTTTAATAACTTTTATAGCATTGATGGATTTAGAGTAAATGAGTTTAATTGTGGTTTCAAATACTAAAATACTAGCTTTAATTAATGGGCCTTTAGCTGTGCATGTACCTGCTCAGTGATTACCACCAAAGAGTTAGATAGGACAACATGGACGTTTTGCACCGCGATCCGACGCGCTGCAACAAATTGCCGGCGTCAAATCACATGCAACGGAAATAAGGTAAGTAATGGAAATGTCGGATGAAGTCGCAGCATTGATCAGACGCAACACGACTGTCGGATACAGATACAGCGTGCAGCGTCTGCATCCGACAGTCGCGTCGAGACGGATCAATGCTACGACACCATGCGACAATGCATTCACTTACCTTATTTCTGTCACATGCGATTTGATGCCAGCATTTTGTTGCAGCTCGACGGATCGCCCCGAAAACGTCCATGTAGTCCTACCCTTAATGCAGGAAATCAGATGGTCAGTTACGTTGACCACCAACCTGCCTTACTCTACTTCAGCCATATTTATATCTGTGGGTATGTGGACAACTGTAGGGACCCTATATATCCCCTTATTTTGGGCTTTAAAGGACCAGTAACATCAATTTTTTTTTTTTTTATAAATTTTTAGTATACATTGAAAAAAAACCCACCAAGACAAATTAAACGTAAAAATCGCAAAGTTTTTATTAAGAAATAACTTACTGAAACTCTGCTTGCGCTCCTCTTCAGACAAGGCGATTGTGATCCATCGTGCGGCGCACGATTTCTCATCCCTGCCTTCCTTATAGAAGATAGGAATAGAAAGGCATTGCGATTTTAAAGTTTAATTTGTCTTGGTGGGTTTTTTTTGATTTTTATAAAAAATGTTGATGTTACTGGTCCTTTAAGATGAAGAAATAAGAATCTAAAAAACACAAAGTAGTGCTACACACACACTCTCACCGCTCTTTGCAGCGTCGGGTGTCGTCTGTGACCCTGTCTGCCCAGGTCTGGTTAACGTACAAGAAAATACTTCAGCAGCACTCCGATTATGGTGAAAAAATTGGTACTTTTTATTTCACCATAATCGGAGTGCTGCTAAAGAAATAAGAATCTGTTACTTATAGAAGGGTAGAAATAGGCTTTGTTGTTTAAGGGCAAGTAGAGTTGTATCTCTCTACCCCACATGCAACCAAGAAGTTTTCATCCAGAGATAAGGAGAAATTACTCGAATACCAAAAATAAATGGCTTTCCTTTTAGACAATATATGTCCACTTTAATTTGATGACTAACTGCGGCCCTGAGTGGACTGAGATATCTTTAAAAAATATGTTGCACTATATAATCAAGAAATCAGATATATAAATACTGTATATATATCTATAGGAAGTAGCCTCATAGAACTTAAGACTTTGCCTTGTAGTGAGAACAAGAACATAAACATTATTTCAAAGTCCTAATCCCTTTGGAAACAGAGGTTATACAAGATAGAATCACACAAAATGCAAAAGATTAAGAAAGGCAAAGGTTTTACAGGGAAGATGTGACTTCATCTTTATCCAGTGGATCAGAATGAGTTTTTTCGAGGTCAGACATTAAACCTTCCAGCCCTTCTGCCCCGAGAGTGGAACATATGAAATGAATCTGAATTTTCTGCAGCACATGTCAGTATTATCCTGGTTTAAAATGTGCAGAGAGTGGACCTTGAACTAAGGAGAAAGGAGACGAAACATATGATTTTTGGATTTTACAGGGTTGTAAGGGCCCTCATCACACCTTGAAAAATCAAAGCACAAAACAGAAAGACAACTGCTACGTCTATGATATAGTCGAAGGCTCCCATCGGTCATAGGATCTTTTCAGACTGCCCATGGTTATTTAAATGAAATATGTGCTTAGAGGAACAGAACCAACCACAGTTATACCCATATCCTCGAAAACTCAAAGTCAATGAAAAGTTATTGCTACATCTCATAAACCTAAACTGTGCTAAACCTCAGGCAGCAATGAATAAGTATTACAAATCCAACTGTTGATGTTCAGTTAAAGCCAAAAATGATTCAGCCACAACTTGGAATACTTCTTAATCTTAATGCATCTTGCAAGTACAAATTAAAGGGCAAGTAAGAACTGCAGTAAAGAGGTCCCTTGTTTTTAAACCTACTTACCTTACTGTTTCTCCTTTCTTCTGTTCGTTAGTTTTTCTGTTCTTCTCTGCAGGAGCAAAGGAAGAGGAGGTCCTGAAGGACCAGATAATCTAGCTGGCCAGCTAAATGCAGCCAAAGGCCAAATATGGATAAACAATCCCTGTTTGGGTATTTCCTTAGCTTTTTGCACAAAATCTTTGGTTGAATGCAGACAATATCCTTTTTTACCAGTAATTCAAGGACTTCATCCATTGGAAACAGCACCACAGTCTAGTGTCCTTATATTCATAAGACAAGGACACCTGAGTTTACCTGCACTTTAAGAGGAGTATAGTAGATGGATCAAGAAAAATTGAGGATCAAGCCAAACATTTAGTTCAGTACCATTTGTCCTGTACTATGAATCCATCAAATTGGTTTATATGTTTAAAGCAGTCAACTTTTGTTTACTGCTTAGCACCATTTCCTTTTCAATTGAGCTAGATATAGGTATTAGTGATGGGCGAATTTGCGCCGTTTCGCTTCGCCGGAAAATTCGCGAATTTTGTGCGAAATTCGCGAAACGGCGAAAAATTCGCGAAACGGCGCCGGCGTCTCGTTTTTGACGCCGGCGTCCGTTTTTTTGGAAATTTTTTTTTTGACGCCGGCGAATTTTTGCCGCGAATTTTTGCGGGAGTTTCGCGAATTTATTCGCTGGCGGCGAATCGCGCAAATTCGCCGCAAATTCGCGCCTGGCGAATAAATTCGCCCATCACTAATAGGTATATCTGGTCCAAGGCAATTATATTTCTTTTTATACTCATACTTGCTAGAAAATGACTTGGTTCCATGTAGCATTGTTCAACTTCTTGAAATTCTACACCTATATGGGAGTAGTTCTCAAACTGTTGGGCTGAGTTGAATTATGTGTTTGGGTCATCTTGACTGCCAGTTGATGTCAATGGAAAATCTTAGCTATGAGGAAAGACTGGCCAAGTTGGGGTTGTTCACGCTGGAGAAGAGGCGCTTAAGGGGAACTATGTATAAATATATAAGGGGATCATATAATGATCTCTCTAATGCTTTATTTACCAGTAGGTCTTTCCAGTTGACACAAGGTCATCCATTCTGATTGATAGAAAAGAGTTTCCAGCTAAATATTGGGAAGGGGTTTGTTACAGTGAGAGCTGTGAAGATGTGGAATTGTCTCCCTGAATCAGTGGTACAGGCTGATACATTAGATAGCTTTAAGAAGGGGTTGGATGGTGTTTAGCAAGTGAGGGAATACAGGGTTATGGAAGATAGCTCATAGTACAAGTTGATCCAGGGATTGCAATCTTGGAGTCAGGAATTTTTCCCCCTCTGAGGGGGTTTTTTATGCCTTCCTCTGGATCAACTGGCAGTTAAGCAGGTTATATATAGATTTAAAGGGTTGAACTTGATGGACATGTGTCTTTTTTCAACTTAACTTACTAAGTTATTATGTTACGGTTTATAAATCCCACTCTATGTTTTTTTGAGATATGGTTAGAAGACAAGTATTGTAACACAAATGGAAGGCTTGAACTCAAAAAATCTGAAAATATCTTCCCTGTAAAGTGACCTATACCAATACACTATATACCCTTATTTATTTTACCACTAAAATTTCTTTTGAAACTGGAAGGCCAACAATCAACTCTAAAAGATTTTCTTGCGCAACCCTGCTACCATTTCATCCCATATTCTTGACTATCTATTCTTATCCTGCATCACAACAAATGCACAGACCTCGCTTGTTCATTCCCAGTGGAATCCAACTTTGTTTGGGCAGAGGGTCAAAGCGCAGAGGGATGGTCAAGAATGAGTAGGGTGGCAATTTTTTGTTGTAAGTCTCACCAGTGTTTTATTGTTGCCTGTATCCGCCCTGTCCATTGTAGGATGGTTGTAAATCTATGGTCACTTTTTTACATTCAACTACTTTACAAATAAAAAAATGTTAAAATACAATTCCCCATAAAAATGAAGGGGTTCATTTATCAAGCCTCAAATATTTCTGGTCAAGTTTTTAAGTTGTCAAGTTTTAAGTTGTAAAACTTGAATTTTTAGATGAAGTCATGTAAAAGTCAATGGCAGATGGTCCCTTTTACGATTGGAAAATGTTTTTTATCTTCATGATGTTTAAAAGGTTTCAGTCTGTATCCTCGTTCGATAATTTGAATAATTTAGATTTTTTATTTCAGGTGACAATTCAAAAAAGTCGCACAATATAAACTGTTGCACAATTTTGTCAACCTTTTCCCCTACTGACTTTTTTTTGATCGTATTTTTTGATAAATTAAGGCAATTTGTGGTTGCGAGTTAGGTTGAATTTGTTTTTATTAAAAAAAAACTATAACAATTTGAGTTTTAGTAAATTGGCCCCTAAAAGTGTTTTAATGTAAGTTCAGGAAAAAGGCTTTATATGAAAATGAAAGACTATTATTGCGATTATGATTTCTTACTGAATGGTGGACTTTAGATCGAGGTAAAGATATCATTCTCTATTTAAGAACTTTAATGTAGGTCTGCACAAAAAGTCCTCCATTCTTTCAAGGCTCTTAAAAATAAAATAATAAATATAAAGGACAAGCAATTGAGAAAGAGAACACAAACATCTAAGTATCTTGTATGAATATTGTCTATTCTGCAAAAGTCTTCCTTGACAGCTGGGCTATAAACAAACTCGGAACATTCTGGAACAATCGTACAATCCTGCATTGTCTGGTTTTATCATAATGTCAAGTGTTCCATGTATGATTTAAAAAGTTACTGTAGCTGGTGCAATGTTTGATCCTACACAATAATGTGTCTTCGTATCTGATTCAGTCTGGAATAATGCATCTGCAGAATACAGTTTTCTTGAAAAAGAAAATAAAAGTTGTATAATGCATAAAAGAAGTTGTTGACTTCCATAATGACCCAATTGCCACATCTCAATTTAAATTAAATTAAAAACTGTTCTTGAAAATGTTTCCAAAAAACAAATAGCAGTAGACTTTGAATAGGTTGTATATCATTGCCATTTCCTATTTTTGATCTTTAATTTCTGTAGCTACAATTTTATGAATAGTGTCAAAATGTATTTCCTGGATTTATGATATGTCCCCTAGTCAATAATTCATAACAGATTCAAAAACCATAAAAACAATAATTCTGTAGAATGTTCCCAACTGAAAAACAGTTTTAGTCTGCCAGATAAGTAACACGTATCTTTTTTAATGAAGCGGTCCCCATATAACAGGTTTAGAAAGGTTTTGCTTCTATATACAGAAGTGCTAATTTACTACTGCATCTGCAGTTGCAGTCACTCAAAAATGTATGTAGACGTTGCATGCATTGACACCCATTAAAGGAAAAGTAACAAAAAATGAATGACAATATACTGTACTGTTGTGCTGCACTAGTAAAACTGGTGTGTTTGTTTCAGTAACATAACTATAGTTTATATAAACAAGCTGCTGTGTAGCCATGGGGGCAGCCATTCAAGCACAGGATACACAGTAGATAACAGATAAGTACTACTATCGTTTATATAAACAAGCTGCTGTGTAGCCATGGGGGCAGCCATTCAAGCACAGGATACACAGTAGATAACAGATAAGTACTACTATAGTTTATATAAACAAGCTGCTGTGTAGCCATGGGGGCAGCCATTCAAGCACAGGATACACAGTAGATAACAGATAAGTACTACTATAGTTTATATAAACAAGCTGCTGTGTAGCCATGGGGGCAGCCATTCAAGCACAGGATACACAGTAGATAACAGATAAGTACTACTATAGTTTATATAAACAAGCTGCTGTGTAGCCATGGGGGCAGCCATTCAAGCACAGGATACACAGTAGATAACAGATAAGTACCACTATAGTTTATATAAAAAGCTGCTGTGTAGCCATGGGGGCAGCCATTCAAGCACAGGATACACAGTAGATAACAGATACAGGTAAGTGCTACTATAGTTTATATAAAAAGCTGCTGTGTAGCCATGGGGGCAGCCATTCAAGCACAGGATACACAGTAGATAACAGATAAGTACTACTATAGTTTATATAAACAAGCTGCTGTGTAGCCATGGGGGCAGCCATTCAAGCACAGGATACACAGTAGATAACAGATAAGTACTACTATAGTTTATATAAAAAGCTGCTGTGTAGCCATGGGGGCAGCCATTCAAGCACAGGATACACAGTAGATAACAGATAAGTACTACTATAGTTTATATAAACAAGCTGCTGTGTAGCCATGGGGGCAGCCATTCAAGCACAGGATACACAGTAGATAACAGATAAGTACTACTATAGTTTATATAAACAAGCTGCTGTGTAGCCATGGGGGCAGCCATTCAAGCACAGGATACACAGTAGATAACAGATAAGTACTACTATAGTTTATATAAACAAGCTGCTGTGTAGCCATGGGGGCAGCCATTCAAGCACAGGATACACAGTAGATAACAGATAAGTTCTGAGGAATCCCATTGTATACTACAGAGTTTATCTGTTATCTGCTGTGTATCCTGTGCCTTTTCCTCCTTGGTCAGCTTTGGATGGCTTGTTTATATAAACTATAGTAGAGTTTCTGAAGCAAACACACCAGTTGTACCAGAGCAGGACAACACTTCATAATTTTGTCATTCTTTTAAAACAATTACATTTTTGGTGTTACTGTTCTTTTAAAGTTACTTTTGTCCAAAGCACTTGTTCATTCATCCTGCCTCCTGTTCCAAATCGTGTGCGCATTCACCAATTGAGGAACTGTGGCTTGTGACTTGACCCTGGAACTCAGGAATAGACCTATACATTATTATATATAAATAAATATATACAACCTGAATAAAACCACAGTGAATGTAAAGAAGCCCGTAACCCATTTCCTCTTTTCAGCATTTTCATATATTATATTAAAGCTCCTTCCCTTAGTAATTTTGCATACTGAATGAATTACATGCTGAACAGGCATTTTAGATGCATGCTTTTAATTTATTTTATTTTCCTGCATGACTGTTCCTGGACAAAACAACTACATTCTAACAGGAAAATATTATTTTTTAGTCCCAATCTTGCATGTCTCAATGGGAACCGAGGTCCATGCTGATTTGGACAAGCAAAAAAATGACTGGGAAAAATTGGGAAATTAAGAAACCCTGAATAGACCCCAGAATATAAAGCACTGAAAAATGAAAAGAAGCAAATAACAAACATTATGATGCAATGCACCAAATTAATTCTGACACTAGTGAAAATCTAGTCCAGGCTTTCTATAAAATCTACCATAACTGCCGGAATATTTAGTTGGTAAATTGATGCTTGGAAAATGGTATAATGTTTCGGAAACATTTATTAAAGGAAAACTATACCCCCAAAATGAATACTTAAGCAACAGATAGTTTATATCAAATTGAATGACATATTAAAGAATCTTACCAAACTGGAATATATATTTACATAAATATTGCCCTTTTTACATCTCTTGCCTTGAGCCAGCATTTCGTGACTCTATCTGTGCTGCCTCAGAGATCACCTGACCAGAAATACTACAACTCTAACTGTAACAGGAAGAAGTGAGGAAGCAAAAGGCAGAACTCTGTCTGTTAATTGGCTCATGTGACCTTACATGTGGTTTGTATGTGTGCACAGTGAATCTTACGATCTCAGGGGGTCGGCCCTTATTTTTTAAAATGGCAATTTTCTATTTATGATTACCCAATGGCACATACTACTAAAAAAGTATATTATTATGATAATGGTTCATTTACATGAAGCAGGGTTTTACACATGAGCTGTTTTACTCAGTATCTTTTAATATAGACCTACATTGTTTGGGGGGTATAGTTTTCCTTTAAATTTGGTAGATTATCTTGAGGGAATATTGCTTGGTTACAATGGACAGGCACATAAGTGCTGGAGCACAAAGGGTAACACGCTTGCTTACACATCCTTACTAGCTTTAGTGTTGGACTGGCCCACCAGGAAAATGTGTCCTCCTGTTCTCCCAACCATTTGGCATTATATGACTCTACCATGGACATTTCACATTTCTGTATCAGAACAAGAAGGAGAAATGGAGGGTGGAATAGATGATAGTATGCAAAGAGAAGAGACTAGAAGAATAAAGAGGTTTATCAATAATTTAAGGAAATTAGTGTGGATTAGTGTTGAAAGTGGGCCTGGTTTTCTGGTGGTCCCTTGGCATCCAGTTAATCTAGGTTGAAAAAGGCCTACAAGTTTAACTTCTACAAATGATATACTATTCTATTTATAAAGTCATATTAAAATTATAAATATCATAATTTTTGGAGGGATAAAAACCTCAAATTGTTTCAAACCTCAGACTGGGGGTTCTAGGCCCAATGGGCTGCCACATCGGGCCCCCTGCTCCTTCCCATGGGCCACTGCAGCTGCAAACCCCTCCAACTGCTAGATGTAGGGAGTAGGTTTGGGCCTGTGGGGTCCACAAGGTTTTTTCCCATTCGACCCTGCATATCCTTCAACATAGTGCCCTGGCTGGAATCAAACTTAGGACCCAAGTGCTGTTCCAACGTTACTTTGCCTGGATACCCACCAATATTGATATTCACCTAGACTCAGGGACTCAAGGGAAGTCTAAAATTAACACCCACCATTGGTAAGAGTGAATTACAGGGCTTCAGAATCCAATCAGATGCATAATGAAGATCTGTGCTTGGGACTTCCATGTCCAATCCTTGTCCAACCATTTGTTTGTGCAAATTAGTTTATTATATGTCCCATTAATGCTGAAGGGTAGTTTTATAGAATCATAGGGTTTATATAAGCAGTCACCACTCACAGAGCTGAGGAATCTGTAGAGACATAGGCGGAGGGTGATTTTTTTGTTTGGGGAGGCTAAAGGTGGTAATATATAGGCAGTCTTAAGGCAGAGACAGACGTTGCTGATTCGGGAGATTAACAGCAGCGTCCCCGAATTGCCTTCCCACCAGGCTACTGCCTTCCCGCCAGCGGAATGGTACTTCGAACGCTTTGTTTTCCAAAGTCGCGCGAAGCCGAATCGATCCAAGTGCCATCCCACCAGCGATTTACATTCTAGCCTTCGGGAAGGCAGTTCGGGGAGATTAGTTGCCCAAAGAAGAAGCGATTTGGTGCTGGGCGACTAATCTCCCGAAATAGCAGTGTGTGTCTCTGCCTAAAAGTATTACCGGTAACTAAGGAAGGATCAAGTCTGAGATAAATTAGTCTAAATGAGTTTTATTTACTTTGTTTTTGAACTAGTGAGGGTTAGAGTTTTCTGTCTTTTCCTTAAAGGGGTGAAAATAATTTTCATTGGTGTCTGATGGGCACACTTATAGGGGCAAATTCACTAAGCGCCGAAGCGCCTAACGCTAGCGTTAATTCGCTAGTGTTGGTCATTTTCGTTACTTTGCAAATTCACTAACGAACGCTGGCATAAATTCGCTAGTGTTACTTCGCACCCTTACGCCTGGCAAATTTTCGCAAAGGACGTAACTACGCAAATTCACTAACGCGCGCATTGTACTGAACGCTACCTTTTACCCTAGACTTCCTTCGCCACCTCAGAACAGGCGAAGCGCAATAGAGTATATAGGGATTCCTTCAAAAAAAGTTCAAATTTTTTCTAAGTCCCAAAAAATGCTGGCGTTTTTTCTATATTATGGGTGATAGGCTGAAAAAGATCGAAAAAAATTTTGGGGCTCCCCTCCTTCCCCCCTACATTTCCTAACTCATGGCAACTTAACTATACAGTGGGCACATGTGTAGGGCAAAATAAAATTTTATTTGATGTTTTGAAGGTTTCCCAGGCATTTGTAGTGATTCTACGTATTTGGCGCCGTATGCAAATTAACCATCGCTATTGTAACTTCGCTTCGCTTAGTGAATCAATGCTAGCGCAACTTCGCAACCTTACGCTACCCCTGTGCGCAACTTCGGATTTTAGTGAATTTGCAGAGCGCTGGCGAAACTACGCCTGGCGAAGTGTGGCGAAGTTACGCCTGGCGCAACTACGAATCTTAGTGAATTTGCCAGATAGGGCACACAATAAGCACTGACAGGCAGACAGCTAGTGTATGCTGGTAAACTAAGTATTTCATATGTTGAGAAGCAGTGGGCAGTACTATATGGGACCTGTTAACCAGACTGCTCATGGATAACAGATCTTTCTATAATTAGATCTCCATACCTAAAGTCTACTAAAAAACATTTAAATATTAATTAAACCTAATAATTGATATACCTTAGTATAGCATCTAGTAGAAGGAATTATTTTATTATTACAGAGAAAAAAGAAAAAATATTTTAGTAAAATAGAGTTTAGAGGTAATGACTTTCCCAGAATTTGGAGCTTTCTGGAAAAACTTTCTGGATAGGTATCACAGGTTTTATATGGCAAGTCAGTGGGTACAGTCCTAAATATAATAAAAGTTAGTTTGTACTGGTACCCCAAGTATATTATACAGTACCAGCATGTGATACATGGCAGCGGGCACTGATACCTAAAGCACCCCAGCACAATTCTCTTAGGTTATAAGATACAGTTTAAACGCTTTGCCACTGTTGTACCACCAACATAGCCAACGCTAGGCATGAGGCAACATGAATCATAGGCCCACAACCATATACATGTATGGATGTACAAAAAATATACCTGCCCCCTATTTTCATATTCTCTCCTGTTTTTCTTCATTTTCTATTTGTTATTGCAGGATTTTTTTGGTTAATTTTAGTGGGTTTTTTTTATATTTCACATCACAAAAACCGCCCTTCGTTCTTAATTTTTTTTCTCATACTACTCTCACATCTGAAAGTTTATCAGCCACTTTTCCCAAATCCACTTGCAGGTTCTCTGTACATTTATATGTGTCCTTTTCTGTGTATTTCAAATACTTCTTCCCAGTCTTCATAACATTCTATGACCCATTTTCTTCCTTGTTTAATATTTTTTCTCCTCTTTTTAATATTTTACTCTACCCTACCTGGTACCCACTGTCTCTTCTCCCCCATAATGTTCTATATTGACACTGACTGCTCCTTTACTGACCTGTTAGTGCAAAGTCTGTTAGGGGTAAAAAAAAATCTAATAAGAGTCATTTGGTTGCTGTAGTTATTAGTCTAAGAGATATATGTCTGCTTAGACTATTACTATGTGCCTCTTACTTTAAATATCCATGAGCACAGGTCAGTTTTCTTCTTTTTTGTCTGCAACAGCTTCAATGCTACTGATTTTGTCCACCTAGTTCAACTCTCAGGGGAGGGGAAATTGGATTGGCTGTTGAGAATGTCAGACTTTAGACTTCAGACAATCTGGTTCCCCGCAGCTGTAGTGGGCGGGACTTAAACTTTATTGGTACAGGAAGCTGAAGCAGACGGGCAGATAGTGCTTCGTGAAAGCTTAAAGAAGCAATCAGTAATTGTCCTTCCATTAATATGTGTACAGTCGGCTACTAGTAAGATTCTCTGCCCCAGATGGATACAGACCAGCAGAGTTAGTAAGGGAGCCGTCTTTTTTTTTTAACTGACAAGCAGGTTTGGGGAGGCTTAGCCTCCCCAAGCCTTATTGAAAATCTGCCCCTGTGTAGAGAAACTGTCAATCACACGTGGAGCCAGGCATGAGCTGTAGTTTCCAAAAAGTTAGTGTTCTTCTTGAGAAACAGGTACTTTATGGTTCTCAGCAGTAACTTTACTGTGTAATAAAATAATAGTAAATCCTCTCGTTGTGCAATTCATTTGGGTTTTGTAGAGCGTAATAGGGACTATTTGTTTTATGGGAATTACATATGCATTTTCTTCCTCTTGAAGGTCCAATTAAGAAACAAAATGTATGACAAATTGCTTTCTATGCAATGGGAGATTTACACCACCAATTTTTTATTGCTTGATATATATATTTGCAACTTAGATTTTCAAAGCAGCAGCATACAAATAAGTCAAGGTACACCAAGCAGTTGGAAAAGAAGTAATTAGAAGGCCAGTCCAAACCCTGGGGCACTTTCATATAATTGCCAACAATTGATAATGATACCAGACACATTTCAGCTATTTTACTGATGCATATTTAGAAAGAGAAAACAGGCCATGCAGAGCATTCAGTGTTGTGTGTACTAGATGCATTATTATCCATTATTCATAAGAAGAATCTATTTAAATTACGTCACCCTATAACCTGCTGTCCCTAGTCACATACCCAAAGCACCAAGTCCCTACTACAGTAGTACAACCAAAGCTTAAGTAAAAACAGTTGTAGCCCAGAATGGATGTGAAAGGTTACAGCTTTATTAACACACAAGAAACAAATGCCAAACTATTAGTGACAACAGCACCACTGAAGTCCCTGCCAAAAAACTCAACAAACAGACTACCTACAAGCCCCTTCCCCACTCCATTCTCCCCACTGGTGCCCACAGCTATGACAGGGATTATTAACACTGCCAGGCCAGAGAAATCCTAGCAAAAACTTTCCAGTGCCTAGTAATAGGGAAGAAGGGTAGGCTGATGCTTCCTGCTGCCAAACAAGGAAAATGAGGGCCCTGATTCTCAAAAAGCCCCTCTTTAAACCCCCCAGCAACTGCAGTTATATGGAACCTCTTTAGTGTACTACCAGGGTAACACCGTCTTGAGCCCCTTGGATCCATACACTTGTGTATCACAAACCCAGGGTACTAACCCTGCAACCCCGCTCAGATACCTTAATGGAGTCAAAGATGCCAAAGTAGCCTCAGTGCCTTGAAATCATAAAGCATTTTAAGTTAATATGTAACCCCACTCTTGCTATGCTTCATTCATGTGTTCTTTTCATGGAACAGTTTTCCCCAAGGTCTCCCTTGAAAGACTCTGGACTTCATTCCCTCCATGAAAAACATGGCGATTAATTCTCCGCCTTTTATACACTAATGGGGTTCACCTGACTCCAAATGGCCGTACCAGTTTTTACAATTTAACCCAGTGAAAGACTATATAGGTTCAAAATCTCAAGAGGCCGATTAACTAAACCATAACATTTTATTGTTGGGGTTTTTGTTGCCAAAACCGGTGAAAATCATGGCAAAGTCAATGGTAGATTTCCCTTTTACAACTGGAAGATCTTTCTTGCTTCATGGTTTTTGAGGGTTTTTGGGGGCAAATTTACTAAGCTCCGAAAATTCGACAGCAACAGCTTTGCAGGCAGCGCAACACTTCACCAGACGAAAATTCGCTCAGACAACGCTAATTCACTAAATGCGAAGTTGCATCCAGGGCGCGGAACACTGGCGAAGTTGTGCTAGCGTTAATTCGGCAAGCAGAGCGAAGTTGCTCTAGCTGTGGCTAATTTTCATATGGCGGGAAGTTAAAGTTGAATGGACGTATATGTTGCAGCAAATACATTACATTACACAAGCCCGGGAAACCTTAATAAAAGAAAATAGAGTTATTATATTGCCCTACACATGAGCCCAGTGTATAGTTTATGTTCCATATGTTAGGAAATGTAGGGGGGAAGCTGGTTATCCCAAAAAAATATATGCTCTTTTACAGCCTATCACCCTGAAAAATGGGAAAAGACGCCAGCGTTTTTTGGGACTTAGAAACATCTTCAACTACATTTTGAGGAAGTCCTATCTACTCTATGTGGTTTTTTTCCAGTGTTGTTGTTGCTGGCTTTTGTGCGTAAATACGAAAAAGTCATAGTTCTCGTACATCAAGTAGAAAAAGTTGGGCTTTTTGTGACTTTTCTGCAACTTTTGCAAGTTTGGTCTTGAAATAAGCCTCTAAAGGTGGCCATAGACGTAACAATTACGATCTTTCTTGGAAAAGATCTTTTACAGGGAGAAACAATAGAATTCAACCTGTATCTGACGATTCAGCACTAACAATGGTCCATGTTTGACCCGATCGACGAGCCAACCGATATCCAAACCTTCTGCCGATATCGGTCGGCTCTTTTCCCACCATACACGCACCGAATATCGTATGAAAATTTGTTTTGAACGATATTATCTGTGCGTCTATGGCCACTTTAAGATACGAGGTATTTATATAGACAAAGACCCAACATATCTTGCATATCTATACAAGAGTCTTGGGGGTAGATTTATGAAGGGTTGAAGTGAATATGAGGAAATTTTCGAAGAAAAAAAATTCGAAATTCTAAGTCATTTTTTGGATACTTCGACCATCGAATAGGATACTACGACTTTGAATTTAGTTTGAATATGGGGACCTTCTAATGCATTCGAGCGATTTAATGGTTCGATCGAACGACTTTACTTTGATCGTTTGATGGCCAAATTCGGTGAAAAATCCTTCGAAATCGATATTCGAAGTCAAAGTATTTTAATTCAATTGTCGAATTTCGAAGTATTTTTTACTTCGAAATTCGACCCTTGATAAATCTGCCCCTTAAAGTAATTACATGTAGTGTAACATTAAAGAAATAAATTAGATGTGCGGCAGAGACAACAGAAAAAAATACACCCATTATCCTATTTAAACCTTTGGATGAAATAAGTTTATATTATGCTTTTGTTTCTAGCAGACACCATTTTTTCCAAGGGATGTACTTGCCCTTGCCGAATCTCCTTATGTAAATCTATATCTCCCACTGGGCATCAGCTATTCAGAGGTAATGCTTCAAGTACAATATCCATTGTTTCAGTTAATGAATGGCAAGTCAACTAGGATCAAATTCAGCCTAAGTGAGAAATTAGAGCAATGTACACAATACGCACCGAGCTAATTTAAATGAATGTGCAATGAATGCCATCATGCAAAATAGAATCATAACAAAGGCTTTGATTTATCACAAAAAAAGGAAATGCTACCGGTTAATACAAAATACTCTCTCCCTGGAACAGATATAAAGCTGGAAGGAGATTCTCGTCAGGAAGAAAATATTTAACCCTTTTGTGCCAAGGTCTCTTTGATTTTACTGGGCAGTTCGGCCAGATCTCGATCGGGGAAGCCCGTCAGGGGCCCCCATACACAGGCCAATAAGCTGCCGACTCGGTCTGTCGGCAGCTTTTATCGGCCCGTGTATGGCCACCTTAAGGAGCACTGGGGATGCTCCAATTAGAAGGTTGGTGGGAGAGTGCACAAACCATGCAGCCTATGGGCGCCGTGAAGAAACTCTGGAACTAATAATGATTGGGACCTGGGGGTTTTCTTGATAAAGGATATTTCTATAATTTGGAAGGAAAGCTACCAAAGCAGTTTATTGGCAATAGATTAGCCACAATAGTGCAAGCTATAACACTATATTTATTCTGCAGAATGCTTCAATATACCTGAGTAAACAGCTCTAGATGCTCTCTCTGTTTGTTTAGGATAGCAGCTGCCATATTAGACTTTTATGAAATCACTTCCTGCCTGAGTCTCTCCCTGCTCCCTCATAGCTCTAGGCACTCATTACAGCAGAGAGGGAAGGAGGGGGGGCGGAGAGGGAGAAAGGAACAAACTGAGCATGCTCAAGCCCTAGCACTGGAGGTTTAAGCTGAAAACAGGAAGTCTGATACAGAAGCCCATGAGTACACAATAGAAGGAAAGAAATGTGGTGTTTCTTTTGACAGAGGACTCAGAGCAGCATTACTTTGAGGGTTTGCTTGTGTATTTATATATAACTTTCTGATAAAGCTTACTTAATTTTAGTCTTTAAGTCTGCTAGAAAATCATTTAAACATTAAATAAGCCCTGTAGGCTGGTTTTGCTTCCAATAAGAATTAATGCAATTCTGAGCTTTCTGAATAACTGATCTTTGCCTAATTTGGCTCTTCATACCTTAAAAGACCAGTAACAGCGCAAGTGGAGTTTCGGTAAGTTATTTCTTAAAAAAGACTTTGCGATTTTAAATTTTAATTTAATTTGTATTGGTGGTTTTTTTTTCGATCTATACAAACAAATTTGTTTCAAAAAAAATTTGATATTACTGGTCTTTTAAGTCTACTAGAAAATTAAATGTTTATTACAGAGATAAAGGAAATCAATTTTAAAAAATGTAGAGTGGAGTCTATGGGAGATGGCCTTTCCATAATTTGGAACTTTCTGTTTAACAGTTTTCCAGACAATGGATCCCATATCTGTTTGCCAAGTCTATGAAAATTCTGATTTACCCATGCTATGATATACAGTATCTAGTAGAATTAAGTCAAAGTCAACTGGATATTTAGAGTCAATTAGGGAGGAAAGAAGATATGAACAGGACATATTTTGTTGGCAACACAGTATACCACATTCAGGACTTCATGGACTTTGTCAAAAAATGCATGAGGTCAAATAGGAAACCAATGAGACTATGGTGTCCAATGATGTTACATCTCTATTCACGTGCATACCCACATTTGAGGCAATCGGAAGAGTAAGGAAATAATTGGAAAAATACACCACCCTCAGTAGCAGAACAAAGCTGAACCCAGAACAAGTTTTTTCCTTACTGGAACTATGCCTTTATACAGTGTTTCAAGTACAAGGAAGTCTTTTATAGACAAAAACATGGCTGTGCCATGGATTCGCCTGTGTCTGCAATCATAGCGAACCTTTACATGGAAGAAGTGGAAAAGAAAGCCCCGAATACCGTCAAGGGAATAGCTTCACGTCTTTGGTTCAGATATGTGGACGACACCTGGATCAAACTTATATGAGGTACCAGCTTTCACTCAACACATAAACTCGGTGGACGAAAACATCCAAGTCCACTAGGGAAGATGTCAAAAATGGCAAACTGGCATTTTTGGACTGTGCAATGGTTATTAGAGAGGGGGAAACCTGGATATTGAAGTATATTTCTTGTTTGATTCCCATCACCCTCTGGAACATAAACTGGGGATTGTAAGAACTTTACACAGTCAGGCTGAAACTGTGGAAAACAGTTCAGAAGCAAAAGACAAAAAATGTAAACATCTGAAAGGAGCTCTGAAAACTTGTGGCTACCTGGACAGGGCCTTTATCAAAACCAAATCAAAGCCAAACAAAAAGACCAAACCAGGAAAGAGAGGAGAGAACAAAACCAGCAACACCCTATGACAGAAGCTGGTACACCCTGAAGACCCAACACCACAGCACATGAAGAGCAATGTTGTCTATGCTGTCCAGTGTAGTGAGGAGTGCTCTGATCTATACATTGGGGAGACAAAACGACTTTATAAGAGAATGGCCCAACATAGAAGGGCTAGCTCCTCAGGATTAGACTCAGCAGTCTATCTACATCTCAAGGAAAAGGGACACTCCTTTGAATGCAAGATGTTGTTGCAGGCCCCTCCTCTGTTCAGCGATGGTTTCTCCATAAATGGCCTCTTTCATGCCTCTTTCAAACCATCTGTCTGCTCTATCCAAAATGTGCACATTTTGGATAGAGCAGACAGATGGTTTGAAAGAGGCATGAAAGAGGCCATTTATGGAGAAACCATCGCTGAACAGAGGAGGGGCCTGCAACAACATCTCGCATGCAACTACTGACCAATTGCACAGTATATGGAATTTCAGAAACTGTCTTGCAGCTGTAAATGAAAGCATAACCTTCTCCCTGCATATTACATCCTTAATACAAGGCAATTATTTTTCAAATGATTTCAATTATAGGACCACTAATGCCAGAGCTCTAGAAATTGAGCCTGGGATCATATAAAATTACCTATATAGTCTCTTTAGTCTCCTCCTCCATCACACTCATGCAGCACTAGTTAGGCTGAGTTTTTATCTATTAAAAACTACAAGAAAAAAAAATAATACAACTTTAGTTTTGAAACAGATTTATTAATCCTCCACTTTGGGTACATGATTATAGCAATGACAAATGCTCTGTCAGCTCCATCCTCAACTTTGATGTAATAATTGGGGGGGGGGGGTTAGCAAAAAAAAAAAAAGTTTCCTGAAATGGAATGTGATTGTCAGATCTACAGTGCATGTTTGTACATTCAAGACAAGCCCCTCTCTGCCTCCTACAATTTACTGCGCTTAATTCCATGCATAATTAGCATTTCTGCTGCTACTCCGGAATAATAGAACGCAGGATAATTTTTCATGAAACAAGAAAACGTAAAGTGCCTTGTGAGATTCAAATAAACTGTACAATGAAGTGCTTAGGTGGAGACATTGTTACTAGACCCAATTGCTTCATCAATGACAAACAATTCTGTTATTGGGGGACATATTCAGTTCAAGGGGGAGCATCATCGAGGTGGGTTTACTGTAACTGCTGGGTAAGCTAAGCCTTCTTTCATTGGTACAGAACCCCCCAAATATAAGCAGTAGACTTCTTTCCAAATAAAAGTGGTTAAAGGGAAAATAAACACTAAAACTTCCAGAAAAAAACTTCCAACAATCCTGAACCTGGCAGCTCCAGTTATACCAAAACTCCTTCAATGATTCCCCCGCACCCACTCATTCCCCACAAGCCCAATCTGTTTCATTGTACTTTTCCCATCTCAGGCTCCCTCTGCCAGGGTTGCTGCTCCAATGAGGCGAGTTGAGAAACTCACCTCAGGTGGCAATGCCCAACTGGTTACTAGTGATGAGGGAATGTTTTCACCAGTGGCGAAATTCTGCACTTCACCATGTGAAATGGGTTTTTTTCACAACTGCAGCAAAAATCCGCCATGAAAAATTCCCAGTTCCCCCGTGTGATGAAACCCCTCCTTCTCCTTGTGAAGTGCTGGATTCTGGGAAATTAAATCCCTCTGCTTTTTGTAGTCAGTGGTGCAGAGAGTCTCTAGAAAGCTGAGGGACTTCAATTTTCAGAATCCAACATTTCACAATGGATCAAGAGAGGAAGGGGATGCATTGCACTATAAACCTAAGGAGCAGGGTGACCATCAATAATCATGGCACCCATGGTCAGACTGGGCTGGCGGGACATCGGGAAAAAACCCAGTGGGCCCTGGCTCTCATGGGCCCTGCTGGCCCAGACCCGCTCCCTGTCCCTGCTGGCCTAAAATGCCTCTTCCTGCCCTGGTCGCACTTTGCACAGTTCACGAGTGCGTATGCACATCGGATGCAGGTACGAGCGCACCTACGGGGCGTGTACATGTGCGCTTGCATGGGGGGCGAGCGCGTATGTGAGGTTGTATGTGTGCCTTGGGCCCAGAGGGGGCTTTGTAGTATGGGTGGGGGTCGGAGGGGGACCCTGAAAGCAGCCAAAGTGGGCCTCAGGCCCCCCCAATCAGACCCTAATGGGACCCCATACTAACAATTAGGTATGGAGCTCCATGATTAGTTCCATGGTCAGCAGGCCTCTTCAATAATGGATGAAAACAATGCACCCTGAATACATACAGCTCATATTGGCTGAGCTATTCTATGTGCCCCATGCAGAGTTACAACATGGTTTGGAGAGCAGCTGTGGACCTGTTTTCTATGCCTTGCTAAGCCTTCTTATCTCAGACACTCTGCTAATGAATCTGTTTAATGGCTCGTCATCCTGCAGAGATGTTAACAGTGAGTTTCTGTAGAAATCTGTCCCTGCTGTTACAACATGATCTGTTATAAAGATAGATAGAATTTTAGCGACACAGCAGGGCAGAACTGCTGCTTTGAAAGAATGGGAAAGGGAAGAACTAGTACAGCAGAGGTTAAAACGGCCCTGTCCATCTGTCCCATCTGATCACATGGATGGAGTGACGACAGACAGACAGACCTCGGCGCCTCTAAACATTTGCGTTCAATAGGGCAATGTGCATTCAAATGTATTATTGTTACAGAAAAGTATATAAAATGTATCAAGTACAACAACTTCCAGCCCCATTAGGCTTACAATCTAATTCTTGATGTCTTTCTGCTCTGTTGTTTGCAACGCTAGGCTACACGTGTTAATTACCTGTACTGTCTATGTTATAATTAAAAGCAAAGTGCTGTTTTTAATTAGGATGGCAACTGTCACTCGACTTGTGTTTCTAAAGCTGAGAGATGCATCCCGGAACACCTTTGCAAGATGTCTTTCATTTTTATTCCCTCTAATTAACAGGTCATTAATTAAAGTGACTAAGTCGAATTGCTGATGTTACAAAGGATGCACACTACAGACACACTGTATATTATTAGTGTCTAGAGTAAAAACAACACGGTGCTGGTTTCCAGTACAGAGAAAGACTTTTTTTTGCACTTTCCCAACAACTCAAGTGTTATTTAAAAGAATTGTGGGTTATCCAGACCTTTTTATATACTGAGTCTTCATATCCACGGCTGTGCCACCATCTAAATTGCATAGTCACTAATGTTGAAGACCAGACCCACCTAGTTTAGCCTTTGGAAAGGCCTCTGCAAATTTGTCATGGAAACATGACTTTCATGATTTTCCACCCAGACCTAATTTGGCAACTTGAAACTTCCCAGGTCGGTCAGTCTTGGATTCAATAATTATTTTAACTTAGACTCAATCACCTTCTCATTTATCTGAAATTGCTGATTTAGTTCACGTGACTGATCTTCTGTTAGACAGAGATGACTAATACAGAAAGTGTCAGTTACTTAGTATTTGAGTTGTAACAAATCTGGAGGTAACAGGAAGGGTAAGTAACATTGACCACAGAAATCAGACTCAATGCGTTTGCAGCCCAGTAAAAACAGTAGCTTGGCTGTATTTTTGATGCCATTTAGTAATATTTCATTTTACCGACCTACAAATAACCATTTAATAAACAAATCTTGTGGTCTACTCATCTTGGGCACAGTGTAAAATACTACCGGTGCTCTTCTTATTCTTATGTTTTTTGCACGTGTGTAATGATGCAGCATCTTGATGCCATGTATGTCTTGGCACTGCACTCTTTCACCCTGCAGCCTATTAAAAGATGCCAAGACTATTGATCAGTGCTTGGTTATCAAGTATTTCCTCGTCTAGTTGCATTGGAAGGCCCATTCTTGCTGAGGCCTTGTCTGTTCCTGATCCCCCATTTCTTGACCTTTTCTGACCTTCAAACTGTTTTTTTTAACCTGAACTGCCTGCTTTGACCTCAGTCCTGCCTGACCTTGACCTTGTTACTTTATGTTCCAAATCTCAACAGTCTCTCTCCACTCACCAGCTTCCAATTGGCACAACCTAGAGGCACAGGGTTTATATACAATGGGCAGAAATAAAAGATGATTCAGAGAAGAACTTTTCCCCATAACAGCATAAGTACTAATATCTCTCATATTAGATGATCTTAACATCTGGTAATTGCCTGCTTCATCATGGCTACCTTCAGAATTCTTCCAGATAGGACACCATTAAGCCCTCTATTGAATCTTTCTTTGGGATGTGGGGTAATCCTCCTCTTTTCCATTGAGGGTGGCTACTCACCCTCCAAGTAGTCTACATAGAGTCTACATTAGTCCAAAAGTAAATAAAAGTAAATTGAGTTAAAGTAAATTACAGGTCTTATAATTTGACTCAAGCATTCTGGTCAAACTAATATATTGCACATTATTTACACCTAAAGTGATTTACAGATTCCTTTTATCCATTTGGATAATCTTAGAACTGGTTGTGGATCATTTCCTATGCTTGATACAGACATACAGATAACAAGGTTCACAGCTGAGATGCTTATATTTCAACCAAATCAATCAATCAGACTGTTACTTTGAGTGGAACCAGTAGCCACAAACAAAACAGTGATCTGGGGTGGCTATGGGTAATAACATGCATTCCAGGCTCTCCAGACTTTTCGGAAAACATAGTAAGTTATGTTGAAAATAGAGACAACTCCATCAAGTTCAACCTTTTAAGTTTATTTTTAACCTGCCTAACTGCCAGTTGATCCAGAGGTAGGCGAACAACCCCATCTGAAGCCTCTCCAATTTGCCTCAGAGGAGGAAAACTTGTACTATGAGCTATCTTCCATAACCCTGTATTCTCTCACTAGCTAAACACCATCCAACCCCTTCTTAAAGCTATCTTATGTATCAGCCAGAGCAGCAGTAAACCATATTCAATGTAATGCTGAACATCATCTGAAACAACAACAACCTCAAACCTCAGAGGAACGAAAAAGTCTGAATCAAAAAAATCTGCCATCTCAGACTTGTCAATGGGAGGAGTCCCAATGATTTTTTGATGTGCGCTGGGTTTCGTGCAATACCCCAAAGGTTACGGAGTTTTCAGGCAAAAAACATAAGAACAAATATTCTAGCGTGGTATGGCAGAGCTCACCCAGACGCCACAGCTCCTGCGATCGCTGCCATCGCGAGATCCCGGTCTCTTCCTCACTGGCTTCTATAAGTTGCAATTAACCTCGCTTGTATGCGCTGATCGTATACAGGAGAGACTTATATAATATTAATACTGGCTTCTTTATTAGGCACACATAATTAAATGACAGCAGTGGGGTGCAAACTAACGCGTTTCGTGCCAACAACTCAGCACTTCCTGTATTCGATCAGCGCATACAAGCGAGGTTAATTGCAATTTAAAAAACAGAAGAAATCTGAGTTTTTGGGTGAAAAATCTGAAAAAAAACAAGAAAACCCAGGGCCGGTGTTCCTATCAGCATAAAACTGCACCAGCCCTGGGTTATTCCAGCAAACACCACGGAGCGGTAAGCATGGAAATATCCATGCCAACCAATCAAATTGTTGCATTGTTCTACCCACAGCTGGCTGATAAAAAAAACAATCTCTGATTAGTTGATGCGTTACTGCGCATAGGCAAATTTCCCACATTTTATAAATGAGTTCTAGTGAGTCTAACTAGTCTTCTGTTGATGTTAGCCCAAAAGGAAGTGCTTTGCTTGTGCACTTCCATATAAATAATGATGGCACCACATAACGTATTTGGCTATGCTCTCCTCCTCAAAGGGCCAGGTTACTAACCCAGTAGTGCTGACATGGAGAGGAACCAATAAAGGAAAATTCATTTTAATTTTTTCTACTTTTTCTGTATCTATCCCAGTCAGTGCTCAATTGGCTCAATAATGCCCAAAAACCCAATACTTAACAAAAACTTGGGATGTGCCAACTCCGAACCAAATCTGAAACCTAATTTTCCACAAGTCCCATCATTCTGAGTCAGTGGGCAAGTTCACATTCTAACTGTGCCGTCACACAACTTACGGTCGCATGATCTTTCTGAATTTTTCTGCTGTTATTTTCTAATACATCAAAATTTCCAAGAATGAGGAGAGCACTCATAGATAGCAATTTATGCTGTGATGTGTTTATTCAGGCTTTACACGACATGTTTCGGATCCATGTTGATCCTTTATCAATCACACTTGATAAAGGATCAACATGGATCCGAAACATGTCGTGTAAAGCCTGAATAAACACATCACAGCATAAATTGCTATCTATGAGTGCTCTCCTCATTCTTGGAAATTTTGAAGTATATATCGGGATAGCGGTGTACCCGTGGAGGATTGGATGCATTCTACTATTAAGCTGAGGCAGTGCGGGGAACGTTCCTAGAAATACATTTTCTAATACATATTGCATACATAATGGAGAATATACCTTAGAGCTATTCTTGGTGCTGAAAGGTTCCCAATAGGTCAATGTCTGTTTCTAGACGCTGCTAGAGTGTCACGGTACATTTCTCTCTGATATCTGATTCTGACATCTGGTGCCACGATTACTTCCCGAGTCTCATGTCTATCGCTGACAGACATCTGTCAAAACAAAGGTGTCAAAGTCTGCATCAAACATATTTGGACACTTTATTGTTTGCCTCTGACATTTAACATATAATACTAGCGACTGTCAAATGATAACATCCTGCAACACATCCCTACCTGACTCCTATTCCACTGCATCCATGGTTGTGATGCCTCACATAATACCCTTATGGTTAATTCCGATGTTAAATCAGATATAAACCCAACAATGGAATTTTGCCTAATGAAAGAACATGTATCAATGTTTCTGTGTCTGTCTGCACTAATGGCTCTGACCCTAAAAACAATACATTGTTTGGCCAAGACCTGAAGTCCCACAATGCTATCTATGGCAAAGACTGTAAATATATGTGACCTCAAGGTGTTGAGTTTTGTTGGTGTGTTTTTATGTTCTGTGCTTGCAGGACAACGGTATTCTCCCCTCTCTGCCAAAGTTCATTTTAGGACACCTTAATGGCAAAAGTATACATAAAGGTACTTGATAATAATCTATTAGTAAATTCAGTTGTTATCATAGTGCACACGGGGTCTGAAATGATGCCACTAAGCATGTAACTTGGGTACCTTTGGCTGGTATACTCCCAACATCATGCAGGCCTTTGCTGTAAGAGGTAGGCATTGTGCACTTGATACGATAAACCAAGGCAAACGTTTATTGAACGTTTATTGAACAGCTTCTTCCATTCTGACAGGGGCAGACCGGAGCCAATTGACCAGGAGTTTTCATGAGTTACACTTTATCGAGAATCCTTCTCCCTGAGGCCTCCAGGACCCCTGTAATGTGGAAGTGCACTGGCAAATTGCATTGAATGGAGGCCTCCTCTCCTAATAAACTGTTTCTCTGCTTCTCTGCTATGTCCAACATACAATGGCCCAAGTTTCTCCTGAACTTTCTCACTACAGCTCCATTAGGCTGCCACTCATCTAGTCCTGCATGCTCTCATTCTCTAACTGGGGCACAAACACCCAGGGGCTCTACACCCAAATACTAATTCCTTGTGGGGACCCAGGCTGTCCATGATAACTAACCTAAATACCACTTGCTCCTAGAGTGATCAACTATCTCTTTATCAAATCCTAGTAAGGAACAGGTGCACACCTGGTAATTTATCAGAATTGGGCAAATTTGCACATGAGCAAAATATACATGGCAACCAATCAAATTGTTGCATTGTTCTACCCACAGCTGTCTGAAATTAGCTGATTAGTTGATGGATTACTGCCCATAGGCAAATTTGCCCAGATTTGATTATCAAACCCTATTTTAACCAAACAAGTTCCCAATCCAACAAAAACCCCACCCATTAATCAGGACGCTCCATGATTGAACCATTTGTTTAGGACTTCTGTCTGTACCTCCATAATGATGGCCTGACTATAATCTTACTTTGGTGTGCTGTTGTGATTCACAATTTTGAACACCAGCATTTGAAATGAATACTAAAATATGGAGGCAAGTGAAGGGTATACACAAGACAGTGTCGGCTGGGCAAAACTGCTCTTGCTCAATAGCTCTGACTGTCTTATTCCAGAGGGTCTAATATTACAGGATTTTTGTCTGACACTTGCCAACCTCATGCAGGGCCGGAACTAGGGGTAGGCAGAGTATGCGCCCGCCTAGGGCGCAGTCATAGGTGGGCGCAATTCTGAAAAAGAAATTTTTTTTTAAAATAATTTTTTTATTTTTTATTTTTCTTTAAATTTAAAACTTCTTGCGGCTGCCCCAGGCCCCCAGCAGAGTTCCACTCTGCTTTCGAGATCCAGCCAGTCTCTACTTGTCCTGCTGGCTGGATCCGTCTTTTAGAGGCAGCAGGCCAGCAGCGTAACACACGTAATGCGCAATTGCGCATCCATCCACTGATGCGCCTGCATAAAGAGAGGCGCGCCGGCGTGCGCCGTGACGTCAGGAGGGACCGAGGGAGCTCAGCTATGCGCTTGTGTAGTGTGGCCTGGCGGCTGGCGCGTCGTATGGGTGCGGCTGGCGTTCTCTTGCATAGCTGTCTCCTCTGAGGCACCTCGGCTCTGACAACAAGTCTCCTCCTGAAACTGTGGGTGGCTGCCTGACTGTGCCTGGCGAGTGCGACTGATCTGCTGCTGGTATTGGAATTTGGAGCTGTTTGGCATTGGCACACAACAACAGGTACAGACTTGGGGGGGCTGGGGGGGAATGCATTTTTTTTGGCACAACAGGTACAGATTTGGGGGGGCTGGGGGGTCAATTAATTTTTTTGGCACAACAGGTACAGATTTTGGGGGGGGCTGGGGGGCAATGAATTTTTTTGGCACAACAGGTACAGATTTGGGGGGGCTGGGGGCAATGAATTTTTTTGGCACAACAGGTACAGATTTTGGGGGGGGCTGGGGGCAATGAATTTTTTTGGCACAACAGGTACAGATTTGGGGGGGGCTGGGGGGGCAATGCATTTTTTTGGCACAACAGGTACAGATTTGGGGGAGGGGCTTTGGGGGCAATGAATATTTTTGGCACCACAGGTACAGATTTGGGGAGGGGCTGGGGGCTGGGGGGGCAATGAATTTTTTGGCACAACAGGTACAGACTTTGGGGGGGCAATATTTTGGGTGCTGTTGGCTGGCACAGGTGCATATTGGGGCAATATTTAGGGTGCTGCTGGCTGGCTCATGTACATATTGGGGGCGATATTTTGGGTGCTGCTGGCTGGCACAGGTACATATTGGGGGCAATATTCTGGGTGCTGCTGGCTGGCACAGGTACATATTGGGGGCGATATTTTGGGTGCTGCTGGCTGGCACAGGTACATATTGGGGGCAATATTTTGGGTGCTGCTGGCTGGCACAGGTACATATTGGGGGCGATATTTTGGGTGCTGCTGGCTGGCACAGGTACATAATGGGGGCGATAAAAAAAACTGTAAGTGATTAGGTGGTAAATGGTCCTACAGAACGGGGGGGGGGGGCACTGATTGAAGTCCTTGCCTAGGGTGCCAAACTACCTTGGCCCGGCTCTGACCTCATGTAAGGGTTACCTGTACCCTCACATCTCTCAGGAACCTTAAGGTTCAAGTTCTTCTCCTTGGAGTTCTAACTCCACCCAAGACCTTCGGGTATATGCACCTCCTGCAATGGTGTTTCACAAAAAACTATAGTCATGTTCCCATCTCTTTTATACAACCAGGAAAAATTGGGTATAGTTTTCTTCTGCAAGGTATAGGTTACTTACCTGGGACATCCTGAGCAGTAGAGGTAATCAAAATCTATGAGTCCCCAAAATATAGTTTACAGTTTATTGAACAATTCTTCCTTTTCTCTTCTTCTCTTCTTCTCTCCAGTTATCTATTTGAACATGTGTTTTTAATTCTCTACAAGGGTGAACACTCTAACAGCAGCACATAATGGAACCAGACACTTATGCCGCTGATGAAATAGGAGCAGAATTTAAAACTATGCAAGATTGAGATAAAGTGCTAGTTTCAATATGACAGCAGGTTTGGAAAAGGCAGCAGCTGCCAATGGTTTAGAAGCAGATCGATTTAGCAATACTAACAAAAGGGCTGAGCTAGAGAATTGTCAGACAATCAAACAATTGCACTTATATCATTTGCTAGCAAAATGAATTACACAGTCCAGACCAAAATCTGATGTACAGACTTGAATCCGTAGAGGAAAGTGCACAACAGATCAAATCTTTAATATTTACTGGAAAATTGCAAGATACAAGGGAGTTCAAAAAGAACTTGCTTTATGGAAATTGTATATAACTGTGTTGGTAACTTAATTTTATGAATAGTTCCTAAATGATAATGAGTGTTTGGTGTAACCACATCTGCTCAGGGCATGTAACATGTAAGAAAGGGAGTGGTAAAAATAAAGTCTCTGTTTAAAATGTATAGCATTCATTATCTTCATCCATTGTTTAGAATGGTGAGACATGGCTGGAACGTTTGGAGAATGAAATTAGGGTTGCCACCTGTCTGGATTTCACCCGGACAGCCCAATTTTTGGAAGGAAATACGGACAGGACATTGAAGTGAATGACATAGTGATCAGCCAATCGCTGATCGCCACATTATCAGCCCCGCCCCTGACGTCATTCGGCTCACCCCCTACATCACCAGCCTGACCCCTTCCTGTTTTCACCAAAAAGAAAAGGTGGCAACCCTATAGATACAAAGTGTAGTGTGAGAATACTGAAATGCCCCATAGTCTACATGGATATATATATAGCACATTAATGAATAAGCCAATTTACAGAAAATCCGTTATCCAGAAAACCCCAGATCCCGAGCATTCTGGATAACAGGTCCAGTACCTTTATTATAACAATTACTTGGCAGTAATGATGGACGAATAAATTCGGCAGGCGCGTTTTTTTGGCAAATTTAAGCATTTCGCTGCCGGCGAATAAATTTGCGAAACTGCCATAAAGATTCAATTGCGAAAATACACTGGCATCAAAAAATTTTGGTCGCACGTCAGAAAATCACGCACTTCAAAACCATCGCGCAGCAACATTATTCGGACGCCCATTGACTTTAAAGCTGGTGTCAAAATTGACACGAACATCAGAATTGACGTGCGCTTTGTGCGTTTCGCAAATTTTTCGCCATTTCGGGACAAATTCACCCATCACTACTTGCCAGATTTTGGAAGCGCGTCAGAAAAATACGTTCTTTCGTCATGCATCACTTTAAATAGAAATGATCATAACCTTAGAAATAACCTAGAGAAATTCTAAAGAAAAGTACAAACAAGTTGGGTCAAGCTAGTTGTCAAAAGTTGCGTTTGTAGTTGTCAAAATTGACATGGGCATCAAAATTGACGTGGGCCCCAAAATTCGCGTTTCGCAGATTTTGGCAGTTTCAGGACAAATTCGCCCATCACTACTTGCCAGACATCGTTCAGGCAGCTAATGCAAATAAGCTCCATCAATGCAGTGGAAATGGTTACAATCCTGTATTCTCCAGACTTTGAGACTGCCTTTACTGCATGTTAAATACTATATACTGTATATAAGATATAGAAATCATACTTTCTATAGCAACTACTGCTTCCTTAATTCTGTTATATTATCATTAATATTTGCCTCCTATGTCCACTGGCCACATGCAATCAAAATTTCCCCATGAAAGTTCAGATATTTCTATTCAAGCCTCTAACTTTCAAAGGCAGGGGGGATACGATGTGGAAACTGCTGCCATCTGTGCTACTTTATTTGCACTTCAGAAAAGTGCAGATGAGATATAAAGCGCTATTCATCACTTGAAGTGGTAAAGCTTTTACGGATATGGATGGAGAATGTAAAAAGGGCTCATCATAAGAAAATACTGCGAGTTGCCTTAAACTGACAGGTCTTGGTGACTTAGTGACTGCGCTAATATCAAAGGGGCCAACTGAAGTGAGCCTCTACTTTATTATTTCTCAGAAGCCTAAATAGCACATCCATTGAAGTTTCCAGGCATGAAGAAGAAAAACATTTAATGAAAGAGGGGGAGAGAAAAAAAAGATCAGAAGAGGATTGTCTGAATATTGAACCAAAGACCTCATTGAAGAAGCAATTGTATTCCACAAAATACCTTCTCTCGTCATGAATCATTTTAAATAGAAATGATCATAACATTAGAAATAACCTAGAGAAATTCGAAAGAAAAGTACAAACAAGTTGGGTCAAGCTATTATACAGGTATGGAACCTGTTATCTAGAATGCTTGGGACCTGGGGTTTCCCAGATAATGGATCTTTCCGTGATTTGGATCTTTGTACCTTAAAGGGATACTGTCATGGAAAAAAATTTTTTTTCAAAATGAATCAATTAATAGTGCTACTCCAGCAGAATTCTGCACTGAGATACATTTCTCAAAAGAGCAAACAGATTTTTTTATATTCAATTTTGAAATCTGACATGGGGCTAGACATATTGTCAATTTCCCAGCTGCCCCAAGTCATATGACTTGTGCTCTGATAAACTTCAATCACTCTTTACTGCTGTACTGCAAGTTGGAGTGATATCACCCCCCTCCCTTTTCCCCCCAGCAGCCAAACAAAAGAACAATGGGAAGGTAACCAGATAGCAGCTCCCTAACACAAGATAACAGCTGCCTGGTAGATCTAAGAACAATACTCAATAGTAAAAACCCATGTCTCACTGAGACACATTTAGTTACATTGAGAATGAAAAACAGCAGCCTGCCAGAAAGCATTTCTCTCCTAAAGTGCAGGAACAAGTCACATGACCTGAGGCAGCTGGGAAATTGACAAAATGTCTAGCCCCATGGCAGATTTCAAAATTGAATATAAAAAAATCTGTTTGCTCTTTTGAGAAATGGATTTCAGTGCAGAATTCTGCTGCAGTAGCACTATTAACTGATGTGTTTTGAAAAAAACATGTTTTCCCATGACAGGATCCCTTTAAGTCAAAGTGGTGCAAAGTGGTGGGGCTGGACACAAGCACGGGTTTCTGTTGCATATACACACCGGGCCCCTCCACAATTTGAATTAAAAGGACGCTCTGAACACCGGTTCAATGCCGATTATAGGTCCCTATTGCTGGAGTCCTGGGTGTTTTGTATACTGCTATTGCAACTTGATTCTTGAACTTTGACCCTTTGATTGATTCTGCCGTTGATTCTTACAACAACCCTTTGCTGCCTGCCTTGTGAACTTTTGCCTGCATCTTGACCACGTCTACTGCAAACTGAACTTTTGGCCTGGTGCTTCCTCCTTGGTCTGGACTTCTCCAATACTGGAGCCGCAAGGCCCCTGAAACCACTCAAGATGGGCATATTGGTGCAAGATCCACTCATTTGGCATCCTTGCCAAACAAGCAGGTCTTCCCCTGTATGGACACCTTAATGGACCCTCAGTTATTGAAAAGAATACACCCAATTTGTTAAAATAACTATTAACTACTAACTATTATACAGTATGGAGCACCAATGTGTTGTCCCCCTTATTTGAAAAACTTTTGTGTATGATCCAAATTAACCCAGCTGAGACCCTCTAAAGCAGACCCTACACAGGCAGATTTAAGATGCCGATTCACTCCTTCAGACCAAGTTGGCAGCTTATCTGCCCATGTAGGGGCCCTTCCTAACTCTTTCCCAACAGATATATGACTAAAAATTGGCCAAATACATATCGAGCAGGTTTAAAAATCTCATCGTGTGTGGACCACATCAAAACGGTCAAGCATCAACATTATTCAGACGCCCATTGACTTTAACGCCGGCATCAAAATTGTTGCGGGCGAAACGGGTCAAATTCACCCATCACGATACATGACAAATAACTAGGGAGGGATAGTATGCCACCTATGCAAAATCTACAAAAAAATTCCTTTTCTGCTCCCCAAACATATGAACCATGCTTTTTTGGATATATTTAAGAATAAACCAGACCACAGCCAACCACAACCATGGTGTGTGTACATCAACTATGCTGCATACCGAAATTTTAATGTACATGCCTATGTCTAGGACATGGTAGAGGAACTAGAACTACTTTATGAACCTTTGAGGTCTTAAAGTCCTACTGACACTAAAAATGTTCTTTTCAAAATATTAATCTACATTAAAAGTTGACTATGGGTCATGTTGACTGAGAGTTCTGATTTTGTAAGTAATTGCCACTTAGAGTTCCTAAACCTGACAGTTTTGCCAACCTGACTGTCCCTTCTTAACCTATCAGTTAAAGTTTCTAATGCTAACGGACTCCTGCTGCACAAATATGGCAGCCCCCTCATAGAGGAACACGGGTGTAAGAAAGGTAATGTAAAAGCATCAGGTAAATACTTTTATGGCAAAATTAGAAATAGCATTTAAAGACAATGTTATGACAAATACAAAAAACAGTTTTTTCTTCTGGTGTCAGTATCTCTTTAAAGTAATATTTGTTTGAAGGCGGCATTTGAACTTATGTGGCATAGGGCGGATGGTTGTGGGAGGTGGGAAAGCACCCCTAGTGTATGCGTCAAACGTAACCAAGGCTTTAGTTCCCCTTTACACCATTACAACAAAAATTCATTGTTGAATGGAAACACGAGCAAGCAGCATGAAGGGTGACAAAATGAAAGAGTTAATGCAGGAGGTCAACATTTCTTAGGACAAGTTGTGCAAAGGGATTGTTTAATACACAGAAATTCAACATCATTTTTCAAAAACATGACAAGGAGTAGAAAAAACCGAGCAGTGGGAAAGGTCTTATACAGAGCGATTTAACGAGAGAGTTCATAATAGCCAGCTCTTTATTTCTCTGACAAGAAAAATAATTGTCCATTTATCACATACTCTGTCCTGGTTTACAACTCATTTTTTTTTTTTAAAATCATCTGTTTTTCTATTTTTATAAGTGAGAAAAATACAGCAAATGTGTTTCGCAATGTCACCCTGGTACCGGCAGAAAGTAATGGCGTTTTTTTCTCAGCCAGATACACTCATGCTATTTTATTTCTTCTAGCCAATCCAATGCTGCAGTGCCCCAACACTATTCGGACAACCATTGACTTTAACGCCGGCCTCAAAACTCGGCAAAATGGAGCCAAATTGACACGGGCGTCAAAATTCATGTTTCAGGAATTTTTCTCCATTTCGTGAATTTTTCGGCAAATCGAAATGGGAGAAATTCGCCCATCGCTTTTGCCGTGAACTCCAATCTCTGAAACTGCACCGAGGGGTAAGTAAAAATTTAGGGGCATTTGCCGGGGTAGCAGCAAATGCCTCCCTCTCGCTCCTGGAGTGACTATGACTTTAAACTGACTAAAACTGCCTAAAACTGGCCACAGACGCAAAGATCCGATCGTACAAATCAACCTACGATTGGACTTCCCCATCTTACGACCTGCCACTAACCATTCAGATCAAATAAATACAAAAGAACAGATCAGTCGATGTTCTGCCCCTGACAGCAATCGTACAAAAGTTATGTCTCTGAAAATCATACGATTGGCAATAGATTCAGAGATATTATCGGCACCCGACCGAAATCTTTTAACCCGTCCGATCGACCAGACGACCGATCGAAGGACGAAAAATGTCGGGACTCTCCACAATCCTTGATTCGTATGATCAGATCTTTGCGTCTATGGCCAGCTTAAGTCATATCTAAATTGAACACAAACCATAGCCCTGGGCTATCAACCTCCCAGAGAGGTGATGTCTGAGGAAAGACCTTGAGCACATGACGCTCCATGCTTTTATATCCAACAATACTGCCACCCAATTGGTAATCTCTCGATCAAACGGATCAAATTACCATTTAACCCAGTCAAGGGGAAATAACTTCCCGATTTAAGGCCCCCCTTAGACATCTAAATTACAGGGGAAACTGCCTGAGTAAATTATCTCCAAACTCCATTGTCTCTACATTACAATTGTATCTGACCAGTCATGTGCATGAGAAGATGGCATTTTCTGTTTGGACAGATCACTGGATGGCCTGATGAAACTGATCTCTGAGCTGTCATATAATATATGGCCAAAAGTATGAGGCTACATGTCTGTCCAGAATCTCCATTCCAAAATCAAGGTTATCAATAAGAAGTTATTCTCTCTTTGCTGCTGCTCTTCTGGGAAGATTTACACTAGATGTTGGAACATTGTTGGTGGGATTTTCTTAAATTGAAGATCTAGGACACTGATGTTGGTTCCATAGGGATTCAGTTGGGTAGGGTTCTGTGCAGGGTTGCAAGTTATTCTACTGCCATCTCTGCAATTCAGTTCAGTATGGACCTTTCTTTGTACGTGGGATCAGTGTTGGACTGGGATACCAGGGGCCCACCAGAAAACCTTAGACTGAGGGCCCACTTTCCAAACTATTATACCTCCTCTCCTCACTCAACCTGTTTATTCTCCTAGTCTCTTTTCTCTACTAACTATACTCTAGTGTTCCATTGTTAATCCTTTTTATTTCTATAAAGAAAATAGGCCATGAAATAGGTGAGAAGCAAGAGGCCCACTGACACCTGGGCCCACCGGGAGTTTTACTGGTATCCTGGTGGGCCAGTCTGACACTGCATGGGATCATTACCCTGCTGAAAGAGGAAAGGACCTTCCATCATTTGTTGTAGTAGAGTAGGAAGCCTAGAATTGCCAAGAATGGAATTGTATGATGTAGTGACACCTGTGCTGGCAATTATACAGTATATGTGGCTTAATTAAGCTTTAATAACAACATTGGTCATATACCATCTACAAAAATACACCCAGCTTTGCACCATTTACATTTTAAGAAAGAATTCTAATAATATTACTCTCTTAAGTTAAAGCACAGCTCTACACAATGCATTTTTCATGACTATACCTGTATGGTTAAAAGCATACTTATACATTACTTATATTTATAATGAATTATTTACAATATCTGTGTATTTTTATTTGGGGGTAGACTGTGTTTAGCATTTTGCGCTCATTCGCTCTGCCTGGTAAACAAGCGAATAACTCTGTGTCGAGGCATGATACAATCAGCACAATCTAGAAAACAAAAGGACTTTTTGAAATGGGTTTAAAAAGAAGCATCTTTGTTCTATTTGTGGATGCAGTATAATGGTGTCTAGTTTATTTAGACATATAATTTTAGCATTTTAAAAAATGTTATAATTAAATAATTAGCATTTATGAGTTCAAATCATTTAAAAATGAGTTGACCCAGACACAAAAATATGTCTAATCCACTGATGCCCTAGAGTGGGTAATGAAATAAGAATATGATAATGTTTGTTTAACCACTGTACAATTTACAGGTATGTTGTAAGTATTATTAGACATTGCAGCTTTTCTGTACTCAAAATTTTTTTTCCATTGGTTTTTAGGTGGAACAATAGTTTGTCTTTAGTGAGGATCCATATACAAAAATCATTGTTGCTAAGGGACCTTGCCGGGTCATTGGAGAACCAGCATCACCATTGCAGCTGAAGTGAATTACAGGAGTGCGGTAAATACAACACATTATATAATAGAAGCACATGGTGCTCTCTCTTTCTCTCGCTTTGGATTACATCTGTTATGGGGGGGGGATATGCTGAGGAGCTTAAAGCAGAAGGCCCCATATCAAGTTTTTGCATTAAGGAAACCAACCCCTGAACAAGGTAAAGTTATTAGATAGCAGTTGGGCTGGAGATAGTTATCTAAGATTACACCCATCTAAGATTAAGAAGCACAGTTCGGTAAGACACCTGCCAAGGCCGGGGCCGGTATTACAAATTTACCGGCAATGTAGCTCACAAAAGCCCTGGGCCTGCCCCAACCTGCTCAAAATTGACCTTTTTTTGCTGCCTTCTGGCCAATCGTGCATTCTGGCTCCGCCCTTTACATCACAACCCGCCCATTTCTATGTCATGACCCGCCCCCTTTTACGACATGGCCTGCCCATTTGCTCCCGCCCCCTCCACCATCCGGTGAGCATTTTATTAGAAGTTGGCAACCCTATTTGGCACTCCAGGAACCTTTTTAGGCTTGAGTTACTCCTAACTCCTTTTACTTCTGAATGTGTCTCACAGGTAAAAAGTTGGGGGTCCTTGGTCTAGTGTGTGGGTGTTTAAGCCACTGTATACTGTATTTACTAAATTGCGCTCCATCTATTGTTGTACTCAGGGAAGCACCTTTTCATTGTTAATTAAAGCTTCCATTTGGTTAAGGATCACTGGCAGTAGCATAACAAGGTACAGCCAAATGCCCCTCAAAAATAAACCCTAACATTAAAAAACTGTTACCCCCCTACCCTACATAGACCCCCTTCCCTCCTCCCCCAAGCCTAAGTGTCACCATGGGCAAATGCCCCTAACGTTTTACTTACCCCTCCTTGCAGATTCAGGCATCGGAGTTCACAGGCGCAATCTTCTTCTCTTTGGAAATCTTCAGAATGAGACCAGCATGGTGGCGCACACGCAGTTTGAGCAATCTTCTGACTTGCAACTGCGCATGCGCCGAAACTCATAAAAATTGCAGAAGCACCGGTCTCATTCTGAAGATTACCAAAGCGGTTGAAGATGGCGCCCATGAACTCTGATGCCTGAACCTGCACCAAGGGGTAAGTAAAACATTAGGGAATTTGCCTTGGGTAACATTTAGGCTAGGGGAGTAGAGAGGGGGGTCTATGTAGGGTAGGGGGGTAGGGTTTTTTTAACGTTAGGGTTGAATTCTCCTTTAAGAGGGGCCTGCCACAAACAACCAATTCTCCTGTCCCCCACTACCCAACTATCGTTGCTTCCTGCCAGCTCTCAATTAGGAGACCTGCTCGGGAGGGGATATTCCCAAGAAACTATAGAGGAAGCAGAATTTCTCTACTGATCACTGGCCTCCAGTTGTTTAACTTTTAGTTATTTTTTACAGATAACACACCAATTTGTGTAGAGGCATTTCTCTGCAGCACATTGGTCATTCAGGACATGTGTTCTGTCCCATCTGTCTCTTGCAGCTTGGTAACCAGGCCCAGGTTCTACAAGGAAGGCACAGAGGGGTTCAGCAAGGAAAGAGAGAGGGAGACATGGGAGGTTATGAAAAGTATCACTGTATAAAACAAAACTAATTCAACTAATTAGTAAGTCATGCAAATTCCAAAAAAGTTTAGGTTCCACAATCATCCAAGTGAGGGTCAGGTTTCAACAAGCTTCAACGTTAATGTTAAATGTACTAGAAATGCCAGAGATTTCATTTGGCAAACAATGGGATGGAGGTACAAAATGTTTTTACAGGTCTTCAGAGGGCTTCACTGTGAACTATTTCATGAACAATCAGCGGAACATGGTTTGTGCCTTGTGTCATATATTAGCAATGAGAATTGTGTTGAGAAGTCAATTCTACTCTAACAAGGTTCTTTGTTTTGTCAATCTACAGGGTGAAGTTCAGTTTAAACATGGTTGAATTCTATTGAATTGGCACACTGAGTCAATATTGTATAGCCTGTAACCCCGCTAATAAACATAAGGTTAGTTTTCCCATTGCTGTCTTTGCTTAGGGAAGGAGGAAGAAAAGAAAGTGACCTTTCAAGGTCTAGTGAAACACTATTGACAAAACAAATTGAGGTCAAAACCAATTACATTTCCTTGATTGACTTTCTAAATGTTATACCTTTAATGTAATCAAAGGTTATACTATTAATGTGAAAATGTTTCTCTATGAGAAAGCCTTGTTATACATTTTTACTTAAACCCTCCTACACTCCACATATGTGTTTTTTCAAAGTTATGTTGATAGTCAGCTCCTGCTCACTCTGCGAAGGATATCTATTGGAGACATTATTTAAACCATAGGGGATTAACCTTTCTCTCTTTGTTTCACTAATTATCAAATAACAAAATAGAATCTAGAATGCTTAAGACCTGGGGTTTTTCGGATAAGGGATATCTCTGTAATTTGGATCTCCATCAGTTCAGTCTGCTCAGAATCATTTAAACATTCAATAAACCCAATAGGATTGTTTTGCCACCAATATGGCTTCATGCAGAATAGTTAGGATCAAATAGAAGGTACTGTTTTATTATTACAGAGAAAAAGGATACAATTTGCTGAAACAATGGACTCTATGGGAGATGACTTTTTCCTTAATTTGGTGCCTTCTGGATGAAAGGTTTTTAAAGGGATACCACGCCTTTCCTCCCTCAAGCAGGAATTGCATCCATTCATGTTACAGTCATGTACCCAAATGGGCTAAAGTATATTAAAGGTCCTGCAAACCATTGTCACTGGGACACCATTGTTTTTTAGCTTGCTTATTTTACTTGTACTCTTATGGCAGGTGAGCTTCAGGGAGGCACCGGGTATTATGATACCTTGCACTGCTCTCTTTTAACAACTGGGACTGAGTGTGCAACAATGCAAAGGGCCTGTTCATTTTCCTATTTCTTCTCTAGTAATTCCCTTCTTCCTTGCTTTTACAGTTTTTCTTCCCTTTTTCTACTTTCTTCCTTTTTTTAATTTCCTTCTCTTCCCTCTTTCACACATGGTCTGCTGTCTCTATTTTCTCTCTTTTTATTCACTTTTCCCCTTCTCCTGTTATGCCTTTTTTATCTTGTCTTTCTTCTAGTCTCTACATATCCATTTCCTCTCCCCTATATGCTTCTTATTTCTCTTGCCAGTCCTTTTGTGATCTTACCTAGCACCATTTTGCTATTATCTTCCCCATTTTAAGGTTGTTTCTTTCCATTCCCCATCCCTTTACCCTGGGTGTCCACAATCATTTTTAGCTCTGAGCAACATTCAGAAAAAAAGAGTTTGAGAGCAACGCAAGCATGAAAAAAACAGAAGGCTCAGTTTGGCAGTACACCTGATTTTTATGCAACCAAAACTTGCCTCCAAGCCAGGAATTCAACAATAATCACCTGCTTTGAGGCCACTGGGAGAAACAGCCAAAGGGTTGATGAGCAACATGTTTTTCATGACCCACGGGTGACAACTGCGCTACCACTTTAATTTAAGACTTTTCTTATCTACTATAAAAAATGTTCCTGAATTTTTTTCCCTCGCCAATTTCCCTTAAACATTGCTTTCACCCAATTTACTTTTCTGTCTAAGCCCCTCACCAATGTTCTGCTCTCTCCCATATCCATATTTATTTATTGTTCTGTCAACTTGTATCTAAAGCTGGCCACAGACGGGAAGATTGTGCGCTCCAATGTTCCAACCTGCAACTAACCATTCAGATTAATATAAAGTCGTAAAGCATAGGGTAGGCAGAGTATGCAACACACAGAGAGCATAGGGGAGGCAGAGTATGGCACACACAGGAAGCATAGGACAAGTAGAGTATGGAACACACAGGGAGCATAGGGCAGGCAGAGTATGACACACACAGGGAGCATAGGACAGGCAGAGTATGACACACACAGGTAGCATAGAACAAGCAGAATACAGCAGGAGACAGGGAAACCTATCAGGATGCTAAGATGGACTGTTCATACTGTGCTACATACAGTGATACAGTGCTGGTGCCCCTGCAGCAATTGTGAACAATGTGGGCAGTTTCAGTCTGAGGGTAAACAGTACAGGGCTTTACGGATGTGAACAATAAAGGTGTTACAGGTGTAAACAATGCGGGGGGAATTACAGGTGTGAACAATGCAGGAGTTTACTGTCTGAATTTGAGGTTAAACAAGGCAGGAACCAGTTAATCTCAGTACTGATACCTTTTAAAGCTTACACAAGGTAAGGAATCACAGCATACAGACTTTAATATGTGGGCCACACAAAGGGGACACCAGTTGGACAGCCCTGCTCTAGGAAATCCACAGGGCCACAAATATAGACATAAAAGCAACATTTATTGATAAAGTTAAAAAATAAATTATCTCCATATTCCCTATGTGTTTCGTACCAAGTAGGCACATTTGGCCTGACCCACTCATGAACCCCTCAATCCAGGTAGTTGGCATTAAGGTTAATTTAGACTGAAATTTCTTAGGCAGAGAAAATACAATCACAAAATGTATAATATATTCACCCATGTTGCATTGCCCTAAATATGGGTATTTTAGCCCAATTCCAACTAATGGGTTTCCCTCATCTCTATATAGCGGCCTATTTATATAAACTGCAGTAGAGCTTCTGACCAAACACAGAGCAACATTTATCATCATTTAAATATTCATTTTGTGATTAAAAAAAAACAAAGAACTTATAAAACCAGAAAAATGAGAGAGAATTTGCAGCTCCGGGTCACTAGTGTTTGTCTACAGCTTTAACCATTGTTGCTGCTTTTATAATTACACCGGTTTAGGGCTTTTTAGTTGTTTTTAACATCTGTTTCTGATGGAATTTTGGAAGTATTTGTTACGGTCAGCATTCTGTAAGAGACGCATGTTTTCCTTCACATCCTACTCAAATTTTCTGCGCTGCTCTTTCACTTCTTTCTCAGACTCTCAGACAGTTTTTGTCATTCATTATTCTCCCCTGAGATATATTTTTGCAAAAACACTGCTCTTTGAAGATTATACAGCCTTTCTGCTATTTCAGTTTGGCTGCTGATTGAGTCTGTTTGAATTTACGCTCAAGTCGTGTTGTTCAACTCAAACTTTCTGCTGATGTGCCTGAATGCATTTTACCTGATTAATGCATGGGGAGCTTGCTGAGATTCCGATCCCTTTTCCTGATAAGAAATAATGTGTTTTTTGGTTTAAAACTTGTTTCGCATACAAGTAGATCAAGTTTTTTGTTGAAGAATGATGTCTGGTAGGCATGTATTCCTGTTTATTCCCATACTGGAATAGTTCATATCTGAAATGGAGAGAGAAAGAAGTGACCAGGGCTGTAAATGTGATTGTGTTTTAAGCTTATGATCCCTTTGGCTTGTTATGGTTTTTATATGGACAATAAAGTATAAAACTTTTTAATATATTTTTGGCATTTGTCACTGGTGCTCCATACAATAGCGCTATGTATATGATTCAGACGCTCACTGGGAGTTAGGAGTACATGCAGTACAAGATTACGCCTAAACTGGGAAGTTGATCCATATTTAACGCTTTTGTTAGGACATTAAACAGGCCTATTTTAACATCATGCTGCTACTGATAATAAGTATCCAACCGCCACTTATCCTTGTCTATGTAGATGCTGCAAGTTGGCATAGTAGTTGAGCGGTTATAGACATGACAAGCCCTCAAGCCTTGTGTGGTTGTGGACAAGGTAGGACAAACATTTAATCATTTTAGGGAATGAGGTTCTTTATTTCAGAGCCAAAGTTCCCAGTTTTCCTTAGCAATTGCCAGCAAGCACTTGGTCTGTGGAGGATGCCAGGTTGGGTAGTGCTATTGCTGGTCCCGCAAGCATACGGATTCATCTGAGGAGGTCGCAGCTGGTCTCTAAAATATTCTTTTTGATTTGTGGGTCTGCCCAAAACCTGCAAGATGCACAGTTTAGGTGGGTTTAAAGAAGAAGGAAAGTTGTTTACCACTTGGGGGTGCCAAATGTTGACTTACCTGAAACCCTGGGTCGGTGCTCCTATCAGCAGAAAACTGCATATCATATACCAGTGAGCACCACAGAGCGACCCTCTTCAGGCTTCATCTTTCTTCAAATTTCCCGGGGCAGATGCATGCGCAGTTTAACGAAATAGTGACTTTTTAGTTAAAGCTCAGCTTTTCGTTCTACTGCGCATGAGCAGCAGCGTGAAGAAAGATGGTTGCTCCGTGGTGCTCACTAGTATAACCCAGGGCCAGTGCATTTTTCTGCTGATAGGAGCACCACCCGGGGTTTCAGGTAAGTCAATACAATCACTTGAGGGTGCATAACATTTGGCACCTCCAAGTGCAGGATGCCTTTCCTTCTCCTTTAACTAATTGCCCCCAGAGGCAGGAGGTGGGACTAAATAATCTCATCTGTCCCCAAACTTTTGGTGTCATTAAATATCACACAAGTGAAAGAGGCTTGATTATATACATGCACACACTTTCCTTGACTCCATTGGAACTGAGGACTTTGCATGTGTGAGAAGTAAGTAACTGTGAAAAATGTACCATGTGCCCTGTCCTAAGTATGTGTAAAAATGAGTGACTGGGCAGCATTCCCACCCTCTAATTGTGTCGCCCTAGGCCCGAGCCTTTATGGCCTTCCCACAAATCCGGGCCTACTGATAACATGAGAGAATTGTTGTGTTGGGTGTGGGTTGGAATCTCTCAGGTAAGCGTAGAGTGTTGAATATTTTGTGACCCGCACATATTTAATGTTGATCGCTTCGATCTTCTGTGCAAAGATTAGTAACATAGCATTCTTGGCAGCCAACTTCTGTAAGCCACAAAGTGATCAGCTCTAGATGTAAATACAGAACAGGGTTTTATTCTTTCTGAAAGCCACAAAGGCAGCTTCTAGAGTGGCCCTGTTGTGTGGAATTCCAGACAGTCCATCATAGGGATCAATCGGATCTGAATTGTGATGGAGCCAATCATTACTAATACTTCTGGACCAATGTGTAGCCATTTGGATAGTATGGCCACTTTAGTCTGCAAGTAGGATCCAGATAGGGCACAAGATGACTTGAGACCAGCTATGTGTATTAGGGCAGGCTTATCTTATAAAGGTATATATTAATATTATATAAATTAATTCATTCTGGAATGGGACTGGGATGATGCTGTTTTATGTTAGTATTTGTCCTTGTCTGTGTCTACTAATGATTATTTCATACTATGTGTCCCTAGAAAATAAAACAATTCTAAAAATAAGTCCAGTTGTGGTGGCCTCACAAATCGCCAGTAAATTTGTCTCATAGATAAATCTAGAAATACATTTCTAAGACTCTCTGAAAAAAAAAACTGATAATACAATATTTTATAGGTACAAAAAACACATGTGAACTTTGCGGTGTGCGGTCAAAGTCGCATAGCTCATAAGTTTTAAGTTCTACTTTTTTTTAGAATCCTGAGAATTGGCTAAAGCGGCTATTGTGACTGCAACACAAATATTCCTATTCTGGTGTGTGACTGAAATTTTGATCAGGATTACTTAGAAAACTGAAAACATACTATTCACTTTAGAATCTTGAGGTCCATGACTTAAGTTTTCACACTCGGGTTGTAAAAAAAGTGATTAAAAAAACAAAAATTCCCAATGGGAGGACTGTACTGTCTATGGGGGACAGAGGTTCTCAAGCGCCATCTAATGAATTGTGATGCATCTTATTAGTGTTCCATATGGTTCATAGAAGAAAAAGAATGACCAAATGTTATTTCAGTTACTGTAGATCTTGAGATGAGTGAGATCTTGTTCACAAGTCACTGAGAAGATAGAACCCAAGCCAAAGAAATGTGTGAGGTCTATTGAAGGTACAGTTTATGACCACTTTTTCACCCCTTTCTCCACCCAGTTATTAATGACTTGCTATCAGCCAGTTGTAATTAGCTTGCTGGGTTCAAAGGCTCATAGGCTGACCCACTTTTGTGTGGCTTCATACACAAAAGTGGTTGCAAGCAGACAAACCTGTCAACTACAATTTGGTGGAATCAGAAATTATTGAGGCTTTTTTTTTTTGGAGAGAAACCTTTAATATTACTAAGCTTCTGCAGTTTCCAGATCTGCCACTATTGGATCAGGTTTTACAGACTAGACTGGACGCCTGGATAGTATCTAAAGTAGCTGGTCTGCAAGACCAGAGTTCTGATTGAATGTCTTTCCTGCACCTCTTTGTATAAAAGCAGTGGCAGCAAATCAGTGTCCAAACAATCAACATTGAGAGGGATTTATTAATAAAATACTAAAGAAAACCAACTACTGTGCTTTTGATATCGCAGCAAAAATCCACATGTGGCACAATGAGTACAGGTATGGGATCCGTTATACAGAAAGCATTGAAATTACAAAAAGGCCATGTCTCTTAGACTCTTGGAGGCAAGTTTTAGTTGCATAAAAACCAGGTGTACTGCCAAACAGAACCTCCTGTAGGCTGCCAGTCCACATAGGGGCAAATGGCCAATCCCAGCCCTTATTTTGCACCAAACAGGAACATTTTTCATGCTTGCATTAGAGTCGGAACCAATTTCTAAAACTCGGACCCGACCCCAACCCGCAGCCCGCGACCCAATCCGCAACTCGCATATTTACCCACTTTGATCCGCTACCCGAACCCAGACCCACAACTGCCTTATCCTCAACCCGACCCGCAACCCGCCGACCACCATAAAACAGGAAGTGATGTTGCTGTGAACCGGAAGTGACATCATCAAAAGAGCGGGGACAGAAAAATGTTTTGTAAGGAGTAAAATATAGACAATATTACATAAGATAAGAAATTCAGATGAGACCCACAACCCAACCCGTCACCCACGACCCGCATCTATACTCTCACCTGAAAATCCTCCCCTCATTCTGCAGGGTGCTTTTTTGGTACCCGACCTGCTACAGGACTCTAGCTTGCGTTGCTCCCAAACTCTTTTTACATCTGAATGTTGCTCACAGGGGAAGATGGTTGGGGACCCTCGATTTAATGTATTAATGAATTATTAGTAGACTTAAGGTATGGAGATCCAAATTATGAAAAGTTCATGAAACCTCAGGTCCTAAACATTCTAAGCAGGTCCCATATCCATAGTGAAAACAAAGATGGGCAGATGGGAATTCTCCTACCGCCCACTACAATCTGGGCCATAGGGTTGCCACCTTTTGTACATTTGGAATCCAGGCAGGGGGCGGTACCCATGATGTCAGAGGAGGGGCTGATGATGAAAAAGGGACGGGCCTGTGATGTGGCAGCTAGTTATTGGCTGAAAATGCCCAGGAAGCAGGGAACAAGCTCTGAAAACCGGGCAGGTATTTTCAAACCAGACAGCAGGTATAAAAACCTGACTGTCCGGTTCAAAACCGGACAGGTGCGAACCCTACTGGGACAACCAAAGATCTTCTTGTAGTCTGGTATTGAGAATTATCTCCCCAATTTAACACACGTTCTAATAATTTATAAACTCTATGGCAGTTGATGAATTTAATCTGTTTTTAAGTCTCTTTAACATTTCCATCAAAAAAGATCTGGTAAAGAATTGTGTTCCTTCCCTTACACATGGCTGGCTTGTTTAAAGTGATAAATCAAAGTTTCCTAGAAACTCGCTTGTTAAATGCATCTTCTCTCCCCATGTTGCTTTCAATATGTTCAGTAACTTTGGTTTCTTTGAATTTATGAGACTGAGATCAGAAATGATGAGTCGCCCACTGTGTTGACTGCATTGGCATCACACTAAGCAAAGTATAAACCATCATAATTTGTTTTCTATCTATCGAATGATCCCAGCCTCCAGAGGCATTGCGGTGGGTATAGTTTCATCTTAACTTTTCATCTAAGTTAAAATTTATGTTCAAATGCTTTAAAATGTAACGCAATTTTTGCCATAGGTTGGCAACCCTGGGATCTTCATCCCTACATGATCTTCTTCACTATTAGGTGACTGTAAATAATAGAAACTATAGTTCAACCACAGCTAAAGAACCACAGGATTCCTGCCTCTGGTCCTGGGCATGCAGTGTTTCATTCTTCCTCATTTCTATTGTATTCCTAAAACATATATAACACACAACGTGCCATTTAATCACTGATAGACACAGAAGGTAGCCCAAGTTTCCAATTCCTGCCTCTGGCTCAGTGCTTGCAGTGCATCATTCTTCCTCATTTCTGTTGTATTCTTAAAATATATATAACACACACCATACTACTTTATCCATGATTGATACAGTAGATGACTTGGGTTCCCAGTTGAGAGGTTCATTATGGGCTATATAATTGTAGACAAGGATTGGTATCCTTTATCCGGAAACCTGTTATCCCGAAAGCTCGGAATTATGGGAAGGCCACCCTCTGTAATCAATTTTAGAATTTGTTGTAAGTAGAGAAATGATAATTGAATATAAGCTTCATCTCAATAAAATAAGACACTTTCTAAATATAATCAATTAGAAATGCTGTACTGTTTATGATATAATCAAGTTAGGCTTCACTATCTTCCTCTTAGCAACCTGTCACTTTTCATGCTCACGTCATAAAGTCGGGGTCAGATTTTGTTTGACTTAGGGTCGGACTGGACCAACAAGACACCATAAAAAAATATGGGGGGCAGAAGGGGATTTGCGGCTGGGGATGGGGGACCTTGGGGAGAGGAGGGGGCTCTGATGTGCCACCAACTGGTCTGACACTTGATTGACAGGTAAGCCTAATCAGGGCCGGAACTAGGGGTAGGCCGAGTAGGCACGTGCCTAGGGCGCAAAGCTGGGGGAGCGCCAATCACGTACCTGCTCTGACGCCTACCCCTGACGCCTACCCCATTGTCCGGTCTCGTCTCTCCCCGACTGGCTCGACTCTGAGCCTAATTGTTCTTTTAAGGGGGCTTCCTTTCCTAGCAGATGTTTTAGAGCACAAGCAAAAGTTAACTAAATAACTCTGGCACACACCTGCATGTAAAGGGTAGACTGGAATATTGATGTGAATGTAAACCGAATGTGTAAGAATTATGTGAAGTGAGCATAGGGACAACCCGGTTTTTTGAAGGGCTGTCCAAGTCAAAACTGTCTGGCCGGTTTTCCAAATTAGAAAAACCAGGCAGGATTCCCTGTGATTGTCGCGGCAAACGGTCAATCACCAATCACTATGTCATAGCCTCACCCCTTATGACTCAGACCTGTGATGTCACAGCCCCGCCCAGTGACATCATGGTCCCGCCCTCAGAATGCCCCTGTCCTGCCCCCAGTCCGGAGTTTAACCAGAAGAAAGGTGGCACCCCTAAGTGATGTTATTTCATATATGTTTTGGTTAGAGGTACCTTAGAGTTAAGGTAAGGTTTAGTTGTAAAGTTTACTTGTGAAATACCCCAGCCACTAGAGGGGGATAGAGTGCAATAGGTATTTAAGGGGGGGACATACCCAGGTCGGGGTTCTTCTTTTTCAGATAAACAGGTACAGGTAGAGAGAGAGGGTCTCTTAGTGAGAACTACTAGGTAATTCAGTTAGACAGGTTAGTTAGTATGGGCAGGGTTGGACTGGGCTGGCGGGGTGCCGGGAAAAAACCCAGTGGGTCCTAGGCTCTCATGGGTCCCACTGGCCTAGACCCACTCGCTGCCTTTGCTTCCCCGATCTTTGTCTCCGGACCCTGGTGATGTTAAAAAAGGTACGCACATGCACAATCATGTGTGCGGGGGAGGGGGTCATGCCAAAGGTTGCTGTGGCAGCGGCCTGGGTCCGGTGGGGTATTTGCGGCAGGGTTGGGGCTTGGGGGGCCCTGAGATAGCTGCCCCGGTGGGCCCTGGGCCCCCCCAGTCTGACCCTGAGTACGGGTATCCCAGACCTCATCAAGTAGAGCAGAGAGGCGTTGAGGGAACACAGGACTGCTAGGACCGTGGGTGGGACATTTGGAAATTCCTTTCCGGAGTAGAGTAGAGGGGTTTAGAGCGTACACCAGACTGTTAGGACCAGAAGGTGGTGCAAGGTCCTGGAAAGGGATGTGTGTCCATGGCAACTGGGGTTGTGTTTGCACTAGTGGAATGTTATATTGGTGAATCTGCCTGAACAGTGAATCTGCATGAAAACTGTGTGTGATAACTTGGATGTAAGCCTGTCAGTGAATGTGCGCGAGTCTGTATGTGACCATGTGAGGAATAAAGGGGAAGTGTGAAGGATGTTATACTCTGGGATTGGACTTACATGCAAGCAGAGAAACAGGATTTCCATCAGACCGGCTACTTGAAAGAGTGAACTCTAATACAAAAAAAGCCTCCACTTTTAAATTAATAGCCAAATTCAGCTCCACTAACGCAGGGAATGCCATTGTGCTCATTGAACAATAGATTTTTAAAATAGATCCCCTTTGTATTTGATGGAGTACAGACATGGGAGCCGTTATCCAGAAACCCGTTATCCAGAAAAGCTCAAAATTACGGAAAGCTCCATTTTATCCAAAAAAATCTAAATTTTTCAAAATTAATTCCTTTTTCTCTGTAATAATAATACAGTAGCTTCTACTTAGTGATGGAGGCGAAAACTCCGAAATTGACGCTGGCTTGTAAGTCAATGAGTGTCTGAATAGTGTTGGCGCGTGACGGTTTTGATGCGAGTGGCAAATTTTCACGGAAGTTTCATAAATGTATTCGCCAGCGGCGAAACGCACAAATTTGCCACAAATTTTCGCCTGGCGAATTTATTTGCCCATCACTACATGTTTTTGATCACAACTAAGTTATATACGGTTTATGGGGCACATTTACTAAGTTCGAGTGAAGGATTAGAATAAAAAATACTTCAAATTTTGAAGTATTTTTTTGGCTACTTCAACCATTGAATTGGCTACTTCCACCTTCGACTACGACTTCGACTCGAACGATTCGAACTAAAAATCGTTCGACTATTCGACCATTCGATAGTCGAAGTACTGTCTCTTTAAAAAAAACTTCGACCACCTACTTCGCCACCTAAAACCTACCGAGCACCAATGTTAGCCTATGGGGAGGCTTTCCTAGCAATTTGGGATCGAAGGAAAATCGGTCGATTGATGAATTAAAATCCATCGAATTTTCCTTCGGTCGTTCGATCGAACGAATTGCGGTAAATCCTTCGACTTCGATATTCGAAGTCGAAGGATTTAACTTCGATGGTCGAATATCGAGGGTTAATTAACCCTCGATATTCGACCCATAGTAAATGTGCCCCTTAATGTTTACATGATTTTCTAGTAGAATTAAGGTATGAAGATTCAAATTACAGAAAGATCCATTATCTGGAAAACTCCAGGTTCCGAGCATTCTTTATAACAGATCCCATACCTGTATTTATTCAACCCAAATGGATGTTATACAGTGTAATGCAGAGCGTAACTAAATAACCTCTTTAAATAAAGCAGAATTTCCCACCTTTGTGCCATGAACCAATACTGTATAGGAGGGTACGCGAGACTCCTGCATCTGAGAGGCGCATTTTCATTTCTGCTATCTTTTTCACAAAATCGTTTCCACAGAACCCAAAGCAAAAGTTTAAGCAAAACATAACCCGTTACAAGTTTGGAAAGTGATAGATAACAAAGTATTGAAAACGACTATTTATGTTTTACGGTCTTTTCTGTTTCTCGCTGGCTTTTACGAGGACTGAATTCCTGATTTATTTGCCTTACCAGAATCTAATAAAATCTACAAGGCTAGGCTGAAACCAAAGTATAAAACTATGTGCAATATCTCACTGAATCTTATTCTTGTAAAGTATCCAGGGATTACTGGGCTTCTCGGTGCTAAGAACTACTTTGTATTAAAATCTACAAGCAGACTTTGACAGGCTTTATAGACAGAACCCAATACATCAATATCTATAAAAATCTGCATATTAATTCAACGAGGCCAAAGGCTTCAGCTTAGAAGCTTGGCAAATTTCTACATTTACTTTTTCTATATTTTACATTAAGCTCAATAGCTATAGCCAGTTTCTGTTTTACAGTACATATTTATAGAACAGGCTCAATATTTAATATTTACAGGTATAGAACCTGTTATCCAAGCAGTGGTTTTCCAGATAAGAGATTTTTCTGTAATTTGGATCTCCATTCCTTGTCGGCTCAAAATAATTTTAACATTAATTCTTTTGGCTCCATTAAGGACTAATTGTATCTTAGTTTGGATCAACAACAAGGTACTGTTTTAGTATTGTAAGAAAAAAAATATATATATATATTTTTTTTTAATGTGGATAATGTGATTAAATTGGAGAGAAGATGGGCTTTAAGTAATTTGGAAATTTCTGGAAAATGGGTCTCCAGATAATGGATCCCGGTACCGATTGATTTTAATTTAGGGACAGATTTATTAAGGTTCAAATGGTAAATTCAAATTCAGGGTCAAAACTCACAATTTCAAATTTAAAACCAGCAACTCGAATGTAAATTTGAATGAGAGATTTATCAGACCTCAACCATGGAAACAGATCTAATTTGATACTTAAACCTAAAACCGGCCGAATTCATGTAGAAATCAGTAGCCGACATCAGTTGAACTATTTGAAGATGTTACTAGCCTTCTTGACATTAGGGGGCAGATTTATCAAGGGTCGAATTTCGAAGATAAAAATACTTTGAAATTCGACCATCGAATTAAAATACTTCGAATTCGAAGTTTTTTCAGCGAATTTTGGGTATCCTGTGGTCAAAGTAAAATCAAACGATTCGAGCGATTTCAGCGATCGATCGAACGATTTTTCTTCGACTTCCAAAAACGTCGAAAACCGCTCTAGAAGGTCCCCATAGGCTAACATAGCACTTCGGCAGGTTTAATTTGGCGAAGTTTTGAAGTTGAAGTTTTTTTAAAGAGACAGTACTTAGATTGTCGGATGGTAGAATATTCAAACTATTTTACTTGAATCGAATTCGAAGTCGTAGTATCCTATTCGATGGTCGAAGTATCCAAAAATTTACTTCAAATTTTGAATTTTTTTACTTCGAAAATTCCCTCGAATTCACTTCGACCCTTGAGAAATCTGCCCCTTGAAGTTTTTTTTTGGAGGAAAACTCGATTCAAATTCGATAAGTATTCAATTCAAATTTTCGGGTTGTTCTTATTCAAGCAAAAGTTAGACGTTCAAGTTTTTACATAAATATTCTACCATTCGCGTTTTGAGTGCACTTGAATTTCATTAGAAAAAAAAACTTCAAAATTGGACCTCTCATAAATCTGCCCCCAAATGTATTATGCCAAGTAGTGATGAGCGAATGTTTTCACAAGTTGTGGATTCGCCATCTGGGAATTTTTCCATGAAACTGCTGCAAAAATCTGCAGTGAAAAATTTCACCGCAACAAAAAAAGTTGCCAAGACAAAATTGTCGCAGAGACAAAAAAGACACCGTAAGAAAAAATACAACCATTGACTTTAATGCATTTGGAGTGAGAAAAAATGGTTGCGCACATAAAAAAATTGTTGCACATAAAAATCCATGACCCAATTTGTTCTTAATCAATATTGTCTGGAATAAATGTCAACAGTTGTTTTGCATCAATTATTACTGATTGTTCTATAATGATCGTTCATAGATCTGCCCCACAGTATCCATATTTGGGTAAAGTAACATTAAAGGGCATGTAAAATCTAAAATAGAATAAGGCTAGAAATGCTGTATTTTGTATACTAAACATAAACATGAACTTACTGCACCACAAGCCTAATCAAACAAATGATTTATGCTTTCAAAGTTGGCCACAGGGGGTCACCATCTTGTAACTTTGTTCAAAATCTTTGACCAAGTGCACATGCTCAGTGTGGTCTGGGCTACAGCACAAGTCAAATAATATCTGCCAGTGGCCGATACAGCGAGACTAATTAATAATCAGAATAGGCAGAATCCCAGTTTATCTGTTTAAATCTGGCTCCATGATCTTTGTCCCTGCAGCTGAAGTTGGAAACAGTAAAGGGGATGTAAAGGCAAAAATAAAATCCAATACACATTCGCCAACTGCTGTACAGAGAAACAAACAAAGCTGCTCCCCCTGCTGTTCATAAGTATGAGTGTTTCCCTGTAGAGCAGTTAGGGACCGTCTGACAATTCCTATCCACAGCAGTAAATGAAGAGAGAATTTCACTGCATACAGTCAATTGACTCTTTCAATGGCTTCTCCTAATAAAGGGCTTGTATCCTGCAGTACAAAGATCTGTCCCCCTCCAAATGTTTATAATCGTCTATTGCCAGCATCTCAAGCATGTCAGGGGATTATGGGACTGCAGGTCAACCACATGTATAAGGTCACCATTTAAGCCCATAAATGCATTCCAAGCTCATTTTAAATATATATTAATGTATTAAAAAGTCATTGCCTGTGTGTCAGCTTCCAGAATCCCAGAATAATTGTGCTCTAATATCTTCCTAAATGACATAAAGATTGGAAGAGCTCACCAGGGAGACTAATAAAGTCAGGATTTTGCTAACGTAAAAGAGAAATTAATAGAGCTTAATGCAGAAAGGTTTTTTTTATAGGAGAGTTAACTTGATTTTGTAGAAAGCTGCAGGCAGTAGCTGCTGATTTACCCTGTCTAATGCTTTCTCTTTATGCACAGAGATGGGAAAGTAGTAGCCTAAAACTGAGTGTAAGTGCGGGCAGTAGTGATGGGCGAATTTATTCGCTAGGCGCGAATTCGCTGCGAATTTGCGCAATTCGCTGTCAGCGAATAAATTTGCGAAACGCCCGCGAAAATTCGCCGGAAAAAATTTGCCGGTCAAAAACGGAATTCGTGAATTTTTCGGCAAAGCAAAACGGCGCAAATTCGCCCATCACTAGCGGGCAGGAATGAACAAGGTTATACATTTTTGTACAAGGAAAAAATGGCGGCTTGATCCCCAGCTGTATATAATGCAAATAGTAGCTCACCCGGTACAGAGTAGGACACTGGTGTACAAACTCTGGGTCTATCGTATTCGGGTGTAGCTTTAACCAGTCTATAACATACAATAAATATTCACAGCAATCTTATGAAGTAGAAAACCGATGATATTGGGTGGCCCAGGTGCATCACCCCGAACCCGTAGCTGGGGGAGTAATTCAACAAATAGGCATGCCTATGAGTAAGTATCCTCGGATACGAAACGCGTAAGGATCGTTTGTTTTAGCTGTTTCTGAATAAAGGCTTTTAACGACACTGGTTGGCTCTTGGAGTGCGTGCTTCTACGCTATTTATACATTTTTGTAACTTTAAATGGATTGTTCTCCTTTGAGTTAACTTTTGGGGGACCAAATCCAAAACCGACTTCCCCTCCCCATTTATCAATACATTTTCACAAAAAGACTTGATAAAATCTGAATTGTGAGAAAACTGCAACTATTTCGGATTTGACAACTGAAACCTGCAAATTTTTCTGATTTGACACCCAAAACCATTAATTCTTTGGATTATTAAACAAAACCCAGCACAGATCATGATATCTTCAAAATGTCAACGGGACATCTGCCATTGGTTTCTACATGAACTCGGCAGGTCTGAGATGGAATACTTTTTTATTCAGACTTTTAACACATTGGAGTTTAATAAATCACAAAAAAATGTTGTTGTTTTTTCTCTGAGAAAATAGTTTTTTTCCAGAAAAAATCAGACTTTAATAAATAATCTCCTAAATATGATGTAGAGAGTATTATTTAGTGATGGGCAAATCTGACCCATTTTGCTTGCTGAAAATTTGTGAAATTTGTGAAATTGCCATTGCCATTTCTTTTCTTTGTCCCTGCTGAGCAGAATCCATGAGTTTCATTATAGGCAGCTGTTAGAATTGATACAATAGTTGCTAATATTCCACAGATGCTTCTGAGAAATGTATCAACTAAATGTAGCAAATTGTAACAGTTCCAAATCTGCAACTTAATTGCGGAGCTTTTCGGGAGACGGGAACTATTCACTTTAAACTTAGATTTTGGAAAAATGGGAAAATTTTTTAAAAAAATGGAAAACAATTTAAAAAGTCTTTATTTCTGGTGAACAATCTGAAAACAACTCAACTGAAAAAAAGTGTTTGGAAGGTAAATGACCCCTTTAAGAGAAATTGTGGTACATATTTCTTGCACTTAACCTACTTCTTCCTTGAGGTTGCCAGATGTGTGAATCTTTGTCTGGTGTGACCATCAAATGTTGGGACAAACCAGTGGTTCATGAGATATCAGAAGACGCCAGACTTCTACATGTATGTTGCGCTCTAAAAATACACGCTAATAATAATGTTCACCTTTCACTTTATTAATGTATTTATCATCGTCCCCTGTTCTGTCTATAATGATATTCCTCACTGGTTGTATCTTTAGATGCATCTATTAATGCCAGTGCTGGATCATGTGCCTCTCTTTCACAAATAATCACTATTTAAGGTTACATGCACTTTGGACTATGTTAAAGGAACTGAGGTCTCCAAAGGAATTACCTTTCCAAGCATATGAAATCTTCAGGAGGATACGGCCATTGTGGTTTTACTAATGTTCTACAGCGATGATCCTGGGAGAGAAAAGTGCATAAGAAGAAATCCATGACAGTACCTGTCTGTCTCTGTGTGATGGCAGAGGCCACCAGGACAGTCCAAGTGAATCGGTCTGATCTCATTAGCTGTCCACCAGCAAAAATCATCATATAGGTGGTGCTATGATTGGTTTCCTGAACCTAGAACAAACCCCAAAGTCCCGGTCACGGCTCACTCTTCCCCCTTTAACAACCACCTTTGGCTTCGGGAGCAGTCCTCCGCTACTCGGGTGCCACCAGGTCTAAATATGAGAGGACCAAGGGAAGCTTTCTAGGCAAGCAAGGGAACCGCAGGTTATACTGAATGGGAGAACAGAGTCGGGGTCACAGGTCGAGTCAGTATACAAGATGAGCTGAGCATTAACAGGAGACGGAAGCGTAATCAAAGTCACAAGCCGGGTCAGTTTACCAAATGGACAGCGTAGTACAAAACAGGAGTCAGAATCGTAATCGGGTCACAGGCCGGTTCAAAATACCAGAGAGTTTCAGGATCAGAGAGAATGGTCAAACACAGACAGGGGTCAAAGACAGGCAGCAGACAGGACTTCGTCAAGAATAGGCAGGGTCAAACACGAGTAGAAACACAGAATAATCATACCCAGGAACTAATGTATAGACCTTTACGTTGGGCAAAGAAAACTACACAGAGAGCCCTTTAAATATTTAAATTTCGCACTACCAATGACGTCACACTTTGGGTAAATCCGGAAATACCCGAGTGGCGCGAAACCCAGAAGTATGTGAATTCAAGAAGACGGCTCCAACAGAGATGGACGAGTCAGGCATCCCTGCCGGTCGCACCCCTACTAGACCACCAGGGTGAGCTCTCACAGGTGGTTTGTGAGACTTGTTGGTAGAGGACTGCGTTCATCACCCAACAGATTTCACCTGAATTCCTGAATACCTAAACGATGCTTAGAAAATTATGCAAGTGGTTGGAAAGGTGATGCAGCTGGATCATCTCTGGACTTGAAGACCTCACTTAATTGCCAACAAAACTGTTAATGGCAATTAGGCTGCTGATATGAAAAATGTTGTTCCAAAATGTTATATCTGCAATGAAGTCATACATTTTAGCTCTTGTTCTCCCTCAAAGCACCATGTTCCATGCACTGGCGTAACTAGAGTGTGTTGGGCCCCCCTGCAAAACAATCTTCAGAAGGGCCCACTCCAATCTCCTTCTTTCCGCCCACATCCTTCCCTGGCTCCACCCTGCCCTGACCTGCCCCACCCATGTCCCTCCTCTGCCCGCCCACTCACTGGCCTGACTCCACCCACTCCAACTTGCATCCCAGGTAAGAGGGCAGACCCCACAGTCCCCCTGTTTGCCAGGGCCGTTTGCAACTGCGGTTTCTGATACCTCTATAGTTACGCTACTGGTTTCATGTTCTAAAGACAAACGTAGGCTGATAAGAACGGATAAAACCAGGAAAAAATATGAAATTGAACTCAAAACACCCGCTCTCATATTTCATCCCAATTTAAGAGGTTTTGTTTTTGCATTTTTTTTTTTAAACCTGCAAATATTGCTGTCTGGCACACTCCTGTACAAAGGCTGTAATTCTTGTATCCAAGTAGAGCCTCACACTTTGGTTTGTATTTCCCTCTGCATGAAACGCGTGTAACTAAGCAAGTTTGATTTGCGAGTTTAATCCGAGATACATTTTTTTGGCAGGCGTATACGCCGAGCTTATTTGATATTGATATGATACTCCAGCACAAGAAGATCCCAGCTGAAAGAACATTGCATTCTAATCATAATTGTGATGTGACTGCCTTTCTATCAATTAGGAAGAAAAGCTGAAACAGTGACACTTTGGCAGCGGGATCACTATGGCTGCTTTATGAATGAAAGCAAAATGTCAACGTCCTAAATTTACATTTTTTTTTGTCATCCGCTCTTCATTAGCCAATCTGCTAATCGGCGAATGGATGACAGATGCAGGCAAATCTGTATTTTGCTCCACTAGAAAAGAGAATGAATCATACAGATCTAGGACCGTAAAAACCAAGGCAAATGCCAAGGATTTTGCTATTAAAATTTATAGGCAAAATCAGAGCCTTTATTTGTGACATTGGTGTTTTTTTCCTCTAGAGATGGAGAAAATCCAATTTTAGAAAATAATTGCTAAACGCCTGTTGCAAACATCGATTACAGTGTATCTGCGGGAAATGTAAAAAGTTTGGCTTAGCAGCAATTCATTAGCGCCACCTTTACACCAAGCCACAAAATGCCAGTTTCCTTTTCAGAAGTAGCCTTTAAAGGAAATGTAACCCCTTATAACAAATTATTGTAGAAGTTCTCAGTGCTATAAGCACTTTGGAAATTTTTTTCTAGTTTTCAAGACATTTGCAGTTGTTAAACTAATATAATTTGAAACAACAGCGCCACCTATTGTTAGTTTCAGCCAAGTGAAAATCAAAGGGCTGGTTTGCTTTTACATGAACTGTTGGCATGATGTAGGCATTCATGTTCTAAGACTATTTGCATTTGGTTTTCATTTTATATTGTTTGTGGGGTTTTTTTTTTTAAATTATTTTGCTTTTTGTTCAGCACCTCTCCAGTTTGGAATTTCAGCAGTGATCTGGTTGCTAGGGTCCACTTTACTCTAACAACCAGGTAGTGATTTGAATGAGAGGCTAAAATATGAATGCGAGAGGCCTTAATAGAAAGATAAGTACAGGTATGGGATCTATTTTCTAGAAGCTGCAAATTACAGAACAGCCGTCTCCCATAGACTCCAATTTATCCAAATAATTGACATTTTTAAAAAGTATTTCCTTTTTCTATATAAACATATACAGGTATAGGATTCGTTATCCAGAAAACCTGTTATCCAGAAAGCTCAGAATTACTGAAAAGCTGTCTCCCATAGACACCAATTTATTCAATAATCTAAATTTTTTAAAATTATTTCCTTTTTCTCTGTCATAATAAAACAGCACCTTGTACTTGATCCCAACTAAGATTTAATTATTCCTGATTGGTGGCAAAACCAGCCTATTGGGTTTATTTAATGTTTACATGATTTTCTAGTAGACTTAAGGTATGAAGATCCAAATTACAGAAAGATCCATTATCTGGGGATTGATTAATGCAAACAAAAACAATCTTTGAAAAAAGATCCCCGATTTCTACATTTATAATTTAAGATGAAACTGAGATGTAATTCAAGAAATCCCCCAATATGAGTAGAGTGGATGTCAGGCTGTAGTGATTAGTAATGAGAGATAGACACCTTCAGTAGCTTGTTCTGTTTATAATGCTGCCCGTGGCTCTGCTATGGGATCAGTATTGTGTTGTAGTAATTAGCAGATGAATGGAGGGAGGGAGAGAGAAAATTAGCAGGTAACACAATAAATCATACAGAACATATTATAGCTCACCTCCGCTGTATTGTTGGCGAATAATTGTTCCACAATGCTTCGGTTTTAAGCAAGTGCCATGGTCAGTGCAGCTCCTCAGTTAATCTTTATGTTAGAATGACCAAAAGATTTTGTGATACAGGTACTGAAACTCCTTTATTACAATGGTGTTTGCCAGGTGTTTGCTCATGTTCTTCCATGACCTGTTCCCTCGATCGGCCAATCAGCTGTTGCTAGGGTTGCCACCTTTTTTTTGTGAAAACGGGCAGGGGGCAGGCTGTTGATGTAGGAGGGCGGGGATGTAGGGGTGGCCCAGTGATGTCGGGGGCAGGGCAGGCGAAGTAGGGAGGCGGGTTGGGTGACGTCAGGGGCAGGACTGATGACTTGACGATCAGCGATTGGCTGATCGCCATGTCATTCACTTTAATGTCAAGAAGGTAGTAGGTAGCACCATCCATTGATCGAGATATGTAACCAAATTAGTGGTGTGCAGGGTCACATAATATGAGGAATTAAAGAAAGGAAGAGAAAAGTGTGTCCTGTCATTGCACCTTCCCACTATTTTAACCTGAGATCCCAACGTGGTAGAAATAAAACTTAACTTTTACTTTTAACTGCCTAAAATAAATATCAACCAAAATATATGTATCCTAAAAGCAAGGTTAGGCAAGGTAGCTGATTAGACATGAAGTCAGCAGCTAGTGACGGTATACAAAAGTTGAGATTATGGTGTGGGTTTTTAACCACAGTAACAACTGTTACCCAACACCATTCTCAACTGCAGTAATTGCTGGTGAAACTCAGTGCATGAGCGGAATGGGTGGTATTTGGGGTTGTGTAGGCACATAGGTAGCAAGCCCAGTGTGATTGCTGTTTAACACAAGTGCCACAACCAGCACCTTACACTTGAGATGCCTATAGTTATATACAAATGGCCAACATAGGCGACAAGTGAGTGAGGTTATTGCGAGGTGGAGTTGTCAAATTATAATGATTCGGATTGACTGCTTCCTCCCACACCGCCCTTTGCACTCACATTGCCCCTTGTATCAGCCAGAGAGAGGTTACAAAGTAATAGGAGGCGGAAGTGACCTTCCGGTATCAAGAGCGTAGCCCGCTTCCTCGCGCCCACCCTTCCTTTGAAGTTTAGTCCATAACCTGGACGTATAGGCATCTCAAACGTAAGGTGCTGGTTGTGGCACTTGTGTTAAACGGCAATCACACTGGGCTTGCTACCTATGTGCCTACACAACCCCAAATACCACCCATTCCGCTCATGCACTGAGTTTCACCAGCATTTACTGCAGTTGAGAATGGTGTTGGGTAACAGTTATTACTGTGGTTAAAAACCCACACCATAATCTCAACTTTTCTATACCGTCACTAGCTGCTGACTTTGTGTCTAATCAGCTACCTTGCCTAACCTTGCTTTTCAGATACATATATTTTGGTTGCTATTTATTTTAGGGGCAGTTAAAAGTAAAAGTTACGTTTTATTCCTACCACGTTGGGATCTCAGGTTAAAATAGAGGGAAGGTGCAATGACATGGGACACCCTTTTCTCTTCCTTTCTTTAATTCTTCATTCACTTTAAAGGAGAAGGAAAGCTACAGAGGCATTTTATTGCCAATAGATTAGCTGCAATAGTGCAAGCTAGAATGCTATATTTATTCTGTAGAATGTTTTACCATACCTGAGTAAAAAGCTCTAGAAACTCTCTGTTTGTTTAGAATAGGAGCTGCAGTATTAACGTGGTGTGACATCACTTCCTGCCTGAGTCTCTCCCTGCTCTGGGCTCAGATTACAGTAGAGAAGGGAGGGGGGGGGGGAGAGGAGCAAACTGAGCATGCTCTTGCCCAGGGCAATGGGGTTTAACCTGAAGGCAGGAAGTCTGATTCAGAAGCCCAAGTGTACACAATAGAAGGAAAGAAATGCAGTGTTTCTTTTGACAGGGGACTCAGAGCAGCATTACTTTGAGGGTTTACTGGTATATTTAGATGGACCTTTCTGATAAGGCTTACTTAGTTTTAACCTTTCCTTCTCCTTTAATGTCCTGTCCAGATTTCCTAATTTGGAAATCCAGACAGGGCTGCCCTTCCAAAATCCAGGCTGTCCGTCTTTTGCATTCGTGCGGCCTCATGCGCACAGCAGGAATTTGGAGGTTGGGAGGGGGCCCCAGGAACTGCCAGCAGGGCCCTTCATTTTGCAGCCCCCCAGTGGGCCCCCAATGCTCCAGTCCGACCCTGGTGTTTGTATAGCAACACCTTTCTGGGGCCCATTTATAAAAACTGGGCAGATTTGCTCCTGGGCAGTAACCCATAACAACCAATCAGTTAGTGGCTTTTTACAGGCAGCTGCAGGTTGAACAATGAAAGCAAACATTTGATTGGTTGTCATAGGTTACTGCCCAGGAGAATATTTACCCTGTGTTAATAAATGAACCCCAGAACTGTGTTCAGTATTGGCAAGGCTCATGCAACTTGTCCTTTATGTCGCCACTGTTTTTCAGCAACAGGGAAACACTCAGCATATCAAACTCAAACACTCTCCATTAACCAAATACTTACAACATTTCTTGCTCCTTTGTAGCATGTAAATATATGTAGCTAGTGGATCAAGCTTCTGCTGCCCAAGCATGAGGTTCTATAGGATTTTGGATTGATCACTGGACCGTGACTACCCTAAGAAAAAAACTACCGAACCTGTGTAATATAATAGCAACAGAGGTTGTGCTCACCCCTAAACATTTATTCAGTTATAAAACAAGGGGTGCGATGCCCCAAAAATTCAGCCACACAAATCAGCACATGCCCAATATTTGTCTATTTCAATATATTAAATGACAATTGGGCTTGTTTGTTAAAGCTCCAGAGAGAAGCACTAGAACACTAAGGGGCACAATATTTTGCCATTTAGCACTTACTAAATCTGGGGTACAGCTGCTCTCTGCTCCTTTCTCCACTGGACACACAAGACAGAGGGTAGAGCTGAGGGTGCAACCAAGGTCAATGCAATGGAGGGACATCAGGAGAAATCCCAGTGGACCCTGGCCCTCCAGACTGCCAGCCTGAACTTTGCTGCACCCAGGGTTGGGGCCTCCACAGCTGAACTGATGGACCCTTTGGGATTATGGTCCTCTGACACTGGGTGCAACAGACCCCTGTACTGAAAGACTACCCTAGGCATTGTTCTTAGGGCCCATTGGCTATAAGCAGGTTGTTACAGATTGCTTGCATCTAGGGTACAGCTGCACTGGACAGAAAATACAGAGTGTAGAGATGAGGGTACAACCCACGGTGGCAGCCTTCACAGCTGAGGTGATGGGCCCTTGGCATGATTGCCCCCAGTGGGTGCCATTGACATTGGGTGCAACAGATCCAGGTACTTAAAGACTACCCTAGGAATTGTCCTTAGGGCCCATTGGCTTTAAACAAGATCTTACAGAGCACTTGTATGTGGGATACAGCTGCACTCTGGCACAAAAGGGAGCGTAGAGCTGAAGGTGCAACCAGGAAAAATCCTGGTAGACCCTGGCACTCCCAACTTCCTGCTCACTGCCAGCACCCAGAGTGTTGAGGTGTTTGGTGCTTGGCTGATCATTGGGTTAAAAGAGCCCTGTACTTAAAAACTACCCTAGCCACTGTTATTAGGGCCCATGGGCCCCCACTGCAAAAAATGTACCCTAAACTTTAAATTAATGAGGGACTTAAACAGCAGCTGAACCAAATGGATACTCCGTTTATTGGATACCATCCCTGACAGAAGTTGGGATGGTTTGAGCATACACTTCTCATTCTCACAACAGGTTTATTTTCAATATGTTTGCTTTCCCTTTTTGGCTTCCCACAAATCCAAGCCGGCTTCTAAAAATGTCTATCATGAAGCTGTGGAGATACTGAAATATTAATGGTGACTCTATCCCAGCGTGCAACTTGGCTAAATTCCAAGCTCGCTGCCGTTCCCTGTGTCATCACGGGAATTAATTATCTTCATCGCTGTCAATTCCGGGCCTAGGATTCCATTCTTGTAAATTGCTCGCTGATAAAAACCAGTGAATTCAAGGCAATTGCTTCAAGCTTACAATCAAGTGGCATTCATTCCAAGTGACTCTTTGTTATCTGTACAAAGGAGAAAGCTTTCTATGGTGGCTGCCCACAAAGCAGGTTTTATCAAGTTCCTCTAAAATAAAAGTGGGACTTGGGTTGGAAGGAACACTTTCATCATTCCAAAGTGGTGAGTACTGGTACAGATTGGCATCTCATTCACGCCTCCCTCGCACATTTATACAGTCAGTAAACAACCTGCTCCTGTTTTCATCCTGCGCGCCTAATGGCTTTCCGAGAGAAGAGAATAAGCCTTTCCTCGCGATTCATCTTTTTTTTTCCCCCTCGTGTTACTTCTCGCTGTGCAGAAATTGTTTGAGCGTGTCTGATATCAGCCAGCTATAATCATGCCAATTAAAAAAATGGAGCTGGGAATTAACTTGTGATGATGGTGCCCAAAGCTACCGTGTTCCATGGGAAGAACAAAAAGAAATGACCGGGGAAGTGGATCATGTGGAGCCTGACATTTTGCACCGGGGATAAGGCAACATTTTAATTTGGTTTAAACAACTTGGTGTCTTTAATCACCACTGGTCTCATTAACATAAAACAAGCAGTCTCTTTTCACTCAATATTTTTATATTCAAATAAAAATGTGTTGAAATGGGGGAAATAAAGGGTAAGGATGTTGTGGCAGACTTATTGTAAGTCAATGGGACTGAAAACTCTCAACTGGGTTCTTGGCTAAGGGTGATTTATGTTCTGTACGGGGTTGGACTGGGCCGACGGGACACTGGGAAAAAACCCAATGAGCCCCTGCTGGCCCAGACCCCCTCTCACGATCTGCCTGCCCCACACAAAAAGTAATTGCGGCACCGCGCGCCACTGTTCGCGCATGCGCAGGGGGCCCCCAAGGTCCAGTCCGACCCTGGCTCTGCATAAATAATGGACGGTGCATGGCAGTAGAATCAGGCTGTTGCTGTTTAGGAAGGGACAGTATAATGCGTGTTTATTGAACTGGGCAGGTGGTAGAAGGCAGGGCAAAAAGGACTTGAACTCTTGTGTGTGTGCAGTGCTAAGACACATGCATTTAGCATATGATCTACTGGAGGCTCCTGGGGCTGGTCCTGAGCTGTTATCATATGTCCCTGCCTGTTCCCAGTCTGTTTCCTCCCTGGTCTCCTCCATTACATTACATGTGTTTGCCATTTCCATGTATGTCCCCTTTATAATCCCAGCTTGCTTGGTGCTTGGTCAGTGTGTATTCCCTACAAGACTTGCCATCCTAGCTCCTGCGTTCCAAACTCCTGCATTCCAAGCTCGTACATTCTAAGCTCCTGCGTTTCTAGATCCTGTGTTCCAAGCTCCTGCGTTCCAAGCTCCTTGTTCCTAATTCCGGTGTTCCTGTGTCCGGATCCCTACCTTCTTGGATTTCCTGGTATTGACCTTGCCCATTTCTGACTACGACCCGTGTTCATTCCAACTGCTGCGATTCCTCTGTTCTGACATGGCCTGTTTCAGACTATGATTCCTGATTGATGTTTTCCTGATTACTGATAGTGAAGGGCGAATTTACCTGTTTTGCTTCGCCGGAAAAAATCTTGAATTTCCTTAAAAATTTGCGAAACGGCAAAAAATTTGCAGAAAATCATAAAGTTCATGAAAAAAACGTGAAATTCTGAAGTTGTCACGAAAAAAACCTGAAATTCGAACGTCTTCAAGAAAAAATAGTGCAACTCGAACGTTTTCACAAAAAAATCAAGCAATTGGAACGTTTCACTAAAAATTAGAGTAATTCGAACGTTTTCACGATAAAATCAAGCAATTCAAAGGTTTTCACTAAAATAGAGCAATTCAAACGTTTATAACAAAAAATCTAACAATTCGAACGTTTTCACAAAAAAATCGAGCAATTTGAAAGTTTTCACTTAAAAATCGAGCAATTCGAACCTTTTCACTGAAAAAATCGAGCAATTCGAACCTTTTCACAAAAAAATCGTGAAAACCGAAAATTGACGCCGCAAATTCGTGCCCATCACTAATTACTGACTGTATTCTTGTTTGCACCTGTTCTGTAAGATTAATCTTTATTAAACCTTGCTTTTCTAATGGCTTCAAGACCACCCTTACCTATTACCTCCTAAATACCTCTCTGCAGTGTCAGAGCATTACATGGGGTTTCAGAAAGAACCTTAGGGCTCTTACTGACGAGCGGTTGAAGCTGCGCTCCCCTGCGTTCCGTTTTTCTGCGTTCAGCCGCAGGGGAGCGCAGGAATAGACACATTATGTTTTTTCCAATGGGGCTGTACTCACACAGGCGCGTGTAAGCGCTGAACGCAGGAAAAATGCAGCATGTTGCGTCTCAACCTGCGTTCGGCGCCTACACGCACCTGTGTGCGTACAGCCCCATTGGAAAAAACTTAATGTGTCCCCTGCGGCTGAACGCAGAAAAACGGAACGCAGGGGAGCGCAGCTTCAACCGCTCGTCAGTAAGAGCCCTTAGGCTCGGACCACACCATACGGATCTCAGCCTGGAGAGTAATGCAAACCAAGGATTTGCTGCACCCGCTGCACTGTAGAAAGCTCCACCACTAATGTGATCACAATGTGTAGTGCAACATAGGTAGATGTTTTTTCTTTATGTCCAGTAAAATATGTCTGAATTATTCTGCCTCGTGGTTGTGTTTATTATGAAACTGATCTGCCATACTGTTATTGGGGTACTTCAGTATAGAGCTGGGTCTCTATAGTCTCTCTTATCACAGAGTCATTTCTTTCTGCTTCAGACAATTTTAGATAAAAAAAATACCTCCTAACATTTGAAAAAATGCAAAGAGGGACAAAAAGATCTGCCTCGCTTAGTTTGGCCATTTTTTGCCACGCCTATTTTCTGGCCACACCCCCTAATTACCGTTATGAAGGTTTTGAACACATTTCTGGGAGTTCTAGGGCCATGTGTTATGAGTTTTGCTAACCATGGTGAAATTGCTCTTTAAAGGAGAAGCAAACTCAAAAGTTAAAAAAATCCCTACCCCCCTACCCTACATAGACCCCCCTCCCTCCTCCCCCCAGCCTAAGGGGTTGTTTACTAAACTCCGAATGCAAAAATCATGAAAAATTCATGATTTTGGTTATATAAAATCTGACTTTTAAAAAATCGTGGAAAAGTCTGAATCAGAAAATCCGGCATCTCAGAGCTGTCGAGGTTGCAAATAAGTCAATGGGAGAAGTCTCAATGATTTTGTGATGTGCGCTGGGTTTTTGGCAATAGACTTAGGGGCATTTGCCCGGGGGAACACTTAGGCTGGGGGGGAAGGACGGAGGGGATCTATGTAGGAAAGGGGTTTTTTAACTTTAGGGTTTGCTTTTCCGTTAGCTGTGAGTTTCAGTTCTCCCAAGAGACCAGCTTATCTTTAGTGATGGGCGAATAAATTCGTCTGGCAGGAATTTGCGGAGAATTTCCATGTTTTGACGTCGCAAATAAATTCGCAAATCTCCCACGAAAATTCGCCGGTGAAAATTCGCCGGCTTTAATTTCCAATTTTTTTGTGGAAACGTTAGAAATGCTCGATTTTTTCGTGAAAGGTTCGAATTGCTCGATTTTTTTGTGAAAACATTCAAACTGCTTGATTTTTTTTGTGAAAACTTTCGAATTGCTCGATTTTTTCGCGAAAACATTCGGATTTCACAAATTGTGTGTGAAAACGTTAGAATTTCACGATTTTTTCGTGAACTTTCCGGTTTCACGGTTTTTCGCGAATTCTTCACCGTTTTACGAATTTTGCGAGAAATTCGCAAATTTTTCGGCGAAGCGGGAGAGATTTGTCCATCACTACTTATCTTATTAGTTACAATTGTTTTTTTATCTTATCTTAAATTGTTACGAATGTATCTAAGTGCAGCTGCTGAGTATTCTGGCCTCTCTTTCAAAAAGTCTCTTATTTAATTAAGTGTCAGAAACGTTGTATCTTTCTCTGCTCATCAGTGCAGGAGATAAAAGAGAAATTGGTCTGTCAATATCGGAACTGTCGCAGCTCTATATGCGGCTGAGCTGTCAATATCAGGATTGTCACAGCTCTCTATTCAATCCCCCCCTCGCAATATCATAAGGTTTTGAGAAAGAGGTTAAGAAACCAAGTAGTAACTTAGAGCCCCACTTCTTCAACTTGGGCCCCAGATGATACTGCATCTCCTCCCAGCATGGTTTAACCCTTGGTTATATGAAGACTGGGAGTTATAGTCAAGAATGGGATCTAGAGAGCCACGGTTAAGAAGTAGGGAGTTAATAAAGTAGCCCAGCCTATTCAGAAATTAAGCACAATGGGAAACAAGAGCTACAGAAATAGTTAGCGGAGACAGGGGGGGTACCAGACTGTGTCACTTGTTTTCCAGCTCATGAGCAAAGCAGTGTTATAGAGCCTCACAGCCCCCACGAGAGACTCCCTGCAATGCTTCAGTAGCCAGTGGAGCCGAACAATAAAACAAAATGTTATAATACGTATATTCCTCATAAAGAACTGGGCAAAAAGCATGTAGTACAAATGTTTAACAACCCTGTCAAGTACAAGGTGTTGTATTGCATATTTCTTACAGCTGGCCAGGAATTTGCAATAAACCGCTTGATACCATTTATGAGAACAGTTTGTTATAGGCATGCGCCATCTAGCGGCACGTAAAGAAAATAACATGTTTCTTCGTATTCCAAGCTGTGCTTAAATGGGACCCGTCACCCCAAAAAAATGATTCAAAATCATGTTTTATTAGTCAAACTCTTTTCCCAAGTGAATGTGAGATCAGTTGTGACTTAAACATTATGCATAGAGTTGCCACCTGGCCGGTATGTTACCGGCCTGTTTGGTAAAAATGATGGCTGATCCCAATGTTATTAATAGGGAAAAAGATAAATATATAGGAAGGTCTGTATTTTTTCCAGAAAAGGTGGCAACCCTAATAATGCAGCATATATCTTCTCTCTCTCTCTGTGTATAAAGTAGGGGGCATAGTATTGGGAGTGGGGCAACAATTTCAGCCCTTCCAAATAGTGCAGATCTTGGCCGGCTGAAATGGCATTGCATGAGTGTTTTCTTTTCATGTTTCGACTTTACTCCGCTCATTTAATCAAACCCATTTTGGCTTATCCCCATTATTTTAAATGTAATTGTCTTACACTTGTCTCCTTTTCCCTTTAGCAGTTGTCTGACTTTTATAGTTCCCTTTGGAGGTCCAGCCTTTGGTCGGGGCCCCCCTTAGCTCATACAAGGTCAGAGATATAAGATCATGTCAGCGTATCAGTCTTACAGCCATATTCCAACAAATAGGGCAGCAAGTAACGTTTCACCCCTAATATCTAATTGACCTTCATTGGGCTTTCCAGTGTGTGTAGGAGAGAAAATAGACATTCTTCCCTTCTCTTCATAACTGGCCTGGAACTGGGCCCTGTATTTGTGATAGAGATTTTCTCTGCCTTTACCTCCAAAATTTCCTCTACAATAGTATTATTTTCCATACATTGTCTTTTCCTTCAAATGTCCTCCCAACTCGAAAAATTTGGACAGGACTCTGCAATGAATGACATGGTGGTCAGCCAATCACGACCTTGAGTCACAGCAGTATTTGTCACCTGACTTTGCTGACCCACTCCTGACATCACCTAACCCAGTACTGCCCAGAATTTCAGCAATTGAAAGATGGCAACCTTAAGCAGACCCGGACTGGCAATCTGTCATATCTGGCAAATGCCAGAGGGGCTGCAGTAAATTTCTACAGACTGGTAGAGGGCTGTTTGGGCCTTTTATGTATTGGCCTATTTTGCATCCCAGTCTAGGCCTGACCTTAAGGACAGTCTCCTTAGTAGCCTACACCCACCTGTGCTGCTCCCAAACTGTCCTGTCTACAGTGTCGGACTGGCCCACGGGCATACCAGGAAAACTCCCGGTGGGCCCAGGTGTCAGTGGGCCCTCATGCTGCTCAATGTTGGCTTATTTCATGGCCATTCTATGAGAACAAAGAGCCTAAATAGATGGAATAATAGATTATGGTATGTAAACAAAAGAGACTAGGACTGGAGGTTGAGTGAGGAGAGGAAGAATATAGTACAGAGAGTGGGCCCCTGGTCTAAGGTTTTTTGGTTGGCCCCTGGTCTAAGGTATTTGGGTGAGCCCCTCCATTTCGACACTGCCTGTCTATATGATACACAATTTAGGTGGCCAGTAGGGGGCAGTATGGGAGCTGCCTATACAGGTATGGGATCCATTAAAGTTCCGAATTACGGAAAGGCTGTCTCCCATAGACTCCATTTTATCCAAATAATCCAAATTTTTAAAAATGATTACCTTTTTCTCTGTAATAATAAAACAATATCTTGCACTTGATCTCAACTAAGAAGTAAAGGCAAACAGTGAAAAGAAGTAACCAGATCCACATACACTAAATTTTTTAGCAGTTGGGGAATATCCCCTTTTATTGTGCCACCAACAAGATCAACGTTTCGGGGGGTTAACCTCCTGATGAAGGGTGGGTTAACCCCCATCAGGGTGGGTTAACCCCCCCAAACCCCCCCCAAAACATTGACCTTGTCGGTGGCACAATAAAAGGAGATTATCCCTGACTGCTAAAAAATTGCATGTGTGCGGATCCGGTTTATTTTTTCACCGTTGCTAAGGGACCTTGCCGGGTCTACGGAAGTCCGGCACCACCATAAGCAGGGAGAGTGAACAACAGGTGTGCGGAGGTTACAGTATATGAATTATTGGAGGCAAAACCAGCCTATTGGGTTTATTTAATGTTTTCATGATTTTCTAGTAGACTTAATGTATGGAGATCCAAATTACTGAAAGCTCCTGTATCCGGAAAACCCCAGGTCCCGAGCATTCTGGATAACAGGTCTCATACCTGTACACAAAGGCTGGCAGCACCGTATTCATAGCGGGAATGCAAGTCTTTGTCTTCCAGTTCTGGGGTTGATACCCCCCCATTTGCTTTCATGTAGACAATAGGGGAGAAGGGGGAAAGGGCACCATTGTGTTCTCTGTATAAAAAGAACTGAATTTTGCTATAAAATTTACTGGGGCATCTATTTGCCACCTATGGTGAAGTGGCACTTAAGTAATAGTTCTAAACTTGCCTTGCGGTGAATAGGCCCCTGAATGTTAGATAATTCGGGAACAAAATCACAATAACAAAAAAAAGAAGGCATGTTGCAATTCTTGCCTATACAATAGTATACAAGTTTCAGATGAGCTTGTTTTTAAATTTGTTTGTAAGGATTGGACATTATAAGCCAGGGAATAAGCAAGGCAACGTTTTGTAGAACTACAGCTCTCCGTATTCCCTGCCTTCTATCAAGGGATTCAGGAACCTGTATGTGTGCCAGGATGGCTGAGGCAGAGTTTGCCATTCCCCATCCTTAACTGGGGCTGCTGAGAGCGGTGCTGCTGTTTCTGTGCCAGAATAAAGCATTTTATATGCAGCGAAGGTGCTTCTTTGTACAGAATCCCTTTTGGCAGTAGCACAGCCAACGCCAAGCCTGTCTCTGTTTATCTTTCTATCTCAAGACAGTTTTAGATATTAGTTTACAACAAACACATTTTGGCAAAGAGTGGAATACCCTGATGCACGGCACATTTCCAAGAACAAGTGTTGCATAAATGAATACATGCACAAATAATAATGTTTCACAATTACCAATGTTAATCCTGCTGTCAGACGTGCAGATCCAAAAGCTATTTTATATCCAGAACAGAGTGCCGATGCCTCCCCCTCCCCTTGTACCCCTTAGTGCTCTAGTATTTGCACCCTGGGGAAAAGTAAATGACCCCCTCTCTAATCTTGTGATGTTGCTTTGCTTAGAAAATGAAGTTAGTGAGCAGAGAAGAGTCATCTAATACTTGTATATTTCATGTTAAAGGAAATGTAAACCATTAAAATAAGTTAATATAAAAGTTCTCAGTGCTTTTCTAAGTACATTTGCAATTGTCATTGCTTGTTTTTGTGAGATATTAGAAGTATTTAAACTGCTAATATAATGATTTTAATAATTGCCTGCTGTTCATTTTGGTCAACTGGCTGAAAATTAATTTTGTGAAAAAAGCAACATCTTTGTGTTGTTGCTCTGCTTAAAAAATGCAGTGAAGTCTGACTAGTGGCGTAACTACTGCTCGCCAGGCCCCCTGCAAAAAAATCTGCGGAGAGGTTCAGCTTGTACGCTACACCCCATCCCATGATTGTGTTCCCGTCTCCCCATCAGCTTCAGCTGCTTTTAGGAGAACGGTGGATTTCTACTACTATAGGGGAAGCTGACCCTCCTCTTCCTCAGCTGGCCCCACAGCCGCAGGGTCTGCCACCTCTATAATTGAACCACTGCATCTGACGTTTCTCTGGTCAGTTTAAAGCAGAGCAAAAATAAAGACGATTCCTGTTCTTACTAAATACATTTTCAGCCAACTGTAGCAAGTTAGCTGAAGCAGGCGGGGCTGTTTCAAAGTCATTATATGAGCAGTTTAAAAACTGCAAATATCTTGAAAAAAATGTATATTAATTGCAAACACTCTGTGCAATTTTACATTTATTTGTTTTAAGGGGTTGGATTTCCTTTAATAATATGCATCTTCAAACAAGTTCTGCTTTCTGATTAGGAAGTGCTAGCAATCGGTTAAAATCAGTATAGCCATAGGGTAAATAAAAGCAGAGCGACAGTAACCCTTGCAAAACCAGCGTTTATATGTTTTGATGCTACTATGGCCAATGCTCAATTCAAATGCATTGTATTTTATTCTATATTGCGGCATACAATTCCAAAAATAGGGATTATTAGTTACCAATTTATGCCAATAATATTGCTAAGCAACTACAGTTCCCAATGTTTTTCCCCCTCGATTACAAATGATTTTCTGCTTGCTGAGACTGTTGATGCCTAAGGGGCGCTGACATACACATCATGCTTGTGTGGGACTTTATAATGAACTTATCCAGGCTAACAAGCTGTTAATGGGGGCAAACACAATATTAAGATAAGATCAAGGCTACCCTTCTGCCAATAAACTCTCTTGTTTTAGTTTACTACAGAGAGAGAGAGAGACAGGGGGAGATGGAACAAATGCTGAATAGCCGTCCCTGTTTGTTATTCTGTCACTCAGCAAGTTACTCCGTTAATACGTCTTTCTAATTGTTCCTATTACGCCCCTAAAAATCATTCTTTTAACCTTTTCGGAAATGATTTGCCTCCCTTTAATGGCAGCCATGAATAAAACATGGAGCTCAATTATAATCTCCAGCGATGAGGAAACTAAATTGCTGGCACCGAGAAATAAAAAAGGGCATTAACATACCCAAATAAAATATTTAAGAAAAATGTTCCTAATTCATAAATCCATTATCTAATGATGGAACTCACAGCAGACCTCGGTTTCTATGGGGATGTCGTTGGTTAATGCTTCCAGTTTTAAGGATTTTGTTCATCATTAGGCGACGTCCAATTTTTGGACGCCCGCGAAAATCCGCCAGCGTCGGCGTCCATTTTTTTTGACGTCGCCAAATTGTCACGGCGGTTTCACGAATTTATTCGCCGTGGCGAATTCGCATGAATTCACCACGAATCCGCGCCTGGAGAAATAAATTCGCCCATCAGTATTCATCATTTATGTTTAGTGATGGGCGAATACATTTTGCCAGGTGCGACTTCGCATCGAACTTCCTTGTTTCGCCGCCGGCCTAATACATTCACTAAACTGCCACGACACTGCTGGATGCGTTCAAAAATTTTTGGATGCACGTCGGTAAAATCGCTCGCGTCAAAACCGTCATGCATCAACATTATTCGGACACCAATTGACTTCAACGTCAACTTCAAAATTGACACGAGCGTTAGAATTGACGCAGGCATCGAAACTGACGCAGAATTAACATTTCACGAACGGGACAAATTCGCCCATCATTATTCATGTTCTTTTTTTTCATCCCAATATTCCTATTCCTGCTATTTATGTTCTGAAAAGCCAAGTATTAAAACTTTCTGCAGTTGCACATTTTTTGTTGCTGTTAGAATTGGCAGTTGGTTTGTGAATATTCTGAGTTTCGGATCCACTGATGCAGCAAAAACACAATCTATAGAGCTAATGTGTGTTGCATCTGGGTCATTGCATTCCCTCCGAGCCCAGACGGAGACAGCGAATAAGAAAGGTCACTTGTTTGGACTGTAAAAAATGTCCTCGGATTATACCTGATGTTTATCTACATAAAGCAAAAGTGCTGTTCCCTAGATCCACCACCACATCTACTTCCCTTCACACGTGCTCATGTGAAAATTTCCTGTGTTGGGTTGGGAGCACTAGGGATTGGTGTGCAGAAAAATTCAAAATCACAACTCCTGTGAGTCCCCAGTGATTCAAAACGAATACAGATGTGGCTGGGCCTCATGTCTCCCATAGAATCCCAGGCCCAGGCATTTGTGGCCTTCTAATATACCTGTGCCTGAGGACAACGCTGGAGCTACCACCACCCTGATGGTGGCAATAATTCCAGGCAGTATCAGACTGGGCATCCTAAGAACCACCAAAGGACCTGACACCTACAGTCTTGTGATGGACAATTCAGACCTGTTTTGCTACGCCAAAAACCGGCAAAATGCATTAAAGTCTATGGGTGTCAAATTTTTGTCACGCAAAATTTTTTTCACCCATTGAAGTCCATGGGAGTCATTTATGAGGCGAAACACGGCGCAAAAAATTTTTCATCCCTACTAGAATCCACTCTGTGTAGCATTATATATAAAATGATTACACAGCTCTATGGTAGACATTATGGAACTCTTGGGATTCTTCATACAGAGGGGCCCACCGGGATATTTCCTGTAATGATGTACTGGTCAGGAAAATCTCCACCAGCACCTGAACCTAGACCACAAAACCTTAACCCACACCCGATCCTAACCTGAAAAGTGTTGCCATTGTAGGACCCGCACCCGATCCACATCAATGTCTTCTGGGCCTGTACACTACATCTGTGCACTACTCCGTTTCCAAAACAGAGAATCTTCAGGAGAGGAAGAGGATTGTACTTCCGAGTCTGACCCGTACCCAACCCGAACCCACAATGTTATGTCAAATTCCATTCTGAAACCTCCCAACCACTGTAGGTTTTGTATCAACCCGCACAATACTAATTCCATGCAGTGGCATAACTAGAGTGCGCCGGGCCCCCCTGCAAAAAAATCTTCAGAAGGGCCCAGCACACTCGGATCCCCATCCTCCCGCCCACTTCACATCCGGACTCAGGCCCACTCCCTGCAAAGACTCCACCCATACCCCATCCAGACTCCGCCCACTATGCACCCTGTGCCAACTCCATCAGTTTCCCCACCGCAGGTAAGAGAGCGGCTATGAAAGGAAGGGGGTTCTTGTTGGCTATAGAGGAAGCAGACCCCCCTTTTCCTGGGCCTCCCCTGCGACTGCAGGGTCTGCTTCATCTATGGTTACGCCACTGATTCCATGGAATCCTGATAGGCCCAACAGACTCTAATCCCTGCGAGGGCTGCATCAATAAGCATTGGCAGACTTGCGCCTAAAGAATCATATCGATACCAAACACTGAAAATTCTTGAATCCCAGCAAACTTTATTTATTTAAAGTTTGTCAAGATGAGTACTTACAAATGTGTGGGTTTGTGTGGACGCAATGGCGGCACACATGATAAATCCTGAATATTCCATTTGACCTTAAAAAAAGGGGAATAAAAGAAACCAATTGCTTCTAATGCCTTGGTAACTGGTCATTCTAATCGTCAATACTTGTCAAAATTCCATTACAGAACACTGGAAAAACAAAGTCTCTATTTTCAGTCACTTTAGGCCTGTCAATTTGATATAAACACACCATAGAAATTACTTGTTCTAATCCTTGTCAGACTACTTGCTTATTCTTGAGCAAGTCAAGCAAATAATTGTGTTATGTGGAAAAGTCATTCTGTTTCGTATTAATCCCTTTCTCTGTAAGAGCTTCATCAAGGTTAACATGTCTTGCTATTGGCAAGGCCTCTCCTATGTCTTAAAGTATGGATAGTGAGATATATATATATATATATATATATATATATATATATATATATATATATATATATATATATGTGTATATATATATATATGTGTATATATATATATATATATATATATATATATATATATATATATATATATATATATATATATATATATATATGCTCATTGTATATAGTGGCAAAACATCACTACAGAGCAAATGGCCTCTAGTTGACTTTCTGGTGATTAAGGGACTTGCGCATGATCCTGGGGAGAGAAGGGGAGAAGAGATGGGACTGTACTGGGGCAGCCTTTGGGCAAGCGGCATTGAAATCCAGCACTGTAGATTCTGCATGGGAGCTTTCTTGTTCATATGTTAAAGGGAAAGTAAAGTCTAAAATAGAATAAGGCTAGAAATGCTGTATTTTGTATACTAAACATGAACATGAACTTACTGCACCACAAGCCTAATCAAACAAATGATTTATGCTGTCAAAGTCACCATCTTGTAACTTTGTTATACATCTTTGCAAGACCAAGACTGTGCACATGCTCAGTGTGCTCTGGGCTGCTTAGGGATCGTCATAAATGATCAAAACAGCACAAGTCAAATAATATCTGCCAGAAGCCGATACAGCAAGACTGATTAATAATCAGAATATACAGACTGCACTGGGTCCTGTGTTGTCATGTAATCTAATGTGGATTTTATAGTTTTTGTATTGTTTAATACAAACGTTCTCCAACTCTGCAGAATCTGTGGCTGCAGCAAAATAATTCTCCAAATAGAATCCCAGTTTATCTGTTTAAATCTGGCTCCATGATCTTTGTCCTTGCAGCTGGAGTTGTAAACAGTAAAGGGGATATAAAGGCAAAAATAAAATCCAATACAAATCTCTACACAGTCGCCGACTGCTCTACAGAGAAACAAACAAAGCTGCTTGAGTTCTGCATGGCTGGGAAGTAAGGTGGGGGCTCCCCCTGCTGTACATAAGTATAATTGTTTCCCTGCAGAGCAGTTAGGGACAGTCTGACAATTCCTATCCACAGCAGTAAATGAAGGGAGAATTTCACTGCATACAGTCTGGTTTCTTAAAAAAATGTACACATTTTTTAATTAAAGGGGTTGTTCACCTTCCAAACACTTTTTTCAATTTAGTTGTTTTTAGATTGTTCCCTAGAAATAATGACTTTTTCCAATTACTTTCCATTATTTATTTTTTACGTTTTTTCCAAAATCTACGTTTAAAGTTGAATGTTCGTGTCTCTGGTGTTTGAGTCTGACAGCTCAGTAATTCAGGTGCAGACTCTGAACTGTTACAATTTTGCAACATTTAGTTGATACATTTCTCAGCAGCATCTCTGGAGTATTAGCAACAATTGTATCAAGTCTAACAGCTGCCTGTAATGAAACCCAGAGATTCTGCTCAGCAGGGACAAAGATTAGAAATGTATCAACTAAATGTATCAATTTAGAACAGTTTACAGGATCGGCGACCCCCCCTCCCAGAGCTGCTTTAGAAGGAGAGAAATGACACTTTATACTTCAATATTAGAAAAACCGTGACACATAGAAAATAGAAAGTCATTGGAAAAAGTCGTTATTTCTGGTGATCTATCTGATAACAACTAGTTGTTTGAAGGTGAACAACCCCTTTAAAGTATATTGGAGATAGGCTACTTTTTCATTTAATAAAGCAAAAATGGATTTTTTTTTTTAAATAACATGCCCTTTAAAGAATGAGCAATTTTTTTTGCAGTGACAGTATAAAGAATAAAAGAAATGTTGGAAGTGTATTGACCTGAAAAGATCCTTCTTAGTGATACTGACACCAGAAATTAAACCTTTTTTTACATCTATCGTAATATTGTCTTTGCATGCTATCTACTTTATCATTTTGCCATAAAAGTATTTACAGATGCTTTTACATTACCCATCTGATCCCCCATGTTCCTTTATGAGGGGGCTGCCATATTTGAGCTTCAGCAGTCTGTTAGCATTACAAACTCTAACTGACAGGATAAGCAGGGACAGTCAGGTTGGCAAAACAGTCAGGTTTAGGAACTTCAAGTCCCTACAAAAGCAGAACTATTCGTGAAAATTATCAACATGACCTATAGGCAACTTTTTATGTGCATTAATATTTTGAATAATCAGTATCACTTTAATGGTTGTGGCAATCAATTAATTGAGTCAATATCAGGCAGTATAATACTATTCACACACCCAAGTTGAAGACAGCACGGTGCTTTAGGATCACCTGCAGTGGAACCCACTCAGCTGTGGTCCCTACATTAAGGAGTGTTTTGGGTGAGGAACTCCATTGCTTCTCTTTGGTGGAGCACAGGACTGCTCTGAATAACTAGCCCATTCATGACAAGATAGTAGTCTGTCACTTGCCAAGCTCATTCACAAGTTCCCTATACCCCTATGTTCAGGGTTGGACTGGGGGGCCGGGGCCCACGGGACAGCTGTCCAGTGGCCTTCATCCGGCCCCCTACTCCGACGCGTCTATCTGCTCTCGCTGGTGGCACTGCTCTGCACGCATGCGCTGATGGCGATTCGCCGACAAACAAAAAATTTTCATAGAGAGGGGTCTTTGCAAGAAAGGGTCTGGCCAGGCGGGGGCCCATGATGGTTGGGGCCCACCAGGTTTTTTCCCGCTGTCCCAACGGGCCAGTCCAACACTGCCTATGTTACTTTGGAATGGTTATCAAAGAGTACAAGCTCCTAAACCTCAGGCCCTCTGGCAGATCCACCTCTTGTTATGGTGGAGACCAGAAAGAGACTGATCACATGTTTCCTCCCCTTTTATAGACTAGGAAACCAGTAACTAATAAGCTAACCTAGGCCTACTAAAGAATAATTCCCTCCCGCAGGGCATAGGTTATCAATCAAGGACTTTCTGATCAGTAGGGAAGAGGTAACCCCACAGGTCCACTATAATTCTAATCATATTAAAAGATTACTCAAGGTAAACTACCACTTTACAAACCCACCTACAGTACATTCCCAAGGTCATAATATCAGCAACAATATGGTAAATGCCCAAGGTATCCACCCACCACGTTTGGGATAGTATTATGGATTTATGAACTATGGATTCCTGATCACTTACTCATTAGGTTAGTTGTATCTTCTAAATTGGTTAAATGTTGAGTCTAAAGCTTTTATCACTGTATTGATCAAAAAAAATCTGTATAATTCAGAATCATTAATACCCTACATAGGTTTTTTTAATTCTTTACCTGCTGTTTAAAAATAAAACCTTACTGTACAGCATTCTCTTATGCTTTCTCCGCCATTAAATCTGATCTGTGAATGTATCGGATATGATAAGATTATTCGCATGGATAAGAGAGCCTAATTAACTTAATAGAATTTCTTGTTTTGGACGGAGAGCTGTGTAATGGCTCCCGGAGCTGAACATGTGGCAGTGTGTGCTCCCTCTGTACACTCTCTCTAATTAAAGTGTATTATTTCCATGCCCGCAGATGGAGACGCTTATGGTGACAAACATAAAAAGCAGCACAAATCAGCAGATTACCTTCTTTTAAAGAACATCCCAGTGAATCTCCTGCTCTGCTAATCCTCTTTGTAATTCTACTATTCGGTAGTTTACTATGAATAACATTAAACTTACTATGTAGTTTACTAGTTTACTAGTTTACTATGAATAACATTAAACTTAAAAATATGACACAGAATTAAGGTAGACTATGAACTGTAACTGTAAATGGACCTCTAATTATGTAATTCAAATTGATTGTATTCCATTTGCCTCTGATACAGATTTGGAAAAAAGCTGTTTTTTTTTCACACAGGAAAAAGCCCATTAACTCCAGTGTATTTGGTACGGAAAACACATGGAGAAAAACGCCTAATGACGCTAATGCATTTAAAAAAAAGCCATGTAAACTGCAGAATGGGTACCAGGGGTGTAACTATAGAGGAAGCAGACCCTGCGGCTGCAGGGGGGCCCAGGAGGTATAGGGGCCCCATGAGGCCCTAATTCATATACAATTTCAATAAATATTGGTCAACCTCTAAACATTTTGGGGTGGGGCCCAGTAATATCTAGTTACGCCACTGATGGGTACCAGTGGTTCTTATAACATTAACCAGAACTGTTTTTTTAGAATGATCCACAAAGGAGATATTAGAGACAACACAGGGCATAATCATTTAATAGTCAGTACATACTCACAAGTAGTGCCATGAACAGAGCATTTCCTTCAATAAAGATCACATAAAAGGAATATAATCCAGTCCGTCCAGAGTTTCTCTTCTTCCTCGGGGGACTCCTCTTTAAAGGGAATCCCAGGCAAGAAACGATCTAGTCCCTAAAACCTTCACATTGGCTCCCTTTCTAGGCAACAATGCCAATGGGGATCTAAAACTTTTTGGTGGTGCCAAAACCTGCTCATCTAAGTAGCCCTGCACCTTACTGTCTCTCCTAGAAAGACCAATGTCAGGGGCTAACTAATACTTACTGAATCCTATTCTAGGATGGGGTTCCACATGCACTCTCTTCCCTTGGGGAGGACTCTGGCAAAAAAACTTTAGAACTGAATGGCTTATTATAGCACTCTACCACCTAGTGGCCAAACTCAGGAAAGCTAGGGGTCTTGCTTTGACCCAGGAAGAGGATAATTATTCCCTCCATAAACTAAGAGGACCTTTAGGGACCAAACTTTAGCAAAGTGCAGGATAAATTAAGTTATTATTCATCTGTCCCCTATATTAGGAACAGAGTGTTGGATTCCCAAAGCATGTTAGAGCAGTAATTATGCCCAGTTCCAACATCAGCAGTTATGAGACATGTCCTCAAGTTGACTAAGAAGCACCACCTACACATGCCATCTGGTTGATATCACTAGGTACGAGGTATATTCTTCATTGGCACTATTTTATGATCAGAAAATCTCTAAAATGCTATATTCCTTGAGTATCTCAATGTAGAGTCTAGTTCTGGCACTGCCCAAAACTTGTTCACTGGGTCCCCTGCCATGACTTCAAGCACTGCACCTACATCTGCTTTTGTACTTGATGGGGCAATATCTAATTATGTATCCCTTGCTTCATAGAGAAACTAGAGAAGTGTTGACCAAACTATGGACCTAAAGGGCCCCAATGCTGAAAATAATCTTTTCCAGCTGTTAATAGTTTAAATGTAGGTGAAGAGTAATACAAATGAATAGATGGGGTGGGGTTATGTAACTGGAGTTTATTGGATACATAGGTCTTTGACACTAGTAAGAAGGGGAGATAGATAAAAATATTGTTTGGGGCAAGTACTTCTTATTCCTAAAAACTTGAATTTTTCATGGGAATAAACCCTTAGATTTTTGGAAATTTATTATAGCCTGATGCTGCAAAAACCTGAATCCAAAAATATGCCATCTCAGACCTGTCGAGGTCCAGTCAATGGGAGAGGCATCTACGTTTTCGTGGTCTGCGCTGGGTTTCAGGCTGAAAATCTGGGTTTTTGGACAAAAACTCAAAATCAAGAAAAAATCCCAAAAATTAGAGCGATTTGGGTTTTAGCTCGATTTTGTCAAGTTTTTCCACAATCCGATTCATTTGGGTTATTTTATTAATAAATAAGGTCAAATCGAGCATGGGAGTATGGTTGTGTATTTTTTTTTTAATAAAACATGAGATACATTAGGATTTTTAGTAAATAACCCCCTAAAAGTCTGCTTGTAAAGGGTATATTTCCCCACTCTATTGTGTTACAAGAAAGTACAGCTAAACTTAGAACACGACACAGAGATGTAATTCAGACAATGAACTATATACTTGATGTTGCCGGACAGTGTTTTGTCTGCTGATGTGACAGATAACATTGCAAGTGTGAGAATACATCTTAACTGAGTTCCCTGTCAAATACAATGGCAAAAGAATCGGAAATGAAAGATGGATGACCGTGTCCATTGCACCGTGAATGTGTTTTCTATTTGTTGTGCAAAATAAAATAATTTATAATATAGTTAGTTAGCCAAAACTGTAATATATAAAGGCTGGAGTGACTGGATGTCTAACATAATAGCCAGAACATTACTTCCTGCTTTTCAGCTCTCTAACTCTGAGTTAGTCAGTGACTATAAGGGGGCCACATGGGACATAACTGTTCAGTGAGTTTGCAATTGATCCTCAGCATTCAGTTCAGATTCAAAAGCAACAGTTATGACCCATGTGCCCCCCCCTGAAGTCTCTGATTGGTTGCTGCCTGGTAACCAATCAGTGGAAACCAAGAGAGCTGAAAAGCAGGAAGTAGTGTTCTGGCTATTTATGTTACACATCCAGTCACTCCAGCTTTTATACATTACATTTTTGGCTAACTAATTTTTTATTTTGCACAGCCTATTTAGTTACCCAATTTTTATTTTTATACTGAACAATTCCTTTAAACGCCCTCCAATGTGCATCATTCACAAGCTAGGGGCACTAGGGCAGACAGGGTTCTGGGAAGTTTTATAGTTACTGTTGGCATTAAAGTGGACCTGTCACCCAGACAGAAAAAGCTGTATAATAAAAGTCCTTTTCAAATTTTCCTGTCTCTTCAAATCAGTGCATGGTTAATTTCAACTCTAGCAACCAGATGGCTGAAATGCAAACTGGAGAGCTGCTGAATAAAAAGCTAAATAACTCAAAACAAACAAATTAAAAAAAATTAAAGCCAACTGCAAATTGTCTCAGAATATCACTCTTTGAATCATACTAAAAGGTAATTTAAAGGTGAACAACCTCTTTAATGGCAGCTGTTAGAATTGATACAATAGTTGCTAATATTCCCCAGATGCTGCTGAGAAATGGATCAACTCATGTAGCGAATTGTAACAGTTCAGAATTGGCACCTGAAACAGAGACAGGAAGATGAAAATTTCAATTTTGGAAATGTTTTCAAAAAATAAAGTGAATAAAAGGCTTTATTTCTGGTGAACAATCTAAAAAGAGCAGAACTGAAAAAGTGTTTAGAAGTTGAACAGCTCCTGTAAATGTGGCACCACCCTAGGCATAAGGACAACCATAACCCTCTCTCAAGCCCTTGTTTATCTACATTGCTACTTAAGTTAACTATAAAAACATATCATATTCCCTAGCTGTGGTGATCTGCAGTCCTAAAGTTGGCCATAGACGCGAAGATTTGATCATACTAATCTCCAATTCGTATGATTTTCGGGCCGCATGAGGAGTGTCCTGACAATTTTCGTGCCATGGCGATCGGTCGTTCAGTCGATCGGACAGGTTAGAAAATTTCTGTCGGCTACTGATAATATCTCTGCATTTATTGTTGATCTGACGACTTTCAGTGGGAGACTGTCACCAGCTTTGTCTGACATAAACATTCGTACGATTGCTGTCAGGTCAGAACATCGGCTGATCTGTTTATTTAAACAGACCAAGTCGGCAGCTTATTGGCCCATGTGTGGGGCCATCCGATGGGCTTTCCCAATTGATAGCTGACCGAAAGTTGGCCTGATCTAGATTGCGCTGGTTGAAAAAATTCCCATTGAATCGCAGCTGAATCTGTGCATTTCTGTGGTCCTGCGATCCAACCACCCGTATCGGATGCAATATGATCCGATCATTTGGATCAACCCAATATTACCCAATTCAATGTGGGCATATCAGGGAGATATCCGCTCGGTTGGCGACTTCGCCAAACAAGCAAATCTCTTTGTCTATGGCCACATGGCAGATCGGAAGATGGGGACGTCCGATCCTTCGTCCAATATTGCAGGTAATCTGTACATCTATGGCCAACTTCAGGGGGCCGTAAATGTCCCCATACATGAGCCGATATAAGCTGCCAACAGATTAAGTGAATAGCTTATTGGGCAGTGTATGGGGCCCTCCGACAGACTTCCCTAAATTGATATCTGGTCGAAAATTGGGCAGATTCGATAAGGCAAATTTAAAAATCCCATGGGATCAAGGACCACATTGGTACCTATTCTCCTTGTTGTGATCCGATTGTAGGGCCCAAAGGCCCACAATCAGCTCAGCCTGATATTGCCCAACTCAGAGTAGGCATATCAGAAGAGATACTAGAAAGCTAGATTTTTATTATATTGATTCTTTTCATTCGTTACGTTTATGATCTCTTCCTCTTCTACTTCTTCTCCAAACTGTCATTCACAGGTCACTTAGCAACCAAGCTAGTTTAATTGCTAGTGAGGTGCTGAACATAAAAAGAGAATTAAAATGCACAAAACGGTGTAACGAAAATGTCACAGATTATCAGCATCAACATAAAAAAACATTTAGGAGCCCAGTCAGAGATTGATTATACACAGGGCAACTCCTGTCTGGATCTTTATCTCTATCTATGCTAGGTGACAGTGTAAAGCACCCATATGCTGACTTTTCAGCCATTCCCCAATAGAAGACCCCTAATGGAGCTAATGGAGCTGATATATAATAATAATATAATGATGTACCTTGCCAATTTACTGTATGATCTCAATAATTTGGTTCCCTTCTATCCTGTGTCCGTCGTGTGCAAGGGCTGTTGCAGGAACACTCCAAGGCTAATTAAAGTGAAATTGAAGAGCCACTGTCTGTGCCTTCTGTAAGGCAGAGCAAAAACTGAATGTGATGGCCACTTTTTATTTAACCTCGTCTATTATGTTACTATGAGAATTTATTTTAACTATTATTACGATCTATGTTGGAATGACACCTCTTTTAGAGCTCTAGAAGGAATACAATATTGCAGACATTTAACATGTGTGCAGCATTAAAGCGCTTGTTCACCTTTACTTTTATTATGATGTAAAGAGTGATATTCCGAGTCAATTTGAAATTGGTTTTCATTTTGTAGAATTATAACAGCTTTCCTGTTTGCAGTTTCAGCAATCTGGTGGCTAGGGTCGAAATTACACTAAAAATGGTGCATGGGTGTGAGTAAGTAAGTAATAGTAGTGGTCCCGATCTGAATAGAAAGATGAGTAATAAAAGTAGGAATGACAATACATTTGAAGCCTTACAGAGAATTTGTTTTTTAGATGGAGGTCAGTGACCCCCATCTGAAAGCTGGAAAGAGTCAAAAGAAGAAGGCAAATAATTTAGAAAAACTGTTAAAAGAAAACATGAAGGGCAATTGAGAAGTTGCTTAAAATTAGCCATTCTATACATTTTAAAAGTTAACTCAAAGGTGAACCACCATTTTAATAATGGTATTAGTGACACTTTGTTTGCTGCAAGAATAGATATTGATGGGAAACTACCAAGAGAACACTAGGGGGCCGATTCACTAACTTCGAGTGAAGGATTCAAAGTAAAAAAACGTCGAATTTCGAAGTGTTTTTTGGGCTACTTCGACCATCGAATGGGCTACTACGACCTTCGACTACAACTACGACTTCGAATCAAACTATTCAAACTAAAAATCGTTCGACCATTCAACCATTCAATAGTCGAAGTACTGTCTCTTTAAGAAAAAACTTCGACCCCCTAGTTCGCCATCTAAAAGCTACCGAACTCAATGTTAGCCTATGGGGAAGGTCCCCATAGGCTTTCCTAAGTTTTTTTGATCGAAGGATATTCCTTCGATCGTTGGATTAAAATCCTTAGAATCGTTAGATTCGAAGGATTTTATCGTTCGATCGAAGGAATAATCCTTAGATCGTTCGATTGCACTATTTGCGCTAAAATCTTTCTACTTCGAAATTCGAAGGATTTTAATTCCCAGCCGAATATCGAGGGTTAATTAACCCTCGATATTTGACCCTTTGTGAATCGGCCCCTAAGGCTGGCCATAGACGCACAGATCCTATCGTACGAATCGAGGATTCGTACGATTTTCGGATCGTGTGTGGAGAGTGAGGACATCTTTCGTCCGGCGGAGATCGGTCGATCGGACAGGTTTGATTTTGACCCGACCGATCTCGCCGGAGCCCATTGCACATTGTAATCGGATCGTTCGGCCATACGGCAGAAAGTTCAGATTACCCCCGATATATCCATGCTCGTTAATGGTATACCAGGGAAATATCCGCTCATTTGGCGATGTCGCCAAACGAGCGGATCTTTGCGTCTATGGCCACCTAAAGAGAACATGGGAATTACCAGCAGGACCAGATCGATAGATAAGACAAAATACACAGTAACATTTTATGGAATTCTGTCCAGGTAGATGTTGGTTTTATGCCCTCTTCCCTAAAGAGCCATTAGAACTAATATTTAAAGGAAGATGAATATGAGCCAACAGGAGGTTATTACGGATGTCTCCCTATTAAAAAAACACAATAGAGGTCAATGTAATTTTAAGATGTTTATTGAATAATTTAAAATATCATATTGATGTTAAATCTTCTTAAACTGATGTTGTCAATCTTTCTAAAGCCGCCATCGGGACCAAGTTTTTCTGAAGGGCCCAAAGATGATATTAGGGCCCCACAATTGTGCCCCCGTCCCTCCCCCGATGGCTGCTATTTCTTCAGTTCTTCATTCCTAAGGAAAGATTGCTCAGTGTTAGTCATGGAGAAGCTGTTTGTACAATACTTTAATTTGTTCTATTTTTTTTAAATGTGCTGCATGTTTTATATCCCATTCCCTTTGCTGTTAATTTAAAGGTCAACTGCAACTACTACAACATAATAAAAATTTCTCCCATCTCATCATGTTTGTTTCTCTCATAGATTTGGCCTAGTTCAGTGACCTCTGCCCTTATACAATCTCAGCCTTTATTATGGGCGGCTTTAGTTATAGAATTATAGTATATGTAGGAAAGGCCGAGAATATTGTATGAATAAGAGCAGTAGATGGATATAGTCTATACATCATGTGAATTAAATTACTGCATATCTTGTCGGTGCTTTATAAATAACTGATGATAATTATATTGAGAAATGAGCAGTCCTCTTACCTTAATGCAGGTACCACTTGATGGAATCAGTCACACCCCTCTCATTCGGGATATTTGATATGAAGGGGTGTGACAGTAGCTGCTCTGCAGAGGGTCTCCACGCTACATTCTTTTGGAGGATTTCTCTGATAAATGCACGAAAGTTGTCACTCCTGGAAAAATAGAAAACAGAGGCAAAATGATAATTGTTCAGGTTATATAATAACTACATTTGCAGAGCTCACACGTGTAAAAGACTGTGAATAAAACAGCACAGCCATGTGCCCTGTATCCCCCATAAGCCTCTATTTTACTGACAGTCCTTAGTTAAACTTGTGATGTACCCAATCACAGCGGAGGCAGACAGACGCTATTCAAGCATACAATAGAGGATGAGCCCCTTCCCTTATTACCTTTGACCAGAATGCTTTGCCAATGTCTTGGCCTGACTTGTATTGGCTACAGGTAATAACCCAAAGATCTCAAGGTAAGCATGAGATTCTGCATCTGAGCATTCATGAGCTACACATATTACACTAAACCCTTACTTCTTTCCCATTTATCCATCCCCCATCCTTACTTCACCCCAATTCCCAAGTTTTCTTGACTCTCTTTCTCATTAACACACCCCTTTACCCCCTGTCAATCCCCACCCTCTCCTCAAATTATTTTTCATTTCCCCACCTCTCCTTCTCACTCTCTTTTCCTGATTCAGTACAAATAACTCACCATTTGTCCCATAATAATGTTGGTGCGGGACCGTGCATAACCCTCTTCATCAGCTTATTCTCAGGAAATCTGCTGAATGCTAGGATGTAAGAAAATACAAAATCAGGACATGATAACTGACAATCACAACATTTGGGGGGCAATTTAAACAAATTTAAAATTCAAGCTTTCTCAAATCTTTTAAAAACTCAAATGAACTCAATTGTGTTCCGGGATTGGAAACTTGACATTAAATTAAATTAAAATTTTCATAAACCAGCCCCTTAGTTTTTTATATTTAATAATACATATAAATGCCCTCTAACCTTTCCACAAACACTGCACTATAATCCACACATACTGGGGTTTACTTACGATAATATCCTTCTGCCATTTCCAGCGCTGATATTCCCAATGACCATATATCAGCCTAAATATAAAAATTTTGGGAAAAAGGCAATTAGACAAGAATATACACAGGCCACATGAAGAAATCCAATTACAGATAATTCAGAGATTTTTGCTATGTATCTATCCACACCCTGACAGTGATTCTATTTGGCATGAACAATATCAAAATATAGCAGAACCCATATCTTTTGTGTTTCAGGGGACCAGAAAAAATGGTGTAAACGTATAAACTCAAGGGGATTTATGAGATATTTTATACTGGTGGGGTCACAACAAAAATATATAAACATTAAATAAGGGGGTATAAAATTAAGGTTTCTCTGTATAATGAAAAGCATGACCTTTGTACTGATATAAAACATTTCAAGGAGTGAAGTGAGGTTATTGTCATGTCTAAAGAGTGACCCCAAAGACCCCAGACTGAGTGTGTCTCAAGGAGTTGGAAAACCCCATAAAGAGTCAAATGTAGTTGGTTTCTAATATCCCTGTGCCCTGCAGTTAGACTGCATTTCTCTCCTTCACTTCAGATTCCCCATCAAACATCACAGAAGCCACTTTACAGCTTTCGATTCACTGTTATGAGAGGGGCATGTGAAGTGAGTGACGTTACATATAAAGCGAGAGAGAAGACATCACAATACCTTAGAGTTGTAGCGGATGGTCTTGGTGCTAATGTTGCTGAGTACTTCTGGGGCCATGTATGGTATAGTCCCAGAAGTACTAACACTGCTTGTCCCCATGGTGGCAGAGCTGAAGTCGGCTGAAATTATAGGAAAAAAGCGAGAATTTTATGTTAATGTTCATTTATTAATGTGACCCACCAATATACACCATAGAGATAGAAGATACTATCCCTTTGTTCAGATTCCAAGCGTCACTTACTAATCTTTACATCAGCGGATGATGTCACTATTATATTCTGGGGCCTCAGGTCGTGATGGATGACCTCCTGTTTATGCAGATGACACAGGCCCTGGGAAATGAATAAAGAAAAAGTATAAATGCTCATGCTCTTTAATCAATTAGATTTATCCTATTGAAGAGATTCACATGAGACATACCTGTAGCACCTCCCTGCAGATATAGGCAATCCAGTCCTCTGACAGGGAGCGTCTGGTTTTGATAAGATCTTGCACGGTTACACCAGACCAACGCTCCATAGAAATCTAGAACACAAACAGAGAATGATTGATACATAAGATTTGTGTGGCCTACAATGTTATTGTGATGTCTGGGGAAAGGGTGTAAGTCAGAAATAGGCTACACAAGCATTCTGGATGTAAATACAATATCTGGTACAACTGAGAACAAAGTGGTCCACATGCACCAGACCCTTTTTTACCAAAATGAATCATATTTGCATCCAAAATGCTAGCTTGTATTAGAGTTGTTGATTGGATGTTGGTGCATAAAGGTGTAACATATCTGTATAAACGCTTTCTTACCCACAGTCCTTCACGTTCTGGCATTTTCACAGAGGCAGGGTGATAAAATGCCCCGTAAAAGCCAATCACATTCTTGTTTCCCTTTATGGCTTGAAGGATGTCAAGTTCTTGTAGGATTCTTTTTTTGTTCTAGTTTCAATCAAAAGAAGTAAAGTTAATACAATGGATAAAATTACCATTTCAAATACCCCAACCTAACGTGTAATTCTGAATAATAAAATCTTATCCCCTACATAAGACTTGCATAATATGATTGACTCTATTATTTTACTTCTTCAATCTCATACAGTACTTGACTTATTTTTATAATTACATAATTAATAGGGGTCAGGATATTACACTGACTGGTGCAGAAATGAGAACATGCCAATATTTGGTCAGCAAGTTCTCCTTCTAATAAACAATCATAATATATGTGTAACAAAAGGCTTATTAGTATCTGATTAAAGGTATCGTATCAAGACATGTTACCTCAATATCCTTGACTATGGTGATGACCACTTCTTTCTGCTCTTTACGGTGCCATCCCTGCAACAAAAGCAGAAAAAGAAACATTATGGGAAAGAAAACACATGCACTGTGTGCATATGGGAAGGTATATTGGAAAACACAGAAGGGATAAAACTCTAGAGGGTACAACCAATCAGTAGAATAAACAGAATCACCCAAATCCATGACATAAAATGTGCAATTTTAACATATCTTACATTATAGTTCATCCCATAGTTGTCCTCGCAACCCGGATCTAAGAGCTGTAGATATCTCCTGGGGTTCTAAAACAAAAAACATTGTATTAAAAACATGACAAATACAATACCATTGGTCAAATGAGAAATGCACAGGAAGTATAGGGGGAACTGGGAATTGGTGTATTCGGGAGAAGGCTTAGTGGGTTATTTACTAAACTCTGAATGCAAAAATCACAAAAAAATTCTGGATTTTGTTTTTTAGAAAATCGGACTTTTACAAAAATCATGAATTTTTCAGAATTTATTAAACCCCAAGGATGGAAAGGTCAGAATCTGAAAATCTGGCATCTCAGACCTGTCGAGGTTGCATATAAGTCAATGGGAGAAGTCCCAATGATTTTTTGATGTGCGCTGGATTTCGTGCAATACCCCAAAGTTTTCAGAGTATTTGGGTGAAAATTCCAAAAAAAAAAAAAACATTTAAATTGTATTGAAAAATCCCAAAAAATTTAGAAAATCAGATTTTTTTCCCCCGTAAAGCAAATTTTGGGGAAAACTTAATAATAAAAAAGAGTAAAAAACCTGAGCAGATTTGATCAGAGTTTGCAGCAGAAAATATTGAGATCAATTCGGACTTTTAATTCAAACAACTAGTGGCAGATTTTTCAAAGTTTGAGTTGAATTTTTGAATTTAAAAAAAATCAAATTTCAAGCTATTTTTGTGTACCTCAACTAGGGAATAGTCCAAATTTGATTTGAAACTCATGGGATTCAAATTTGGCCGAATACAGACCTATTCGATCGAAAACAGACGTATTCGGCCAAAAAAAACCTTTGACTTAATTTTGGTTGGTCTTTTTGAATTTAAATTTCTAAGTTTTTCAAATCTGACCCTTGATAGATATGCCCCTTGGGCTTTTGTGCTGTTTAGTGTTCCAAAATACAGTTCTACAGCTGCTTACCGGGTATTCATCTGTAATTTGATGTTGAGCCACATTAGCTTCAGGTGGTTCTGGAGTTTCCTGGTTAAGAGAGGAGAAGAAAAAGATGAGGCACATTGTATTATGTTTTAAAGAAGCTAAAATACAATCTTGCATAAAATATAGGGTGAATCAATTTGCCCCTATTCCTTTTCTTAGGCTTACCTGGCAGTTGTTCATGCACGTCTCCAGAATGCACGTCTCCAGTTTTTGCTCTGGTTCTTTCTCCTAAGAAGGATAAAGTTAAATGATCAACTTGCTATAATGCTATAGTTCAATAACTAAAATGATTTTGGTAAAATGCACTAAACTTCACAAAATCCATTGGTCAAATTAGAGAAGCACAGGAAGTATAGGGGGAACTGGGAATTGGTGTATTCGGGAGAAGGCTTAGTGGGTTATTTACTAAACTCTAAATGCAAAAATCACAAAATAATTCTTGATTTTGTTTTTTAGAAAATCGGACTTTTAAAAAAATCATGAATTTTTCAGAATTTATTAAACCCCAAGGATGGAAAGGTCAGAATCTGAAAATCTGGCATCTCAGACCTGTCGAGGTTGCATATAAGTCAATGGGAGAAGTCCCAATGATTTTTTGATGTGTGCTGGATTTCGTGCAATACCCCAAAGTTTCCGGAGTATTTTGGTGAAATTTCCAAAAAAAGAAAATCATTTAAATCGTATGGAAAAATCCCAAAAAATAGAGAAAATCTGATTTTTTCCCCCTGCAAAGCAAATTTTGGGGAAAACTTAATAATAAAAAAGAGTAAAAAACCTGAGCAGATTTGATCAGAGTTTGCAGCAGAAAATATTGAGATAAATTCGGACTTTGGGTTAGAATTTTTAATTCAAACAACTAGTGGCAGATTTATCAAAGTTTGAGGTGAATTTGAAAAAATCTAATTTTAAGCTATTTTTGTGTACCTCAACTAGGGAATAGTCCAAATTTGATTTGAAACTCATGGGATTCAAATTTGGCCGAATATGGACCTATTCGATCGAAAACAGACGTATTCGGCCAAAAAAAACCTTTGACTTAATTTTGGTTGGTCTTTTTGAATTCAAATTTCTAATTTTTTCAAATCTGACCCTTGATAGATATGCCCCTTGGGCTTTTGTGCTGTTTAGTGTTCCAAAATACAGTTCTACAGCTGCTTACCGGGTATTCATCTGTAATTTGATGTTGAGCCACATTAGCTTCAGGTGGTTCTGGAGTTTCCTGGTTAAGAGAGGAGAAGAAAAAGATGAGGCACATTGTATTATGTTTTAAAGAAGCTAAAATACAATCTTGCATAAAATATAGGGTGAATCAATTTGCCCCTATTCCTTTTCTTAGGCTTACCTGGCAGTTGTTCATGCACGTCTCCAGAATGCACGTCTCCAGTTTTTGCTCTGGTTCTTTCTCCTAAGAAGGATAAAGTTAAATGAGCAACTTGCTATAATGCTATAGTTTAATAACTAAAATGATTTTGGTAAAATGCACTAAACTTCACAAAATACATTGGTCAAATGAGAGAAGCACAGGAAGTATAGGGGGAACTGGGAATTGGTGTATTCGGGAGAAGACTTAGTGGGTTATTTACTAAACTCTGAATGCAAAAATCACAAAATAATTCTTGATTTTGTTTTTTAGAAAATCGGACTTTTAAAAAAATCATGAATTTTTCAGAATTTATTAAACCCCAAGGATGGAAAGGTCAGAATCTGAAAATCTGGCTTCTCAGACCTGTCGAGGTTGCATATAAGTCAATGGGAGAAGTCCCAATGATTTTTTGATGTGTGCTGGATTTCGTGCAATACCCCAAAGTTTCCGGAGTATTTGGGTGAAAATTCAAAAAAAAAGAAAATCATTTAAATCGTATGGAAAAATCCCAAAAAATAGAGAAAATCCGATTTTTTCCCCCCGCAAAGCAAATTTTGGGGAAAACTTAAAAATAAAAAAGAGTAAAAAACCTGAGCAGATTTGATCAGAGTTTGCAGCAGAAAATATTGAGATAAATTCGGACTTTGGGTTGGAATTTTTAATTCAAACAACTAGTGGCAGATTTATCAAAGTTTGAGGTGAATTTTTGAATTTAAAAAAATCAAATTTCAAGCTATTTTTGTGTACCTCAACTAGGAAATAGTCCAAATTTGATTTGAAACTCATAGGATTCAAATTTGGCTGAATATGGACCTATTCGATCGAAAACAGACGTATTCGGCCAAAAAAAAACCTTTGACTTTGAATTTTGGTTGGTCTTTTTAAATTCAAATTTCTAAGTTTTTCAAATTCGACCCTTGATAGATATGCCCCTTGAGCTTTTGTGCTGTTTAGTGTTCCAAAATACAGTTCTACAGCTGCTTACCTGGTATTCTTCTGTAACTTGATGTTGAGCCACATTAGCTTCAGGTGGTTCTGGAGTTTCCTGGTTAAGAGAGGAGAAGAAAAAGATGAGGCACATTGTATTATGTTTTAAAAAAAATAAAATACAATCTTGCATAAAATATAGGGTGAATCAATTCGCCCCTATTCCTTTTCTTAGGCTTACCTGGCAGTTGTTCATGCACGTCTCCAGAATGCACGTCTCCAGTTTTTGCTCTGGTTCTTTCTCCTAAGAAGAATAAAGTTAAATGAGCAACTTGCTATAATGTTTTAGTTCAATATCTAAAATGATTTTGGTAAAATGCACTAAACTTCACAAAATCAAACAATGTTATGTTTCTTTACTAATTACCTGGCAATTGGTGTTGGTATTGTCAGGAGTTTCTGGTGGTTCCTGGTTAAGAGATAAAAAGTCAAGTTATCAAATCAGCTCAGCTTTTTAGAGAAGTGTAAATAATATATTTGTAATATTTAGGGATGGGTGTTTTATTTGTAATTATTCTGTAATTACTTGGAAGATGGTATTGCAAGAAACAACAGACTAAGGGAGCCCAGACCAAAGAAATCCAACCCAGTAACCATCAGTTAATAAAAATGATTGATTGGTAATGATTGGAATAATAGTAAGAGGTCTGTCGGGAACAATATTACTATGTCAATTAATAGTAAGAGTCAACACAACCTGTTAATATTCATTTCTAGTTTTTACAAGGTTGAAGATTAAAAAAACAGAGGCTGATTGGTGGGTATGGGCAACTGCAAGTTTCAGTAAATATTATTATTATGACCCTTTAAAGAGAATATTCATGAACCATGTAGCCTAAAGAAATACTTGATTATTTTAAACACATTGGGACCACTGAACAATTCTTTCTTTTTTAGAAAATCTGAGTTTTAAAAAAAATCACAAATTTTTCAGAATTTATTAAACCCCGAGGATGGAAAAGTCAGAATCTGAAAATCTGGAATCTCAGACCTGTCGAGGTTGCATATAATTCAATGGGAGACGTCCCAATGATTTTTTTGATGTGTACTGGAATTCGTGCAATAACCCAAAGTTTTCGGAGTTTTTGGGTGAAAATTCCAAAAAAGAAAATCATTTAAATTGTATAGAAAAATCCCCAAAAAATCGTGAAAATCTGATTTTTTTTTTCCCGCAAAGCAAATTTTGGTTAAAATGCAATAATAAAAAAGAGTAGAAAACCTGAGCAGATTTGATCGGAGTTTGCAGCAGAAAATATTGATATAAATTCGGACTTTGATAAATAACGCCCTTAGGGTTGGAATTTTTAATTCAAACAACTAAGTGGCAGATTTATCAAAGTTCGAAGTGAATTTTCGAATTTAAAAAAATCTAATTTCAAGCTATTTCTGTGTACCTCAACTAGTGAGTAGTCCGAATTTGAAAAAAATTTGAACATTTGAATATCAAATTAATTCAACTTTGACCAATCACCATCTAAAACCTTCGGAATTGCTGTATTAGCCTGTAGGGAACTTCCTAGAACCTTTTGGAGTCAATTGGTGGACTTTGAAAAATCTAAAGTTATTTTAGGAAAAAACTTTGATTCGAATTCGATCGAATGCACTATTACTTCCACTCATAGGATTCAAATTTGGCTGAATACGGACCTATTCAATCGAAAACAGACATATTCGGCCAAAAAAAACCTTTGACTTAATTTTGGTTGGTCTTTTTGAATTCAAATTTCTAAGTTTTTCAAATTCGACCCTTGATAGATATGCCCCTTGAGCTTTTGTGCTGTTTAGTGTTCCAAAATACAGTTCTACAGCTGCTTACCGGGTATTCTTCTGTAATTTGATGTTGAGCCACATTAGCTTCAGGTGGTTCTGGAGTCTCCTGGTTAAGAGAGGAGAAGAAAAAGATGAGGCACATTGTATTATGTTTTAAAGAAGCTAAAATACAATCTTGCATAAAATATAGAGTGAATCAATTTGCCCCTATTCCTTTTCTTAGGCTTACCTGGCAGTTGTTCATGCACGTCTCCAGTATGCACGTCTCCAGTTTTTGCTCTGGTTCTTTCTCCTAAGAAGGATAAAGTTAAATGAGCAACTTGCTATAATGCTATAGTTCAATATCTAAAATGATTTTGGTAAAATGTAGTGATGGGCGAAATTCGCGAAACGGCGCCGGCGTCTCGTTTTTGACGCCGGCGCCCGTTTTTGACGCCGGCGCCCGTTTTTCCGACGCCGGCGCCCGTTTTTGACGCCGGCGCCCGTTTTTCGAAAAAAATTTTTGACGCCGGCGAATTTTTTTCTGCGAATTTTCGCGGGAGTTTCGCGAATTTATTCGCTGGCGGCGAATCGCGCAAATTCGCCGCGAATTCGCGCCTGGCGAATAAATTCGCCCATCACTAGTAAAATGCACTAAACTTCACAAAATCAAACAATGTTATGTTTCTTTACTACTTACCTGGCAATTGGTGTTGGTATTGTCAGGAGTTTCTGGTGGTTCCTGGTTAAGAGATAAAAAGTCAAGTTATTAAATCAGTTCAGCTTTTTAGAGAAGAAGTGTAAATAATATATTTGTAATATTTAGGGATGGGTGTTTTATTTATAATTATTCTGTTATTACTTGGAAGATGGTATTGCCAGATACAACAGACTAAGGAATCCAGACCAAAGGAATCCAACCCAGTAACTATCAGTTAATAACAATGATTGATTGGTAATGATTGGAATAATAGTAAGAGGTCTGTCGGGGACAATATAACTATGTCAATTAATAGTAAGAGTCAACACAACCTGTAAATATTCATTTCTAGTTTTTACAAGGTAGAAGATTAAAAAACAGAGGCTGATTGGTTGGTATGGGCAACTGCAAGTTTCAGTAAATATTATTATTATGACCCTTTAAAGAGAATATTCATGAACCATGTAGCCTAAAGACATACATAGGGACCACTGAACAATTCTTTGTTGGTTACCTCACACACGTCGAGATGAGGCTCTACATTTCTTTCGACGGTTTCCTGTTTAACAGAAATTTTTTTATTTTAGATCAACTCAAGTCATCGGATATTATTATAAAAATAAATCTTTGTCATTCATTGGTCATTTTATTCTTACCTGGCAGGTGCTGCTATCAGCACTCTGTTCCTGCACGGTTGGTTGTTCCTCCTGGATAAGATAAAATAATAAAGATTTTACAGCTCAAAATAACAAACAGTTTGGGAATGTTTTCCCAATAGGAAAGAGAACTTGTATATTGCATTGTACCACAACAAAGAATTGTATTGTATGTGTGGATTTAGTTCTGGCCATTTCTGCTTACCTGAGGGAGGTCTTCGGCAAGTTTCTCCTGGTTTTGGGGAAAAAATGAATTGTATCAGTTCAGATCAATAAAAAATATTCTGATATAAAGTTTATATACAAACAAGTGAGGTAATGTCAATGCATTGTGTGTTTATAATTAATTGATCATGTTTTTTTTTAATTTGAATGTAGAGTTTTTTATTTCCTACAATTCCAGCTTGTTATCAGAATTCACAGTGGTCACTTGGGGAACCATAGAGCTACCACCAGCTTGAAGATGAGGTTGCTCCAGGCTTCTCCTGCACATCTACAGGTGGTGGTTCCTTACTAATTGCCACCCCAAGATGAATCTGAGTTTAATATCCCCTTAATATTTTTTTGGTATTTTCTTCATATCCTTTCTTCTTACCTGACAGGTGTTAATATCGGGAGTTTCTGGAGTCTCCTGGTTAAAAAGGGAAAGAAAAATATTGTATTATCGCTATTGTAAAGAAGCCAAACTAAAAATCTTGCAAAAAATAAGAGATTTTTTTATTCTCCACTATCTCCCTTTCTTATGCTTACCTGGCAGTTAGTAGTGGCCAGCTCCAGCTTCTGCTCTGGTTTTTCCTCCTAAGAGGGATAAAGTTTGTGATCAACTACTGATAATACTAAATCTAAAATGTTTGTTTTTATAAAGCAAATCCCCTAAACTTCACGAAAATCAAAGAACCCCCTAGAAAAGGTTTAGAACTTGGTTGGGAGGGAAAGGCTAAAACAGAAGGAATCTAATCTAACCACTGCCAAATAAAAAGGAACTTTGGTAATGATAATAATAATAGTAATCAACACAACATTTAAGGAAAGCTAAAATATTAGGACTGTTTGATACCAGCTCCTTTATTGCTTACCAGGCAGATAATCTCGTGGGGTTCCTCAATGGCTTCCTCCTGGTTGAGACACAAAAAGGTGATGTTACTTTATATAATTAAAGGCCTATGATTTATTGTTAGTTATCACTAAAGGAGTATTGTTAGTCTTGGAAAAATATGCTTTTGATTAGATATAACTAATATGTGTAAATATGTCATAATAATAATAGTTAAATAAATGCAGGGTCAGAATAAGGATTTATTCTGATAATAATGCAAAGGTCAAGGGGTGGTGTTTTACTAAAGTCCATGAAATGTTTCATTTATGGAGCTGGTAATGGATAATCCTGTAGCTAAGGGGCATATTTATGAAGAGTGAAATTTCGAATTATAAAAAAACTTCTAAATTTGAATTCAAAAAGATCGAATAGGTCCATATTTGACCGAATTCAAATCGTATGAATCGAAGTAAAAGCGCATTTGTTCGAATTCCACCAATTGACTCCAAATAGGTTCTAGGAGGTCCCCCATTGGCTAAATGAGCAATTCGGCAGGTTTTAGACGGTGAATGGTCAAAGCAGAATTTTTAAAGAGACAGTAGATTTTTTCAATTTCTTTCAAATTCAAATCGAATTTGGACTATTCCCTAGTCAAAAAATAGCTTAAAATCGAATTTTTTTCATTCGAAAATTCACCTCGACCTTTGATAAATCTGCCCCTTAATGTCAATATTAAATAGTTTAAAAATAAGGAAGGTCCCATGGTTATAAAGTGATGGACAAATAATTATTATCTAAATGAGAAATAATGGGGGGATGTCAATGAATTGGCTAATTCCACTATATTCTTTAGTTTTCTTTTGGACCAGAAAGTACTGAATAAGCGATGTATATGGTGCAGCTTCATCAAGGTATTAATAGTTAGGATACTTACCACGACAGATTTTTTGATGTTCTTATCTGTTTTTTTCTAATAAAGAGAAAAAAAAAGGTTTTATCACAAAATAGGAAAACTATAATTCAAATAAATGATATAAATCCAACTATAGAACACCTGAATATATATATATAAAGAGAGAGAGAGCGAGAGAGAGAGAGAGAGAGGAGGAGAGAGATGAGAAAGATGAGATAAAGAGAGAGAGAAAGAAAGAGAAAGTGACGAGAGAGAGATAATAGAGAAAGAGAAAGAGAGGCAGGATAATGCTGTTAAAAATTAAAAAAAAATGTTTAAATCAAACATCAATTATGTTTTTGGAATGGGTGAAACAGAATCCAAACCAGGGGCATAATTACAGAGGAAGCAGACTCTGCGGCTGCAGGGGGGCCCAGGAGGTATAGGGGACCCCCCATGAGGCCCTACTTAATGAGCAATTTCAATATATATTGGTAAAACCGGACAACCTCTGGATATTTTGGGGGCCCTAAATCAAATTTGGGGGCACAGTAACATTTAGTTGGTCCACTTATCTAAACCCTTGGGGGTATATTTATTAAGGGTCGAAATTAAAATTAAAATTTTTTAATTTTTTTTATGGTCAAAACTGTCAAATTTGACTAGGGAATTATCCAAACTCAATTCGAGTTTTTTCAAAAATTCTAGTTTGATTTTTGAGATTGATCATAGTCTGGCCCTTTAAGAATTTGAATCTGACTATTCGCCACCTAAAACCTGACGAATTAATTTATAAGTCAATGGGAGAGATCCAGTGACCAATTTGGAGAAGTGTTAAGCCTTCCTGACTCCAAACTCGAATCGAGTTTAGTCAATTTCGATTCGAATTCAATTAGAGTTTTTGAGTCAGTAACATTTGTCCAAAATTTAGATATTTGTTTTTTTTCATACATACCCCCCCCAAGTACATTCGAATTTAAGGGAGTTTAAAAAACTCAGAAATTATGTGCCTCCCCAAGTTGGACTTATTAGCAATCTAAATATGGAAATAAGGATTTGGATTTAGGGTCAGAAATCTGTATTTGGTACCTAATGATATAATTAAGAATTTGGTACAAAAGCAAGTATAACATAGTGTATCCCCTGTACTAAAGCCAAATCATACAGACATATGAATGGAAAGTGCACTAGTGACTGTAGCACAATACACAGATATATTGAGGCCCAGTGAGTGTGAGCTGTGAGCAATCTGTCCCATCATGTTCACTATCAGCAACTGTCAGTGGGTCACAAACAGAACAAATGTTCAGAGATGATCCAGTAACAGAGTCTGAGGACAAGTTTCTCCCTCCATCAAGTTACTCACTAAATGAAATGTCCTGTTACAGTAGAAAGAGCCACGTCCTTACCTTGCGAAAGCAAAAGCATTTGCGCAATATTTTCAACATTTTGTTCTTTTGTTGTTTTTTCTGTTCTGTTGTTTTCTGATCTTTTTGATATTTAGTTGTTCTCTGATCGTTGTTTTAAAGTTCTGTTGTTTTCTGATTGTTTTGATGTTTTGTTCTTCTCTGATTATTGTTTGTAGTTTTGTTTATTTTCTAATCTCAAAATATTCTCTCTGTAGAGACAAAAAGAAACACTTTAGTTATCCTGAAATAATATTGTATACAATAATAATGCACTCCAGCAGGATTCACTGCTCAAAATTGTTGTTTAACACACTACTGGGCAGATTTATCAAGGGTCAAATTGGAAATTCAATTTTTAAATTCGAATTTCAAGCTTATTTTAGGGGCAAATTTACTTAGGGTCGAATATTGAGGGTTAATTATCGAAGTCGAAGGATTTAGCGCTATTCCTTCGATTCGAAGGATTTTAATCCATCGATCAAACGATTTCTCATCGACCAAAAAATGCTTAGGAAGCCTATGGGGACCTTCCCCATAGGCTAACATTGACTTCGGTAGCTTTTAGGTGGCGAACTAGGGGGTCGAAGTTTTTTCTTAAAGAGACAGTACTTCGACTATCGAATGGTCAAATAGTCGAACGATTTTTAGTTTGAATCGTTCGATTCAAAGTCGAAGGTCGAAGTCGAAGGTCGAAGTAGCCCATTTGATGGTCGAAGTAGCCAAAAAAAAACATTCAAAATTCGAACTATTTTTCCTCTATTCCTTCACTGAAGCTAAGTAAATGGGCCCCTTGGTGTCATTTGACTATGGAATAGTCCAAATTCGATTCAAGTTTAAAAAAAAAATTTAAAAATTTGACTTTCAAAAATTATCATGTACTGTCTCTTTAAGAATTCAAATTTGACTATTCACCATCTAAAACCTGCTGAATTGGTGATTTCGCTTATTTGGGACCTCCTACAACTAATTTGGAGTAATTCGGTGGACTTTTGGAAATCACGTTTTTTTTAAAAAAAAAAACTCGAATTGAATTTGATTCGAGTTTGCAGGCCGATCCTATTCACCTGAATATAAAAAAAATGATTTTTTTAATAAATTTTGATTGGTCGTTTTTTTTTTCGAATTTCACAGTTATGGAAGTTGATGGGAGTTTTTAAAAACTCCCATAACCTCGAAATCCGACCCTTGATAAATATGCCCCTACATGTTTTGAGCTATGGCGCTCTTTGTAATGTGTGTTGCCAATTTACCCAACAGCCCTTTTCCTTAAAGCTCCAAATTATGGGATGTCACCTTCCCATAGACTCCATTTTAATCAAATGCTTCAATTTATTAATGATTTCTCTTTTATTTATAAAGAGAAAACAACACATTTTACTGAATCACAACTAAGATATAATTAATCCTTATTGGAGGCAAAACAACCCAATTGGGTTTAATTTATGTTTAAATCATTATATAGTAGATTTAAGACATGGAGATCCAAATTACAGAAAGATCCCTTTTGAAAAAAAAACCCAGGCCCCGAATAGGGTTCAAAATAAAATGCTCTATAATTTCAAAGATTCTAAAATATTCACAGCACCACTAGCAGTCTGTAATACCACATGGTACCAGTATAAAATGATTATTTTTAATAATATTTTCTCCCAAATATACAGAGATCTACTCACCTCAGTCGCCTGATCAAGAATGAGAAATCTCAGGCTGCAGCAGTACAGCTTGACTTTTTCCATTATGACATCACAGTGACGTTTTTTCCATTATGACATCACAAAGACTCAGAGCATTATGACATCACACGTGCAGCTGAAGGCAGGGCAGTTATATCAGCAAGTTACATAACGGTCACTGAGTTCAGTTGATTTCAAATAAGTTGTAGAGTAAAATGCAGTGGGTTTTGTTGCCATGATGAGAGTGTGTTTATTCAGTATCCATTCTCAGTATAGGGAATGACAGCCCTGCAGCATGTATAATTATTTGTATAAGGAATGGCAATAAGGCAATGGCTGAGATCTATATTGTGTGGCCCTAGCCTTAGGGGCCAGATCATAAATACTTATCATCAAAGGCTGCACCAGGTATAATAAACAGGGAGGGGCAGTCAAATTCTAACATTTTTATACATCACCAGTTGGCCCTGGAGAATTGTTGGCCATTATCTAGTGTAAAAGGTCGGGTATTCCAGGCCTGTGCTTATTTGAAGGTTGGATAACAGAGAAAAATGGAAGATAGTGGAGAGCCTTAATAGAAGGCAGAAGTAAAAGGCCACAGTAAAGAAGTGCCCTGAAATAAGGAGAACACCTTAGTGGAAATCAGGGAGAGGGACCCTTACTATAGACTAGCCTCTGTTTTAGAACACTCTAATAGTGTAAGATAGTGGTGGGGCAGCTTGTATGAGCAGTTGTGTGTTTCATCATGAAGAAATCGTGTGTGTGATTTGTATCCCTATGTGATCACCTGCCAAAACCAAGTGATTAGGCCCAATGTAATGAAGAACCCCTAAGAGGCGACACCATAAACTTGTGTATGCTGGAGCTGGATATTCTTGTGTGAGATTAACCACAGATTAACCATCTACAGATGTAGGGAAAGATGGTGTCTATAGTAACAGTGGATAATAGTCTTTGGGAAGGGAGTGTGACTGTGGGATAGTAGGTATAGTAGGGAGAGATGGTGTCTATAGTAACAGTGGATAATAGTCTCTGGGAAGGGAGTGTGATTGTGGGATAGCAGGTATAGTAGGGAGAGATGGTGCCTATAGTAACAGTGGATAATAGTCTCTGGGAAGGGAGTGTGATTGTGGGATAGCAGGTATAGTAGGGAGAGATGGTGCCTATAGTAACAGTGGATAATAGTCTCTGGGAAGGAAGTGTGACTGTGGGATAGCAGGTATAGTAGGGAGAGATGGTGTCTATAGTAACAGTGGGATAATAGTCTCTGGGAAGGGAGTGTGACTGTGGGATAGCAGGTATAGTAAGGAGAGATTGTGTCTATAGTAACAGTGGATAATAGTCTCTGGGAAGGGAGTGTGACTGTGGGATAGCAGGTATAGTAGAGAGAGATGGTGCCTATAGTAACAGTGGTATAATAGTCTCTGGGAAGGGAGTGTGACTGTGGGATAGCAGGTATAGTAGGGAGAGATGGTGTCTATAGTAACAGTGGGATAATAGTCTCTGGGAAGGGAGTGTGACTGTGGGATAGCAGGTATAGTAGGGAGAGATGGTGTCTATAGTAACAGTGGATAATAGTCTCTGGGAAGGGAGTGTGACTGTGGGATAGCAGGTATAGTAGGGAGAGATGGTGTCTATAGTAACAGTGGGATAATAGTCTCTGGGAAGGGAGTGTGACTGTGGGATAGCAGGTATAGTAAGGAGAGATGGTGCCTATAGTAACAGTGGGATAATAGTCTCTGGGAAGGGAGTGTGACTGTGGGTTAGCAGGTATAGTAGGGAGAGATGATGCCTATAGTAACAGTGGATAATAGTCTCTGGGAAGGGAGTGTGACTGTGGGATAGCAGGTATAGTAGGGAGAGATGGTGTCTATAGTAACAGTGGATAATAGTCTCTGGGAAGGGAGTGTGACTGTGGGATAGCAGGTATAGTAGGGAGAGATGGTGCCTATAGTAACAGTGGGATAATAGTCTCTGGGAAAGGAGTGTGACTGTGGGATAGCAGGTATAGTAGGGAGAGATGGTGTCTATAGTAACAGTGGATAATAGTCTCTGGGAAGGGAGTGTGATTGTGGGATAGCAGGTATAGTAGGGAGAGATGGTGCCTATAGTAACAGTGGATAATAGTCTCTGGGAAGGGAGTGTGATTGTGGGATAGCAGGTATAGTAGGGAGAGATGGTGCCTATAGTAACAGTGGATAATAGTCTCTGGGAAGGAAGTGTGACTGTGGGATAGCAGGTATAGTAGGGAGAGATGGTGTCTATAGTAACAGTGGGATAATAGTCTCTGGGAAGGGAGTGTGACTGTGGGATAGCAGGTATAGTAAGGAGAGATTGTGTCTATAGTAACAGTGGATAATAGTCTCTGGGAAGGGAGTGTGACTGTGGGATAGCAGGTATAGTAGAGAGAGATGGTGCCTATAGTAACAGTGGGATAATAGTCTCTGGGAAGGGAGTGTGACTGTGGGATAGCAGGTATAGTAGGGAGAGATGGTGTCTATAGTAACAGTGGGATAATAGTCTCTGGGAAGGGAGTGTGACTGTGGGATAGCAGGTATAGTAGGGAGAGATGGTGTCTATAGTAACAGTGGATAATAGTCTCTGGGAAGGGAGTGTGACTGTGGGATAGCAGGTATAGTAGGGAGAGATGGTGTCTATAGTAACAGTGGGATAATAGTCTCTGGGAAGGGAGTGTGACTGTGGGATAGCAGGTATAGTAAGGAGAGATGGTGCCTATAGTAACAGTGGGATAATAGTCTCTGGGAAGGGAGTGTGACTGTGGGTTAGCAGGTATAGTAGGGAGAGATGATGCCTATAGTAACAGTGGATAATAGTCTCTGGGAAGGGAGTGTGACTGTGGGATAGCAGGTATAGTAGGGAGAGATGGTGTCTATAGTAACAGTGGATAATAGTCTCTGGGAAGGGAGTGTGACTGTGGGATAGCAGGTATAGTAGGGAGAGATGGTGCCTATAGTAACAGTGGGATAATAGTCTCTGGGAAAGGAGTGTGACTGTGGGATAGCAGGCATAGTTATAGTTATTCTCCTTGTAGTATATATATATATATATATATATATATATATATATATATATATATATATATATATATATATATATATATATATATATATATATATATATTATATATATATAGATATATATATATAGATATATATATATATATATATATATAGATATATATATATTTATTTAGCAAAAATATATGATTGTTATTTGAATATGAAAATTAAGTCACCCACATTACAAGATGAATGTAGACATTCTTATTTCAGAGATGTCTGGTTTTCATTTATTATTTTATATCATCATCATTATTTCTTCTGACCTACAGTAGTTCTAGTATGGTCTGATGAATCTCCTCCACTGACCCCAAACACTGACACTCATTAGCCACCGCACCCAAATCCCCAGAAGAGCTCCACAGTTCAGAGGTAAGTCCCTAACTAGTAACTAGTCCCAGTGCTGTCAGTAACATTGATACGGGTAGAAAACAACCCCGGAACACTGTAAACTAAAAAGCAATTCTTGAAACATTCCCCCCATAACGTGTTGCCATTTTCTTGACAGTTTCTTAGCAACACGGCAATAACCAGGTTTAAAAAAAAGCAACTGCTATTTCTTCGTTAAAGGCGCCACATAATTTTAATTAGAGGGTTTGCAATTTAATTTGCTATTAAAATCTTTCTAAACTGAGCCTTTGTGCATAATGCACTTTATTTAAAGTTGAGGCTCAAACAGCTTTAAAGTTACTTTCTGAGCAAGAAATACTCTGATTGTGTCCAATCAGCCACCGAATGTCCTTCATCTGCTGTTTCAATGTTGCTCTTTCTCTCCATGTTCTCCTTTCATTAAATGTTCCTCCAACAAAGGCTTCTTCTCTCCCCGGCCCTGTGCCTGGCACCATATTTATTGTGTGCTGAGCTACATAACTTCTCCAACAACATCAGAGCGGACTGAAACATTTGGCAGCCTTCAAGGGGGTTTTGTAAGGGCCATATCTCTTAATATATGTTTGTTGAAAGGAGATGCCAAGTCTGTGAAATCCTACACTCACTGCTGTCTGCATCATTAACAGAAATCCAGTAAAACGAAGAAAGAAACGGAAGGTGCGCTGGAGATACCTATAGAAAAAGGGGAGACAAAGCCTATATAGTGTAGTATCCTCTATGCACTCTAGACGATATTGGACGATTGGTTCTACTCACATTCAAAAGGATGTCATTTCGCAAAAGAATGCTGATCGCATCTGCCAGTAGTCAGATGTCAGTTAGCGGTTGATGTATCTGGTCAGTCGTGTGCCTGTTGGATGGGGGTGCCAAATAGTGTGGTAACGCTAATTACAATATAGCTGTCAAGCAGTATTGCGCTTACCTCAGTTATATGGAGATATAACTTTAAATGCGCTGACTCGATCGTGTTCAGTTCCACCACTTCTAAGTCGGCTGGGCGGCACTTGTGTGGGTCTGTGTCGGGTCGCGGCCAGATTTCCTTGCGTTGGTAGGGATGTAATCTCCTCCCGTCGGCGCTGATCCGATATGTCCCGCAAATTCAAATGTCGGCGTTCTCCTCCACCACGCGGTCTTCAATCTTCATAGGAGTGCTTTTAGCGATGCCGTCTACTTCTCCACAGGATAGTTAAAGGGGATTTATTTAAATAGAAATTCTACGGCACTATTTTTTGCCTTTCAAGTTTTTATTAAATCCAATAATAGGTAATATAAAACACAGTACAAGGCCCAACGCGTTTCGTATATGATTATACTTCCTCAGGGGCTGATTTCCCATGTTGCCTCACAGGGGTATTTTTATCCCTTCCGTGGGCAGTTCCCTTAATTAAAAATGCAAATTACATTTATTAAATCGATTTAATAAATGTAATTTGCATTTTTAATTAAGGGAACTGCCCACGGAAGGGATAAAAATACCCCTGTGAGGCAACATGGGAAATCAGCCCCTGAGGAAGTATAATCCTCAGCCTATATAGTGTAGTATCCTAGTGTAGGATACTACACTATATAGGCTTTGTCTCCCCTTTTTCTATAGGTATCTCCAGCGCACCTTCCGTTTCTTTCTTCGTTTTACTGAATCATATGTGGATAAGTGGATCCACAGATTGAACTTTGGTGCAGCTCTTATTCCTATCGTTTTGGACTAAGCGCAGTCTTCACTTCTCTGAATTATTAACAGAAATCCGGCTACCCAAACAAATACTTCCGTGCAGAAAGTGGGCAACACAGCCAAACTCCCATTCAGTAGAACAAACAGAAGGGAGAAGGGATAGATTGGATGGGAATGAGAGATGAGAGAATAGAAACACATCTGATCACTATTTCCTATGCCTTTTTTGGCCACACCCCCTAATTACCATGTCCATTTTCCAAAATTTGGCAGGTGTTGAAAGTTTGGACATTTTTCTGTGTTTTTTTTTCATTTATTACAGTTTTGCTAATGAAGGTGAATTGCCCTTTAAGCTGTGAGTCTAACTTTTCCCAAAGGACCTGTTACCTTATATTGTTACAATTACTTATTTGCTTATCTAGAAATTGTTACAAAAGTATCTTATCAGCTGCTCTGGCTGTTCTGGGCAGCCAAAAGCCAATTAAGTTAGAAACTTTGTTTCTTTTTCTGGTTGTTCATTGCAGAGAAAAACAGGACTTTCCAGTACAAACGAGGGACTGCAGGTTGAGCTGTCAAAATAGGGACTGTCCCTCTAAAAACGGGACAGTTGGGAGGTATGGGTATATTAGGGGTTTCTGTGTTATGTGGGCCTCTTTATCACATTTTGGTTTGGAAGCCGGAGTTCTCCTTTAATTTGTATTGGAAGCAAAACCAGCCTATTGGGTTAATTTAATGTTTACATGATTTTTTTTTAGGAGACTAAAGGTATGAAGATCCAAATTACAGTAAGATCCATTATCAGAAACACCCCAGGTTCTGGATAACAGGTCCCATACCTGTACTTCAACAAGCCTTTCCTGCTGCATCGACAGCAATCTCCAATTGACCAAAAGTAGATTTTGCAGCACATAAATAATGGGAAAAATAAAATCAATGGTCACCGAGGTGCAAAGCTTTTATTGCATTTACAAAGGGCTGTAATTTGCACCATTTGCAGCACTTATACCTTACTGATACCCAGATCATCTCTTCATGCCTTTCTCAATTAATCATTGGGATTTCCCTTTTCATCGCATCAAATGGATATAATGGAGCAGTGTCCTCATGTTGCTGGGCTGGGTCTTACAGGACATACCTCCTAACATTTTGGAAATAAAAAGAAGCACAAAAAGATTTGCCACGTTCATGTTTTTTTTACCACGTCCGTTTTTGTGGCCACACCCCATTATTACCATGTTCATTTTAGAAATTTTGGCAGGCTATGTAAGTTTGAACACATTTCTTTGGTTTTTATGGGTTATTACAGTTTTGCTAATGAAGGTGAAATTGCCCTTTAAGCTGCAATTCACAGTTTCCCCAAGAGACCTGTTTATCTTAAATTGTTGCAATTGTTTCTTTGCTTATTTTAAACTGTTACAAATGTATCTAAGTACACCTGCCATGTATGTTGGGCTCTCTGCCAAAAGCCAGTTGAGTTTTAGAAACTTTGTTTCTTTTCATTCGGGACATTTCAGTAAGAAACCCAGCAAAAAAATGGGACAGGAGGTATGTTACAGTAGGGAGCCAACTGGCAGCTAAAAATTATCTATTTTGTTAATATTTCTTGAATATTAATAGAGAACTATATAAACTATAAGGTCAGTAATTGTTTGAAGCAAATATGAGAACTCTGTCATTAGCGATTGGCGAATTTGGGGTGTTTGCTTCAGCAAAAAATTTGCGAAACGGCGCCATTCTTTTTTACGCTGGCTAATTTTCGCTGTGGTTTTATGAATTTATTTTCCAGCGCCGAATCGCAGGAATTCACCACGAATTTGCGCCTGGAGAATAAATTCGCCCTTCACTATCTGTCATGTTTTAGCACAATTGCAGCACCTTTGTGCTTGAAGCATAATTGTAATCTATACTGCGATGGGCACAAGTAAACCCCATACTTGATACTTTCCTCTTTCTGCCAACATATACTTTATTTCTGAATAGAGTACAAATGGAGAGCATATAAAATAATGTTCACATCGCTACTACCTGTCGCCCATATAGATGCTAACACAATTTATACAAAGTTTGGGGGGGCACAAAAATTCTGCCTACACTGATAATGTGTGCAAAAATGTACAATAAAAAACATTTATATTTCAATCATTTTTATTTGTATTTCACAAAGAAGAAAAAAAGAACAAATACACAGGCAGCCATCAGCAATCAATGAAGACAATATAGTTAAGTAAAAGTTATATATTCCAGTGACAAATTCAAGATTAAGTGTTCATGTACATTTTGTCTTTCCAAACAAAAATGGGAAAAGCCCAATTCACAGACATTTATATTCGATTTCTTAATTACACCTTATAACGACTAATCCTGTGTACTATATACTTTTGAAGAAGTTTAAACCTTTTAATTTGAAAATAAAAAGACAAACCTAACTATAGTCCTATTGGTTCACAAACTTGATTGGGAAAGATCTCATGACCCTAAAACTTAAATGCTGAGTAATTCTAGACGACCATCAGTCCCATATCGATATTCCAGCCATGGGGTCCACGTTTTCAAAAACCTGCTATGTGAGTCTGAAAGAATACTAGTCATTACTAGACATTATCCAATCTATTTTTTGTTTAGTAATTTCAATAGATAATTGTTTCGTTTTCCAAGCACACGCTATGTTTTTTTTTGCTGCTGTCATAATTGCAATAAGCAATTGGAATTGAATCTTTGAAAGTTCTCCTGTTTTTTTGCCCAATAGGGATAATATACTCACCCTGATATTTGTTGTATCTACATGGCTCAGTTATCATCAAGTACATTATTATTACAGAAAGAAAAAGCAAATCATTAAAAAATCTGAAATGTTTTTTTTTCAATTAGCATTGCTGTATTTCAGAACTTTCAGGATAACAGATTTCTATGAAATAGATCCAGGGCCGGAACTAGGGATCGGCACAGTAGGCGCCAGCCTTGTACTTGATCCAAACTAAGAGATAATTAATCCTTTTTGGAAGCAAAACCAGCCTATTGGGTTAATTTAATGGATTTTGTGGCTGCTGCTGTCACAGGTACAGATTAGGGGTAACAATATGATAGATATTTTGTCTTATGCTGGTACAGGTACAAATTGGGGGCTTGAGGGCAATCTGACGGATCGACTGCCGTTGGCACAGGTACAAGTGGAGGCAATATGATAGGTGCTGGCACAGGTACAGGGGGCAATATGAATGATAAGGAGGGATATGGTAATGCAGGACTGGGTGGGGCACCGGTTGAAGCCCTTGCCTAGGGTGCCAATATTCCTTGGCCCAGCCCTGAATAGATCCCATACCTTTAATGAAAGAATAGGACTTCTCACACCCACTATAGATAGAGATAGGTTGCCACTCATGCGGTTTTGAATGGGACATCCCAGTTCTTTAAGGAGCTGTCCAGTTCAAAACTTTACAGCACTGCGTAGCTTGTCGGCGCTATATAAATAAATGATGACGATGCTGATGTCGGATATCTCCTCCTTGGTATCTGCTCCATTAAGTGATACTCTATTGTGGCCCAACTGTTCATGACAAAGAGTCCATTGGTCAGGATGATGGGAGAGGCTGCTATTTAAGAAATGGCAAAGCTTTTACAAAGTTTCCCCAGGGAAAAAAAAAACCTCTTATACTAAATGAAAAAAGAACTTCTGCTGCCAGAGCTGAAATAAAGATTAAGGAGGTGACCTTTCCCTCGTTAAACTTCCACCGTTCAGTTGTTGAGCTCCTACCTGTTTCCATCAATGATTAACGTCTTATCCCGGATGATATTTCATTTTGATACTTTTCAGCTTAAATGTAGAGAAAGGCCAGGCTAAAACTGTTCCACAATAAACCAGGGCCTTCAGCAATGTTTAATCCTGTTACCTGTTTATGAGAGCCACGACAATAATTAGCGCTGGCATTTTATTTTCAGAGCTGCTTTATAGCCCCCCATTAATTCCCACTTTCATCCCAGGAAACCATTTACATAGAATATATTTCAGTGCAAATTAATCTAATTTGATTTCTGGTGGGCCCTGCTGCTAAATTCCATAAAGCATTCACAGACACTTTCATTAATCCTTTGTGCTGTACATTTTTTGGTTTCTTTTCATTTAAACAGTACAAAAAAAAATTCATGTTTATTATCATTCGTCTGTAATTAGGGTTGTCACCTTTTTTCTTTGGGGAAAAGGGGCAAAGGGCGGGCCAGTGATGTCGGGGCTGAACGGATGACATCAGGGGCGGGACCGAATGATGTCAGGGCAGGGTGGTGACCTAGGGGGTAGGACGAATGATGTGGGGCGGGACTGATGACATGGCAATCAGCAATTGGCTGATCTCCATGTCATTCACTTCAATGTCTGGATTTTCTAATTTGGAAATTCAGACAGGCACCTTTCACCTGGGCAGCTCTTACAAAAACCGGGCTGTCCTGGTGAAATCCGGAAAGGTGTCCACCCTACCTGTAATGTAGAACATGTTCTTCGGTGGAACCCTTTGCCCTTTACATGTTTCACTTTGTAACTTAAAGAGGTAGTTCAATTTTAGGTTAGCTTTAACTGTGCTGTAGAATTACCTATTCTTAGCAACTTTTCATTTTTAATCTTGGCCTAGATGTTAATTGATCAGCCTTTGATGTTGGATCACATGCTAGAGACGCTGGATTAAATTCCTTGTGACCCTGGACAAGTCATTTAATCCCAGCGTAATCTGTGCACCTATAATGGCTGCTGTAAGGGCTGAGACACATACTCAGATTCGGGGAGATTAAGTCGCCCAACGATAAATCTTCTCTTCTTCGGGGCAACATTGGTTCAGAAACACTAGGGATGCGCAGAAGAATAAGCAGTTCATATGGTATATCTAATCCCCCTGAGATATGAGTAGAATGCAAAGAATAAAATAGTGAACCCTCGAACATGTATTTAAATGTACCTCAATTCCTTTGATGGCATTGAGGAAAGTAATTCATTTATACATGGCTTTATAATAAACAATCTGAGTAATTTAGTTGCCCTGGGATATGGCCATAATATAAATATATGAATAGCAAAGCCCAGAACATGTATGGGGATAAATATGTAGGTATATAAGCCACACCTCCTCTGATGAAGCTCCCAATGGCACGAAACGCGCCAGGAGTGACAACTTGTGTTATGTTATGGTGCAATTATATTTTATTTATATTGATTTTCACATTTTTTTTATATTATTTGCTGAGGTGATTTTGCACTAATAAATGTCTGCATGTTTCATTGACTATTTGCTGTATAAATTACTTGTATGCTAAAATGTCATGCAAGAAAAAGGGGTACGAGACTGGACTGTGCTCCCTTGGGCCTTTGGGTGCCACAATTTGCACCAACTCTAAGGGGCCGATTCACAAAGGGTCGAATATCGAGGGTTAATTGACCCTCGATATTCGACTGGGAATTAAAATCCTTCGACTTCGAATGTCGAAGTCAAAGGATTTTAGCGCAAATAGTGCGATCGAACGATCGAAGGATTATTCCTTCGATCGAACGATAAAATCCTTCGAATCAAACGATCGAAGGAATATCCTTCGATCAAAAAAACTTAGGAAAGCCTATGGGGACCTTCCCCATAGGCTAACATTGAGTTCGGTAACTTTTAGATGGCGAACTAGGGGGTCGACGTTTTTTCTTAAAGAGACAGGACTTCGACTATCGAATGGTCGAATAGTCGAACGATTTTTAGTTCGAATCCTTCGATTCGAAGTCGTAGTCGAAGGTCGAAGTAGCCCATTCGATGGTCGAAGTAGCCCAAAAAACACTTCGAAATTCGAAGTTTTTTTACTTCGAATCCTTCACTCGAAGTTAGTGAATCGGTCCCTAAGTCAAAGTAATAGGAAACCATTCTACATAACATAGGTGCAAGTTTGCATGTTTTTTGGAAATGATGATCAAAATTTTGCGCCGAGTTTCACTGCAAAAATTACACCCATAGACTCCAATGGGTGAAAAAAATGATTGTCACACGACAAAAGAAAATTGACACCCATAGACTTTTTGGCAAATTTTCGCATTTTGGGAATTTTTGGAGAAACGAGTTAGATTTACCCATCACTAGCAATGAGTCCTACACCTGCTCTTCCTCCCCCTCAACAACATAAAAACTTGTATAATAACAATTTGCCGTCTCTTTCACTCCGCCTTCCTCGATCACCCCGCTCCGAAATGACAAAGGAATATTTTACAAGGTATTATAACTTGCGGTAATTTAAAAATCTTTCCCGAGTTCAGAAATACTGTGCCGGCAAAATGACATTACAGCCCTGTGATGGTGACGGTGAATATTTCCTCTGTGTTTATCGAAGTCATAACAAATTTAGACATCCTATAAAATATAATCGACAGTATAAGTTATTCAATCTCTAGGAGCAAGCGGTGCCAGAAAGCCTGATAGCAAATATTCCTGGCAAATAGAATTAGATTACATTTAATCAAATGCATGTGTTAAAATTGTGCACTGTTTCTTGGGCCCACGGAATGAGCCAGCTAAACTACTTAACCTTTATCTCTAGCGCCGAAGAAGATCAGTACATTAGACTGAATAAAAATGTTCCACTCTTTAAAAATCCAATTTTTGTTCTTTGATTCTGCACCTTGTCTACAATAAGGGGCCGATTAATCAAGCTCGAGTAAAGGATTCGAATTAAAAAACTTCGAATTTCGAGTGGTTTTTTGTGCTCCTCGACTATCGTATTGGCGTAAATTCGAGTAGAATGATTCGAATAGATCGAGCGCAAAAACGCTGCGACTATTCGCCATTCGATAGTCGAAGTACTGGATCAAGCGCAAAAACGCTGCGAATATTCGCCCATTTGATAATCGAAGTACTGTCTCTTTTAAAAATACTTTGACTGCCTACTTCGGCACCTAAAACCTACTGAATTGCTTTAAAAGCCTATGGGAAAGTCCCATAGACTTGTTTTCCAAGTTTTTGATTGAATAAAAAGGCATTCGATCGAACGAAAATCCTTCGAGCGAATATTCGATCGGGCGCCTTTTCGCCTGGCGAATATTCGCCAATTCGACTATTCGCCAGCGCGTAAATTCGCCCGAATTGCCTATTCGATTCTATTCCCCAGTCGAATTTCGAGGGATTTAACCCCTCGAAATTCGACCATTGATACATCTGCCCCTAAGTATTTTTCCTCTCCCAAATGAGAAGGATGGGAGGCCTTTATGAGGAGGCCATGACAGTGAGGACCCATAGAAGAGGTTTTCACTGTCATGGACAATTTGTAATGATCAGGAACCTTGTTCAGCGATAGTATCTTTGAGCACACAGGTGGACCGTGTGGGTTCCGGTGTTCACGATGCACTTTCGGAAGCCAACAAGAAAGTGCGTAAGAAGTCCGTAAGCGAGGTACCGGCAGGAATAAGGAGAAGACTTAGTCGAAGTCAGGACAAGGGTTCAAGGCAGGCAGCAGAAATCGTAGTCTAGGGTCAGGTAGAAATCAAAGCCAGGAATTCAAAGTCAAAAATAAATGCTTCTGCAGGAACAGTAAAACTAGAACCAACTTGGGCACTCACAAAATGGAGGACTGGGATGTTTTGGAGGCAAGATTCGAATTTGGCACCTCTTTGTGATGTCATGACACTCGGCGTCAGGCGCTGCCGTCAAACAGGACAGGGAACGCACGCGCTGAAGTGAACCATGCGCCATCTTGGATCTTCGGGAAAAAGTTACCTGCAAAGTGGAGAAATTGTGAACAGGCTGGTTATCACTAAAAGTTTATGCCCGGCTGTGCCTTCAATGAAAAACTGGAACAAAGGATCTGGTGAGATCAATCCAATTATTTTGGGGGGCATTCACAGCGGGGAAAAAAGAGGGAGCGGGAGATGCCCCAACAAATCCCTTTGGAAACCTTTTGGAAACCTGTTTTCATCTACAGCCTTATACAAATTAGTTTCATAATCCACAATACGGTAAATCGGTATAGGGTACAAGGTACTTACCCCTCACCCCCCCCCCTCTCCTCTGCTGTGGAGTTCACGGACGCCATCTTCTCCCAAGCGCTCTTCTTCCTGCTTTGACCAGCGTTTTTTGGTGAATGCGCAGTACGAGGCATTTACCGGTAAGGATCTTCTGCGCATGCGCCGAAAGTCACAAAGTTTCTGAAAAAAATATTGTAAACTGTGATTTTTGAGCGCATGTGCAGTAGCTTCGTACCCGCAAATGCCTCCAAATACGCAGAGGGGTGAGTAACAAGTGAGGGACATTTGCCCGGGGGGCAGGTAGGCCGGGGGGAGGAGGGCCTACACAGGGGAGGGTTTTTTTCTCAGTACAGGTTGACTTCACTTTTAAGAAGTGCTTGAAGGTGTCGCAATAATTTATATAACCCTATTTTGGTTGGCATAGTTCCCTATCCTATTTGGAAGTTTCTGTGGTCTACGCTGGTATTAGCCCAAAAATATGATTATTTCTGTCTTTTCAGGCACAACTCCGAAAGTCAAGAGATTCGGGAAAAGAAAATCCGAAAAAATGTACGATTCGGATTTTCACTCGGTTTTATCGAGTACAATAAAATCGTACTTATATAAATAATAAATAAGGTCAAAATCGTGGATTCTTCTTTGCTCTGACTTTCTTAAATAAAATTATCAGAAAAATTCAGATTTTGATAATTAACCCTCCTAATATCTCATCTGGAAATAAAAGAATAATGCTAGTTCTTCTGTTTTTCTATTTTTTGACTCCATTTCCAGCAGGGACCTTGTGAATAATTTGTTCAATATGCACCCAGACCAGATGGTGATCGTCACATCTGTCTTTTGCTTTGTTTTTCGAGTCCTTACAGAGCGTGCATTGCATTATTTAGATTTCTCTGCACCGCTCAGATATTTTAAGGTTGTGGAAATATCCCATTCTGTTGTGATTTTCAATTGAAACAGGACTCGGTGGCTGCAGCGGGATCACCCAGGGATATTCGATATCATAACTTTCTCTGCAGTACATAGGCTTCCAATGTAAAGTTAGGAGCAATACCAGTCTCCTTCTCCCATGAAATAATATGAGAAAGTACATTTATTGCCATCTGGCCCAGCCAGACTATAGGAGTGGAAATACTTTCAGAATTTCCTGTCCCTGTGGTCCTATTCCCTACAGACTCCAATCCATCTGCATTCCTGGGAATAGCGCATAGGGGGAGGAGGAAGGGAAGGGCTCATAATCCAAGACATATCTGTGTGGCACTCGCAGGCAGATAAAATGATTGCATGCTCTGTGGAAGCAATATACAGCCAGGGACCAGGCCAACCAATCACAGCGCTTTAAAGTCTAGCACTCACTTACAGCATGTTCTCTGGGGTCTTGGGAATTTAACCCAACGCCTGTCACATGCTGTCAGAATACATAAATAAATATGTGATACGGAGAGACCATTGGGTATAGGCAGTATGAATGGAGCTTGTATGTGTTGATATATATGTATACCTTTTTATATAGTACTACAGGTATGGCATCCGTTATATTGAAACCAAATTATTCCAAATAACAGGAAGGCCATTTCCATAGACTCCATTATGAGCAAATAATTCTAATTATTAAAAATAGTGTCCTTTTTCTCTGTAATAATAAAACAGTAGCTTGTATTAATCCCAAGTTAAGGCGGCCATACACTATAAGATCCGCTCGTTTGTCAAGGTCGCCAAACTAGCGTATCTTAACCAGATATGCCTCCTTACGGCTGGGCGATATCGGATGAATCCAAACGTTTGGCCCTGGGGGTCGAACGATCGGATTGCAATACTATGAATGGGCTCCGATGGGTCGCAGGACCACATCAACTAGCCGATGCGGTCATGGATCTTACAAAAAAATCAAACTTGACCGATCAATATCTGGCCGATTTTTGTCCTGATATCGATCGGGAGGATCTGTTGGGAGCCCCCACACATGGGCAGATAAGATGCAGAATCACTGTAAAGGACCGATATCGGCAGCTTTAATCTGCGAATGTATAGCCACTTTAAATTATAATTAATCCTTATTGGAAGCGAAACCAGCCTATTGGGTTGAAAGGAAAACTATACCCCCAAAATGAATACTTACAGTGAAAATAGTTTATATGAAATGTAACAGGTGGATGGGTCAGGGTCTTCCTAAACCTTCCCTTGGGTTACTATCCACAGTTTCGATACCTGGGCAAGGGGTCCAACTCCCAGCAACTACCGGTAGGCATGATATACTGTAAGTAGACTCTTTATGCTCAGGTCAAGGGTGCTCCGCCAATGAAACGAGTTGAGTAACTCGCCTCAGGTGGTAGCACCAGATAGTTTTCCAGGGTTGGCAAAAAACCGCTCCTGATGCCTTACGAGCCGAATTTACATTTTTTTTCTCCGTACTAGCATTGCTGCGGCATTACAGGAGTCGCCTCAAGCGGCTCTTTCTTAAGAAACTGCACTGCCTCAGGTGGGGCCCCACGTATGGTATGGAGGAAGGGATTAACACTCGGGTATAAGCACACAGTATTCACTCTTGTTCAAATAAACTTTGGGCCCCAGTGGTTCTTTAAAACAGCAGAATATTTATTGAAATGATGGTACACTTCTCAATAGTCAGCCACATATTCAGGATGCTCAGATGGTACACTCCATGCAGCAAGTAGTGGCAGCAGGTCATTTACACACAATTGCATTACTCATGGATACTGTCTGATCCTTTGCTAGTAAGCTTTGTGAGCTGCCTTTGGTGCACAATCCCCATTGAAGGTGAATCTCATTGATGGTCTTGCACTCCAAGTATCTCTCTATCCCTGAACCTAACCACTTGAGTCCCTAACCTGGCGGCCTTGTCACCACAGGGTGCTAACCCCTAACAGGGTGCTACTAAACTCCTCGTTGGAGCCTTGGCTGCTCGCTAACTTTACTGAACTTATCTGTCACTCCTATAGTAACTTATTACAGTTTACCTGACACTCACTTACTCCTATACTGAGGCCTACCTCCACCTCGGGCCCTAGCAGCAACACCCCACTTCCAATGGGTGCACTGGATAGAGACAGGACTCATGTGGGCATCCCTTTTCATAACCTCCAGGGAACTGGTGGAGGGTACGGGGCTGGACCCTGACATTGGGGGGCTGGGCTATGACATGCTGATCGGTGGTTTGTCGATCATCTTGTCAATCATGGGGAATCCTGCCCAGTTTTTCAAGTTTGCAAAAGTTTTGACCCGGGCAACCCTTCAAGGAGGCGGTAGGTAGGGTTACCAATTTTGGGAGCTGTGGAAGTGTGTCATAAACATCCACAGTGGACGGTAAAAGACGACGAAAGACCGGGAGCAGCAAATAGAGACTTTTATGCAGATTTTATATGCGGTTTTACCAAGAACGTCTGTGAGTGCATTTTAAATATTTATTAAAGTTGTAAAAGCGCTTCAGCACATGTAACTTTTTTTATGTCCAAGCCTTTGGCAACACTGTGAAGTGTGGATCCTATTTTGTCACTTTTATTCTCATTTTTTAATTTTTAGTAATTTTCCTTTTTTATTTTTTTCCATTTTGTAATTTTTTTGCAATTTTCTTATTCACTTACTAAAATCACCATCTGATACTATTTTTACACTTATGGAGGATATTTTTTAGCTGACTAAGCACAAACTAAATATATATTTTATGAAATACTACACTATATTATTTGTATTTACTGTTTTTCCCCCTCAGTAATCGGTGTTTTTTGAGGTATACAGTGATCCAATCTTGGATATTGCCTTTAAAATACCGGGCTGTCTGGGTCAAAACCAGAAAGGTGGCAATCCTAGGGGAACTCCCCCTACCCTCTAGGAAAAAGGACCCAGCCTAGCTGGCCAACTAAATCCCTGGGGTATAGAAAAACTTTACCCTTTTATAAAATATAATAGTGACATCTACTGGCCAGTCACTCAACTGTCAGCAGAATATTTTCACATAGGACCTAGGAAACAGCTTCTCTTGTGTAACTACGCACCCAATCTAGATGCCCAAGCATTCATTAAAGTTGTCTATACAGTACCTTTAAAAGGATCAACACCATTCCATCAATTGGATCTGATGTGGGGGTACATCATCTATACCCCTGTCCCCCTCCAATGTTTGATTGCCTGGCCTGTAGCAATGTTTCCCATCACCCTGTACATAAAAGCCCTTGGAATCTACAGGCCTAGAAAATATTCTAGATTCAAGTTTTAAATTAAAAAGGAATTTATAGTTATGGTGCTTTCTGGATCCCATCTGCTACAGACTCTCTACAGCCACTGCCTGGTGCTGATTTGATATTGTACCTTTACACCAAATAGAAAATATGTGACTTGTGGCAGCTGTGGAATGATTTAATTGAGACGGAAAGCTACCAAGGCAGTTTATTTCCAATAAATTAGCCACAAGCTAGAACACCATTTTTATTTTTAAGATTGCTTTTCCATACTGTAGTAATTGGCTCAAGACACTGTCTTTCTTTGTTTAGGATAGTAGCTGCCATATTAGCTTGTTTACATTTGCATATTTGCCTGAGTTTCTACCTGCTCCCTCATAGCTCTGAGCTTGGATTACAGCAGGGAAGGGAGGAGGGAGGGGAAGAGGAGCAAACTGAGCATGCTCAAGCCCGTGCCCTGGAGGTTTAAGCTGAAAACAGGAAGTCTGATACATGTGTACACAATAGAAGGAAAGAAATGCTGTGTTTCTTTTGAGAGAGGAGAGGTTTACTAGTGTATTCACATAGACCTTTCTGATAAAGCTTACTTAGTTTTAACCTTTCCTTCTCCTTTAAAGGGAATGAATGCATGAGGTTTTACAAGTTGGTATTAAGAAAAAAAAAAATACATTCCACCAATGTATATTATTTAAATAGTGAATAATGGGAGCAAATTATTCTGTCTCGTTCTATCGTCTCGTTGGCTTATCGGAGTGACAGCAAAGAATAACCATCAATCGCCCATTGACAGCCAATAGGTGTCAGCTTGACACTGACAAATAAACAACTTTTTTACATAAGGGGAAAGGCCGTACTTCCTTGTACCATCTTTTATTTATGTATAAAGTGCCAGTGTGTAACTCGGTTCTCTACATTAAGGGGCAGATTTATCAAAGGTCGAAGTGAAGGTCCAAAGTTAAAAACTTTGAATTTCAAAGTAATTTCTGGGTACTTTGACCATCCAATAGTCCAACTTCGATTCGAAGTTGAAAAAAACTTCAAATTCGAAAGACAAATATTTTTGAAGTACTGTCTCTTTAAAACTTCGACTTCGACTTCGACCATTCGCCACCTAAAAGCTGCCAAAGTGCTATGGGGGACCTCCTAGAACCTGTATGGAGGCAATTGGGGGAGTTTGGGAGATCAAAGGTCGAAGTTAAAAAAACTTCGAATCGAAGTAGATCAAAGTAGCTCTACTTTGAATCTTACGATTCAAATAGGCCCACTTCGACCCCAAAAAACTTCGAACACCATTCGGTTGGTCTTTTTGAATTCGAAGTTTTCTTTCATAAATATGCCCCTAATTGTTTATCATTCTTGTCCATCCCTGCCACAGCGGAGCTTACAATCACATTCCCATAACAAACACTCCAAGGTCATAGAGTCAGGAACAAATTAACCTGTTTGTTTCGAGGTTGTGAGCAGAAACTGGAGGAGTCACAGAAACCCAGCATACAACTGACCTGAACTGCACTCAAGGCCCAAGAGCTGCAAAACAACACTGCAAACTGCTAAATCAGCATGAAATAGGGTAACATTCTAATAATAATCATGTAGGTGATAGCCCAGTATTAGTTTATTGATGTTTTTTGGGGGGGGGGTGTTAAATAAGAGATTCCTTGCAATTTGTACTTTTTTTCTTCCCTCCTTTCATAGAGAATAAGCCAGCATTGGACTGGGGGTGCAGGGCCCACTGGTGTTGCTGCCAGTTGCCAATTTGGCCTGCCCTAGGCCACAGGGTCCTGGCACCCACCTGTCCATCCTTACTAGTGAGAGCCCCCAAGCAAGTACATGCTTGTATGCTTCTTAGAATGGAGCTGGGAAGCATGCCACCCCTAAAGTTTTGCTGCCATAGGCCTGGTCCTTTGTGGCCTTGCAACAAATCTGGGCCTGTTTGCTGCCTTAGGGGCCACCCACAATCCCCTGGCCCCCTCCCTAGCCATTGAGGTCCACCCACCACCACAACCCCACCCGACCCCCTCTCCTTAGCTTGTCCCTTGTCTTGTGCCTGGTTTTCACTTTTTGCCAGAGCAGTTGGGGCTAGGGTTGCCACCTTTTAAAATAATCTTTACCGGCAGGTGTAGGGGGCGGGGTTAAAAGGGCGGGACTGTGACGATAAAGGGAGCGGGACCGTGACGCCCCCCGGCCTTGGCTGGTGTTTTACCGGCTAGGCCGGTAAAATACCGGCCGGGTAGCAACACTAGTTGGGGCCCGGGGGGGGAGGTCAGGGGACAGCACAACTGGAGCGAGTTTGGGTCGGTAGGGCCCAAACGCCCTAGGCAAGCCGGGCAGTCGCAGTGCCGGCTTAGCGTGCGCATGCGTGAATTGCCGCTCGCGTGCGCATGCGCTGATTAGAGTTCTTGCGCATGCGCACAAGCGAAAAAATACCACAGATAGTCGGGCAGAGAAGGGAACCGGACTAGAGGTAGGTGACAGAGGCGGTACGTGCCTGGCCCCCCCCCAGCTTTGCGCCCTAGGCACGTGCCTACTCTGCCTACCCCTAGTTCCGGCCCTGGTAGGGCCCATGAGGGCCAGGCCCATCAGGTTTTTCCTCGGTGTCCTGCCAGTTCAGTCCAACCCTGGAACAAGCAGTGGTGTAACTACAAGGAGAGCACAGGGCTGAATTAAGGTCTGGTGCCACCCTAACTGTCAGATCTCACAATATAACAAGTAAATCCAGCAGCACTCCGATAGATGAATCAAATATTTATTCGTGCCACTAGCAAAGCTTACATACCTTTGCAGAGAGGAACACAGCTGTGCCCCCGACACTTCAGCAAGCGTTTTAGTGTAAGTGTGGCACTATTATTGACTTTATTAAACTGTCAGATCTCAGTCACTTGGTCACTGACCTTAGGATGGGATCTTAAATGTTGCTATAGAAAGAGGCAAAATGAAAGCACACCCATATTATAAAAAGATACTTAGATTACTTCCATCTGAGAGAGGGCAAATTCTCATCAGAGTTTTCTAATAGCCACTAAATTGTTCCATTAAAACCCAGTATAAAATCACTGTAAATCACTGATAACCTAGAATCCTTCCCAAGCATCAGGGAGGCAGTAAGAAATATTTTACTGGCCATTAAACCTGTTACCCATCACTGTTCATCTGTTTGGACTGGGGAGAGCACTTTTTGTCTATAAATGGTGTCTTAACCTCTCACCAGAAATAAAGTATGAGACATATTCTGCCTTTTATCTCCCGGCTGAAGATTCACACTGCACTAGACACTGATCCTTGTTTCACGCTCCAGGAAATAATGAGTCACAACACACAGACCGTATTTTTGTTGAAGGTCATGATCAGTTGCGAGTAGAGAAGAGCAGGAATTGATTACAGTTGCAGGATTCGTTGTAGATCGATCTAGTAATCAGCACTGGAGAGAACGAGGGCGTGTAGGACAGCGTTAATGGCAAGCAAACAGAGAAATTGGGAGTTTCAGAAAACCAGAGGGTAGGGGTCATTCTATGATGGCTGAGATGTTACAACAAATTCTGACATTATTCCAAATATGTTTGAAATCAAAATGGTTTTAACCTTTTTCTTCGGGACCCAAATTAAGTATAAAAAGATCGGGTTAGGGGCAGTCATCTTACAGCATTTAAATTATTTTCTATCATAAGAATATCAGTGGGTCCATTTGTTTATTTGGGCTCTTACCATGATTATTCCCATGATATATATTATACTCTACACCACTGTCCATTATAGGTCAAGTGTCCTTGATCCTAGATGCATTGTTTCCTGCAATTGTTTGAGCCACAATTCTGCTTCTGGTTCTCTGGTTCTAACCTGGTCTGTCTGCCTATGTCTAACTCCTTCCTTAACGGCTCCTTCCCAGAGTATACATTTGGCTCCCTTGCCTGCCCCAGTGAGAGTACTGGAAGTCCTAGCACCCAAATAGCTGAAGGCCAGGTCCAAAGCCAAAGGTGACTGTTATAGGCAGAAGAGCACACCTAGAAATTAATCACTCCCCTGGGGTTTGGGTTTACCATACGTGACAGAAGAATCAGTAGTAGACTATTATAGCTTACTCTTGGAGGGAAAGTCAGTTGTAGGGTAGTTAGTAGAACACTTGAGGGTTCTACAGGGGAGAACAGAACAGAGTTACACCAGGTCTCAACTGCCTAACAATAGATTCTAGATCCCAATGGGCAACTGTTGTGAGAGCCTTGTACTCCACTCCACGCCTTTATCTGTGTCATCAGACAATCTACTAACTGTTCACTGTTCAACAGTTCTGTTGTAATGTGTTCATGATCAGGTTCTAGCACCAAAGCAGCTTACTGTTGTTTGTTGTTTACCCTTGCCACTGTACAAAAAAGCTTTATTTTTTATTTATTTTTATTTTGCAGATACAGAGTTTACTTTTATATACGTAAGCAGTAATGCCAGTTCTCATTAGTATGACTTAAACTTTTGGCACCAATAAGGGCTCCTTTAGTTAGCACTTCCTAAGGTTACTGGCTGCTCTGCATTGCTGCTTTCCTAACTGGTGGGGTACTTACTCCTACTATAGGTGGCCATACACGGGCAGATTAAAGCTGCCGATGTCGGTCCTTTAGACCGATTCGGCAACTTATCTGCCCATGTGTGGGGGCTCCCGACGTGTCCTCCCGATCGATATCAGGCCAAAAATTGGCCAGATATCGATCGGTCAAGTTTAATTTTTCGCCCGGTCCAGGACCGTATCAGCTAGTTGATGCGGTCCTGCAACCAGTCGGAGCCCATTCGTATTATTGTAATCCGATTGTTTGGCCACAGGGCCGAATGTTCGGATTCATCCGATATTGCCCAGCCATTAGTGGGCATATCGGGTTAAGATACGCTCGTTTGGCAACCTTGCCAAACGAGCGGATCTTATAGCGTATGGCCACCTTAACTTCCTCAGAAGGGTACCACCCATGCTAACTAGCCCCACTGTATCTCAGATCTCTATCTAGTCTTGTTCTACTCGGCCGGGGGGCCGTTTCTGACCTACATCAGACAGTTTGTTGCTGAAGGAGACAAACTGCCTCAAAGACTGCCTGCCTAACAAATGTTACCCACTCTGTTGCCCAGCCTCATTTTATATTCTTCATTGTAATTTATTTCCAGGGACTTACTACTAGACCACACTTTAGCACTGCCCCAATAATGATACTGGTTAAAGGAGAATTAAGCAAGCATTATCAGAAAGGTCTATATAAATACACCAGTAAACCCTCAAAGTAATGCTGCTCTGAGTCCTCTGTCAAACCAAACTCCAAATTTCTTTCCTTCTATTGTGTACACATGGACTTCTGTATCAGACTTCCTGTTTTCAGCATAAAACTCCAGGGCTAGGGCTTGAGCATGCTCAGTTTGCTCCCCTCCCCCTCCCTTTCTCCCCCTCTCTCCCTCCCTCCCTCACTCCCTCCCTCCCCTCCCTGATAATCTGAGCCCAGAGCTATGAGCGAGCAGGGAGGGACTCAGGCAGGAAGTGACATCACACCAAGCTAATATGGGAGCTGCTATCCTAAACATACAGAAAGAGCTTCTAGAGCTGTTTACTCAGGTATGGTAAAGCATTCTGCAGAATAAATATAGTCTTATAGCTTGCACTATTGTGGCTAATTATTGGCAATATACTGCTTCGGTAGCTTTCCTTCTCCTTTAAGCCCTGTTACATTGAACCTTCTGTACTTTCCCGATTGAGCTACAGCGGAGCCCCATATTGTGGTTCTGACTCAAATGTATTTCTGGTTAAGGCCTACATGGAAATCTCCAGTTGGCTGTATCCAAAGAGAGAGGCCCACTAGTCAATCCATGTAAGAGAAATGGGGCACAGTGTTTATGGGCAACACTGGGACGCTTGTTTAAAAGAACCAAAAACTGTCAGATGAGGGTGCTCATATTTCTGTCACTAGTGGAAGTTCATGTGCAAAGGTACTTGAGCATGTACTGTAGCTCCTTTTATTTTGCCTACTGAAATGCACAAATGAAGTCCTGATTAGTGACGGGCGAATTTATAAGCCAGGCATGGATTCGTGTTGAATTTCCGGAATTTGTCGATGGCAAATGTTTTCGCGAAACTGCCGTGAAAATTCGCAGTGGGAAAATTTGCCGCTTGTCAAAATTATCGCAGACGCCCATTGACTTTAATGCATTCGGACAAAAGAGTCGCATGTGTAAAAACTGTTGCGCATATAAAAATTGTCGCATTTCAAAATTATTCGGATGCCCATTGACTTTAATGCATTTGGAACAAATATTCGCTAGTATAAAAATTGTCTCTCGTGCCAAAATTGTTGCGTGTCAAAATAGTTTTGACGCCCATTGACTTTTTCACCGTTTCGCAAATTTTTTGGCGAAGCGAAATGGGAAAGATTCACCCATCTCTAGTCCTGATAACTGACATGGTGTCAATGGGTGTCAAACTAAGTAAACTAGGGGGCAAGATTTCATGCCTTTGACAGGAACAATTTCCTTTTGACCGTTCCCCACCTCCCATCTTTATTTGGGTTCACCATATCTGAGTTTGTTCCGCAAGCACAAATGACAGATTACAGCTGGACGCCACGCAGAAGCCACAGTGCACTTCTTTTAATTTCCAAGTGTAGAACGCAACATCTGTAAGTGGAATGGTGATTGCCAAAAGTTGTGTCATCTGCGATTGGGGGAAAAAAAAAACACTCGCTGCTTTACTCACACCCACGTTTTTTGGAAGCATCACACTTGGTTTGGCTCACAGCACTTCATCGAGGTGGTCTCCTTTCAGCATTTCCAAAATTGCTGTTTTTTGTGAAAAATATTTGAGTGATTATATCCTGGGTAACTGGCAGGTTGGGTCATCATGAAGTGTTTTTGCAACCATCCTGCCCTGCTGTTTCTATCTTATCCATCTATACTGAACTACTCTACGACCCCAGTCCTTGCTGACCCCGCAGGTAGAAACTGTCTGCCCCTCACTCACCACAAGCAGGATCTGACTTTGTTCCTGCTGCAGAGACTACAAAGTGTATTCAAATCCATTGAAATGATACATTCAAGTGGTTGTTCACCTTTAAATTAATTTTAGTATTATATAGAGTTTGCAATTGGTTTTCATTTTTTATTATTTGGAGTTATTTAGCCTTTTATTCAGCAGCTCCCCAGTTTGCAATTTCACCAATCCAGTTGCTAGGATCCAAATTAAATTAGCAACCATGCACTGATTTGAATAAGAGACTGGAATATGAATAGAAGAGGCCTGAATAGAAAGATGAGTAATAAAAAGTAGCAGTAACTATAGATGTGTAGCCTTACAGAGCATTTGTTTTTAAAAGGGGTCAGTGACCCCCATTTAAAAGCTGGAAAGAATCAGAAGACGAAGGGAACTATAAAAAAAAGAAAAAATGAAGACCAATGGAAGAGTTGCTTAGAATTAGCCATTCTATAACATGCTTAAAGTTAACTTAAAGGTGAACCAACCCTTTAAAACTCAAACATGTGATAATATCCTTGGAGATTCTGCTCTTCCTGTATAGAAGCAATAAAAGGTATAGGGCACTTGCAGATCAGACCAAGAGTAGCAGTTAAAAAGTAGAAAAAATCTTTATTTAGACAACCATGTTAAGCTTTACGCGTTTCGTGTGCATCTAACACGGTGGGGCAGATTTATCAAGGGTCGAAATTCGACCATCGAATTACATTACTTCGATATTCGAAGTCAAAGTTTTTTTTATTGAATTTGGCCATATTCGGTCGAAGTCAAATCATTCGATCGCACGATGAAATCCTTCGAATCAAACGATTCGAATGATTTAATCAAACGATCGAACGATTTTACTTTGACTTCTAAAAACTAAGCCAAGTGTTGGCTATAGGTTCTAGGAGGTCCCCATAGGCTAACATAGCAATTCGGCAGGTTTAAGGTGGCGAAGTGTCGAAGTCGAACTTCTTTAAAGAGACAGTACATCGATTTTCAAAGTTGAACTTTTTTACTTCAAATCGAAGTCGAAGTCGAATTTAGGCCTATTCAATGGTCAAAGTACCCAAAAATTTGTTCGAAATTCGAAGTTTTTAAATTTGAAAATTCACTTCGACCCTTAGTTATTGTGCCCCTAGGTCATAAGCTTTAACTCGTTACATGTGATGTCAGTATTTAAAGACCCAAATACGAATAGAAAACAGGGGGAGGGAAAAACATCAGTTGGCATCAAAGTACAAACGATATCTATACAAAAAATGGTTTATAATCAAAGTTATTTTTTTAATTTTAGAAGGGTTGCCTTTGACATAATCAAATAAAGGAAATGTTTACACAAGAAAAAGTGGAAAACATTCCCAATAAGACAATAGGAATGTCGAAAGCATGAGGATCTTACATAAACATTCAATAAGTTGAATATCACATGTCAAATTTGGAAGTAAAATTGCACAGCAATATAAATATAAGTGTCAGACATGAGGGAAACCAGTCTTAATACAGTAAAATGTCTCTTTCTACCTAACCTTTCCCGTATCAGGACCATAATGCCCCATGCATGAAATATACTCTATATTAAATAGGTTTTCAGTAGAGGAAGAAGTTGACAGGCCTGTGCAAAGCCCTCACCCAGGGGCGTAACTATAGAGGAAGCAGACCCTGCGGCTGCAGGGGGGCCCAGGAGGTATAGAGCCCCCACGAGGCCCTAATTCATATAAAATTTCAATAAATATTGGAGAAACAAGTCAACCCCAAAACATTTTGGGGGCCTGAAAAATTATTTGCTGTGGGGCCCAGTAATATCTAGTTACGCCACTGCCCTCACCTCAGTTGTCCAACACTAGTGCCCGCCAACAATGTTCCAACATCTAGTGGAGCCTGTGATAACAGCAAAAGAAAGATGCTTTATATGTATGCCTTTCTCTATTCTATTTGATTATGTGTAGACTTATAAAGGTGTAATGTCTGTTTGAAAGGTTCCCTTCAGTGCTGAGTAGCCGGTGGCAATGGAGAGGTGCTGCATTGTTTATCTCCTCTATCTCACTTACCCTTGAATTCCTGCCTTTGCTGCTAATAGTTGGCACAAATAGGTTACTGCTAGGGAGCAATTACTCAGTCTAGACAAATTGTCACCATTCATTAATCATTAAATCTGCCCTCCTTTTAGTAAGTTTATTAAATTCATTCCCCTCTCACTGCAGAGAAGAGTTCTGTGCACTTTCTAAGCATGCGCTCCGATTTTTTACACCTGTATAGTGATAAGAATGTTTCCCTGGTGTGAAAAAAGGGCCGGGCATATATTTATTCGAGTCTACGGCCTTCACCGCCAAGTATCTAAAGGTCTGTATCAGGTGAAGCAGATCTGGGGAATAGTGATGGGCAAATTTGTCCCATTTCGCAACGAATTTTGCGAAACAGTGACGCGGGCGACAAGTCAATGGGCGTCCGTTTATCGTCGGTTTATCCATATTGGCGATGGCGTCAGAACCGTCGCCAGTGTCTAAAAACCTTTGACGCCGCAAATTCGCACCTGTCGAATAAACTCACCCATCACTACTAAGGAACTATAAGGGCAGAGACACACGCTGCAATTCGGAGATATTAGTCGCCCAGCGACAAATCTCCTCTTCTTCGGGGTGACTAATCTCCCTGAACTGTCTCCTCTGCCTTCCCGTTGGGTAGAATGTAAATCGGTGGCGGGATGGCACTCAGATCGTTCCTTGTGAGCCAACTTCGGGCCACTTCGGAAAACAAAGTGCTCCGAGTGCCATCCTGCCGGTGAATTTCATTCTAGTCAGCGAGGCAGTTCTGGGAGATTAGTCGCCCCAAAGAAGAGGAGATTTGTCGCCGGGCGACTAATCTCCCCCAATTGCAGTGTTTGTCTCTGACCTTAAAGTGTGCAGAGTATTGCCACTTGCTGCACCAAGTTGTCTCTGTTGTGAGATGACCTGTCCAACAATTCTATGCAATTTTCTCACTATTTCTGCCAATCAAAATCCAAGCACCATGCTCAAGTTTAGTATAAATAGGGTGTTAAGAGGGTAACCCTCTATTTTGTAAAAGCAAGCACCCTCTATCCCTAAAATGCTTCTAAAACCTTGTGCTTCTGCCATGAGCTGTTATTAGTGATTAAATTCAATTCAAAGTTTTTCCCCTAAAAAACTTAAGATTTTTCAAAGTCCACCATTTGACTCCAAATAGGTTCTCGGAGGTCCCCTATAGGCTATAACAGCACTTCCGCAGGTTTTAGACGGCAGAGTTTTAAATAGACAGTACATGATACATTCCGATATTCGAATTTTGAAGTTTTTTTCAAATTCGAATCAAATTTGGACTACTCCCTCGTTGAAGTACACAAAAAATAGCTTGAAAGTCGAAAGTTTTTAATTTCGAAAATTCACCTCCAAGCTTGATAAATCTGCCCCTTTGTGTAGTTGAAGTGCCAGGGCCTATTTTCATTCTCAGTCCAGACCTGTTGCTAGTGATACCGGGCAAGCAGATTGAGTTGCAAACTGTAGCAGAATAAAGTTCAACGAAAAAAAAATAATAAAAAAAGGACCAATAGCAAAGAGACTGTAGTTTGAGCTGTGACATAATAAAGAGACAGTTGCGCTTCCCCGGATGCCCTGCAGGTGGCAGTCTATATGCAACGTCTCCACTTTCCCCTTAATCATTTACAATGTTTCTTTTTCTTTTTTTTCTTTTACTTTAATTTGCTGCAAGTTTTGTTCCCAGTCTGTCAGTGGGAAGTTTCCCCTAGAGGTGGGCGCAGATTGCTCAGAGTCTTCCCCAGGCGGGTGGTCGGACAAAGGGGCTGCACTGGGGCGAGGGTTTAATCTGTAGGAATGTGACCTTGCTGTGACCTTGCAGCAGACGCAGAGAATCGCACACAGTCGCAGCAGGGAGGGGAGTCGCGGGTGGCAGTCTCAGTGTCTCAGCCATGCCTGTGGGTGACACAGCTCCCAAGCACCCAGCTCATTCCCGGCTCATCATGACTATGGGAGACTGACGCCGCCTGCGATTTTATCCGCTCATTCTGCGTCGCCGCCGGTGTGTAGAGTCGTCGCGGGTCTCTCAGAGGATTTACAATGGGGCTGCCGACCCTGGAGTTCAGCGATTCTTACCTGGACAGCCCAGACTTTCGGGAGAGGCTGAAATGCCACGAGATCGAGTTGGATCGGACCAATAAGTTCATTAAGGAGCTGATCAAGGACGGGAACATGCTGATCGCATCGCTCAGAAGTGAGTAAAATCGCACGCGTGTAATTCTATGTATGAGACAACAAGGGACACATGAAATCACTGGGCAGTCCCTGGGTCTGGCACATCTTGTCTATGGGGTTGTCACTTCTCTGGGCCCTGCTGAGGGGCCACACACACACCAACTACTACTTTATCTTCTTGTACATGGAGGAAAATCAGGCTCTTAGTATTCCTTTAGTTGTTATTGCGAGGCAACTTCGGACGACAATAGAAAACGAATCGCCGCGTGTGAATTAGCGCAGCGATTTCGCCGCGATTTGCATTGACGCCAGCGCCAAAGTTAGCAAAGCTATTTCGGCTTAAAAAACGCAGCGACAACTCGCGCAGAATCGCGGCGAAATCGCGCCGTGTGCCCCTACCCTTAAGGGCAGATTTACTAAGGGTCAAAGTGAATTTTCGAAGTTAAAAACTTTTAATTTCGAACTATTTTTTGGACACTTCGAATATCGATTAGGCCTAAATTCGACTAAAAAAGTTCGACTTTGAAAATTGAAGTACTGTCTCTTTAAAAAAGTTCGACTTCGAGACTTCGCCACCTTAACCTGCCGAATTGCTGTTTAGCCTATGGGGGACCTCATAGAACTGATCTGAAGGTTTTGGGCAAGTTTTGAGATGTCAACATTTTTTTTTTTAAAAATCCTTCGAAGGATTTTAAATCGTTCGATCGTACGATTCTACTTCGATCGATGGTCGGATTTCGATCCTTGATTAATATGCCCCTAAGGTAAGTTTTTTTTTGGTCGAATAGGTCCATTTTCGATCAAATAGGTCCGTATTCGCCAAATTCAAATCGTACAAATCGAAGGAATAGCCCATTCGATTGAATTCAATTAGAAGTTTTCCCCCCCCCAAAAAAACTTTTTTTTTTCAAAAAGTACATTTTTTAAAGAGACAGTACATGATAAATTTCGATATTCGAATGCTCAATTATTTGAATTTGAAATGAATTTGGACAATTCCCTTCAGATTATTTCCAGCTTTCAAACTGGGGTCACTGACCCCATCTAAAAAAACAAATGTTCTGTAAAGGCTACAAATATGTTATTGGTGGCTGGCGGTGGTTGCGCTGTGTGGGGGGGTTGGTGGCACTTGCGATGGGGGCAGGGTCGGACTGGAGGTCCCCAGGCCCACCGAGACTGCTGCCCCAGGGTCCCCTTCCGACCACCTAATGCTGCTCCTACGCAGTGCGTATTTACTAGGGATGCAATGAATCCACTATTTTGGATTCGGCTGAACCCCAGAATCCTTCGCAAAAGATTCAGCCGAATACTGAACCGAATCCATATGCAAATTAGGGGTGGGAAGGGGGAAAAATTTTACTTCCTTGTTTTCTGACAAAAAGTCACGCAATTTCCATTCCCGTCCCTAATTTGCATATGCAAATTATGATTCGTATTCGGTTCGGCTGGGCAGAAGGATTCGGCCGAATCCGAATCCTGCTGAAAAAAGCCAAATCCCGAACCGAATCCTGGAATCGGTGCATCCCTAGTATTTACGCATGCGCTGGAGCTCCGAGTGTGTGCGCATGCACCATCGCATAATGCTTTTCTGGCATTAAGAAGCCTTTGTATTGCGGATGTGGGTACAGATCTGGGCCGGCGGGCTCCACCATTGTTTTCCCAGTGTCCCACCGGGCAACTCGGACCCTGGGTGGGGGGCCCCCAGTCTGACACTGACTCTCTACCTCATACAAAAAGTTCTTCAAAAGCTTAACAAACCTTTTAAAGGGCATATTAAACTGACTACTGCTGTGTATCCCAAGCTGCCCGACATTGGCAACATCTTATTTCTCACTGATAAGGTTTATTCCCTTTTAATAAGGCTAACATCCCGTGTCAGTGACCAGAATGGTAGAATACCAGGTGGCCACCCAATCCCCCTCACCCATAGAAACATGTAGAAATAAGCAGGAGAACTTAATCCTAAAAATGGCATATTTTATATAGTGAACTTATTGCACCAGCCTAAAGTTTCAGCTTGTCAATAGCAGCAATGATCCAGGACTTCAAACTTGTCAAAGGGGGTCACCATCTTGGAAAGTGTCTGTGACACTCACATGCTCAGTGGGCTCTGATTGGCTGTTGAGAAGCTAAGCTTAGGGCTCGTCACTAATTATCCAGCAGAAAATGAGCTTCCCCTGTAATATAAGCTGATGCTACAGGTTTGCTGATTATTAAATTCTGATGCTAATTGCACTGGTTTCTGTGCTGCCATGTAGTAATTATCTGTATTAATTACTAATCAGCCGTATATTGTGACATTTCTATTCTATGTGTACTGTATATTGTGAGTGGGTCCCTAAGCTCAGTAAGTGACAGCAGCTCAGAGCATGTGCAGTGAATCAGCAGAAAAGAAGATGGGGAGCTACTGGGGCATCTTTGGAGACACAGATCTTTACTGCTAAAGGGCTGTGGTTGCCTTGGGCTGGTACAGAAGCACAAAACATAATGTACAACATTTCTAGCTCCTTCTTAAGTTAAGCTTTAGTTCTCCTTTAAATGTATTTCATGCCCCAACAGAACCATTGATGTATTGATTTTTGTACAGTTTTCACCCAGTTGAGTCATAATGAGCTTTCGTACTAGAAACCCTGTACACTCTCTCTCAGGAAACAATTTACATTCGTATTAACAACTTTGTACCAGTTCGGTAACCCGCAGCAACCAATCAGATGCTGGCTTCAAAGCCGTTTTCTTATTGGATGGTGCAATTTTGTGAGCTGGGACAAATGTTAATGCACAGGGCCTTACACTAGGAAGACAGGAGCAACCGTCCAGAAGAGGAAGGGGTAATGGTAGGAAGCGAGAATTGCCTTCTCAAGTGCAAACCAACAGTAATATTAAAAGACAACTCTAAAGCCTGCGGCATAAAACTTGGTACATGTTTCTAAGAAGAGCCGTGCTGGTGACTTGGCAGTGGCACCCTCTTGCCAGTCTAGATCAGCTGTGGGTGTCGTGGGTGCTGTGGTGCAAACGTTCATGTCCCTGGGCAACACACTGAATAAATCAACTGTATATGTGATGCTGTACGGCAGCCCTATACACTAGCACCCTGCATATGTTCCAGAACTGCAACTCCCTGCATCCCTCTGTATGAACAGCTGATTGAGCCGTGCTGAGTTGTGTAGTTCAGCCTTAAAAGCAGGATGCTGGGGAAAAAAATCAGCAGAAGAATCTGTGGGTGGATATGTCAGTTCTCCAGCTCATTGGCAGCGTAATTAACAGTGGGAAAGAAGGCGTCCATGGCACTAGATTCATGGGGTTCTGTGGAATCACTCGCATCAAAGGATTTGGGAAATAGGAAATTCTCCGTGTGTTGGTTGGTTCTCAGACCGTCCGGCTGCCCCCTCTCAAGATGGTTTGGGAAAGTACTTTCCTGTTTATAATTACTAGAAATAATGGGATTAGATGTATACATTTTCCATTAAGGAAGCTGGGAGTTGCAGCTGAATGCAGGCGTCGCTCTGAGATTCAGTTTATTGTCACAGGTCCGATTTCATTGGGGAGAGATTTGCTAACAGCCGTCACTGCCGGGAATACTGATTCATTGCTAATTGGGTCGCTGCTTTTGGATCTCGGGGAACAATTCCAGATTTCCCTGGAATTGGAACGTATTGGTTTTAAAGGGCCACTATAGTGTTATTTTTTAATGGTTCATATGGATTTATCTAATGGAAATCATAAGATCCCAAAGTATATTTTATTATTATTATCCTTTATTTATACAGAATCCAGAAGGGGGTGTTGCCTAGCGCTGCTGTGGCTAAGCATCCCATCTTAGGGGGTGTGGTCAGCTGAATGTAAATGGCACTCTCCATAGTAGTAATAACTCACTAGTATTCCTCATAGTCTGTGCAAAGTGATAACATAAATCATTGCCAGCTTAGGCTTTCCCTTCTAGTATAGACAATTCCCCGGGAAATTGCATGGTATAAGTGACCCTGTAAATAAAGGACAACTAAACCGCCAAATGACCTTCCTTTTATGCCTATGATATCAGTTTGCAGGAGTGACCAATAAAGCCTTTAGTGGAACGCAAAAAACAACTAATGGGAGAAATGGTTGGCCATGTTGGATCTGGATGGCAAAATGGCTGCGTCTTTTAGCTGGAAGGCTTGCTTGTTGGATTGATGGAAATCTTCTGCTGGGTTACAATGACCAGGGTTTGAGTGTTAGAGCCCTGTCCTTACTGCCTGCCGATGCTCTTTAACTTGAGTGCCTGCTGTGGTGCAAGGTAGTGGTTGGGAAAAGGAATTCAGGTTGTGCTTTATTAATGCTGGGTAAGTAACTGCCCCCAGAGGTGCTGACAGCGGGGCAGGGCGCAAAGTGCTTAAAACATGGTGACCTTCACCTGTTTTTAACACTTTGCACCCTTCCCTGAAATCAGTTAATGACCCTTTTGGTGGTCTCTTTGCATGTGCCCTGGTTAGTCATGGGGGTTATTTGGAGATGGTAAATCTTCCAAAATTTCTATTTGTGCACAAGCTCAAAGCAGAAAATCATTATAGTATATATAGTATAGTATATACAGTATATCATTATAGTAATGTACCATCCTATGTTTAAATGCCAAGCAGTTATTATTATAGTATACAGTATAATACAAGATTATAGTTACAGTATAATTGCTTTCCTTCCTATTTGGTGTGATGGACGTATGGAAGGATCTAGGACAATGCCATCGGCTCGCAAGCAACATGTTGCGCTCCAACCCCTGTAGTCTGCTAATCCACATAGGGGCTACCAAACAGCCAATCCCAGCTCATATTTGGCACCTCCAAGAACTTTCGCATAGTTATGTTGCTCTCCGGCTTTTACAATTGAATGTGGCTCACAGGTTAAAAATGGTTGGGGATCCCTGATCTAGTATATAAATTGGCAACAATAAAGGGGTTATTTACTAAACCGAATGCAAAAATCACGAATTTTTCAGAATTTATTAAACCCTGAGGATGGAAAAGTCAGAATCTGAAAATCCGGCATCTCAGACTTGTCGAGGTTGCATATAAGTCAATGGGAGAAGTCCCAATGAGTTTTTTACAATACCCTGAAGTTTTCTGAGTTTTCGGGCAAAATTCGGATTTTTCATGATTTTTTCAGATTTTTTCCCTCAAACAAAATTTTCAGGAAAGTGAATTAATAAATAAACCCAATAAACTGAAATGAGTTTTTTTCAGAAAATATTGAGATAGATTCGGACATTGATAAATAACCCCCTTGGTGTCAATCACAGGAATAACTATGAAATAGTCTATTTCATGTCCTTATGAAATAGAGGTATAGGATCTATTATACAGAATGCTTGGGACCTGGGGGTTTCCGTATTAGGGATCTTTCCATAATATGGATCACCATACCTTAGTTCTACTTAAACAAATGTAAGCATTAAATAAAACTGATAGGATTGTTTTGCCACCAATATGAATTTGTGCAGTTTAGTTAGTATCAGTGTATTGTATTGCAGTTGAAAAATATTTTTAAAATGTTAATTATTGGATTAAAATGGAGTCTATGGGAGATAGCCATCCTGTAATTTGGAGCTTTCTGAATAATGGGTTTCCAGGTAAGGCTAGGGCCACACGGGAAGATTCAGGGAGATTGGTCGCCTGGCGACTAATCGCCGCGTCTTTGAGGCGACTAATCGCAGGCGACTTTAGCGCTAGCGGGTGCGAGATACCAGCAAGCCATTCAGGGAGATTAGACGCGCGATTAGTCGCCAGGCGACTAATCTCACTGAAATCTTCCCGTGTGGCCCTAGCCCTAAGGGATCCAATACCAACTCTAATCTGATTACAGTTGTATGTACAGTCAAGAGGGTTTCTATAATGACCATGCACAATGGAGTCCCTTAAAGGTACAGGTACAAGGCTCACCTGGTAGCCAGCCCAGTGATACTTGGGTAAAACAAAAAAGAAGGAGGGGGAAGTCAATATAGAAAGACTGATATTTGTATTGACTATTTCTGTGCATTAACCCCCACCTGAAGGCATGCACACTGGGAAGCCAGGAAGTGGCCAAGTATCCCTTACAGATCTGGAATGCAGCCGGAATAGTAGCAGCCAGTCAGTACAGGGGCTGTAGCGGGGGTCAGACACATACAAACAAAGAATGTATAGGCATGGCTGGCTTGTGTGGCCCCTGGGGGCAGGAGTGGGAAGGAATAGTCATGCACATCAGTTCCACCGGCTCTCTAAGTTGGCTCATGCTCTACTGCTGTCTGAGGCCCACTCTATAGTGTAGGGCACTGGAAAGGCTGCTCAGAATCTTTGGTCTGGTCCAAAAACTCAGTTTCAGCTGAAGATTGTTATTACAGGTATTGGATCCGTTATCCAGAAACATGTTAGCCAGAAAGCTTAGAATTACAGGAAGGTCATCTCGCATAGGCTCTTGCCTTTTCTTTGTAATAATAGAACATTACTTTGTACTAGAGTCCAACTAAAATAGAATTAATCCTTACTGAAGGGAAAACAATCCTATTGCATTAAATACATTTTTACCTTTAAGCAGATTTAACGTATGGATATCAATTCAGCCGGATATGTTCTGCAGTGCTGAGCTGCAACTCTCTGCAGTTGACTGTGGGGACTGATATAAAATATATTTCAATGTACCTCTGTCGTTCTTGTTCTTGATGCTTAGTAGTTATTACTGATGTGCAAATAAACTTTTCCTGGGGGCACTTTCTCTTGGCTGTAAGTGTTTATTGTAATCCCTGTAATTGCTGTGCCGGCAGCTTGGAAGCAGGTTTGGGCTACAACCACTCTATTGCCAAGTATAGTATTGGGCCTTTGGCACTTTTTTGAATTTTGGAAGGCGGCAATGGGTAGGGATAGTCTAATAAGTCTTGGATCCAGTGTCAGACTGGGATGCCAGGGGCCGACCAGAAAACCTTAGTGGGCCCACTTTCCAAATTATTATTCCTCCTCTCCTCAGTCAACCTCTTTATTCTCCTAGTCTTTCATATCTACTTACTATACTTTTGTCTTCCATTATTGAGCCTCTTTTTTACCATAAAGAAATAGAGAATGACCATGATATACTCCAAATAATTAAAAGCAAGAGGGTCCACTGACACTTGGGCCCACCGGGACTTTTCCTGGTATCCCAGTGGGCCAGCCCGACACTGCTTGAATCAACTCGACTTTCTTCCCGTTGGCTGGGCTGGTAAGAGCCATGTGCAGTTTTCTACTCTACTTCTATGGGTCTTTTTAAATGGATCACTGCGGCAAATCATCTATTACTGTCTTGTACCTCCTTTATCCGGAAACCCGTTATCCAGAAAGTTCTAAATTACAGAACGGATGTCTCTCATAGACTCAAATAATCCAAATTTTAAAAACTGATTTCCTTTTTCTCTGTAATAATAAAACAGTATCTTGTACTTGATCCCAACTAAGATATAATTAATCCTTATTGGAGGCAAAACCAGCCTATTGGGTTTATTTAATGTTTACATGATTTTCTAGTAGACTTAGGGCATAAAGATCCAAATTACGAAAAGATTGGTTATCTGGAAAACTCCAGGTCCCGAGCATTCTGGATAATAGGTCCCATACTCACAGTAAGTCACATGACTTGGGGCAGCTGGGAAATTGACAAAATGTCTAGCCCCATGTCAGAATTCAAAATTGAATATAAAAAAATCTGTTTGCTCTTTTGAGAAATGGATTTCAGTGCAGAATTCTGCTTGAGTAGCACTATTAACTGATGTGTTTTGAAAAAAACATGTTTTCCGATGACAGTATCCCTTTAATGTTTACATGATTTTCTAGTAGACTTAAGGTATGGAGATCCAAATTACAGAAAGATCCATTATCTGGAAAACCACAGGTCCAGAGCATTCTGGATAACAGGTCCCATACCTGTACACCCATAAATTGAATGATCTATATCCATGAATTTCACCGGATACTAAGGCATAAACAGCATCATCAAATTACATTATATCTCTAAACCGGAATTAGAGAGTGTAGAGTGTCCTAGTGCATTCCTGTTTGTGCCATTGTTTGTTTCTGTTTGGCAACATGTTTATTCTCCCCGGTGTAGCGCACGGAACTGCTGATTATGTTGGAGCTGTAGAAATAAACTTTCCCCGTAACAACATTGGTGCTCATTGTATCAAGTTAATAAAAACCCAACCAAAAGGAACATTGTGAGGCACAAGGGACAGCAGAACAATCCAAAACCAGGAGAGATCGTTTCGGGGAAGGGGGGGGGAGCAGAGAGAGGATAATTTTCTGCTCCTTGCGGTGGCATTTGCAATGGGTCGGCAGTGGTGGGAATGCAACACCCAAGAGGCACCAAAAGAGGATAAATGGTTCAATTAGCAATTTCAGAGAGAGAGAGAGCGAGAAGGACGGGGCAGCTTGTAGGGAAGTAGGAAGAAAAAAAAGAATAGGAAGAGTTCATTGTGACATTCCAGATGGAAGAAACAGACTGAATCGTGACGTTAACTGAGAAGCCAATTAAGAATGTATGATAACGAGCTTAATGGATGCTGACAGGGTTTTACAAATCATATGTATGTCATCCCCTAGTGCTGACTTCTGGGCATCACATTATTGGTAGAAAAGCTCTTTGAACCCTTAGTTTGGGCTAAGAAGTCAGGTTGCTTATGAATGTGGGCAGCAAGCTTTCTGTTTGATCCTTAAACGAATTTTGTCATGATTTTTATAATGTAGTTTTTATTTCTAAATTACACTGTTTACACTGCAAATAATTCACCCTACAATATAAAATTTCATTCCTGAACCAGCAAGTGTATTTTTTTAGTTGTAATATTGGTGTGTAGGTGCATCTCAGGCCATTTTGCCTGGTCATGTGCTTTCAGAAAGAGCCAGCACTTTAGGATGGAACTGCTTTCTGGCAGGTTGTTGTTTCTCCTACTCAATGTAACTGAATATGTCACAGTGGGACCTGGATTTTACTATTGAGTGTTGTTCTTATATCTACCGGGCAGCTGTTGTCTTGTGTTAGGGAGCTGCTATCTGGTTACATCCCCATTGTTCTGTTGTTAGGCTGCTGGGGGGGGGTGATATCACTCCAACTTGCAGTAAAGAGTGACTGAAGTTTATCAGAGCACAAGTCACATGACTGGGGGCAGCTGGGAAACTGGCAATATGGCTAGCCCCATGTCAGATTTCAAAATTAAATATAATTTTGGGAAAGGATGCATTTTGAAAAAAAAATTATTTTTTTCCCTTTAAAGAGTCCAGACATGTATTTCCAACTCCTGAAAATAGTGTATGTGGCCCTCCCCATCGGCTGGATCATCTGGCTGGTAATCTGCGGGTGAGAAATTAATTTAAGGCAAAGACCACATTGGCATTGATGTGGACCTCTTCCAGTGTGTTTCTCTAGGCCCCCACCAAGATCCAGTCGTTGACCCCACTCCCAAACAATTCGATTATCCCAATTTAACCCAGCACAACGATTGCCAAATCAGGCCAAAGATTTGGTTGGCTGGTGACCTCGCTAATCAAGTGTATCTTACAGTGTATGCTTAACTGGCATGTTGAGATGAAAGACTTCACCCACCATGTTGAATAAGAGGAATTCCCTATTCATTTTGCCAGTATCCACTGTTGGCTAATGACATTAATGGCAGTGTTGCTGAATTCCTGTTCTGACCAATCTGGCTGCAGCCATGGTGGTGGGGGGGGGGGCAATGACAAGCAGTTTCTCGGATTTATAGAGTAGTTTCAGCTCCCCAGGAAAATCATCTGTCTGTCTTCAACCTTAAAGCAATGGAACTTGGTTGTTTTGTCTCTCCACTATTGACCACAATGATCTATTTTTCCAAGAAATACTTCCTAGTGTGTAACCTAAGCACCCCTTAAGAACTGTTTTGGTATAGATTCTGATGTTCTTGAGACAAAATATGAAGCACACATACAATTTGTCATAACCATAATGTGGCCCACAACACTCAAAATCAGCAAGACATTACATTAAAAGCCTGTTGCCGATTGGTTGTGGTGGTCTATGGCACTATTGCAACTTTTCACTGTTAATAGTAATAAGTCCCACTAGGTGACTAAAAATGATCTTGATCACTTTTCATTCCATTTAAAGGGAATGCTTTTCCAGGAAACATGTTCTAGAGAAGGCTGTTGTGGAATCTTGTAGTTGTAGTTCAACAACAACAGCTGGAGGGTTGCAGTCTGAAGTTCCATAAATGGCTTCCCTTTAATTTGGTCCCCATTGACTTTCACTCCTGAACCAGCAGTTCATTGGCCTATTCATGAGGCCAAACGAATGACCTTCCTGACCAATATCTCATTGGCCATGCAAGGGCCCATACAAACTGCCGACTGTCATCCCAGTTTCCCTTCCGCCTAATTAGCTTGGTCAGCCAAAGATTGGGTGCATCCTCCCTTGTATGTCCTTTTTAAAGATTGCAAACTTTAATTCTTTTTAATTTTACAACAACCCAACATAATAAGAACAATAAAGTTAAATCAATTTCTGTCCGATCTCAAGTCATTGGCCGCTCATTTAATCTGGTGCAGAATTGTATGCGCTGTAATCAAACATGGATTGTGGTTGAAGGAATAGTTGAATTCTTGTTTATTTTTCCCGGAAAAGTAAAATAAAGGAAATAAAAAATGACACTGTTTTCATTGGCTGCAAAGCTGGCCATTGTTTGTCAAATTATACAGTAATTGGGTTAAAGTTATAGTGGGGCTCGAGTTACATACAGAAAAGAAGGCTTCATTTACTGGGCACTGTCTGCTATAACTAGAAAAGCAAACAAAAAGCACAGATGTCGTGGCTGCACTTAGTAACAATCGATTCTCTAAGCCTGCTGTCCTTGGGAACATTCTTTTGGATACTTGGTAGAGACTATATCCAGTTAGAGTCTGGTGACTGTGGGATAGCAGGTATAGTAGGGAGAGATGGTACCTATAGTAACAGTGGATAATAGTCTCTGGGAAGGGAGTGTGACTGTGGGATAACAGGTATAGTAGGGAGAGATGGTGTCTATAGTAACAGTGGGATAATAGTCTCTGGGAATGGAGTGTGACTGTGGGATAGCAGGTATAGTAGGGAGAGATGGTGTCTATAGTAACAGTGGATAATAGTCTCTGGGAAGGGAGTGTGACTGTGGGATAGCAGGTATAGTATAGAGAGATGGTGTCTATAGTAACAGTGGATAATAGTCTCTGGGAAGGGAGTGTGACTGTGGGATAGCAGGTATAGTAGGGAGAGATGGTGCCTATAGTAACAGTGGATAATAGTCTCTGGGAAGGGAGTGTGACCGTGGGATAGCAGATATAGTAGGGAGAGATGGTGCCTATAGTAGAACGGAGATAAATTAAAAGCAATGGACTGTGGCTTTGGTGTAGCAGAGACATCTGGGACAAAATTTAGTAGATTGAAGTAGATTTGATTCTGCATATACCATGAACATGCATTTGCCCCTCCAGAGTGAGTTGGCAGTTTGTAGAGGGCCTTTCTGACAATGTGACTGACCAATATCAGGCATATCAGCATGTTTATCAGCAGGAAGCTCTTGTTGGATAAAGGTCACATCAGTGCACTGATATTGTACTCTACAGACTTGTGCATGCACACACAAATTTTGAGGCCAACAACAAATATTTTGTATTAATTCTGACCTGAGATCACATTTATTAAAAACTGCACACAAGTTTAAAATGTGCACACAAAATATTTTTTTTGTGCACATAGGTGAGAACGTTGATGTTGAGATGTAGGGTTCACAACTTCAGCCACATTATATTGTTCGTGCGTTGTCATTAATGATAACCACTCGGTGTCTCTGCTACACTAAAACAAAATTATGTTCAAGCCAATTACAAAATGTTTTTAATAGGAAAGTTGAAATATGAATTTCCACTCCCTGCAGCTACATAGGTGGTACGTCCTGATACTTGACATGAAAGGACTTTCCACTTTTGTTCCCTGCCAAGCCAGTTTCTGTTCAAATAAAATCCATGCATTATTATACAAAAGTCATTTTAATTTAAGGAAAGTGATTTGTTTAAACTGCTAATGAGACGCTGTTGTAAGCATGAGAGTAAATATGAGGTTATTGTGGCATAATCAATGTTCTGCTGAAAACTCAGGCAAGGATGGGACTGCAAATGAAGCTGAGGTCAATCCTAAACATCTGCTGCAAAAGGCATCCCAAATAGCTTAATCAAGTTGTTTACCTTCTAACAGCATGCTCTTGGCTTGTCTCAACATCAACTAACCTTCACTTGCAGACCCTCAGTTTGATTGGAGTTGGGGGGAGACCCTGCTCTTCAGAGCCTCTCACTCCAGAAGAAGTTTGTTGACAGAGTGGACATCTTGTTTTAGCCACAGCAGCTGTTTGAGGGACCCAGCATAGCATTGTAAGTAAACTTGATACCATCTCCATAAAGGTCCTCGTGCCTTCCCAGAAATGTCCATGGGCTGCAAGCACTGCCATTGTATCTGCAGAGATGTGCAGCAGGGTTGATGGGATCAATCTCTGGCCATGTCCCATCTAGTTTGTGGCCACTGGAAACTGATCTCCAGCCAGGAGCATGTTCTTCCAATCTGCTTCTGTGCATGGTCCAGATGGATGACCTCTGCCCAGGAGATAGTAACTGGATATGGCATGACATGGCCAGCTCCACTGCACAACTCTGCATATTCAGTGCCAGTATGGGGGGCCCAGGGACCTTTTAGAGAAAGAAGATGTGCTTTGGGTGTGGGGCCTTTGTAGGGGTTGGGGTCAGTTTAAAACTGGAGGTAGGGACTTCGTTCTCATGTCCAGTGGGCACCAACCCAGAGAATAGAGGGCTTGGACTGGTTTAATACCATGTTGTCCCAAGATCAGGTACAAGTGCTCATGTCTAAGGGCAGGGCTCCATATATATGTAAACTACTTGTACAGATATATGGAAACCACATCTGTTTAATATCCACAAAGAAGACAAGAAAAAATAAAAGTTAAAGATTTTTTTTTGCAACATAAGATTTCTTTACAAACACAGCAATCAGGAATGCTGATTTCTAACCTGTCCGTCTCTTCAACTCTCGCCTGAGAAATGCAACGTGTAGCAACAAGTTGATTAAATCCACAAACTGCCGCCCGCGTGGAATCAGCTTTTAAATGAGGTTGAGGATATTATTTCACTTGCAAAGAGAAAGGACACAAGTCCCAAGTGGTAAAACTGTTTTTCTTCAGAACAATTCCATTTAATTTTAGGAAAAATACCGCCAATTGTTTCCCTAATTTCTACGTTGAGTTTTGCTGTCAAACTAAGATTTATTATTTTTGAACTAATAGTAAACCCAAAAGAATGCGCTAATTTTTCATAACCCTATTGTGGTTACTGGCATGAGCAGGAACAGCACTGCCTTCTGTTGCAAGTGTGCATACAATGATACATAGTACTGTAAGGGCAGAGACAGACGAGAAAATTTCGGGGAGATTTAATCGCCCAGCGACAAATCGCCTCTTCTTTAGCCGACTAATCTGCCTCCCACTAGAATCTAAATCGCCGGCGGGATGGCAATTGGAGTGCTTAGTTTTCCGAACTTGCCTCACGATTCCAGGGGGCAGTTTGGGGAGATTAGTCGCCCGAAGAAGAGGTGATTTGTCGCCAGACAACTAATCTCCACGTGTGTCTCTGCCTCTTAATGTGCTCTGGTTTTGTTTGCAGTGTTCTGTTAATAACAATTGCCCCAACAACTTTTTGCCATCTTAAAGGGAATGCTCATCTTCCCAATCAACTTTTTTGGCCCTTAGGGCAGGGTTCCACCGACGATTCGGCAGATTCGATCCGACAGTCGTGTCGCATCAACAATTGCGACACGATCCGACACTAGCATTACTTACCTTATTTCTGTTGCATCCGACGGAAATCTAAAATATAAAATTTCATTCCTGAACCAGCAAGTGTATTTTTTTAGTTGTAATATTGGTGTGTAGGTGCATCTCAGGTCATTTTGCCTGGTCATGTGCTTTCAGAAAGAGCCAGCACTTTAGGATGGAACTGCTTTCTGGCAGGTTGTTGTTTCTCCTACTCAATGTAACTGAATGTGTCTCAGTGGGACCTGGATTTTACTATTGAGTGCTGTTCTTAGATCTACCAGGCAGCTCTTATCTTGTTTTAGGTCTGGTTACCTTCCCATTGTTCTGTTGTTAGGCTGCTGGGGGGAGGGGTGATATCACTCCTACTTGCAGTACAGCAGTAAAGAGTGAAATTCAAACCAGTTGCAGATTATATCAGAATATCACTCTATATACATAATACTAAAAGTTAATTTCAAGGTGAACAACTATTTTAAACAAAGATGTAAATGGAACTCTCAAAGAAAGCTCAGCTTAGTTGTTAATTGCCTGTACAGGTATGGGATCTGTTATTCAGAAACCTGTTATCCAGAATGTTCCAAATAAAGGGAAGGTCATCCCCACATAATTCACATAATTAAATTTTTTTTAAATGAATACCCTTTTCTCTGTAATAATAAAACAGTAGCTTGTACTTGATCCCAACTAAGATATAATTAATCCTTAATGGAAGCAAAACAATCCTATTGGGTTTATATAATGTTTAAATTATTTTTTTTAGTAGACTTAAGGTATGAAGATCCAAATTATGGAAAGACCCATTATCTGGAAAACTCCTGGTCCAGCATTTTGGATAAAAAGTCCCAATGCTAAAATCTTAAGAGGGGCCCAGCGCACTCCGATCCCCATCCTCCCGCCCACTTCCCGCTTCTGCCCACTTTCTACCCTGACTCCGCCTATCCCTGCCTCGGACTCCACCCAATCTCCTCCCTATGCTCCTCCCTATAGATTGAGTAGTTCCCTATATAAGGGATGGGAATATTTATTTTGAGTTATTAAAAATAGAGACCAAATGGATTTTTTACTTAGGCACAAGGCAACCCCTAGGTCTAAATTTTGACGTTTCCTGCTATGTATAATAGTCAGTCCATTTTTCCCTCTTTTCTTTTTCCCTATTATTAATAGATTTACTTTGTACTTTGTATTATGTATTCTGTAATTAAGTTAACCTATGTATTGTTTTGGCCTTGGGGGGTGTGTCTATTGAATCCTAGGATTTGAATGTCATCTTTGAGCAACACATCGGGTAGCACCGCCTACTTGTTTCCCATTGGCTATCTTTCTTTTAAATATCCTGTATGTATTGTCATTGTTCAGCCTATGACTAAGTGTCCATGGTAGACATGAAACTCGTCAGGCCTTGGTTCTTAATTATGGATAATAAAATGTAAGCTTTTTAACCTCTTACAATCTGACTCCGATCTTACTACTGTGTGGGTCCAGACTTGTGCCAGCCTCCTTTAATGTCTCCTGGTGTGTGCTCCCTCTGGGGCGTGTGCATCCGGGCCCACCGTGCATAGCGGTAAACTCATTTAACAGATTTAAAATATTGCACATACTGGTTACACATTTGTATAGTTTTAATTGCCTGTACAAAGAGAAGTGTGTAGTTAAAGTGTATAGTTGCCATTTGAATACAATCTCAATTGTTTGAGATTTGCTAGTGAAAGGGGCAGTTTACAAAATAGTTGAGCTAATTTGTTCTCTTATGCAAATAATATATTTCATTTAACAAGTTAATGTATTGGCCATGCTACAATACTTTAAATACAGGGATGGGACCTGAATGATTGACGCCTGGGGTTTCTGTATAATGGATATTTCCGTAAATTGGATCTTCATACCATACTGAAATAAGATTAGAGCATGAATTAAACCCACTAAGATTGTAACTGGAGTGCGCTGTGCCCCTCCTGCAAAAAAATCTTCAGAAGGGCCCAGCACACTCCTCCCGCCTCTGCTCGCTTCTCACCCTGACTCCGCCACTCCCCGACCCCCTATGCTGACTTGCGCTCTGCTTCCCCGCCGCAGGTAAGAGAGAGGCTGGGGATGCGAGCGGGTTTCTTGTTAGCTATAGTCCACCCCCCTTCTCCCTGAGACCCCCTACGACTGCGGGGGTCTGCTTCCTCTATAGTTACGCCACTGTCTTCAACAAGGATTCATTATATCTTAGGTTGGATCAAGTGCAATGTTATTTTATTATTACAGAGAAAAATAAAATCATTTTTAAAAATTTGGATTATTCGGGATAAAATGGAGTCTATGGTCTAAGACGGCCTTCCGGTAATTCTGAGCTTTCTGGATAAAAGGTTTCCGGATAATGGATCCCATACCTGTATGTCTATATCTGTATATACGGTATAACCGTTTCCTGATACAGCAACTGTACTTATGCGTGCCCCGGTCTGTTGTTTATTTGCAGAATTTTTCAGCTGGCTGGGAGAAACGATTGTTATTCTTAAATGTGCTTTTCTGCACGATTACCTCAGAGAGTTACAAATGCTCTGTATTCCTTACATGTAATTATTACAGCATGCTCTTACAAATAACTGTCAGTTGTGACTTTTCGTAGGCAGCGTTTGCTTAGAAAACGACCTGCTGTTATTCCACAGAGCGGCGCTTCTCAAGTACAGTTCTACTGGAAATGCTTGGTTTGCCACATATTTGGCTACTCTTAATTCAATGATCATTAGGGCTAATGTGCGTTATAGTTTCTTAACTTATTTCTGTCTGAGCCAGGGAAATCGAACCCTGAACTTTGCTTAACACCTTCCAGCATACTGTTGGCTTGACTCATTGTAGCTACTGGTCTATAACTAGACTCAGTTTTGATGGATATATCTATTGTCCACCTCACCCAAATGGCCAAAATTCTGCATAAGACCGACATGTTCATCGATTTATTAGGTATCCAGTTAGTGCTCCATCATTCTTAACTACTTGTAGAGGAACCTAGGATCTAATTAGGCCCTCTGTCCAATAGGAGCCTCTGTAGACCTGTTGGTAGAGGACCCCATTAATGCCCAAATGCCATTGGACGATGAGTTTTTCGACTCATTAATTAATTACCAATCAGGGGTCAGCCATGCAAGCTATTATTTTGACCCCATACACTGGCTGCTAATTAGGGTGGTCCCCTTTTCTAGGGCCGGAAAATGGGCAGGGAGGTGGATAACGTAGGCGGGGGCAGAACCGGTGACGTTGGGGGTGGGACTGGTGACGTTGGGGACAGGACTGGTGATGGGGGCAGGAATGGTTACATGGAGATCAGCGATTGACTGATGGCCATGTCATTATTTTCAATGTCCTGCCTGGATTTCCTCATCTGGAAATCCGGATAGGAAGGTTTCACCCGGACAGCCCTTCCTAATACAGTCCAGTTGAAAGGTGGCAACCCTACTGCTAATTAAAGCCATAGCTTCTAAGAACTCCTGTCCAATCAAATTGTGCCATAGAGTACAGACAACTTTAACGGCCCTGCACGTGTCTTCAGAATTCAATATTCTAGACTTTATTGTCAATGCAACTATATACTTGTTACAGTGTACTGAAATTCCATCTCACCTAAGCCCCCGAGGTACAAGATATAAAAACATGATAATGAATAAATAATAAAGACCAATTAAAATGTTACGTAAAACAGGTCCCATGTAAGTCTCCTTTCCAACCCCTATCTCTGTTTTTTGGTTTGTTTACTTCAGCTACATCAATCCTTCTAGCACTGCCTTATTGGCACCTCCATTCTCCCAGAGGCCACTCCACCCCTCTCAATGCAATTGTGGAATGCAGGCGTCCCAGGGAGGGAACTGTGCTCAGTCTCTGAATTACTGGTTCTGCTAGGAGCATACACTCTGTTTGCATTGCTTGGTGCACACACAGGGACACACAGGGATAATATATGTCCTACGCTCTAATAACCTAGCAAACAATTTAGTCTTTAACTAGCAGGGTGGCTTGACTGAGTCACTTTCCCAATATGCTTTAGTAGACTCTGGGGAGGGACTGTGACTGTGGGATAGCCGGTATAGTAGAGAGAGATGGTGCCTATAGTAACAGTGGGATAATAGTCTCTGGGAAGGGAGTGTGACTGTGGGATAGCAGGTATAGTAGGGAGAGATGGTGCCTATAGTAACAGTGGGATAATAATCTCTGGGAAGGGAGTGTGACTGTGGGATAACAGGTATAGTAGGGAGAGATGGTGCCTATAGTAATAGTGGGATAATAGTCTCTGGGAAGGGAGTGTGACTGTGGGATAGCAGGTATAGTAGGGAGAGATGGTGTCTATAGTAACAGTGGGATAATAGTCTCTGGGAAGGGAGTGTGACTGTGAGATAGCAGGTATAGTAGGGAGAGATGGTGCCTATAGTAACAGTGGGATAATAGTCTCTGGGAAGGGAGTGTGACTGTGGGATAGCAGGTATAGTAGGGAGAGATGGTGTCTATAGTAACAGTGGATAATAGTCTCTGGGAAGGGAGTGTGACTGTGGGATAGCAGGTATAGTAGGGAGAGATGGTGCCTATAGTAACAGTGGATAATAGTCTCTGGGAAGGGAGTGTGACTGTGGGATAGCAGGTATAGTAGGGAGAGATGGTACCTATAGTAATAGTGGGATAATAGTCTCTGGGAAGGGAGTGTGACTGTGGGATAGCAGGTATAGTAGGGAGAGATGGTGCCTATAGTAACAGTGGATAATAGTCTCTGGGAAGGGAGTGTGACTGTGGGATAGCAGGTATAGTAGGGAGAGATGATGCCTATAGTAATAGTGGGATAATAGTCTCTGGGAAGGGAATGTGACTGTGGGATAGCAGGTATAGTAGGGAGAGATGGTGCCTATAGTAACAGTGGATAATAGTCTCTAGGAAGGGAGTGTGACTGTGGGATAGCAGGTATAATAGGGAGAGATGGTGCCTATAGTAACAGTGGGATAATAGTGCATTCATTTGTTTTCAAAAATGTGTTCCAATATATCCCCTTTCACAATTAATCAGTTCTGCTGCTGTTGTACTCGTTCATCTCATTGCTCCACAGCAGCCAGTCCCCTATGCATTTCCCTTCACTGGCTCACATTCAAGACCCATCACAATAAAAATCCTTTTTTATATCTCAGTTCTGAGATCAAGCTGCATTCTGTCATGCAACCTGCGCTCTTCTTCTGACCTTCACCTCTCAGATCCTCTCATCCCATTCCCGACTGCAAGCGTGGGTGTAACTAGGGTCACATGGGCCGGGGTGCAGAGCTTGTCTCCTGTAGGTCTGTGTTCAATTGTACACCTGGTATTTAGACCACTGATTGCGAGATTTCCCTAGAGTTTCTTTCAGTCTCTGAGAATCCCTGGCAGGAGCTAATGACTCTCCTCTTCCTCCCAAACCTTCAAACACTCCCTATTGAGCCACCAGTTTAAAGGAGAAGGAAAGCTACTGAAGCAGTTTATTGGCAATAGATTAGATACAATTGTGCATGCTATAATACTATATTTATTCTGCAGAATGCTTTACCATACCTGAGTAAACAGCTCTTGAAGTATTCTGTTTTTTTAGGATAGCAAGTGCCATATTGGCTTGGTGTGACATCACTTCTTGCCTCGCGCATAGCTCTGGGCTCAGATTACAGCAGGGAGGGGAGGAAGGAGGGGGAGAGGAGCAAACTGAGCATGCTCAAGCCCTAGCCCTGGAGGTTTAAGCTGAAAACAGGAAGTCGGATACAGAAGCCCATGTATAAACAATAGAAGGAAAGAAATGTGGTGTTTCTTTTGACAGAGGACTCAGAGCAACATTACTTTGAGGGTTTACTGATGTATTTATATAAACCTTTCTAATAAAGCTTACTTAATTTTAGCCTTTCCTTCTCCTTTAAAGAAGCAGAATTTAATGCATCTTGAGTCATCTGAAATCAACTAGTTATCCTCTTTCTTATGTTTCAAACGTTCCCGAACCCCTTTCGACTGTAAGCTCTTATGAACCGGGCTCTCAGATCTTGTTTTTATCCTGTAACCCTTGTCTGTTAAAGTATTGTAAGACCCCTGTATGTTCTAAATGAATGTAAAGTGCCATGTAAACTGCTAGCGCTATATAAATAAATGATGATGATATTCTATTAACAAAATCTGGATCTCCATAGCTTGGACGTTCCTATTAATTGTAATAATGGGGTCCTCTGTATTCAGGTCCTCATCATTGAAGATCCCCAGGTAGAACTTCCACATCATGCGTTAAAGAGACAGAGATCACAGACATTATTATGGTAGAATGGAAGGAATATCTTTGTCTCATATCAAGTTCGGGCAGACAAGTCACATGGCTTTGCTACATGCAAGTGTGCATGACAAGATGTTTAGCTTTAGGGCAATGTGTAAAAATCAAGTGTGTTCCTAAGGGGGGAGAAGACGTGTTTGCTGGTGAAGCAGAACGGTGGGAATCCAGTACGTTTCTTCTCCTCGCTGGCTGCCGCTTATGAGGCCCTTCGCTCTTGCATTGGGCTTTTGTAAACAGTGTCTGGCATACGGTGGGAAAAAAGGGAATCCAAACTGCTAGCGCTTTATTTCTCTTAGGGGGTTACTTACTAAACTCCCACTGCAAAAATAACTAAAAAATTTTTTTTATAAAATCGGATTTTTTAATAATCATGAATTTTTCGGAATTTATTAAACCCTGTGGATGGAAAAGTCCGAATCTGAAAATCCGGCATCTCAGACCTGTCGAGGTTGCATATAAGTCAATGGTAGAAGTCCCAATAATTTTTTTGATATGCGCTGGGTTTCGTGCAATACCCCGAAGTTTTTGGAGTTTTCCGGTGAGTAGACCTGTAGCAAAGTTTGTACCCCTTATGAGAACAAACAGAAGAGAGGGCATTAACAAAAAGAGAATAAAAGGAGCAGGATCAGAATGGGTTGTGTGAGGCCCACCGGGGCCACTATCACAGGGGCCCCCAGCCCTGTCAGCCTCCACGTATGCACCTTATACTTCGTTTTGCCGCAATAGGGGGAAGGAGAGAATTGGTGGGAGCGACAGCAGAGGGCAGCAGCGATCAGGTCTGAGTCAGTGGGGCCCACCGGGTTTTTTCCCAGTGTCCCTCTGGCCCAGTCCGACCCTAAACAGGAGCATGAAAAATCGTGAAAGACGGATGAAAAAATCCAAAAGAAACGTGAAAATCGGATTTTACCTGAAAAGCTAATTTTCGGGAAAATGTAATTATAAATAAGCATAAAAAACCAGAGTGGATTTGATCGGAATTTGTAGCAGAAAATATTGAGATAAATTCGGACTTAGATAAATAACCCCCTTACAGTCAATGTTCTGTTTACCTTAAAGGTACAAGCACATGGGACAGGCACTTACTCTCCACCATTGCAGGTGCCATAACATCAGAATTTCCCTTCCCATCGGCATTAATGTCACTCGCCGGTGGGAAAACATATGCGTCGCTTGTGCTTCACATAGTAGTTGCCTCGAGAGTTTTACATTAATGCTTTACCTGCAATTTACATTAATGCTCAGGGGAAGGAAGCTTTGGACGTTTTTCCCAATGACTGGAAAGAAAAAAAAAAAAATATATATATATATATATATATATATATATATATATATATATATATATATATAGTTGTTTTTTTTGCGTAGTTAAAGAAAAAGTCATTCGAAGCGATTTTCCAGTATAAATTCATTTAAAATGTTCAATCAGGTCAACATTATTTATAAATGGAACTTGCAGTTGAATGTATTTATTCTTTGCCGTTCCCTTCTCAGTCTGCCTGACTACAGCTACAATGTATTAGAAATCATCTCTCCTCCAGCCAAGAATCAATTGCCCACAATGCCTTGCGTGCTCCCGTTTAGGGTCAGACTGGGCCAGCGGGTCACTGGGAAAAAACCCGATGGGCCTCACTGACCCAGACCTGATCGCTGCTGCCCCTGGGATAGTGGGCCTCACACAACCCATTCCGATTCTGCTCCTTTTATTCTCTTTTTGTTAATGCCCTCTCTTTTGTTTATTCTCATAAGGGGTACAAACTTTGCTACAGGTCTACTCACCCATAGCAACCAGTCAGCAGTTTAAAAGCAAGTAACTAGTTGGTAGTGACCAAGACTATCTTATAAAATAGCTGTTGAGTTGTTTCCCCAAGAGACCTGCTTATCTTAAATTGTTATTATTGTTTCTTTGCTTATCTTAAATTATTAGGAAAGTATCTAAGTGCACCTGCCAGGTATTCTGAAGTTTTTCTGGCTGTTCAGTGCAGGAGATCAAAGAGAACGTCGAGACATTATAGTAACAATCCGGGACAGTGGGCTGAGCTGTCAAAATCGGGACTGTCCTGCAAAAAACGGGACTGTTGGGAGGTATGCTTTTGTTTGTTCGCATAAGTGGTTATAATAGGTAAAAACTTTGCTACAGGTCTACTCACCCATAGCAACCAACCAGCAGTTTAAAAGCAAATAACTAGTTGGTTGCTCTGGGTTATTGCACCTGGGCCTACTTTGTGCCTTTTATTACTATCTTATAAAATAGCCGTTGAGTTGTTATGTCATTTTTTCAGCAAGTTTTATTTTATTACTCTTGAATTAATTGCCTTTCTTAACTCTTTCAAGCTTTCAGATGGGGGTTGCTGACCCCTCTAGCCATAAACCTACTGCATTTTGAGGCAACAGTTTTATTGTTATCGAAACTATTTAATACTAATTTTTATATTCATGCTCTCTTCTTTTCATTTATCAATCTCTCATTCAATCCAGTGCCTGGTTGCTAGGTTAAATCAAACCCTAGCAACCAGATCACTGCGGAAATTCCCAACTAGAGAGCAGCTGAACAATAAGGTTAGCAAACTCAAAAATTAAAAAATGAAGACCAATAGCAAATTGTCATCTGGGAATGGGAAAAGAATGCACTTACAAAACACAGCAAATATTTGTACCATTTTACAAGGGGGTTAGGCAGCAGATTTATATTCCTTGTTGCAAAGCCTTTTAATACAAAAGCTGATTGCCGTGGTAGAAATTCTTTTTGCACCTTTGTGTACATTGTACTTTATGGAAGTCCCTTTTTGTTTGGATTTTGCACCGGAAAATAACAATAGGTGTGTGTTCTATCTCATACAGCTTATTATTCTGCCCCACCTCTGTGTTCCGATGCTTCATTCCCCAATGTGATCTTTGGAAAATTGTAGTTAAAAGCGGCTGCTGTCATAATGGTCTCCAGGGAATAATCAGAAAAGTGGGAAAATAAATTCTTGGTATACTGTATGGAACAGTATCTGAACTCAGCTGCCCGCATGCTCCTAAAAGACATCCAACACTCTCTTTATGCCAACCTTCTTATGTGTGGCATTGTAGGCCAAAAAGAATGGCTGCAGGTAATGGGTGAGCAGTGAGATGGGACCCAGCCCCAGTGAACCAACGTAACCCTGAATGCAACCAACTCACTCTACTATACCTGCTATACCACAGTCACACTCCCTCCCCAGAGACTATTATCCCACTGTTACTATAGGCACCATCTCTCCCTACTATACCTGCTATACCACAGTCACACTCCCTCCCCAGAGACTATTATCCCACTGTTACTATAGGCACCATCTCTCCCTACTATACCTGCTATCCCACAGTCACACTCCCTTCCCAGAGACTATTATCCACTGTTACTATAGACACCATCTCTCCCTACTATACCTGCTATCCCACAGTCACACTCCCTTCCCAGAGACTATTATCCACTGTTACTATAGACACCATCTCTCCCTACTATACCTGCTATCCCACAGTCACACTCCCTCCCCAGAGACTATTATCCCACTGTTACTATAGGCACCATCTCTCCCTACTATACCTGCTATCCCACAGTCACACTCCCTCCCCAGAGACTATTATCCCACTGTTACTATAGGCACCATCTCTCCCTACTATACCTGCTATCCCACAGTCACACTCCCTCCCCAGAGACTATTATCCCACTGTTACTATAGGCACCATCTCTCCCTACTATACCTGCTATCCCACAGTCACACTCCCTCCCCAGAGACTATTATCCCACTGTTACTATAGGCACCATCTCTCCCTACTATACCTGCTATCCCACAGTCACACTCCCTTCCCAGAGACTATTATCTCACTGTTACTATAGGCACCATCTCTCCCTACTATATCTGCTATCCCACATCCACAGTCCATTCCCAGAGACTATTATCCACTGTTACTATAGGCACCATCTCTCCCTACTATACCTGCTATCCCACAGTCACACTCCCTTCCCAGAGACTATTATCCACTGTTACTATAGGCACCATCTCTCCCTACTATACCGGCTATCCCACAGTCACACTCCCTCCCCAGAGACTATTATCCCACTGTTACTATAGGCACCATCTCTCCCTACTATACCTGCTATCCCATACCCACACTCCCTTCCCATTGACTATTATCTCACTGTTACTATAGGCACCATCTCTCCCTACTATACCTGCTATCCCACAGCCACACTCCCTTCCCATTGACTATTATCTCACTGTTACTATAGGCACCATCTCTCCCTACTATACCTGCTATCACACAGTCACACTCCCTTCCCAGAGACTATTATCCACTGTTACTATAGGCACCATCTCTCCCTACTATACCTGCTATCCCACAGTCACACTCCCTCCCCAGAGACTATTATCCCACTGTTACTATAGGCACCATCTCTCCCTACTATACCTGCTATCCCACAGTCACACTCCCTCCCCAGAGACTATTATCGCACTGTTACTATAGGCACCATCTCTCCCTACTATACCTGCTATCCCACAGTCACACTCCCTTCCCAGAGACTATTATCCACTGTTACTATAGGCACCATCTCTCCCTACTATACCGGCTATCCCACAGTCACACTCCCTCCCCAGAGACTATTATCCCACTGTTACTATAGGCACCATCTCTCCCTACTATACCTGCTATCCCACACCCACACTCCCTTCCCATTGACTATTATCTCACTGTTACTATAGGCACCATCTCTCCCTACTATACCTGCTATCACACAGTCACACTCCCTTCCCAGAGACTATTATCCACTGTTACTCTAGGCACCATCTCTCCCTACTATACCTGCTATCCCACAGTCACACTCCCTCCCCAGAGACTATTATCCCACTGTTACTATAGGCACCATCTCTCCCTACTATACCTGCTATCCCACAGTCACACTCCCTTCCCAGAGACTATTATCCACTGTTACTATAGGCACCATCTCTCCCTACTATACCTGCTATCCCACATCCACAGTCCATTCCCAGAGACTATTATCCACTGTTATTATAGGCACCATCTCTCCCTACTATACCTGCTATCCCACAGTCACACTCCCTTCCCAGAGACTATTATCCACTGTTACTATAGGCACCATCTCTCCCTACTATACCGGCTATCCCACAGTCACACTCCCTCACCAGAGACTATTATCCCACTGTTACTATAGGCACCATCTCTCCCTACTATACCTGCTATCCCACAGTCACACTCCCTTCCCATTGACTATTATCTCACTGTTACTATAGGCACCATCTCTCCCTACTATACCTGCTATCACACAGTCACACTCCCTTCCCAGAGACTATTATCCACTGTTACTATAGGCACCATCTCTCCCTACTATACCTGCTATCCCACAGTCACACTCCCTCCCCAGAGACTATTATCCACTGTTACTATAGACACCATCTCTCCCTACTATACCTGCTATCCCACAGTCACACTCCCTTCCCAGAGACTATTATCCCACTGTTACTATAGGCACCATCTCTCCCTACTATACCTGCTATCTCACAGCCACCCTTCCCAGAGACTATTATCCACTGTTACTATAGGCACCATCTCTCCCTACTATACCTGCTATCCCACAGCCACACTCCCTTCCCATTGACTATTATCTCACTGTTACTATAGGCACCATCTCTCCCTACTATACCTGCTATCACACAGTCACACTCCCTTCCCAGAGACTATTATCCACTGTTACTAAAGGCACCATCTCTCCCTACTATACCTGCTATCCCACAGTCACACTCCCTTCCCAGAGACTATTATCCACTGTTACTATAGGCACCATCTCTCCCTACTATACCTGCTATCCCACAGTCACGCTCCCTTCCCAGAGACTATTATCCACTGTTACTATAGGCACCATCTCTCCCTACTATACCTGCTATCCCACAGTCACACTCCCTTCCCAGAGACTATTATCCACTGTTACTATAGACACCATCTCTCACTACTATACTTGCTATCCCACAGTCACACTCCCAGAGACTATTATCCCACTGTTACTATAGGCACCATCTCTCCCTACTATACCTGCTATCCCACAGTCACACTCCCTTCCCAGAGGTTAATATCAGCAATAAGTATAAATTGTGTTTTAATGTCCCAGGCATCAGTTTTGATTTGTGTTTAAATAGCTATGTACCTGCAGTGACACGTTTGCTGAGCCATAAGCCTTTAATATCATTTGCAAAGCTTAACACTCACATGGTGAATGGCCTATCAGCCCAATAAAACACAGAAAGATTATTTATATCAGTTACCGAATTGAGCTGAAAGCAATTTTAATGTTATGGCCCTGAGTCCTGATTGTTTAATCATCATTTTTTCTAACAGTGTTCTCCCAAACGATGAAGAAAATGGCTATGAAATATCAATAACCAATCAATTATCTGAGAATATCAACATTACCACTGATTACATCCATAAATCTTTATCTGGTCTGGTTTCCTATGCCTTTATTGTGAAGAATATTTGCAGCTGGAAAGAATATTGTGCCTATAACATTGGCAGTGCATTGAGCTGATATAGCAGTGTCCATGTACAGCAGCAAGTCCTTCTATTATAATTGCCCCCTCTGTGAGTCCGTGCCAAAAGAGTTGAAAGCCAGTGTACAACGGCAAGTTCAAAGAAGGCAAAGAAGGCATGGATGTGGGCCGGCCAAATGAGAGCAGAGGCAGTGTTCTGGTTCTCTTTCCTTTAGTTTCCTCGTGAGGCAACTTCGGGACGAATTCAGAAAACGAATCACTGCGTGTGATTAGCACCGGCGATTTTTAATTTTAGCCAGCGCAGAGGCAGAGACAGCGCAAAAGCATTCGGGGAGATTGGTCGCCGCAAATTCACGGCGATTAGTTGCCAGGCGACTAAATCTCCCCAAATTGCCCAGTATGCCCTTACCCTAAATGGCAATTCACCTTCATTAGCAAAACTGTAATAACTGGAAAAAAAACCCAGAAATATGTTCAGACTTTCATAACCTGCCAAATGAACATGGTAATTTGGGGGTGTGGCTATAAAAAATGGGCGTAGTCAGAAATATTTTGATAATACCCGCGGCAACTTTTTTTGTCCCTCTTTATATTTCCAAAATGTTGGGAGGTATGCATAAAGGACACCTGTTGGGCATAAATAATATCCCCAACCAAAGGTGCTGGCTAATAGAGTCCACACTCCGATTGGGGGTAACTAGTTTTTTTTCTTTAAATATTGCCCTCCACCAGCACTAGGCCACTCGCACCCAGAGGGAGCTCCCTGTATTAGTGGCCATGTTGGGGCACACGCATGCTGACGGGGGCAATTTTTGCTTTTTAATTGGTGATAATATTTTTTCCCCAATAGGTGCTCTTTAAAGAAAAACATTACCCCCAAAATGAACAGATAGTTTATACCAAATTCAGTGGCATGTTAAAGAATCTTACCAAACTGGAATATATATTTAAGTAAATATGCCCCTTTTACATCCTTTCCCTTGAACCCCCATGTTATGATCACCTGACCAAAAAAATACCACAACTGAAACTGTAAGGGCAGAGACACATGGGAAGATTCGGGGGGGGATTTATTCGCCAGTGAATAATCGCCTCTTCTTCGGGCAACTAATCTCGCCGAAAAGTCTTCTGCTGGCTAGAATGTAAATCGTCGGTGGTTTCCTCATCGGGCAAGTTTGGAAAACTTTGTACTCCGAGTGCTACCCCGTCGGCGATTTAGATCCTAGCCATCAGGAAGGCTTTTCAGAGATATTAGTTGCCCGAAGAAGAGGCGATTTGTCTGCGGGCGACTAAATCTCCCCGAATCTTTGTGTGTGCCCTCACCCTAACAGTAAGAAGTGTGGAAGCAAAAGACACAACTCTGTCTGTTAATTGGCTCATGTGACCTAACATGTATGGTTTGTTTGTGTGCACCGTGAATCCTACGATCCCAGGGGGCGGCCCTTATTTTTTTAATGGTAATTTTCTATTTAGGATTACCCAATGACACATGAGCTGTTTTATGCAGTATCTTTTTATAAAGACCTGCATTGTTCAGGGGGTTATAGTTTTCCTTTAATAATGCAGGCAGCAGGCCCAGCGGAGGGTCAGTATAGAGGTCTCATGGACATTGAGAGAGCTAACTTGTACACTGTTCTAGTGCATAGATATATTTGGGAAACATCTTTGAGAACATTTGGACCTCTGAACTTTTAGTTGCCTTCTGCAATCGTATAGCTTCTCTATTATGCTGGTGATTGGCTGCTTTTAATTGCTATCACAACGAGCTTTCTTATAGTATATGCTGGGAGCCTCCTTCTTCCCTTCCCTCACACTCGGCTTCATAAATATTACTCACCACAGCAATAATGTCGATTTGGAATCTGCAGCGACAGAAGATGTTTATCCTCCTAATTTCCTTTTAATCCCTTTTTAATTATACATCTCCATAAGTGGTTTCTACTTTTACGGACAAAACAAAAACAGTGGTAGAGAAGCTCATTTTGTTTTTCTTCTATCCTGTAAATATTACCTGGCTGTTTAGCCTTTTTTTAACTCCTTAGGGGCAGTTATGTGCATTTTGTGAATATGGCGCTCTACATCTGAAGTATAATCAGCCAGACACTAGGGTCACAATAGACCTGCCTAAGCAACGGACGCTATAGTTGACTCTTGTGACTTCTTCGTTGGCTTTGGATGAATATTAAATGGCTTTTCTGGGGCAGATCTATTAGATGTAACCACCTTTTCTTTTGCATGTTTTACAACATTTTCTATCATATGTTTAAAACATGTTTTTTTCAAATTATGGAAAGATTTTCTAGGACTTTACACTACATTTGCTGGACTTTTTGGAAGTTGCATCGGTTTAATAGGTTGCACTTGATGTATGGAATTATGGGTGAAGAGGCAGGACTTTGGGTATAAAGGTGATTGTGCACTTGAGTCTGTATCCTGATGAAGGGAGGGTGTTACCCCCCGAAACGTTGATACTGTTGGTGACATAATAAAAGGGGTAGGGATGCACCGAATCCCTGAATCCTTTCGCGAGATTTGTCCGAATACCGAATCCCATATGCAAATTGGGGGTGGAAAGGGTACAACATTTTTTACTTCCTTGTTTTGTGACAAAAAGTCATGCGATTTCCCTCACCGCCCCTAATTTGCATATGCAAATTAGGATTCGGTTTGGCCGGGCAGAAGGACTTGGCCGAATCCTGCTGAAAAAGGCCGAATCCCGAACCAAATCCTGGATTAGGTCCCTAAGGGACAAGCTCCTCACACATAATAGTGTGAGTGCCTATCCGTTAACCAAATGTGCTGTTACTAAGGGACCTTGCCAGGTCAACGAAGGGCCAGCTCCACCAGCGCAGTAGAAGTGAATTGCAGTAGATTTATCACATTATTCAGAAATTAACCCAGGACATCAAAATCTTACAATCGAAGTACAGGCAAAACATTTACAACAGGTCTCCAACCACCGAAGGCACAGTTTGCTGTTCTGCTGCATTAAAGCACACATGTGATTGGTTGCTATGGGTTACTAGACCTTAATATATTACCCTTAGACTTGGTGGTATTATTCCATAGTAGCCTCCTCATCATTTCACCACCCTGAGGCTCTGCAGTCATCATGACCACTTTGGGTGCCTTGAGTTTAATGTTGAGTGCTGTATTTTCATGTGGCCCCAAGTTGATTTTCAAGAATCCAAAAATGATTTTCATGTTAAGCCTTAACTAACAACTCTGTGGTGATCTGACAGACTTTACAAGGACAACTCATAGCCCTTCACCCAAAAATCCACTATGTACTGAGGTTCAGTCCCTTTGGTCTCCTGACAACAGTCATGGGGCAGTTTGCCTTTACCTTAACTTTTAGGGGCAGATTTATCAAGGGTCGAAGTGAAAATTCAAAGTCCACAAATAATAAAAAATGAAAACCAAGTGCAAATTGTCTCAGAATATCCCTCTCTACATCATACTAAAAGTTAATTTAAAGGTGAACAACCCCTTTAACTGCAGCCGCACTTCTACAAACTGTATCCGTGATCCCACACTGCACCTCTCATCTGCTCGTGTACGGGGCACATTTACTAGTTTCATACTGTGCATACTACTAATTACATCTGGGACAATAACAGACGTTGGTGCAACAATGGAAATGTTGTTGTATAAGGCGTGACTGAGGTAGGGGAGTGGTTCTAGAATTTAATATCTTCCTTTTATTCCCCATTCTGAGTATCTGAGCTCTGTGCCAGCTCCATCTTAGTGAGACCTGGGAGGCCAAGTCCTGTTTTCCCTGTGTCTCTGGATGTGACTCATTGATCTTTACAGGGAAACTTCACGGCTTTGGACTGAGGCCGGGCAAACTCACCTTTGTACTTGGGCGTCTGTGTTTGACATATCTACATTCCATTCCTTGCTTGGTCACTTAACTACAAAGCAGTGTCCCGAGGTTCGGGTCTGTTGACTTAGTAAATATGCAGAGAGAATGACTGATGAAGAACTTGAGAACTTGAGTGGGTTGATGATGATGATGTTTTTGTAGTTGTTTTTGTAGTTGTCACTTAAAGGCTGAAATCGGCCTGCACCCACCTGCAACCCATAAATAGTGTGTGGTTGTCGACCAAATCCACCCTAGTCGAGGGTCCTGCAGGTTTAGGGCTCGCCTACATATCATTACCAGGGTCACATGGGGCTGGTGGGATGCCAGGAAAAAATTTGGTGGGCACCAGCCCTGACCCGATCCCACAGCTGCTTGAGTGACTGGCTCCCTGACCTCCCCAGTTGCCCAAAGTAGCAAGTAGGTACATGCTGGCGAGGGGTAGCAGCTGGGTGGGGGCCATCTGGGGGGTCTTTGCAGTCCCCTGATGTGGCAGTTCAGGTGGGCCCTGACCTCCCAGTCTGACACTGATCACTACTGCATGGATCTTACATCCTTCAAATGGGGCCGTGCAAGGCTGCAGTAGGACTCCTGGTGGAACCTCATCATCCCATTGGATCATGGTGCACTACAGACAGTGTGGTATTCCAGCGAGCAAAAGGGCCTTAGTCCATAATAAAAAAAAAAGTTGGAAAGTGTGTTAATTATGAGTTAAAGTACTCTATGAGCAGCATGGGGAACTCCCAAAAAGCTGTGGCTCATGGACTTCCTAATGGGTAGAGGCTTATGTGAAAGTCCTGGATATGGGGAGGATCAGGGGAATAACTGGGCAAATTGGGAATAGCCTAAAATTCAATTTTATCAAAGGGAAACTCCATGCAGATTCTGTTTTCTGTAGCAATTACATTTACGAATAACATATGACTATGAAGATTTTCATGCATCCAGGTCATGGTATTGATTACTCATAAAGTCCAGTTGTTTTAGATTTACCTATACTAGATATTTACAAATAACTTTAAAACCATTGCAAAGGAATAATGCGTGTTTATCAGAAATTGCTTAAAATGATACTTTTTTTTACCTATGCAGCAACTCTTTGGGTAGAGTTCCCCTTTTAATTCAGGGGTGAAATCAAATCAATACAGATATGAAGGTTTGAGTTATGTAGGTCTCTATAAAATGATATTGCAAAAACAGCTCATATGTAAAAACCTGCTTCATGTGACTGAGCAATAATAGCTGAGATATAATTGGATATAATCAAGGGTGTCACTACTTAAATGACTGTAATATAAACATAAAAAAAACACAGTAGGACTTAATCCCCAGAAAGCCATGTGATACTCTACTTAATTGATAATGAATATAGTTAAAATGGCGATATTTATGGATCAACCATGCCAACAAATGTAATTAAAAACAAATTAAAAACCCTAAAACTCCTGTAAAAGGAGGGGCCCTCCCATCTGTGACACAAACAATTGTATTACAAAATAATAATGTTCTCACAATGACTATGATTGGTTGTGTTGAACTGAAAAGTCCACCAAAAAGTTAGTATAATAGCCACAAAATATTCTCACTCCTATTTATAAGGTTTTCAAGGAGAGATGCATCGGCTGCAGACTGATTGTGTATGGAGCCATTGTAATTGAACTTGTTTCCTCAAACATATAGTCGGCATACTCAGCTATGGCTTCTGTTAAAGGGATACTGTCATGGGAAAACATGTTTTTTTCCAAAATGCATCAGTTAATAGTGCTGCTCCCGCAGAATTCTGCACTGAAATCCATTTCTCAAAAGAGCAAACAGATTTTTTTATGTTTAATTTTGAAATCTGACATAGGGCTAGACATATTGTCAGTTTCCCAGCTGCCCCAGTCATGTGACTTGTGCCTGCACTTTAAAATGGAACTACTTTCTGGCAGGCTGTTATTTCTCCTACTTAATGTAACTGAATCAGTCTCAGTGGGACTTGGCTTTTACTATTGAGTGCTGTTCTTAGATCTACCAGGCAGCTGTTATCTTGTGTTAGGGAGCTGCTATCTGGTTACCTTCCCATTGTTCTGTTGTTAGGCTGCTGGGCGGGAAAGAGAGGGGGTGAAATCATTCCAACTTGCAGTAAGTACAACAGTAAAGAGTGATTGAAGTTTATCTGGGCACAAGTCACATGACTGGGGGCAGCTGGGAAATTGACAATATGTCTAGCCCCATGTCAGATTTCAAAAATGAATATAACAAAATCTGTTTGCTCTTTTGAAAAATGGATTTCAGTGCAGAAGCAGCTCTGATGCTTTTTGAAAAAAACATGTTTTCCCATGACAGTATCCCTTTAAGTCCTCCATCTAATTGCATCCAGTGAGCAGCATATCTCTCAAATTCACTCAGTCCACACCTGGGGAGAGACTGTAACTGGGAAACGTCTGTTCACAGGATCAGAGAGGGACCCCTTCTCCTATAGGCGTCTTCACTTCTCAACAGCCGTTTCGCTACCCAGAGTAGCTTTCATATGCCACGTAATATGATATAAACTATCTGTTGCTTAAGTATTCATTTTGGGGGGTAAAGTTTTCCTTTAAGAGCGTTACGGTTTATTCAGATATTGGCAGACATGGGGGTTTATTGAAATGAAAGCTCTGGATAACGTGGCAGAGGATCCCTAAATAGCATTCACAGTTAACATAAAGCCTTATTCTTGGAAGGGCTCAATATACGCGGAACAACGGCAGCGATTGTGTGTCCTGAGCATTATAAACTCCTCTATAGCTCGCTTAGCAGACAGAATACTGGCACCCATCCCAGTCTGTGCATTGTCACAAAGCAAATGCATTAAGTGGCGCTGTGTTTACACAAGACTTTTGCAAGTTGTGCAACTGGGAAGGTATTAGGTGCAATCCCCTGGAAATGGAACCTGGTTTGGATTTTCTGCACTATGAACGAGACATACAGGTGTCTGGGAACCACTGAGTAAACATTCCTTTTATTATCATTATAATACACAAAAGCCTTGAATATATTTCAAATTATATCCGTATAAATGGTGAGTTCTGATGTCATCAGTTATAAACGGTGAGTTCTGATGTCATTTCTGTCACATGACTCACTGAAACCGTGTTCATTATAATAAATAAAGTACCCCTGGTTGCAAAATATGAGGATATTAGAAGTTACCTCGGAGTTCCATGACCTGTGTAAAAAAAGGAGTAAAACAGGAAGTGCTGTCATTGTAAACTGGAAGTGATATCATTGGAAGTAGGCATGATCAGAAAAAAAGGAGTACAACAGGAAGTGCCGTCATTGTAAACCAGAAGTGACATCATCGGAAGTGGGTATGGTCAGAAAAAAGGAGTTAAACAGGAAGTGCTGTCATTGTAAACCGGAAGTGACATCATTGGAAGTAGGCACGATCAGAAAAAAGGGAGTAAAACAGGAAGTGCTGTCATTGTAAACTGGAAGTGACATCATCGGAAGTGGGTATGGTCAGAAAAAAGGGAGTTAAACAGTAAGTGCTGTCATTGTAAACCAGAAATGACATCATTGGAAGTAGACATGATCAGTAAAGGAGTAAAAATCACTATTGAGAAGACCCGCAAACCCGCAGAACCGCCGACCTGCATCTGTGCCCGCATCCGGAACTTCTACCCGGAACCCACAGGGTACCGCAGGTTTTTGCGGGTAACCCGCTGCAGAACTCTAGCCTACATGCCTCCATTCACTTATGAATATGCTTTGGTAGCACTGTATATATGGATCAGACACATGTTTATGTTAGGGTCTTCCCCCAAATGTACCAGCAAAGAATTTGGCAGTTAATGTGGTATAAAGGTGATACCTTTATTGGCTAACTAATATAATCATAGCAAGCTCTCAGAACATTTTAGTTCCTTTTTCAAGCTGGTTACACTGAAGTGGTGGTGTTCGCTGTTATATATACAACATTCAGCTCATAGGTCAAATGACCAACAAACAGGAATATCAATCTATGTGTGAGGTGTCAATGTCATTTACGAGGGGATCTGCAAGAGACAAGCAGATAAGGTACAAGATAATGTGGATCAAAAGAGGCTGAGTATAAATAAAAGTTTTATTTCAAAAGGGTTGCCCTGTAACATATTTACTGACTAACTTTACCAGTAAATGTGTAACATTTCTAGTTCCGCCTCTTGCCTGCCAATTTAAAGGGATGATTTACCTTTAAGTTAACTGTTATAGAATGACTAATTCAAAATAACTTTTCAACTGGCTTTCTTTTTTTTCTTTATAGTTTTTTAATTATTTGCCTTCTTCTCACTGTTTCCAGCTTTCAAATGGGGGTCACTGACCTAAAAACCTAAAAACAAATGCTACAAATGTATTGTTATTGCTACTTTTTATTACTCATCTTTCTATTCAGGGCTCTCCTATTTATATTCCAGTCTCTTATCCGTATCAATGCATGGTCGCTGAGGTAATTCGGACACTAGCAAATTGCAAACTAAATAAAAGCTAAATAAAAATGTTTTAATAATAGCTGAATAACTCAAAAACTACAAATAATAAACAATAAAGACCAATTGCAAATTGAATTAGAATATCACTCTCTACATCATACTGAAAGTTATTTAAGGGTAAGGCCACACTGGGTGTTTTGGGGAGATTTGGTCGCCTGGCGACTAATCACCTCGTCTTTGCGGCGACCAATCTCGCCTCGTCAACTTCGGGCGACTTTGGAAAATGAATCGCCGCGTGTGATTAATGTCAGCATTTTTTTCATTTTAGCCGGCGCAGAGTGAGGGTAGGCGTTTGGGGAGATTGGTCACCGCAAAGACGAAGCGATAAGTTGCCACGGGACCAAATCTCCCCAAAACGCCCAGTGTGGCCTAACCCTAAAGGTGAACAGCCCCTTTAAGCCCTGATCTGCCCTAATATTTGCTGAATCAGAACTGCTTTTTTGCTCTCATTCTGAACCAAGCACATGCCCTGCCCCTTTGCATCATTGCCCCGTCTGGTTATACCATTGCTTCTTCCCTGACATCGCTGTTCATATGTTATGCACTTTGTACTAGAGTCCTGCGTGGGTCCATATTTTGTAACCCGTACCCGCAACCAGCAATCTGCAACCCGGACCCACAACCTGCATTCTTACCCGCTTGGACCCGCTACCCGACCAGACCTGCAAGTACCTTATCCGCAACCCGGACCCGCGACCCGCTGCCCATCAAGAATCAGGAAGTGCTGTCATTGTAAACAGGAAGTGACATCACTGGAAGTAGCCGTGATCGGGAAAAAAGGAGTAAAACCGGAAGTGCTGTCATTGTTAACTGGAAGTGACATCTTCGGAAGTAGGCGTGATCGAAAAAAGGAGTAATACACACACCCGGAACTTCTACCCGCAACCCGCATGGTACCGCTGCGGGACTCTACTTTTTACCCTGTCCTGCAATTTGTAAATAACATGTCTGGCTGGGGCAGAGCTGGGTAGTGTAACATTGTTTCAATAGTCATAACCAGCAGTGATTGGATAGAATAACAAGCTTTTACCTTTGTTTGCAGAATAAGGTTCTTTGTCCCCCCCCTCCCCCCCCCCATTTCATCTCAAGGGGAGACATTTTTAGGAATACCTTAAAACATGAATTTCTAGAAGGCAAAATAAAAATTTCCTGCCGCACTCTGTTTATTGTTGTAGCCTATGAAGGAATATCTGCTTTATGTCCTTCTTGCTTGAAGAGAGGTTTCCCAGCTGCAATGCATATGTTAAATGGCCTCTTGGGCTTCTTATATAGCAGATAAACAAAAACTACTGCACTTTGTGAGCCAAACTGTAAGTTATAACCGAATAGGAGTCATTTAGCAAATGTGTGCACAGACCCCAGGTTAGACTCAAACTCAGGACCCTAAAGGAGGCAAGACACGGACTCATTAACTAAATGCTGTAAATATGCTGCACTGTGGCTTGATGATGTCTGTTAACTGATTTATCCATATGAATGGAAGGAATAAGGAACCTTAGCTAAGGCAGGACAACAAAACCCTCAACTTTTAAAAAGCATAAATACTACAGATATGAACCTGTAACCTGTGAAAGAGAATAGAACATGAGCTCATGTAAAAAAAAAAAATGGATGATTATAGAGGCTGCGGTAAAGCAACACTTTGTAATGAATTTTTAGGAATTGTACCTGTACTTTAGCTGCTGTTCCTTTAATATGAAATGATTGGATTAAGCAGGCAGGTCCCCTGATGTCACCTTTATTGCTGTTGAAGATGTAGTTCTATAAGTGGAAGCCGTTTGGCTTCAAGGGATACTGTCATGGGAAAAAATGTTTTTTTTTTCCAAAACACATCAGTTAATAGTGCTGCTCCAGCAGAATCCTGCACTGAAATCCATTTCTCAAAAGAGCAAACGGATTTTTTTATATTTAATTTTGAAATCGGACATGGGGCTAGATATATTGTCAGTTTCCCCAGCTGCCCCCAGTCATGTGACTTGTGCTCTGATAAACTTTAGTCACTTTTTACTGCTGTACTGCAAATTGGAGTGATATCATCACAGACACCCCCCCCCCCCCAGCCTAACAAAAGAACAATGGGAAGGTAACCAGATAGCAGCTCCCTAACACAAGATAACAGCTGCCTGGTAGATATAAGAACAACACTCAATAGTAAAATCCAGGTCCCACTGCGACACATTCAGTTACATTGAGTAGGAGAAACAACAGCCTGTCAGAAAGCAGTTCCATCCCAAAGTGCTGGCTCTTTCTGAAAGCACATGACCAGGCAAAATGACCTGAGATGCACCTACACACCAATATTACAACTAAAAAAAATACACTTGCTGGTTCAGGAATGACATTTTATATTGTAGAGTGAATTATTTGCGTAATTTAGAAATAAAAACTACATCATAAAAATCATGACAGACTCCCTTTAAAATGAGACCGGAGGTCAACAGAAGCTGGGAATTGCAGTTTAACCTGCACATTGCCTATTATATTAAAGGGGTGGTTCACCTTTATGTTAACTTTTAGTATGTTATTGAATGGCTAATGCAAAGAAACTTTTCAATTGGTCTTTTTTTTTTATAGTTTTTTAATTATTTGCCTTCTGCTCCTGACACCTTCTAGCTTTCAAATGGGGGTCACTGACCCCATCTAAAAAAAAAAATGCTCTGTAAGGCTACAAATGTATTTAATTACTCATCTTTCTATTCAGACCCTCTCCTAATTATATCTCAGCCTCTTATTAATATCAATGCATAGTTGCTAAGGTAATTTGGACACTAGCAACCAGACTGCTAAAATTGTAAACTGGAGAGCTGCTTAATAAAAAGCTAAATATCTCAAAAACCACAATCAATACAAAATGAAAACCATTTGCAAATCGTCTTGTAATATCACTCCCTACTTCATACTAAAAGTTTCCCTTTCCGATCAGTCTCCTACAAGTTAGAAAATAAAAGTCGCTGGCAGCCACATTGGTGCAATTTAGCACTTACGTTGTGCAAGATATGGAATGACACAAAATATTCTTTATTCTTTGTATTCGGCTGCACTCAGTTTAACCCTCTTTTTGGAATCCGTTTTTTATACTTCCAGTAAATGTGCATTTTTTTTTCCCACTCTCATTAACTGAGCGTATTGGAAAGATGAATTTCTCCGCCGTTTCCAGAAATGAAAACATAAAAAGAAAACAGACTGATAGCGAAGCTGAGTTTTTATGATCGTTGTGTTTTGCTTATCTTTATTCCTCAGTCCCAATTCTGTTCATTCTTCATGTTGACATTCAGAGGCCTGCTGGTACACTTGGGTGTGATGCTGGTGACCAGATAGCTTTGATTTCTTCCATTATTTGTGCAGCAAAACATGTTATTTGTGCAGACACCCTGGGGCTTAAGGGGCAGATTTACTAAAGGGCGAAGTGACTAACGCTGGCAACAATTCGCCAGCATTACCACTTTCAGGCACTTCGCAGATTTAGTAACGGGCGCAGGCGTAACTTCGCTAGCGAAAGAGACAGACACTAGCGGTCATTCGCACTCTATTGTCAGTCGAATTTTCACTCTGGCGAATGGACGTTACTTTCCAAATTCACAAAGATGCGGATTTTACTGAACGTTACATCTTTCGCCAGACTTGTCTTTGCCAGCTCAGACCAGGAGAAGTGCAATGGAGTGCATAGATCTTCCTCATTGTTCTGTTACTTACATCATATTTTTACTGTAAAAGTTTCTAAGTCCCAAAGAACTTTTCCTTTTTTCAGAGTGTTAGCCTGCAAAAGTCCTTAAGAATTTTTTTGGGCAACCGAGTTCCCCCATACATTTTCCAACATATAGAACGCAAACCGTACAGTGGGCTCATGTGTAGGGCAATATAACAACTATATTGTCTTTATTAAAGGGGAAGGAAACCTAGTTGGCGCAAAAACCCTCCCCCCCTCCCGTGTGTTGCCCACCCTCCCTCCTCCCCCCTGGCCTACCCATCCCGCTGGGCAAATGCCCCTAACTTGTTACTTACCCTTCTGCGCAGGTCCAGTCCACGGAGTTCACAGACGACATCTTCTTCCACGCGATCTTCTTCCTGCTGTGAAGGGCGTTTTGGCGCATGCACAGTAGGAGCATTTCGCCAAAAGTCACGAAGTACTTTTGGCGCATGCGCAGTAGATCGTGCCGGCGAAATGCTCCTACTGCGCATGCGCCGGTCAAAGCAGGAAGAAGATCGCGTGGAAGAAGATGTCGTCGGTGAACTCCGTAGACTGGACCTGCGCAGAAGGGTAAGTAACAAGTTAGGGGCATTTGCCCAGTGGGATGGGTAGGCCAGGGGGGAGGAGGGAGGGTGGGCAACACACGGGAGGGGGGAGGGTTTTTGCGCCAACTAGGTTTCCTTCTCCTTTAAGGTCCCTTGGACATGTGTAATGTAATGTATTTGCTGCAACATACTGTATTACGGATGCACCAAATCCACTTTTTTGGATTCGGCCGAACCCCCAAATCCTTTGCGAAAGATTTGGCCGAATACCGAACTGAATCTGAACCCTAATTTGCATATGCAAATTAGTGGTGGGAAAGGGAAAACATTTTTTACTTCCTTGTTTTGTGACAAAAAGTCATGTGATTTCTCTCCCCACCCCTAATTTACATATGCAAATTAGGATTCGGATTCAGTTCAGCCAGGCAGAAGGATTCGGCGGAATCCGAATCCTGCTTAAAAAGGCCGAATACTGGTCAAATCCCGAAACGAATCCTGGATTCGGTGCGTCCCTACAACACATACGTCCATTCAACTTTAAATTTCCCACCATATGAAGACCTCTAACGAAGGTGCGCTAGGCTTAATTGAACGCTAGTGCATCATCGATTTGAATGACAAAGTAACGATATAGAAAATTCGCCAGTGTTCGCCGCCCTGGAAGCAACTTCACATTGTAGTAAATTAGCGTTGTCTGAGCGAATTTTCGTCTGGCGGAAGTGTTGCTATGGCTGCAAAGCCGTCGCTGGCAAATTTTCGCAGTTTAGTAAATATACCCCCTTGGGGTGGATTTTAATGACCAACACCATTTTAATTCCTACAACAAACAGAATGGAGGTGTTAGACATGAAATTGGCACTGAATTTACCCTGCCATTTATTCTGGGGGCAAAATATTTGAAACTGGCTTTGTATTGATCCTTCTGCAAAACCAGCCTATTGGGTTTATTTAATGTTTACATGATTTTCTAGTAGACGTAAGTTATGAAGATCCAAATCACAGAAAGATCCCTTATCCGGAAAACCCCAGGTCCCGAGCGTTCTGGATAATAGGTCCCATACCTGTACTTGATTTGATGGTGCACCCTGGAGTTAGAGTGGCAGTTCTACTCTACATGATTCACTATGAGGTGCAAATTCCATCCATTGTAGTGATGACCAACTTGCCACTACATTTTTACATATTTTTTTACTTTCCATTTATTTTCTTACTCGGCCTCCTCCCCCCAGTTCTTTTCCCATTTTATGACTGACTGGCGCTGCACATGTTTAGAATTTGCCCAATCAATCAGATAAGCAGCCCAATTCCTTGTCCCGGAATTCTTTTCCCTAAGCAACTTCATATGTGCTTGAGTTTAACATTATGATAATTACATTGTTGCTTTTTTTCTCTAAGTAAGGCATGGGAGCCCCCATTTTAAAGGGCATGTAAAGGCAAAAAAATAAAATCACATTTTTACTTTCTTTAATGAAAAAGAAACCTATCTCCAATATACTTGAATTAATAAATGTGTACCGTTTTTATAATGAACCTGACTGTATGCAGTGAAATTCCCCCGTCATTTACTTCTTCTGACAACTATTTTAGACTTTAGTTGCCCTTTAAGGGGAAGTTGACACCCTCCAACTGCAACTTCCTGCTAAATCTAGTTCAACAACAGCTGTTGTAGCATTCGTAGCACACATCCAACATAGTGTCCAGCTGAAACCCTACCCACTCTTGGGGTCAGCAGTTTAGATTCTCACACTTAGATTGGAACCATGGGGGCATGTAATAATAATGCCTAGTGTGTGTGTGGATTATGATTGCTATGCTACCACTTGTAATATTGGTATGTTATATATATGTTATTGGTTACTGAGATAAATATTCTCATAGTAACATAGTAGTAAGTTAGGTTGAAATAAGACTCACATCCAAGCTCAACCTTTTAAGTCTTTATATAACCTGCCTAACTGATCCAGAGGAAGGCAAAAAACCCATCTGAAGCCTCACCAATTTGCCTCAGAGGGGAAAATTCCTTCCTGACTCCAGCCACTTTCGGCTATTTAAACCTAGTAGGGCATGAGCACATGAGCACTTATACATTAGCCAATTTACAGTGTGCCCATTGCCATTCCCCATGTACAGAATAGGACTCGTGCTTTTTGAAGTTACACACACCACACCTTTAAAGGGATACTGTCATGGGAACATTCATTCAAAATGAATCGGTTAATAGTGCTGATCCAGCAGAATTCTGCACTGAAATCCATTTCTCAAAAGAGCAAACAGATTTTTTTATATTCAATTTTGAAATCCGACAGGGGCTAGACATATTGTCAATTTCCCAGCTGCCCCAAGTCATGTGATCACTCTTTACTGCTGTACTGCAAGTTGGAGTGATATCACCCCCTCCCTTCCCCCCCCCCAGCAGCCAAACAAAAGAACAATGGGAAGGTAACCAGATAACAGCTCCCTAACACAAGATAACAGCTGCCTGGTAGATCTAAGAACAACACTCAATAGTAAAAACCCATGTCCCACTGAGACACATTCAGTTACATTGAGAAGGAAAAACTGCAGCCTGCCAGAAAGCATTTCTCTCCTAAAGTGCAGGCACAAGTCACATGACCAGGGGCAGCTGGGAAATTGACAAAATGTCTAGCCCCATGTCAGATTTCAAAATTGAATATAAAAAAATCTGTTTGCTCTTTTGAGAAATGGACTTCAGTGCAGAATTCTGCTGGAGTAGCACTATTAACTGATGTGTTTTGAAAAAAACATGTTTTCCAATGACAGGATCCCTTTTAAAGAGGTAGTTCACCTTTGAGTATGTTATAGAATGGGTAATTCCAAGCAACCTTTAAACTGACCTTAATTGTTTCTTTTTTTTCTTTCTTTTTTTTGGTTTTTGAATGATTTGCCTCCGTCTCTTTCCAGCTTTCAACCCCATTCTTCAAACAAAGGGTCTGTTAGTCTACAGATTTATTGTTATTGCTAGGGATGCACCGAATCCACTTTTTTGGATTCATCCGAACCCCCGAACCCTTTGCGAAAGATTCACCCTTAATTTGCATATATGCATATGTATGTGGGAAGGAGAAAACATCTTTTACTTCCTTGTTTTGTGACAAAAAGTCACGTGTTTCCCCACCCCTAATTTACATATGCAAATTAGGATTTGGTTCGGCCAGGCAGAAGGATTCGGCATTCGGAATCCGAATCCTGCTGAAAAAGGCTGAATCCTGGATTCGGTGCATCCCTAGTTATTGCAACTTTTTATTACTCATCTTTCCATGCAAGTCCTCTCCTATTCTTTGCCCAGTCTCTTATTCAAAGTAATTAATGGTTGCTAGATTAACTTGGATCCTAGCAACCAGATTACTGAAATTTCAAACAGGAAAGCTGCAGCAACTTTAATTTAACAACCGGATTGCTGACATTGCAAACTGGAGAGCTGCTGAATAAAAAGCCAAATAACTCAAAATCCTCAAATAACAAAAAATGAAAGCCAATTGCAAATTGTCTCAGAATATCAATCTCTACATCATACTAAAAGTTAACTCAAAGGGAAACAATCTCTTTAATGTACATAAAAGGGCAAGTAAAACCCAAAATAAAAAAATATTCTAAGCAACTTTCCAAGATACATTTATTAAACATTTTCAGTGCTTTTGATGTTATTTGTAAAGCAATTGTTATTGAAAGCAGCATTTGCTTAACTCCTGGTTGTTACTTTTTAAACAATGTTACAAAAGTCTGAGTTCCCTCAACAAAGACTGGTTTTACATTGTTTATTTTACATTGTATCAACAGTCAGGGAAGCGAATAGAAACGGACAGACAAACACGGATTTCAATAGCAATACATATACAAACACCTTTGAAACATGTATGTATATAGCAAAGTTGCCTAGCATTATCTTTTCTTTTATTAGGCAAAAATGATTTTTGGGGTTGATATTCCCTTTAAACTGAGATGCAGGCACTTGTGTAATTTATTTAGTGCAGAATTCTGCAGTAATCTGAATAGTAGATTGATTAGCACCTGGACATGTTCTGCTACAAGGTAGAAAGATACCTGGAATCTCAGCCATAAAGCATTCCTGAACTGCTGCTTTGAGAGGGGCGGGGGCTTTACTATTTGAATATACTTTGCTATGAAAGCTCAGAAGTCACAAAATCTAAAGGGAATCTCTACCCCGAAAACACACAATTTTAACACCAGAGAATTTTTTTAAATGAGTGCATAGTAAAAAGTTGCCTAGAATGACATTTTAATTTCCTTAAACGTCCCAACTAAACGTTACGTTATTGTTTTTGGCACTAATATAAAGTACACAGCCTTCACGCATCTCTTTGATGTTGGGACTGCGCAGGAAAAGGTGTTAGTCGCGTTGCGGTTGCTGCATTGTGACGACAGACAGTTCAGAGTCTTCAAAGGAAACAGCAGTCGCTTTTCAGACGACAAACTGAACTGCTGAATTACAAGTTCCTTTAAGAGAACCCAAATGAATTCCGTTATCTCTGCGTGTTCTATAGAAACAGACAGACAAGTGACTGCCGCTCCGGGGGGAACACAATTACAGACGATCAATTGACGAACAAGCCGGCAATTACTTCTCAAAATAGTTCTAATTCTTTAACCTTCACTGGACTTTTGTGGACTTTTTACAAGTCTGTTTTTTATTTTTTAATGAATTTTGACACATGAAATTTGTGTGATTTTTTTTTTTCCTTTTGACCCCAGAATTTTTGGATCCAAAGGCATTTGCTTCCATGTCCTGTAGATTAGACAAACCAGGATTTGATGTTTAACCCCTTGGGCCACACAGCAGTGAGTCTTGAAGCTGGGTTCTTGGGTTCGATTCTAACCAGGGGTTTTAATTTTTTGCTTAAACACTGTACTTTCTTTAAATCTTTCGGTTGTAGTCTTTTTGTTCATGCTTGCCTCCCCACTAGCACATGTAAATTCACAAGGTGCAAAGTAGACAAGCTGATTCCATATGGGGTCTTAAGGTGGCCAGACATTATTAGATCCGCTCGTTTGGCAACCCAACCCAATACACCCACCAAAGGAAGGGCGATATCGGGTTAATCCGATTGTTCGGCCCTAGGGCCAAGCGATCAGATTTCAGCAAAGGAAATGGGCCCGACAGGTCGTAGGACTTCATCAACTAGTCAATGCAGCCCTTAATCTCAGAAAAAAATCAAACCTGCCCCAACGATTTTTGGCCTGATCAGGAAGACTCATTGGAAGCCCCCATACATGAGCAGATGAGCTGCTAAATCTCTCTATGGGTCAGGGCACACGCTCAGATTCGGGGAGATGAGTCGCCCGGCGACATATCTCCTCTACTTTGGGGTGACTAATCTCCCCGACCTGCCTCTGGCTGGCTACAATGTAAATCACCAGCGGGATGGCACTCGAGCGCTTCGTTTTCTGAAGTCATCAGACGTTGCCTCACGAGGAAACTTCGGGCGACTTTGGAAAACGAAGCGTTCGAGTGCCATCCGGCTAGCGATTTACATTCTAGCCGGCAGGAGGCAGTTCGGGGATATTAGTCGCCCTGAAGAAGAGGAGATTTGTCGCCGGGCAACTAATCTCCCCGAATCTGAGTGTGTGCCCTGACCCTAAAGGACAGATATTGGCATCTTTAATCTGTCCATATATGGCCACCTTTAAGGTGTTTATTGGCCCTTAGGCAGTTTATTGGCCCATGTGTGGGGCCCTCCAATGGGCTTCCCCGATCGATATCTGTCCGAGAGTCGGCCAGATGTTGATCGGGCAGTGGATCAGGCATGTTGATACTGTCTCGCAATCTGCTCGCCTGTATGATCCGATCATTGGGCCCTAGGGCCCACGATCAGATCCCGATATCTCCCACTTCTCTATGTGTATGGCCACTTTTATGCTTGATTTCAGTTTGTATATTCGCTTTGTGTCTTTATGGGTTTCCTCAGGTTACTCCAGTTTCCTCCCAAACTCCAAAAGCATACATGCAGGTTAATTGGTTCCCGTTAAAATTGGTCATAGTGAATATGCTTGTTACCAGGGGAGTATTTGTCATATAGGCACTTGAGGGCAACAGCTTTAAAGTGGAGGCCCTCGGATGCCTATATGGCATATAAACCTTTTTTTTTTTTTTTTTAAAAAGATATAATTAATCCTCATTAGAGGCAAAACAATCCTAGTTGGTTTAATGTCTAAATTATTTATAAGTAGAATTAATGTATGGAGTTCCAAATTACGGAAACATCCCTTATTCGAGAAAACCCCAGGTCCCCTGAGCATTCTTGATAATGGGTCCAGTACCTGTATTTCCAAAGGGAAACGTCAATTGACATCTAGTTTTATCTGTCTTGACTCTTTGACTTCTCTGCACTGCTGGTTTTGACTCTTGAAAAAAAGTTGCCAAAGTCACTTCTCATCCCTGTCAGCTGGCATCTGCTACCATTCTTTTTTTTAAAGCCAGAAGCAACAGTGCAGGGAATTGAAACAAGCCGACAGATGCTGCTTTCAATAGCGATTGCATTTACAAATAACCAGTGCAAACTTTTAATGGATGAACACTGCAAAGTTGCTCAGAATGAAGGCTTGTGGGTGGTGATTCCTTTTAACCGGAAGGTTCACTTCCCTTTAACTTTGACATGCAATTATTTTTTTTTACTCCCACTTTACAGCTAAGGAAAAGTTTATTCGCTCCCCGAATGCTAGTGAACTTGTGCCAAAAAGAAGAGTTAACAAAGCTTCTGTTTCCCATGACCCTTTGCTCTGGTGTTGCTCCAAGGATTTTGAGCTTGGAAATCTATTGATAACAATTCTCATTCCTCGCATTCCCTCAACCCAGTGCCGCTGCGGGGACAGTAATATGATCCCACCCTGGGAGGCTTTGTGTCCCCAGGGCATTACATAGATTTCCAAGTCTTCACAAACCGGAAGAAAGCTACTGTCCTTTATTATTGGGGTATAAGAACCATAAAATGTGCCCGGGCAATAACAGATCAGCTTCTACCGGCTCTTTCATATAACCTGATTTTAAAATATCAATATCGATCTATCTTTCTCTTTATCTACCACTATCCATATTTAGATGTATTATTGATGCATTTTCCATCAGGTTTATAGCACTCTGGGCTCTACTTGCAGCGGCGATAAAATGCCGGCTAAGTGTTGTGGGTTGTTTCCAGCTGGCACGGAAGGGAGGCGCCACTTTGGACAAGAGATTGTTATATTTTTTCACATGTGATATTGTTTGCAGTAGAGCAGAGCCCTGTATTAGTAAGGAATCAACTGATTTATATTGTTATGGAAGGCTGTTTTAGAGTATATTAGAGAGGGCATTTGCCCAGGTCCGGATTTGTGGACACCAAGGCCTAGGGCAGCAGGACTTTTACGGCGGAATGTTGCCCAACCGCACCCACGTTGGTTCAGAAACACAGGAGATACAATCGTTTTTTTAAATTTTCAGTGCGCTTATCGCTCCGGTCCCGATGATGAAAATTTGAGCAAATAAAAAGATGGGGACGGGAACTGAATTTCAGCTCCAGTGCTCAATAAAAGACAGCTTGTATTTAAGGGGTCGGTTTTTTAAAGGGGACCCGTCACCCAAACAAAATTATTCCAAATCCTTTTTTATCATGTTAGTCAAGCAAAATGAACTTTAATTACACTGTATAAATTATTTGAATATTGTTTCCATCAGTCTGGGAATTCATAATTATAGCAACTAGGAAGGAGCCATTTTGTGGAACTTGTTATTAAGAGAAGCCTTTTATCATCTCAGAATCTTGTTTGTGCACCAGGGGACAGGGACCCAATGTCCATCCCCATGCCCTGGTTACACAATTAAATCGTTAAGAGAGCTGGGGGAATGTGGGGAGAGCAGTGACATCTAGTAAGTGCTGAATGGAAAGTGAAAGTAATTGTCTGCGCCGCCTCTATGCCACTGGCATAGAGGAGGGGCAGACAATATTTGATTGACAGCTGATATTTTTAAATGCGTTTACAACAGCTATGAATGCTTTAATAAAAAAAAGAAATTGGATTTCATATTTAATTTAAAAAGGACTTTTATTATACAGAATTTTATGTCTGGGTGACGGGTCCACTTTAAAGTTCTTTGAGTTACGGTTCTCATTATTTTTTTTCAGTATTTTAATTACTTGTATTTTTCTTCTTACTCTTTACAGCTTTCAAATGGGGGTCATTGACCCCAGCAGCCCAAAAAAATATTATGTGTGGCTGCAATTTTATTGTTTTGTTTTTACTTTTTCGTTATTTCGCTCTCTAATAAGGCCCTTTCCTATTCATATTTTAGTTTCTCTGGTTCAAACCACTGCCCAGTCCTTAGCAACTAGATTGCTGCTGAAATACCAAACTGCAGAGCTGCTGAACAAAACTAAGGATGCACCCAATCTAAAGGTGAACAGTCCCTTTAAGGAGCAACTAAATATAAATGTGCTGCACACCCACATTGGTTCAGAAACACAGGAGATACAATAGTTTTTTTTCATTTTCAGTGCGCCAATCCCCATTGCTCCGGTCCCGATGATGAAAATAAAAAGGAGGGGACGATGAACGACATCGGGCCTAGGGGCGCCCACTATGTAAATTCGGCCCTGCATTTGCCTTAGCCCCAGCATTACAGGGGCCCTTTTGGGGGGAAACATAGCTAAAAGTACTAAATTTGTGGCAGGCAAAATGACAAGGGTCCCCAAAGCAAGTCCCTGCACTCAATCACCCCCAGTGAGGTGACAAGCAGGGTGTGCCGCTGAACAATGGGCTCACCACATCCCTTTCACCCGCTGCTCACCATCAAGTGCAAATCCCACCACTCCCTCAACCGGACATAAAGTAAGCCAAACCAGGGGTTGGCAGACAGAAGGGAAATGTGCCCAGGACCCTCTCATCTTTGTGCCCTAGACACATGCCTTCCCCTAGTTTCAGTCCTGCATACTATAATGTTAAGCTTGTTCAATATCTTCAGGGATTCTTCAAAACAAATCAATGTAAAATTGCTCAGAGGGCTCTTCTAAACACCCCAATTTTATGTACCCAGATTTTACATTTTCCCAAAATTGATGCTGGTTTTTTGTTGGTCCCGTAGAGGAAAATGGCGTCTTTTTTTCCCTCCAGATTTTATGTTTTCCCAGAATGTACACCGTTTTGAAGTCCTCCCTTGGGAAAGAAAACAGCACATGATTTTCTTTCTCCCACTTATATTTCTGCCAGCTTTGTCTGTGCAAAGTGAACAGCAGGTGGCACTATTGTTTCAAATTCATCTTAAAAACCAATAATATCTTGAAAACCAGAAAAAAAAAAATATTTGCAAAACTGCTCAGAAGGGTAATTTTACATTCGTTAATTTTGAGGGTTTACAAAACACAAATCTGCCTAGACTGGCGACTGTTCCATTGCAGTTTATTTATTATACAGGTATGGGATCCATGTAAAAAGTTCCGAATCACAGGAAACCATCTCCCGTAGACTCGCTTTTAATTAAAACAATTTTTTTAAAAATATTTCCTTTTTCTTCTTTAATAATAGGAATAGGAATAGAAGTTCCTGGCTCAGTGGACCATTAAATTAAATTTCCCTACTTTATTGGAAGGAAATTTTATAGAAAGTAGGGAGGACATGTATAATAACTTAGGACTGTACTGTATATTGTTTTAGGCATGTAAATATAAACCCCTTCTGCAGAAAGCAGGCATCTATTCCTTTTAACGCATGGGAAAGTTTAGTAGGTGTAAACAATAGAAACCCTTTCTGTCTGTATAATATGCGCATTATTTTCCAAATAAATCATTGCTTTTAGGAACAAATAAATATGTTTTATTTGGACAAAATGTGTCCAGCCCCCTCTCCTCTGATGCACAGACTCCAGCATTGTCCATTAGTTGCTGGTTAGCTAAGGAACCTGGGATTTGTGGTTTGCAGCAGTGACATGAGTTTGATATCCATGATTTAAATCTCTCTAGGGGGCAGGAATTCAATCAGAATGGCTCAGGAAAGTGGTAAAGTTAGTGGCACTGTCTAAGCAGAAGAGAGGATATACATAATGAATAACAAATGGGGTATAGTACAAGAATGAAAGCCAAGGATTCAACTGCTCGTACCCCCAGGGAATGTGAGCTACTGTATAAAGTAAGGAACCGTGCACACTACATGGAGCTTCCAGGATTTTGGCTTAATAGAGAGAGAGAGAGAGAGAGAGAGGGGAATCCAATGCAGGAAACAGCAATATGGTTCTCTGGAGAGGTGCGTTCCAAGAAGTGATGGCCGCTAAGAGGAAGGGCATCTCATTGGCCTGGGTCGAAAGTTAGGAGAAGGCTCCACAGGTATTTGGGGTTATTAGGAAGCTACTCACGACCTAGCTGAACTTAGAAATATTATTAATATTTGAGGTCAAGGACAAAGAGGGTTTAGGAAATGATACAAAACGTGGCAACTGAATTTCAGCTCCAGTGCTCAATAAAAGACAACTTGTATTTAGGGGGGCCGTTCTTTCAGTTACATTTTTAATATGTTGTAGAAAAGCATATTCCTAGCAATTGGTTTTCATAATTTTTTTTTAATAGTATTTTAATTACTTGTATTTTACTTCTAAAGGTCCCCATAGAGTCAAAGATTTCTCTTGCCGAACGACCGATTTTAGCGAAGTCCGACCAATCCTTTGAAATTATCGTGCGGTTAGTGGGATTCGAACGATCGAACATTTTACGATTTTTCGGCCGACATCTGTCAGGAAATTGATCGGCCAGGTTAAAAAGTCTTTGTCGGTCCCATTGCAATCTATCTATGTTTGCAGGGCCAAGCAGGCAGCTCCCCATTGTTTTCTTGCCAAATTGGTCTTTTTAGTTGATGGACAATTTGTACGATCATACGATAGTTCCGAAATAATCGTGGTCTCACGATGACGATCGGATGTTAAAAATCTCAACATCTATGACCAGCTTTACTCTTCACAGCTTTCAAATGGGGGTCACTGACCCCAGCATCCAAAAAAATATTGTTCTGTGTGGCTACAATTTTATTGTTTTGTTTTTACTTTTTCATTATTTTTTTTTCTAATTAGGCCCTCTCCTATTCATATACTAGTTTCAAACCACTGCTTGGTCTCTAGCAACTAGATAGCTGCTGAAATACCAAACTGCAGAGCTGCTGAACAAAACTAGGGATGCAACGAATCCTGGAATTGGTACGGGATTTCGGCCAGGATTCGGGCTTCTTCAGCAGGATTCAAATTCGGACGATTTGCATATTCAAATTAGGATTCACATTCGGTTCGGTAGTCGGCTGAATTTTTCACGAAGGAGTTCGACCGAATCCAAAATAGTGGATTCGCTGCATCCCTAAACAAAACCATAAAAAACAAAGAACAAAAAAGAATGTCTTAGAATATCATTGGTAATATAAAGGTGAACAGTCCCTTTAAGGAGCAACTAAATATAAATGTGCTGTTATTGAATATCATAGACCTGGTTGAAGGTACTCTGATATGTTATAATAAACAAGGTGCTGGAGTCACACCCATTGCTGATACAGGTATTGGGCCTTTTATCCAGAATGCTCAGGACCTGTGGGTTTCCGTATAATGGATCTTTCTTTAATGTGGGTCTTCATACCTTAAGTCTACTAGAAAATATGCCCAATAAGCTGATTTTGCTTCCAACAGTTTGGATCAAATACAAGGTACTATTTTATTATTACAGAAGAAAAGAAACTAATTTTTTAAAGATGGAGGTGGCCTTTCCATAAATCTGAGCTTTTTGGATAACAGGCTTCAGGATAACGGATACCTATACCTGTTTCTCCTGATTTCTTCTGAGCTGTACCAGCTCCCTTATGCTTACGTAACATAACAACCGGTCCAACAAGAGTTGTGCCACGCAGATACATCATGTCCCCTCCAAATACATTTACCCATTTGTATTACTGGTATGGAACCTGTTATCTAGAAATCTCGGGACCCGGGGTTTCCAGTTAACGGATCTTTCTGTAATTTCGATCTTCATACCTTAAGTCTACTAGAAAATCCTTTAAACATTAAAGGACAAGGAAAGTCTAAAATAGAATAAGGCTTGAAATGCTGTATTTTGTATACTAAACATAAACATGAACTGACTGCACCACAAGCCGAATCAAACAAATGATTTATGCTTTCAAAGTTGGCCACAGGGGCTGTCATCTTGTAACTTTGTTAAACATCTTTACAAGACTAAGACTGTGCACATGCTCAGTGTGGTCTGGGCTGCTTAGGGATGGTCATAAACAAAGCTGCTTGAGTTCTGCATGGCTGGGAAGTAAGGCGGGGGCTCCCCCTGCTGTTCATAAGTATAATTGTTTCCCTGCTCAGCAGTTAGGGACCGCCTGACGATTCCTATCCACAGCAGTAAATGAAGGGAGAATTTCACTGCATACAGTCAGGTTTCTTATAAAAACGGTACACATTTTTTAATTAAAGTATATTGGAGATAAGTTTATTTTTCATTAAAGAAAGTTAAAATGGGATTGTATTTTTTTGCCTTTCCTTGTCCTTTAAATAAACCCATATGCTGGTCTTGCTTCCAATAAGGATTAATGATATCTTAGTTGGGATCAAGTACAAGTTACTGTTTTATTATTACTACAGAGAAAAAGGAAATATTTTTTATAAAATTTGGATTATTTGGATAAAATGGAGTCTATCTTGATAACGGGTTTCTGGATAACGCATCCCATACTTGTATATAAAGTAATATAAATATTACACCTGGGCTTCAAGCAGGATTTGGCAACCTGCTGCCCTTTCTGCAACCTCCACTCATTTGAAAGGCTGTATTTGGCCAGGCCTCCACCTGGGTAGAACTGATATGTAGTATAGAGATTGTACTCCATCTTCTTGCATAATATTCTGTATTTAGGGAATAAGAGGTCCTTAGCATTAACATTACTGTCTGAAACAATGAGCTTTATGGGTATACTTCATGGCCAGATTTAACATTGATAGAGGTGTCCTGTTTTTTTCCTTAATGAATGCAGGCCTGTGGTACGCAGGGTATTTTCTAGTGTTTTCTGTGATTTCCTGCTTGGTGTGTGTAAAATGGGCATAATTGCCTCTATATGGACTATATATTAATATATGGAGGCAACTGCAAGCATTTGCTGCACACCTGCTGAGCATAAAACCATGCGGATGGCAGACAGAAAGCTCCAAATTGCCAGTTTGTATTTGTCCATAGGGAGCTACCGCATGCCTTACGTTGCCGTTTCTCAAAGTAGTTCCCCTTTGTCATGGCAATACCCTTGTACTGTGCAAGAAAAGCAGGAATGGTTTTATGTGGCCCCTAAGCACCAGGGGGGGGGCACATTATAAAAAGTATAAAATAATGAAATTCATCTATTGTGTTATTGCTATATGCTGTACATGTATGTATCAGGGATGCCCAACCTGGAGCTCTCCAGATATCATTGGACTACAACTGTCAGCAACCTCTGCTGCCCCCTGTTCCATTGCAAAGGGGTGTTTGCCAGTAGGGGGTTTGAAAGGGAAAAACAGATGAAATATTGCTGCAGCCCCCGTATCCTTATGGCTCTTTGTCATTCATCCCATTCCCATCCTCAGAATTTATCACTTTAATCAGATAAGTGGATTTGCACTCACAATCTGCTCGGTGGGCACAGCCGTCCCACTGTGGCGTGTTCTACTTAAAATGAAATTGAGTGCGGCACACGGAACAGCTGCCCGTGTTTGGGAACGCTCGGCTGGATACCCTTGATGGGGGCTGCATGTGCCTGCCAGTTTGTTTCAGGCAGTAATAAAGTTAACAAAAAAATGGAACTGATCAGGGGAAAATAATTCTCTTTATTAGTATTTTGGGTTTTCGGATATGCTGGATTGGCCGAGATGACTGGCAAGCAGATTTAAAGGGTAACGTCACCAAATGAAAGCATGGCACTGTGTTAAGTTATTGTTAAAGGTGGCCATAGACGAAAAGATACGCTCGTTTGGCGACATCACCAAACAAGCCGATCTTTCCCCGATATTCCACTAACGGGGGTAATCTGAACGTTCGGCCCCATGGACGAACGATCAGATTACGATGAGAGCGCAATGGGCGGGATTGCGAGATTGGTCGGGACAAAATCAAACCTGTCCGAAACCTGGACGAAAAATGTCGGGACTCTCCACACATGGTCCAAAAATCGTACGAATCCTCGATTTGTACGATAGGATCTTTGCGTCTATGGCCACCTTAAGTCTCACTTCAAAGGAGTTTATGGAGGCACCGCATTAATAGACACAGCCCATACGTTGAACCTAATAAACAAGCCAAAGAAAAGACATAAGTGAGGGAAATTCATAGTGCTGAACTGTAGCTCCTATGGATCATGGCGCTCTTGTCACTGCTAACCCTCCCTGTGACCTCTGCAACTGTTTGCTTGAGGCAGTCTTCATCATTTCGGATTGAATTGTAAGTGTTGCTTGCCTGTAGTTGACTGAGGTTTTGAATTTAGTTCTTGCTTATTTGCTCAGTCCTTGTTGCACTGTGGATGTTTATATGTTTTTGGAGTGTCGGAGGAAACTGGAGTACCCAGGAAAAAACTCGTGCAACGGCATGGAGAAAGCACATGTTTCTAGATCAGTGCTGTCCAACTTCTGTGGTACCAAGGGCCAAAATTTTACTGGCCTATGTGGTGGAGGGCCGATAATGGAAGTCTGTTTTGGCCACTCCCACCTTTAAACCACACCCACTGTAAACCACACCCATGTTACCAAGAACTTTTAAGATCATATCCACATTAACGGTGGTAGCACACCAAAAAACCAAATGGTTGGTGCTCACTGCAGGGAAATCCCTCATCACTCGTATGTGAAAAATTTAAATCATGTTAAAAACATACCCTTAAATCCATATGCCTCATCCTCCCCTGTGGATAATACAACAACCCCCCAACACATGAGTAAACACATCAGGGGCCCTTAACATCAATTTCCAAATACTAACAAACCCCAAGAACAAACCCCTAACAGACTTACATCCCACAGGTAGCGTAGGGCAAACAGAGAATGGCACACACAAGCAGCACTGGGCAAGCGGAGAATGGCACACACAAGCATTTAGCATTTTGAATAAGGTGTGAACAGGTGAACAATGTGGGCAGTCCCATGTCCCATCAGTCCCAGTGCATCTTACAATGTAAGGCCTTATCAGACACAGAGTCAGAAAAAAACCCGGTGGGCCCCTCGCTCTCGTGGGCCCCGTCGGCTCAGATCCGCACCCGGTGGTTCCTTTTCTTGCTGCAAATGGCTTGAAGATGGTCCCTGGGCCCAAAGAACACAATGTGTAGCATGTGCAGCAGAGCACAGTGGTGGGGGGCCCTGAGACTGAAGACCCGGTGGGCCTCGAGCTCACCAGTCCGATTCTGATCAGTCATGGTCAATTAATCTGCCTCTATGTTTGTAGAATATAAATGGAAACATGAGAACTCAATGGAAGAACTCAATGTAGGACCTTAGTGCAGAAAAAATAATGAGAAGTAAAACTGATTTTACTCTTAAATTATGAAAAATGATCCAGAATGTGCTGTGGAAGGCAGAGCAGGGTTGATTCCTTTGGTGTATGGCATAAGAATGCTGGCAGCTATAGGGAATGAGAAATCCTGTATTCTACGACAAATAAACCTGCCATTTGGTGTGGTACTTCGGTGGCAGTACAGTTGAATTTTGGTGTTTGTGTAGGAACATGGACTTGGATACATCAGTTAGGCACCAGACATCGATTGAAGCTTTGCCACTGATTAAGTGTACAACAGTATGGTAATAAAACACTATTAAATAAGTACATTATAACATGTTTAATATCTTTCATCTATCGACCAGCTATTCCCTACCACTGTGTTTTGCAAGTCTTATGACTGAAGAAGACTTCAGCACAGCGTGTAGGCCTCCAGCCTCAACTGGAACTGCCTTCCCGCTGGCTAGAATGTAAATCGCCGGCGGAATGGCACTCGGAGCGATTAGATTTCCGAAGTCGCCCAAAGTTGCCTCACGAGGAAACTTCAATAGACGACTTTGGAAAATGAAGAGCTCCATGGAAGAAGAGGAGATTTGTTGCCGGGCAACTAAACTCCTCTAATATGACCGTGTATCTCTGCCCTTAAGGTTCAATCATTCATACTTTTTGATCTGAACAATAGGAAGGAGGTAATAATGTGTGTGTGGCCCCTTGTACTCTCTTGGTGCATTTGTCTCATGGCTTTAATTTAGTTAGTGTGTCCTCAGGTAAATGGGCAAAGGAGCATTCAGAAAAGGAGGCCTGGAACATCTTGGTATCCAATCAGTGCCTACAAATTCCTGGGAGTTGAGAGGTGCACCCACACATGGTTTTGATAATGGAATGAGGCACTTTTCCTCCTTTGGATTCTAAAATTAATTCAACAATTGATATACTTTTTTTTAATGAAAGGCCTGCAAAATAGATTAATTCAGTTCCCAACATTCTTTCCTTTCTTTTTTGATACTGTTCTTCTCTATGTGGAAGGCAGTAACCTCACATAAATTATAGGAGGCCTTCACTGTAAGCTCAGCTTTTTCCAGCATATCACCCCCATGCTCTACAGATGCACAGGGAATTGGGTTGGGGAGATCACAGCGGTTCAGAATTCCAGCCACATTTGGCTATTATTTATACTCTGGACATCTGCTATTTAGAAATCTGCTGCCTGATGTAGGTCTTTGTTATCGTTATTATTTCTTCAGACAAGTCTTTCTCCTTGTGTCTGGGGGAGGAACGTATTGTTTGCCTGCCAACAGAACGTGGGTCAGAGTTTGAATCTTGGATCTCAGTTTGAGCAGCGGTACCTTTTTTTGGATAGCCAAATCTGATTCTTTACTCATAAGCATAACAAAAGAAAAAAGAAATGATAGGAAATGTAATGTTTCTATAAATTTTTCATGGTCTTATTTTAAGAATGAGGGGGGGGAGGATTCTGTGATGAAACTATCCCTTTGTTAAGTGTCAGGTGGAACAATCAGATAAAACAGCAAAAGGGCAGAAAAATTGACAAAAGAAAAAATGACAGTTGCAGTCAATGACCCAGTTTATATTTGACTGTTGACAGTTGAGTAACTTTTTGTGCTTCTTATATCTTGTGTTTTCATAGCAAAATAAACAAAGATCTCCTTGGCCAACAATGAAATAAATATAAATAAACCTTGACAGACAAGTGGGACAAAAGTGCCTGCCCAATCATCAAGTTCACAGGTTATTTGCCAGTTTATGAGTCTAGAATGACTGCGTCTCTTAAAATGTGGTGAGGGGTCAGACAGATATTCAGTCGAATTGCTGGACTGTATGTTGGGGTAGGACCATGATGTAGAGATGGGGTCTTCTCTCAAGGGGGTCTACACAGACCTCAATGTGCTATTGATTGAGTAGGGACAAGTTCATCCAGTCAACCTAATTTGGATGTGCATATTGGACAGAGGTCCACTGATTTAAAAAGATAGTTTATATTAAATCTAGGCTTCCTGACATAAAGCAAGACAGGCAGGGCTTCTGGTTATGAGCAAATGAAAAGACTAAAAGCTCCACTGGGCCAGAGATTGTAATGAACTCTTTAAAATCATTGTAAATAACTGTGGAATATATTGTCGCTATATAACTAAAGGATAAAAAGTCATATTTTCTATTATAGAACATATTATTTGCTGACTTAAGGAGAAGGCAGAAACCAGTTGAGGTTGGTCAGTATGAATAGATCACATGCACTGAGCAGGGATTTAGCGAAATTATAGTGATTAGCCATCACTTTGTTCTTTTCAGGCAGCGATTTAAAAAAAATTGACTTAGCGGTAAACTGACTAATGGCCTTACACTTACGACTACGTGGGTTCTTAATGTTTTTGTAGCTCTGGTGTATAATTTTTCATCTGTATTTTAGCAGACTGTAATAGTTTCCAGACCGTGAACGGTTCAGTATATATATATATATGTGTATGCTTTTCTTGGACGCTGATCAAAACAACAGATTGAATAACCAGTTTGAGTGCATGTTCTCTTCCTCCTATTGGTAACTCTCCATTGATTCTGGCTGGATGATGTCTCATGTTAGGTTTTCCCACTCCTGATTTTAACCTCCAAGTTTGACATTATGACCAATAATCAGGGTGCACTTGTTGCTCTCATAAAAGACCAAATATTAAAGGAGAAGGAAAGGCTTAGGGCAGAGACACACGTTGCTATTTCGGGAGATTAGTCGCCCAGCGACAAATCGCTTCTACTTCGGGCAACTAATACCCCTGAACTGCCTTCCCGCTGGCCAGAATGTAAATCGCTGGCGGGATGGCACCTGGAAAGCTACGTATTTCAAAGTCGCCAAAAGTTGGCTGACGAGGAAACTTCAGGCGACTTCGGAAAGCCGAATCGTTCTGAGTGCCACCCCGCCGACGATTTACATTCTAGCTGACAGGAAGGCAGTTCGGGAGATTCGCTGCCCGAAGAAGAAACTATTTCTTGCTGGGCGACTAATCCCCCAAAATAGCAGCATGTGTCTCTGCTCTTAAAATAATTAAGCTTTATCAGAAAGGTCTATATAAATACATCCCAAATACAACCCTCAAAGTGATGCTGTGAGACCTAAAAGAAACACTTGCTGCCCTTGTATTGTGTACACATGGGCTTCTGTATCAGACTTCCTGTTTTCAGCATAAACCTCCAGGGCTAGTGCTTGAGCATGCTCAGTTTGCTCCTCTCCCCCTCCCTTTTCCCCCTGTCTCCTCCCATCCCTGGTGTAATGGTAGCCCAGAGCTATGAGTGAGCAGGGAGGCTCAGGTAGAAAGTGATGTCACACCAAGCTAATATGGCAACTGCTATCCTACACAAGCAGAGAGAGCATCTAGAGCTGTTTACTCCGGTATGGTGAAGCATTTTACAGAATAAATATAGTGTTCTAGTGTGCACTATAGTCATTAATCTGTTGGCGATAAACTGCCTCGGTAGCTTTACTTCACCTTTAATAATACAATCTACAGAACTAATGCTTTTTCAGATAGGCATGTTTATGAGATGCTTTCTCTTTAATTAAACCTATTTTACATATTTGTTGTGATGGTCCAGTTCTGTTCCTTCCTGCCAATTTTGTAATGAATATCTTGGTAACCTCCCCTAAAGCATTGGTCTGGGGCATGTGCACCCAGACCCCTACATATATTGGTGAGTTTACCCGATACAGGTATGGGACCTGTTATCCAGAATACTCTGGGGTTTTCCAGATAAGGGGTCTTTCCATAAGTTAGATATCCATACCTTACGTCTACTAAAAATCATGTAGACATTAAAAAAACCTAATAGGATTGCTTTGCTTCCAATAAGGATTAATTATATCTTAGTTGGGATCATAAACAAGCATACCTCCCAACTGTCCCATTTTTCGCAGGACAGTCCCGGTTTTGACAGCTCAACCGGCAGTCCAGGATTGTTACCGACTTTCTCTTTGATCTCCTGCACTGAACAGCCAGAAAAAGATACAAAGTTTTGAAAACGCAATTGGCTTTTGGCAGAGAGCCCAGAATACGTGGCAGGTGGACTTAGATACTTTTGTAACAATTTAAGAAAAGCAAAGAAACAATTGTAACATTTTAAGATAAGCAGGTCTCTTGGGTAAACTGTGATTTGCAGCTTTAAGGGCAATTCTCCTTCATTAGCAAACTGTAATAACGCATAAAAACCACAGCAATGTGTTCAAACTTTCATAACCTGCCAAATTCTGTTAAATGGACATGGTAATTAGGGGGTGTGGCCACAAAAAAATTGGCGTTGTCAAAAAGTTTTCGCCACACTCTGCTCCTTTTTTCCATTTCTGAAAAGTTGGGAGGTATGTACAAGGTTCTGTCTTATTATTACAGAGAAAAGGGAAATACATTCTAAAAATGTTTATTCTGTAAAATCTATTGCCGTCCCCCGTCTGAATAACTGGTTTCTGGATAACACATCCTATACCTGTATTATAATTGGATTTCACATCTATTTAATATAGGCCTTTTCAAATAGCCAATGAGGCCCCTCAAGAAACATGAGTTTTTTGTTCGCTCGTAGCAAACCCTCCAGCCACCTTCCCAGTGATACGGCATAACCATGGACTTCATTCTTTTGAGAGATGTATCAAATTACCTGTCTTCAGGTATAAGATGTTCAGTACTCGTCCCACACACTGAAATTCAATAAGCAGAATGCACATGGGAAGGACTCATGTCTTAACAATGTTCCCCTTTTAAAGCAGTTATATCAATCTAGTAGGCCACCCGCTGTTGTGAATTCCAAATCCCAGAGTCTTTATATACTCCGACCGTGGTGGTTCACAATAACATGACATTTTCCATGAAAGCCTTGAGTATGTTTTATTAATACAAAGTAAATTGGTACACATATGCTAAGGAGAATATGTACCAAACACGCACACGCAGGCAGCAAGCAAGAACGCTAAATGGGGATAGGGCGAAATACATCTGGATAAGTATTTTTTGCAGAAATCTCCCTGGCAGCAGTCACCAACCAAGAGCATGTCCAATGGAGGCCAGGCGCAGATAGTCTAGTATTGAGCATGTTCCTTGTCAATGACTGCCAGGGAAACAGACAAAGATGTGATGTGGCCATGAAGCCAATTGCACAACATCAAAGCAGAGCTAGTTTACTCATAGGAATCCGTATTCAGTTTAGAATTAACTGTGCACTCCGTTTTAAATCATTCTGATCAGTGTAGGAAGATCTTTCACCCTAAACCAAATGGGCAGTGTCGGACTGGCCCACTGGGAAATCAGGAAAAGTTCCGGTGGGCCCAGGTGTGAGTGGACCCTTATGCTGCTAAACATTTGGCCTATTTCATGGTCATTCCCTATTTCAATGAGAACAGAGTGGCTAAATAGATGGTAAAACAGATTATAGTATGTAAAGAAAAGAGACTAGTAGAATAGTGGTTGCGTGAGGAGAGGAAGAATAATAGTACTGAGAGTGGGCCCCTGGTCCAGTGTCGGACTGGCCCAACGGGATACCATGAAAACTCCCAGTGGGCCCTCTTGCTTCTAACCATTTAGCCTATTTCATGGTCATTCCCTACTTCTTTATGGGGGAAAAATGCTTAATAATGGAAGAATATAGTAAGTAGACATATGTAATACAAGACTGAAGGTGGCCATACACGGGCAGATAAAAGCATCAGATAGACCGAGTCGGCAGCTTATTGGCCCGTGTATGGGGCCCTCCGACAGCTTCCTCGATCGGATGGGGCTAAAAATCCGGTCGGATCGCGGCCGCATCTGTTCTTTGATGCGGTCCCGCGATCCGACTGCCCATTACCATTTGTTAGGATCTGATCGTTGGGCCCTAGGGCCCACGATCGGATCAGCCCGATATTGCCCACCTCATCACCAAACGAGCAGAAAGGAGAGGAGGAATAATAGTTTGAAAAGTGGTCCCACAGTCTAAAGTTTTCCAGTGGGCCGAAGGTCTAAGGTTTTCTGGTGAGCCCCTGGCATCCCAGTCCAACACTGCAAATGGGGACCACTTTATGGATCCTAGACTCATGGTTTAAGCTTTACTGGCTATCAGTGCAAGACCGTTTCCAGTATTCATTTCAGAATGTTAAGCAAATTTAAATAACATCCAGCAAAATTGCATAATGCAATTTTATGAAAACTGCAACTCTGGCACTAAATACAGGTGGGTCAAATGAAACAGTTTGATAAATAAAATAAGGTACTGAGTTAATGGAATTTTTATACAATAGTATACTTTTACTTTTACACCTTAAGGGGGTAATTTATCAAGGTCCGAATATTTGAACCTTGAATAATTCGGAGCAAAAAAAAAAAAGACTACAAATTATTCGAGATTTATTAAAGTCCGATGGTCTAAAAACTCTGAATCCAAAAACCTCGGCATCTAAAAGCTCTCGAGGTCCTGGATAAGTAAACCTGAGATCCTGTATAAGTCAATGGGGAAGGTCCCAGTGTCTGCGCTGATTTTGATTTCGGGGATTCGGAGCAAAAAAACGGAAAAAAAGGAAAGCTCCGAAGTTTTCAGAGTTTTGCCCGACGCTATTTTTTTGGGGCTTTTTTCTTCATAACTAAGGTCCATTCGGGAATTCGGAGTTAGATATTAGAAATACTGAGATAAATTGGACCTTGATAAATAACCCCCTAAATGTGTGTAGGAATAGGCAGCAGTGGGGGATGAAGATGAGCAGCTGGTATGGTGCAGGAGACATTAATTATAGGCTGAAGTGAAGTGATGAGAACAGCCAATTAACAGAGTTGTGGTATTGAAGACATGACCTAGAATGGGACTTAATTAGAATTTGGGTGGCACTATGAGTGACGAATGAACAGATTTAAGAAATGTTCCATAGCTGAATGTGATGTGATTTAGTCATTTAGTTAGTGAATGATTGAGGCTTTGATGATGGAGTTCTTAGTGGTAGCAATTAATGAGAAAGTCTATATATACAGGTATAGGATCCCTTATCCGGAAACCTGATATCCAGAAAGCTCCGAATTACGGAATGGCTGTCTCCCATAGACTCCATTTTATCCAAATAATCCAAATTTAAAAAAATGATTTCCTTTTTCTCTGTAATAATAAAACAGTAGCTTGTACTTGATCCCAACTGAGATATAATTAATCCTTATTGGAAGCAGAACCAGCCTATTGGGTTTATTTAATGTTTAAATTAATTTCGCATTCTGGATAACGGGTCCCATACCTGTGTGTGTATATATATATATATATATATATATATATATATATTAAACCAAAAGTAAATGCCTGAGTGCTGGTCATAAACAGGTATGCAAATAACAAAATGAAACCGCACTCCATGGTCTTTGGTGAAAAAAAAGTGCTTGACTCTATTACCTATATATATATATATATATATATATATATATATATACATATATATATATATATATATATATATATATATATATATATATATATATATATATATATATATATATATATATATATATATATATATATCTGTTATTCAGAATGCTCGGGACCTGGGGTTTTCCGGATAACTGATCTTTCCATAGTTTGTATCTTCATACTTTAAATCTACTAGAAAATCATATAAACATTAAATAAACCCAATAGGCTCGTTTTGCTTCCAATAAGGATTAATTATATCTTAGTTGGGATCAAGTACAAGGTACTGTTTTATTATTACAGAGAAAAATGAAATACTTTTTTAAAATTTGGAGTATTTGGATAGAATGGATTCTTTGGGAGACAGCTTTTCCATAATTCGGAGCTTTCTGGATAACGAATCCGGTATCTGTATGGATATATATTTCTTAGGCCTGTATTTATTTCTGTTTGCACATACGGAAATGGAAAGTGAGGAAGAAAGGCTAAAGTGTCCATTTCAGCGCGGCTTTATTGGACTGATGTGTTATTAGTAATTTCATAGGTTGAGTTTCACCGCGGGTTTCTCTTGGCTCCTGGGCTCCAACCTCAGGATACATTTAGAAATGTCTTTTAGATAAGTTATTAAAATCAATCATTTCTCATCAGAACCAGATGTCGCCTTGGCACGGGGACGGCTCGGGGAAAGTGTTTCATTTTTTATGGAGAAGTACATGGAGATTGGAAAGTTAATAGCGCACTTGTGTAAATCTTTTTCCTTTATGACAAGCTATATTTTATATATGATGTGCTGAAGACGCAAAGAAACGGGAGAGGGAGACTCTTTTTTTCCCAAAGACCTACATTTAACCTTTGAAGTCCTTCTCTGATTTTGTATGGGATGAAGTTATCATTTATACACACAAGCTGGGGCGATCCTGGCCCCTCCGCCAGAAAACCAGAAATCCGCCTCTTTAAGTACCAGGGGCGGCATTTTTGCCGCCCCTGGTACTAAGTGGGGCGCTGCCGCCTGAGACGAGAGCCTCAACTCGCCTCATTGGCGAAGCGCCCCTGCACACAAGATTTACCATTCCTTGCTGTTCCTTTTTGCAGAATAGTCCTTAAATCCAATGACAAGCTGAAAAATATGGAAGAGTTGGGGGTAGGTTTGCCTCCTAGCTGCTATTTTACTGGCCTACTTTAATATACCAGCATTGTACATAAAAGTAGATTTAGTCAACCCCTTTCATTCACCCCTGGTTCTCCTGGTTACTAGGGATGGGCGAATTTGACCCGTTTAGTTTCGCCAAAAATTCGACACCGACAAAATGTCGCCGACGCCCATTAAAGTCTATGGGGCATCCAAAAAAATTTGACGCACGGAGAAATTTTTTGGACACGCGTCTTTTCTTTTTTCGTTTTGAAGCATGATGCCATACAAATCTATGGGCGCCATTTTTGCGGCGAAACAAGAAAAAAATTCGCCCATCCCTACTGGTTACACCCCTGATCCGCCAGTCAACCCTCCCATCCATTTATGCCCCCGATACAACAGCCACACCTATTATGCCCCTGATTGTTCCCAGTGTTTTCCATAAATAAAATTACTCTCCCAAAGCCTGTTGAACTAACCAGTCCCCATCCAGATTCAATTTATATAGTGAATAAAGTACCCCCTCTTGTAAAATATAAGGATATTATAAGTTACCGAGGAGTTTCATGACCATATAAAAACACGAGGCCGAAGGTCGAGTGTTTTTATACAGGTCATGGAACTCTGAGGTAACTTCTAATATCCTCATATTTTGCAACAGGGAGTACTTTATTTATTATAATACACAAATTCATGAATTCATGAGTCATGTGACTGAAATGACATCAGAACTCACCGTTTATAACTGATGACATCAGAACTCACCGCTTATAAGGATATAATTTACAAGATATTCATGGCTTTTGTGTATTATAGATGTATAAGCAGGCAGGCCCGTGGGAGGGAGATACATGGGCAAAATGTGACCTTATTTAATAGCAGTCAATTAGTAATGAAGAAATATATATTTACCTCTTCAGGGCGACATATAGGGGGTTATTTATCACGATCCGAACATCCGAACCTCGAATACTTCGTAGTTTTCTGAGAGAAAAAAACTATGAATTTTTTGAGATTTATGCGATGGTCTAAAAACTCCGAATCCGAAACCTCGGCATCGAAATGCTCTCGAGGTCCTGTATAAGTCAATGGGGAAGGTCCCAGCGTCTGCGCCGATGTCCGTACTGATATCCGATGATTTCGGGGTTTCTGCTCAAATAACTCCGAAAAAATCTCCGGGGAAAGCTCCAAAGTTTGCCCGACCCTATTTTTCCGGGCTTTTTTCTTTGTAAATAAGGTCCATTCGGGAATTTGGAGTTGCTCGGATTTCTAACTTAGAAATACTGAGATAAATTTGGACCTTGATAAATAACCCCCATAGTCTTCTTACATTTGGATCCTCTAAAAGCAATATGAATAAGAAGAATATGAATGGACAAATAATGAAAAAAGAAAACCAATAAGTGAGTTGTACATGGGCCATTAGTATATTTTCTGCTCTAGACACAGCAGAATAAAATATTGCCAAATAAATGAACAAAACATTTCACCGTTTGTTACCTCTCGGTTGATGGTAAACGATGGGGAACTCGCAAGCAGCTAATATAAGGAAACACAGGGATTCATTCTGTGAGCTCTTGAGGCTACCAGTGGAAAATAAGCTTGTTCTTACTCGGCACGTGGGTGTATGAAGTTTGCTGTCTCGCTGAGAAACAATACACTTTCACCGATATTTCCTTTAAATAAATGTTATATGGATTCCTGTTAATTACGAGTTTCAAGCTAGGAAACTGCAGGGAACCCACCCTGAGAAATCCCCCCTGTTGCTGCTAAACTCCATGTGCCTCTCAGCCGTAACTGCATTTGATTAAACTCCCAGTCCAAGATCGAGGCTTAAAAAAGAAGACGAGCTTCTGAACAAGCACTAAAATACATTTAGAAATCTTTTGTTGCTTGGTAAGGCTTATAAATTTTATAGGGTGGGTGGAAACTGGATTACCCAGAGGACACCCTTGTTGTAAACACTCTTTTCAGATAGTGTCCTGCCTGGAATTGAACTGAGGACCGCTAAGCTACAAGCCAGAAATGCCACCTTGTTGTATCTGTTATCACCATTGGCTGCTATACCTACAGCTGCTGCTTTCCAGACCCCCACCACGTTCTAAGATCAACGCAGTCACCCCTATTATGACCCCCCCTACATAAAGCAGTGGCAGAAAGCTTGAGATGTCTCTATGAGGCAAATTCACTAATCTCCGAAAATTCGCCAGCGACGGCTTCGCTCACATCGCAATACTTCGTCAGGCGTAGATTTGCCAGGACAACGCTAATTCACTAAAATCCGAAGTTGAGTCCAGGGCACCGAACCTTAGCAAAGATGCGCTAGCGTTTCTGTGCCAAGCAAAGCGAAGTTGCGCTAGCGTTGGCTAATTTGCGTACGGCGGAAAGTTACATTTCAATGGACATATATGTTGCAGCAAATACATTACATTACACAAGCCCAGGAAACCTAAATAAAATAAAGTTGTTATATTGCCCTACACATGAGCCCAGTATATAGTTTATGTGCCATATGTTAGGAAATGTAGGGGGGAAGCTGGGTACCCCAAAAAAAGTTACGCTATTTTTTAGCCCATCACCCTGAAAAATGAAAAGATGCCAACATTTTTTGGGACTTAGAAAAATTTTTAACCAAATTTTGAGGAAGTCCTATCTACTCTATTGCACTTCACCTTGTCTGAGGTGGCGAAGGCAAGTCTGACGCAAGAGGTAACGTTCAGTAAAATCTGCATCTTAGTGAATTTTCGTAATTACGTCCGTTCACCAAAGCGAAAATTTGGCAGGCGTTAGGGAGCGAAGTAGAGCTAGAGTCTGTCTTCTTCGCTAGCGAAGTTACGGCGGTGACCGTCAGTAAATCCGCAAAGTACCAAAATGATGTCACGCTGGCGAAGTTTCACCCGCGTTAGTCACTTTGCCTTTTAGAAAATTTGCCCCAATGACTGACATGCACTAATCAGGACCCTTATTTGTATCTCTCTTAGATTTGTCTATGGCCGTGCAGAAGTTCTCCCATTCGCTGCAAGACTTCCAGTTTGAATGTATTGGGGATGCAGAAACGGATGATGAAATCAATATTGGTAAGTAATGAGCTTCTGATTTTATGGAATCTGTGAAAAATGAGACCCCAATCTGCCAGGTGACCTGGCCTGCCTCTTCACCCAACCACTCCCCCACATGGGATTGTGCATGAACATACTCACAAGTGGTCGATATGTGTGCGCTGAATTAAAGGAACAGTTCAGTGTGAAAATAAAAACTGGGTAAATAGATGTGCAAAATAAAAAAATGTTTCTAAAATAGTTAGTTAGCCAAAAATGTAATGTATAAAGGCTGGAGTGACTGGATGTATAACTAACTATATTAGAAACAATTTTGATCTACCGTATATACTCGAGTATAAGCCGTCCCGAGTATAAGCCGAGGTACCTAATTTTACCTCCAAAAACTGGGAAAGCTTATTGACTCGAGTATAAGCCTAGGGTGAGAAATGCAGCAGCTTCTGGTAAGTTTCAATCAAAAAATTGAGGGTTTCTGCTCCCATTGGAGGTGCCGGCGTCTCGTTTTTTGGATGCCGGCGACCATTCTTAGACGCGGGCAAATATTCTTGGAGACTATTCTTAGGCGCCGGCGACTATTCTTAGGCGCCGGCGACTATTCTTAGATGCTGGTGACCGTTTTTGCGCTTGACCCGAGTATAAGCCGAGGTAGAGTTTTTCAGCATATTTTGGGGGCTGAAAAACTCGGCTTATACTCGAGTATATTCGGTACTATTTATTTGAACTTGATGGACGTGTGTCTTTTTTCAACCTAACTTACTATGTTACTATGTATTTACCAAGTTTTTATTTTTACATTGAACAATTCCTTTAAAGGGATCCTGTCATCGGAAAACATGTTTTTTTTCCCAAAACGCATCAGTTAATAGTGCTGCTCCAGCAGACTTCTGCACTGAAATCTGACATTTCTCAAAAAAGCAAACAGATTTTTTTATATTCAATTTTGAAATCTGACATGGGGCTAGACATATTGTCAATTTCCCAGCTGCCCCTGGTCATGTGACTTGTGCCTGCTCTTTAGGAGAGAAATGCTTTCTGGCAGGCTGCTGTTTTTCCTTCTCAATGTAACTGAATGTGTCTCAGTGGGACATGGGTTTTTACTATTGAGTGTTGTTCTTAGATCTACCAGGCAGCTGTTATCTTGTGTTAGGGAGCTGTTATCTGGTTACCTTCCCATTGTTCTTTTGTTAGGCTGCTGGGGGGGGGAGGGAGGGGGTGTTATCACTCCAACTTGCAGTACAGCAGTAAAGAGTAATTGAAGTTTATCAGAGCACAAGTCACATGACTTGGGGCAGCTGGGAAATTGACAATATGTCTAGTCCCATGTCAGATTTAAAAATTGAATATAAAAAATATCTGTTTGCTCTTTTGAGAAATGGATTTCAGTGCAGAATTCTGCTGAAGCAGCACTATTAACTGATTCATTTTGAAAAAAAATTGTTTTCCCATGACAGTATCCCTTTTAGGATCATGCAGTGGTGGGACGAAGGACCGGAATAGGGGTACGTGGCTGGTGCCTCCCCACTGCTGCGCCCGAGGCATGTAACTCTTCTGCCAATCCATAGTTCCAGCCCTGATCCGCCCCCATGAATACAGTGATGCCTGCATTTGGTAGCACTGTATTCAATAGGGTGGCAGCCCTGTGTATGTGGCAGGCGAGTAAGGAGAGGGCTGCAGCCTCTGAGATCAGCTTAAGTTGCCCCTCCTGTAAATACAACCTCAGTGATCACTATAAGGTGTAATTTGCACCCTTAGCACTCGGCACTTGCAGCAGGGGCAGCTGTTAATAAACAGGAGTAAATGCAATAACAGTGGCATTTGTAGAGTTAAGAGCCCCTTTAAACACAGGCACCATCTATTATTGATAAAGGTGTTTTTTTTATATAAATGCTATTTGTACCTTATAGTCACATTTATATATTTTTACATTGAAATAAGAGGTAAAACTAAGGCTAACAAACCTACACACCTCAACTGATATTTAGCATTATTTCCCTTAATATTGCCCCCCCCTTGTGTGTCCAATTCACTTACTTGACCCCTAGAAATGAAATGCCTCCCTTTTTTATTATTTGCCCCTTCCAGTGATGACATAAAGACCAAGGTTCAACTGTGATTGGCTGCAACTTGGTTAATAAGATCCAAATCAATCAAGACTGAGGCCATGGGAAATAATAATAATAATAATAAATGACGCAAGATGTGGCAGTTCAAGGACTGACTCAGAAGTGTTTTGCCTCTTTAGGGCTTTTCTGAGCTCATCAGATTTTGAGGGTACGAGGCACAGTAAATATTTTTGGCCATTTGCTAAATGATTGCATTTTGCACAGGTTAAAAAAGGCTCAGTCATCTGCAGCTGATTCATAGCAATGGGGTGGGTTATGGGTCTGTTTAGCAGTGAAGGGGATTCATCTTTAAATTAACTTTTAATATTATAAAATTCTAAGTAAATTTTCAATTGGACTCAATTATTTATTTTAATAGTTTTATTAATTATTTGCCTTTTTCTTCTGACTATTTCCAGCTTTCAAATTGGGGTCACTGACGCCATCTAAAAAACTCTCTGTAAGGCTACAAACGTATTATTACTGCTTTTTATTACCTGTTTTCATATTCATATTTCAATCTCTTTTCAAATCACTGCATAGTTGCCAGGGTGATTTGGACCCTAGCAACCAGATTGCTGCAATTACAAAATAAAAAGCAGCAGTAACAATACATTTGTAGCCTTTCCAAGCATTTGTTTTTTTAGATGGGGTCAGTGACCCCCCCCCCCCTTCCCATTTGAATGAGGGAAAGTGTCAGAAGAAGAAGGCAAATAATTCAAAAGCTATAACTAAGAAAAAATGAAGGCCAATTGAAAGGTTGCTTAGAATTATTAATTTTATAACATACTAAAAGCTGATAAAGGAGAAAAGGCACAGGATACAAAACAGATAAGCTCTGTAGTATACAATGGGATTCTTCAGAACTTATCTTTTATAACTACTGTGTATCCTGTGCTTGAATGGCTGCCCCCATGGCTACACAGCAGCTTGTTTATATAAACTATAGTAGTACTTATCTGTTATCTACCGTGAATCCTGTGCTTGAATGGCTGCCCCCATGGCTACACAGCAGCTTGTTTATATAAACTATATTTGTGTTTCGTTTCTGAAGCAAACACACCAGTTGTACAGGTATTGGATCTGTTATCCGGAAACCTGTTATCCAGAAAGCTCCAAATTATGGAATGGCCTTCTCCCATAGACTCCATTTTATCCAAATAATCCAAATTTTTTAAAACTATTTCCTTTTTCCCTGTAGTAATAAAACACAATCTTGTACTTAATCCCAATTTAAGATATAATTAATCCTTATTGGAAGCAAAACCAGGTTTTTGGGTTTATTTAATGTTTAAATGATTTTCTAGTAGACTTAAAGGGGCAAACTAACCTCTGTAAATTCGCCAACGACGGCTTCGCTCACATCACAATACTTTGCCAGGATAACACTAATTCAATAAAATCCGAAGTTGTGTCCAGGGCGCCGAAGTCCGGCGAAGTTGTGCTAGCGTTACTGCGCCAAGTGAAGCGAAGTTGCGCTAGCATTGGCTAATTTGCATACGGCGGGAAGTTGAATGGACGTATATGTTGCAGCAAATACATTACACTACACAAGCCCAGGGAACCTTAATAAAATAAAATAAAGTTGTTATATTGCCCTACACATGAGCCCAGTGTACAGTTTATGTGCCATATGGTAGGAAATGTAGGGGGGAGCCCGGGTACCCAATTTTACGGACTTTTGCAGTGTATCACCCTGAAAAAAACAAAATACACCAGCGTTTTTTGGGACTTGAAAAAATTGAAGAAGCCCTATACATTCCATTGCACTTTGCCTGGTCTGAACTGGCGGAGGCAAGTCTGACGGAACAGGTAACGTTCAGGAAAATCCGCATCTTAGTGAATTTGCGAAGTAACGTCCAATCGCCAGAGCGAAACTTCGCCTGGCGTAAGATTGCGAAGTAGAGCTAGAGTCTATCTCCTTCGATAGCGAAGTTACTCCAGCGTCCGTTAGTAAATCGGCGTAGTACCAAAATTACGTCACGCTGGCGAATTTTCGCTAACGTTAGTCACTTCGCCCTTTAGTAAATTTGCCCCAAAGTGTGAAGATCCAAATTACAGAAAGATCTGTTATCTGGAAAAACCACAGGTCCCGAGCATTCTGGATATCAGGTCCCATACCTGTACCAGTGCAGGGCAACACTACATTATAGTGTCATTCTTTTGAAACACTTTTATTTTTCGGTGTTACTGTTCCTATAAGCCCAAATGAATAAAAGGCTGAATCCATTAACTGCTTCACCAAAGGAACATACCACGCAGTAAATCACATTAGGGATCATCCCTGCAAAAACCTCCCGTTAGCCCTGTTATTACCTGTGCAAAACATTAAAATGCCGCTGAATAATGAGATCCATTCTGCAATTTCCATGTGCTCCCCTTATTACATTGGGCAGAATATGAGTAGAGTCAGTGTAATATCTGCGTTAGGTGAGTCTTAATACAGACAGTGACTTGATAGATAGATCCTGACAGATCATGTTCCTTTCTTCTAACATAAAATAATGTAACAGATAGTCAGACATTTCTCTGGAGCTTGATGAATTAATGAGTTTACATCGTCTTTCCACTTCCTCAAGATAGGGGGGGAAATGTAAAATTATTAAGTGGTCTTTGCCTGTTTTTAAAGGAGAAGTAGACGTATTATCACCGATCAGCTTTATGGGTGAAATTCTAGTTCATCTTCACAGTGGTCACAAACTGTATTTGTTTATAGAGGTATGAAATCTGTTATCCGGAAACCCTTTCCCCCCCCCCCCAGAAATTACAGAAAAGCCATCTCCCTATAGACTCGCTTTTAATCAAATAATTCAAATACAGGTATTGGACCTGAATGCTGGGGTTTTCCAGATAACAGATCTTTCTGTAATTTGGATCTCCGTGCCTTAATTTAACTAGGAAACCATGTAAACAGTAAATAAACCCAATAGGCTGGTTTTGCTTCCAATAAAGATTAGTTTGGATCAAGTGCAAGGTACTGTTTTATTATTACAAATAAAATGATTTATGAAAATTTGGCTTATTTGATTATAATGGGGTCTATAGGAGATGGGCTTTCCGTAATTTGGAGCTCTTTGGATAACAGGTTTCCAGATAATGGATCCCTTATATAAAAACTCTATAGGAGATGGCTTTTCCGCAATTTGGCACTTTCTGGATAACGGGTTTCCAGATAATGGATCCCTCATATAAAAATGATTCCTTTTTCTGTGTAATAATAAAACAGTAGCTTGTACTTGATCCCAACTAAGATATAATTAATCCTTGTTGGAGGCAAAACCAGCCTATTGGGTTTATTTTATGTTTATATGATTTTTTAGTAGACTTAAGCTACGAAGATCCAAATTACAGAAAGATCCATTATCCGGAAAACCCCAGGTCCTAAGCATTCTAGATAATAGGCATCATACCTGTATCACTTGGAGGCCTAAACATGATTAGCTAGCAAAGTCATGGATGTATGGAAATTCAGTACGGGATAGAAGATATACGTTATTTTGTTATCAACGTATTCAGTAACAGTCGCCCGGTGACAAATCTCTTCTTGGGGGCGACTAATCTCCCCTAACTGCCTTCCCGCTGGCTAGAATGAAAATCGCTGTCAGGATGGCATTCAGAGCGCCACTTCAGACGACTTCGGAAAACGGAGTTCTCCGAGTGCCATCCCGCCTGCAATTATTATTCTAGCCGGCGGGAGTGCAGGGAAGGCAGTTTGGGGAGATTTGTCACCCCGAAGAAGAGGAGATTTGTCGCCGGGCGACTAATCTCCCCAAATCTGTGTGTCTCTGCCCTTACTCCCCAGCACAAAGTGGTAATATGTAAAAAGGGGAAATATAATAGTGCCATTTATGTATTAGGCTGAGCAGGGTTGTGCAACTTGAGGTTTTTTTTAAAACTACAACTCCCAGCCCCCAGCAGAGAATTCAGCTGAAGGGACCCACATTGCCATTTATTTCATTGCAGACAAAGACTGGAGACAGGCAGAGCTAATAAGCGTGACATTATCTCTCAGCTCGGGGAAATGATGTGCCGGCTCAGAAAGCCCAACTTGTACTAGAAGTGACAGACCGGTTCAAATGAGGCTGCGGGACCAGACCCCATGAGAAGAAGGCAGCCGTTAATAACAAAGGGGCTATTATATTCCATTTACAAAGCCAGGGCTGTCCTTATTTCTGTTCCATTACATTCCCATTATTTCCATCAATCTGTCTTAGTTTTAAGGGGTTTTATCCCCTCTCCGCAACTTTCTGGCCTCTTCTCCTCCATCATCTACAGCAGGGATCCCCAACCTTTTTTTACCAGTGAGCAACATTCAGATGTAAAAGGAGTTGGGGAGCAACGCAAGCATGAAAATTGTTCCTGCGGGCTGGGCCGGATTTGTATTGCGGGCTCCCCTAGGCCATGCGGTCCTAGTGCCTGTCGGCGGCGCGATTACACGGTCCTGGGGCCCGCCGCCGAACTGGTGCTGGGGCATGCCGGAGCACTGGTGCTCCTCAGCAATCGGACGGACGGCATGCCACCCCTAAAAGTTTGCCGCCCTGTATTCAGGTCTTTGTGGCCTTGCCACAAATCCAGGCCTGCCTGCAGATGCTAAATAGGGGCTGCAATTGGCCATTTGGTAGCCCCTATGTGGACTGGCAGCATACAAGAGGCTCATTTTGGCAGTACACCTGGTTTTTATGCACCAAAACTTGCCTCCAAGCCAGGAATTTAAAAATAAGCACCTGCTTTGTGGCCATGGGGAGCAACATCCAAGGGGTTGGAGAGCAACATGTTACTCACGAGCCTCTGCTTGGGGACCTCTGATCTACAGTAACAAAGTCTGCTGGGAGTTGCAGTCCAGCTACTGGATCTCCCCATCCAGCCCATAGTGCAGCAGCCTTTTCAAGTCACAGGTGTTTGTATTCCGAAATAGTGTGCAGGCACCTGCAGCCATTGTGCTAGAGCAGAACACGGTGTGCAAAGTGCAAAAAAATTGGATGATTTCAGCCTTTATTGCACATTACACACTGTGTAGCCACATTTTGTTGCATGAGGCTCCGTGATTTCTAATGGAGGCCCTGAGTAGAAGGCAGTGTCGGACTGGTCCGGCGAGCCACCGGAAAAAAACCCGGTTTGCCCCGACCCTAGTGGGCCAGACCCCCTCTCCTGACATTCAGTTTTTCCAAAAAAAAACCATTTTTTCAGCACATTGCAGCGCCATTTGCACTGAGCGATGTTTGAGCATGCGTGATGTGCGGCCTGGGCAAGTATGCCCTTCACAGTAGGGGGGCCAGAGGGGGCCCTGGACCTCAGTCCGACCCTGGTAGGAGGGACCCCCAACAGCCTTTCCACTGTCCCAAAAACCAATCCAGCGCCTAGAGTTGCTGAAGGCTCATCGTCTTCCCTGTATCTACAGCAACATGTACTACAGGGTTCTGCTCGGAATATGAGTATTAAAATAGCAGCAAATTTGTTTCTCTAACAAGAGCCCATGGGCCCTGTGTATCGCTCAGTAATTTGTATGTGTGTGTGGTCAGATTCCCATTGCTGGAGCCGGTTTAGCCATAAATCTTACACAACTAGAGGGAATTCACACAACATTGACTGTATTTAAAGAGAAACTAATGGCTGTATATAAAACTCTGTTACATAACAGGTATACACTCTGGTTCTGCTCCCAGCCAGCAGTTGGCTGCTTTACAGAATGGCGATTAATCCTTTTGAATGTATAGTTTAGTATTAAACCATATGGGCCAGGCATTCTTCATACATTTCGTCACTTTTTTTTCTTTTTTAAGTAGGGATGGGCGAATTTTTTCACCTTGTTTCGCCGCAGAAATGACGTCCATAGACGTGTATGGCGTTGTCCTAAAAAAAAAATTTGCCACACGACTAAAATTTTTTGACAGCCATATACTTTAACGGGCGTCGGCGACATTTTGCCTGCGGCAAATTTTTGCCGAAACTAAATGGGTCAAATTCGCCCATCCCTATTTTTTTATTACTTTTAGCATGATGTAGAGACAATTTGCAATTGGTTTTCATTTTTAATTATTTGCGTTTTTTGAGTTATTTAGCTTTTTATTCAGCAGCTCTCCAGTTTTTCAATTTCAGCCATGTGATTGCCAGGGTCCAAAATACCCTAGCAACAATGCACTGATTTGAATAAGAGACCTGAATATGACTAGGAGAGGCCTGAATAGAAAGATGAGTAATAAAAGGTAGCAATAACAATATGTATGTAGCATTACAGAGCATTTGTTTTTAGATGTGGTCAGTGACCCCCAATTGAAAGCTGGAAAGAGTCACAGGAAAAAGGTAAATGTTTTAAAAACGATAAAAAATAAATAAAGACAAACTATTGAAAAGTTGCTTAGAATTGGCCATTGTCTAACATACTGAAAGTTAGTAATTATTTTTAGAATGGCATAGAGAGTGATATTCTAAGATAATTTGAAATGGATTTTAATGTTTTATTATTTGTGGTTTTTGAGTTATTTAGCTTTTTATTCAGCAGCTCCCCAGTTTGCAGTTTCAGTAATCCTGTTGCTAGGGTCCAAATGTTCATAGCAACCATGCACTGATTTGACTATGAATAGGAGAGGCCTGAATAAAGAGATGATTACTAAAAAGTAGTGAGGCAGGTTCGCATACTCACATACGGCTGACGTGCCCCATAACAAAAATCTATTGGAAGGAGGTTCTAAGCAATATTTATAGAGTGTCAGGAACAAAGATTTCAATAGATGACCCTGCTTTAATCATGTTGAATATTTCAAATGACAATAAAAAGGCAGCTCTTGACCCCCTTACCCTGCATCTATTACAAGCGGCAAAAGCCGTTATTCCAGGTAAATGGAAAGATCCTCAACCTCCCCTTCTTTTTTCTGTACCCTACCCCCTGTTCCTTGAAAATAATAAAAAGAGTTTACAAAAAAAAAAGTAGGTAGGCACCGAATCCAGGATTCCGCCTTTTTCAGCAGGATTCAGATACGGCCGAACCAAATCTGTATCTTAATTTGCATATGCAAATTAGGAGCAGGGAGGGAAATCAGGGAAGTAAAAACATGTTTCCACCCCTAATTTGCATATTCAAATTTGGATTCGGTTAGAATCTTTCGCAAAGAATTTGGGGGTTCGGCCGAATCCAAAAGAGCAGATTCGGTGCATCCCTACTAAAAAAGCAGCAATAACAATACATTTGTAGCCTTACAGCGCATTTGTTTTATAGATGGGGTCAGTGACCCCCATTTGAAAGCTGGAAAAAGTCAGAAGAAAAAGCCAAATAATTAAAATATATATATATATATATATATATATATATATATATATATATATATATATATATATATATATATATATATATATATATATAAATAATGAAAATTGATGAGTTGCTTAGAATGGCCCTTCTATAACATACTTAAAGGCGGAACCACCCCTTGGAATAGAGACTCGCCTCCATTTAGCATTGACGCTACACTTGAGACCTGCATTCCTGGGTAACCATGATAAATGCCATTGTCGCATTTAATTAGCTGCGAGTATCGGGCCTCCCGCTTCCTATACCAACATTCTATGTTCAACCGCAAGAAATGTTTCATGTGTTTCTCTTCCTGAACCTCAGACTCCCCGTCTCACTTGCTCAGTGTCAGCATAAAATACTGGCTGTGATGTGGTTAGACAAGGGCTAATATGTGTCCCCAAATAGCACCACCCTCCAATTATACTCTTGGTGCTATAACATGGGAGAGAAGTGCTTCCGAAAGCTCCGAGATCTTGAGAGATTTTAGGTGATGTCAACCAACTTTTCAACAGGTTTGTGGAAGACTAACGTTGTTTCCCGGTTTGTTAAACATTTTCCCTGACAGTTATTTGAAGCCTTGGCTACAGGACAACTGGCTTCTGCTACACCGTTTCCAAAAGTCGGAAGCAGCAGTGCAGAAATGGACTTACAAACACTGTTTTCCGTTGCAATTTACAAACAACTTTAAAACCACTTTAATACTTGGAAATGTTCATATGGGAAAGTTGCTTAGAATTCGAAGAAGATATCGCATACCTCCCAACTGTCCCGCTTTTAGAGGGACAGTCCCTCTTTTGACAGCTCAACCCGCAGTCCCTCATTTGTACTGGAAAGTAGAGTCCTGCAGCGGGTCGGGTACCCACGGGTTACCCGCAAAAACACGCGGTACCCTGCGTTTAGAAGTTCCAGGTGCGGGTATACCTGCGGTTCTGCGGGTTTGCGGGTTGCAGGTCGGGCCGCGGGGCTTCTCAATATCGATATTCACTCCTTTCTTCTGGTCACGTCTACTTCCGATGACGTCGTTTCCGGTTTACAATGACAGCACTTCCTGTTTTACTCCTTTTTTTCCTGATCACGTCTACTTCCAATGATGTCACTTCCGGTTTACAATGACAGCACTTCCTGATTCTTGATGGTCAGCGAGTTGCGGGTCCGGGTTGCGGATAAGGTACTTGTGGGTAGGGTCGGGTAGCGGGTCCAAGCGGGTAAGAATGCGGATTGCAGTTTGCGGGTACGGGTCGGGTTCGGGTCCCAAAAAATGGACCCGCACAGGACTCTACTGGAAAGTCAAATTTTTCTCTTCTCTGAACAGCAAGAAAAAGAAACAAAGTTTCTAACTTAATTTGCTTTTGACAGAGAGCCTAGAACAGCCACAGCAGAAGATAAGATACTTTTGTAACAATTTTGAGATAAGGAAATAAGTAATTGTAACAATATAAGATAACAGGTCCATTGGGAAATGATAGACTCACAGCTTAAAAGACCAGTAACATCAATTTTTTTAATTAAAATATTTGTTAGTGTAGAACGAAAAAAAAAACCACGAAGACATTTTAAACTTTTAAATCGCTAAGTCTTTATTAAGAAATAACTTACTGAAACTCCACTTCCGCTCCTCTTCAGAAAAGGAGAAACGGTGACGATCCATCATGCGGCGCTTGATTTCTCCTCCCTGGGTATCTCCTATAAGGAAAGCAGGGAGGAGAAATCAAGCGCCGCACAATGGATCAGCTGATCACCTTTTCTGAAGGGGAGCACAAGCAGAGTTTCGGTAATTTATTTCTTAATAAAGACTTAGCGATTTAAAAGTTTAATATGTCTTTGTGGTTTTTTTTTTTTTCGTTCTACACTAACAAATTTTTTTATAAAAAGATTTGATGTTACTTGTCGTTTAAAGGGCAATTCACCATCATTAGCAAAACTGTAATAACGGAAAAAAAAACACCGAAATATGCTCAAACTTTCATAACCTGACAAATGAACATGGTAATTAGGGGGTGTGGTTACATAAATGGGCGTGGTGCATAGCTCAGCAACTTTTTTGTCCCTCTTTTTATTTTCAAAATGTTGGGAGGTATGGATATCGGCACACAAGGCATCAAGTTGCAGGGAGTACCTTCTTGTTTATTTTGCGGAAATCAATGTTTCAGAACACACCCCTTGGTCAAGCATGCTTTACCAAGGGGTGTGTCCCCGAAATATTGCATTCCGCACAATAAACAAGTTGGGTACTCCCTGCAACTCGAATGCCTTGTGTGCCGATATCTTCTTCGTATACTGATTGTGAGGTTGCCGGATCCTCTAATATTGTGCACCAGGCTAATCTGATCAAGGGTGTGCGACTGTTCATTTCTTTATGTGAAAGTTGCTTAGAATAACATTTTCTCTACTTGCAATAATACTGCGGCCCAAACAACATATGCCCAAGATACACTATAGTGGTCAATTTTAGGGCTCTTACAGACGAGCGTTTGAAGCTGCATTCCGTTTTTATGCGTTCAGCCGCAGGGGAGCGCAGTTTTTTTCAATGGGGCTGTACTCACACAGGCGCATGTAGGCGACGAACGCAGGTTGAGCCGCAACATGCTGTATATTTCCTGCGTTCGGCGCCTACATGCGCCTGTGTGAGTACAGCCCCATTGAAAAAAACTGAATGCGTCTACTCCTGCGCTGCCTTGCGGTTGAACGCATAAAAACGGAATGCAGCTTCAAACGCTCGTCTGTAAGAGCCCTGAAGAGCAATTTAAGAGCAGGTTTTTTCCTATAATGCAGTATTTCCCCCAGAATTCCAGCACTGTTGCAATCACCGGGAGATTGCACCTGGTGTAATTGAGGCTGCTGCATTAAAATGACGGTAATTGCACTCCCGCTTCCGCTTCCACCATTTAAGTGATATGTTTACCCTATTCGATTGGCATAACTGTGACGCAGCAATTGGGGCAGGCAGGTTGATTTTTGCAACTTTTCTCAATACGGAGTAGGAGGCAGGGAATACCAAAGGGGGCCACGTGCAATCTCAGGCGTGTTTATGAAAGCGGGAGCGAGGGGTGGGCTCACAGATTCAGAGGGTACACGATGCCACACAGACACAGACAACGGTTCTTACCCAACAGTGAAGTTTACTGAACAATAATAAACGATAAATAGCTGGGCATGTATAAACAGTCAGATAACAAGGTATAAATCACACAATAACAGTAATACTGCCTAACCTAAAACTAGCTCCTGCTAAATATTCCCCCACAGTCCGCGAAGCAGCCTGGCTGCCCCTAAATGTTCCTTCCCGGTCTTTGTCTTTGGGGTGCACCCTTAAGTATTGCGCAATACTATTTGTAATCCACAGGTAATGTGTCCTTCTCTTTACACGAGGCTTCCCTGTATGCAGTTCCAAGCCCAGCGAAGTATGTCTCTAGCAATGTACTGAAATATACAAAATGTCACTGGTATGCACTATGATGCAGCAAGGCTGCGCTTACAGTTCCTTGGGTGCTTTAAGCAAGCTTTCCATGCTTCCTTCTGGATCCACAGGTCTTTCCACGGCCAAAACCACACAGACAGGAAACCCTGGATCATTCACTGCAAAACTGTCCTTAGGTGCTGCAGAAGGGAGTCTCACATCACTTCCTGTTCCTCTCAGGACTCCACCTCCTTAGATAATCTGTGATGCATTAATCGAACTTGTTCATACAACCCCAAACCTGTAATTACAGTTTACTAGCACACTTGTGGGGTTCGGATCACTCCCCTAAATTAGCCTTATTCACGTTTTGAGAGGTGAATGAATATAAACTTTCATTACTATACACAGCATTGTACTTATTCCATTTCCTTTGCTGCCACCTACTGACTGAAGTGACTAGTACAGGTAATTAAATACAAATATATTGTAGAACATGGCTTCATACCCTTACATGCCACCCCACTAAAACATTGGCGTCCCGACAGCTTCACCAAATAAACTCATCTGCTGCATAGCGCTGAGGGGGAATACCTGACGTGGAGCGCTCCGACCTGCGTAAGCCTAAGTTTTCTGTACTTGGTGTAGGAATAAGGCCCGGCTCCTCCCGGGGTGGTAGAGCATTCTCAGGGGTAACCTCCGCTGCCGCCCCATTGGGAGCGGGTGATTCACTAGTTTGTGAAGGAAATGTAGTAATTACACACCATCCTACATCTCTTGGAGGTTTCGAAGGTCGCTGCTGAACATCTCCAGAATTGTCTGTCGTGGGGCAACTCTCTGAGAGACAGGGCCTGAGCATGTTGCGATGTAATCTTCGAATCGGTCCATTAGAGTTTTCCTTTTGCAAGTCGTTGACTGGGCCTTCCGGATACACCTGCCTCTTTACAATATATGGTTGTGCTTCCCAGCGGTCATCCAATTTATCTGTGGGCCGTTTAGCACGCACCAATACTCGGTCACCCGGCGTCAAGGGTGCAGTCTGCACAGGTTGGTGATCCCTAGGGTTAGTTGTTGCAACTTCTCATTGACCAGCCGATATACAGTTCTCAGTTTGTCCTGGTGCTCCTGCACCCATGAGTCAACTGTCCTAGGGGACTCTTCCGACAGTGGACCCAGATTCATTTCGGCAACTTCCTGTCCTGGGCGACCAAACAGTAGCATATGTGGAGTATAGCCGGTAGTGTTATGAACACGATTATTGTATGCCCATAGTAGTTCAGGCAAATACTCGGGCCAGCGCAGCTTCTTTTCTTTCTCCAGAGTGCGAAGCATCTGTAGAAGCGTTCTGTTGAACCTTTCACAGGCTCCATTTCCCTGTGGGTGATATGGCGTCGTCCTTGACTTCTCCATCCCATACAACCGGCATAGCTGCTCCATTAACTTCCCTTGGAAGCAAGCTCCTTGGTCGGAATGAATCCGCTTCGGACATCCATACACCTGTATGAAGTGTTGACACACTGCACGGGCAGCTGACCCTGCCGTCTGGTCAAGGGTGGGTACCGCCACAGCGAACTTTGTAAAGTGATCAGTCATCACAAGGCAATATTGGTGTCCACTCACTGACTGACCAATCAAGATATAATCAATCATTAAGATTTCCAGTGGAGCCGATGTCTTAATAACTTGACTTGGTGCCCTCTGTTCAGGAGGTTTCGCCAGCTCACATGCTCGGCACTTCTGACATACTTCACGGACAATCTGCTCCAACTGTGGACAGTACACTAATCTCTGTACCCACTTGTATGTCTTCTCCACGCCAAAGTGGGCACCCTTCTCATGTCCTTCGAGGGCCACTTTATGAGCCAGGTTACTGGGTATCACCATCTGCCACCTTTCCTCAAGATCAGTAGGTAGAAACACTTTCCGGTACATTATTCTATTTCGGATTTGCAGCCGATCCCACTGTTGCAACAGCTTCCATCCATCTGAGGACAAGCGACTTCGCTCTTCCATTTTGGGCCATATCCCTGTCTTCACCCAATGTTTGATCTTCTTTAATTCAAGATCATCATCTTGCACCTGAGCCCATTCTTCCTCTGTCTTTCCCAGCAACACCGTGTTATGGGTAGCCACCCCACTTGAGCTTGCTAGGGGTGGCTGCCGTGGCACTCGGCCCAGATCGGGTGTCTCAGTCCCTTCATCTTCTTCATCCACCTCATCTGTTGGGGCTTCCCAGGTGACTCTGGACAGGGCATCTGCATTTGCGTTCTCCTTACCGGCACGGTACTTGATGGTATAATCAAACTTTGCCAGCCTTGCCACCCATCTCTGTTCTAAGGCGCCCAGCTTTGCATTCTGCAGGTGAGCCAAGGGGTTATTGTCTGTCCTTACTAGGACCTTTGCTCCAGTGAGATACCCCGAGAACTTTTCAGTCATTGCCCAGACCAACGCCAACAGCTCGAGTTTGAAGGAGCTGTAATTTTCCGGATTGCGCTCAGAGTCCCGTAGGGAGCGACTAGCATATGCAATGACTCGTTCTTGCCCGTCTTGTTCTTGGGCCAGCACCGCTCCTAATCCATGCAGACTTCCATCTGTGTAGAGCATAAATGGTTTGTCATACTGAGCATATGCCAGGATGGGGGCACTGATCAGGGCTCTCTTCAACTCATCAAAAGCCTGCTGCTGCGACAACCCCCACGATATGGGTCGTGTCTTCGGACCCTGGGCGGTCCCTCTCAAGAGCTCGTGTAGTGGTCCGGCGATCTTTGCGAAGCCTTTTATAAATCTTCGATAATATCCAGCCAGTCCAAGAAACGCCTTCACTTCTCGAAGTGTCTTAGGCTGTGGCCACTTACTCACTGCCTCTATCTTGCTCTCTGCAGGACAAACTCCCTCAGCTGATACAACGTGTCCCAGATACTCTAATCTTGTTTGAAAGAGATGACACTTCCTCGGTTTGATCTTGAGACCATGGGCACGGAGTCTACTTAACACTTGCCGCAATCTTCTCAAATGTTCTTCAAACGTCGGAGCATGGACTATTATGTCATCCAGGTAGATCAGAATTGACTCAAAGTTCAGTTCACCCAGGCAGTGTTCCATTAGGCGTTGAAATGTACCCGGAGCATTTGTTAGTCCAAAAGGCATTCTGTTGAACTCATACAACCCCATAGGTAAGATAAAGGCTGTCTTCTGTCTATCCTTTTCTGCCATAGGTACTTGCCAGTAGCCACTTGCCAAGTCCAAGGTTGAGAAATACTTGGCCCTCTGTAGTGCCGTCAGGGACTCTTCAATCCTTGGCAGGGGGAAAGCGTCCTTTACTGTGGCAGCGTTTAACTTTCTATAGTCCACGCAAAACCTCAAGGACCCATCCTTCTTCCGCACCAAGACCACTGGCGCCGCCCATGGACTCTGGCTCTCTTTGACTACTCCACTATCTAACATCTGAGACAGCATTGTCTTCACCTCTTGGTAGAGAGTGGGCGGAATCTGCCGGTACCTTTCTCGAATTGGAGGAGTATCCCCAGTCAGTATTTCATGTTCTATAACTGTGGTACAGCCAAAGTCCTCTTCACACCGGGAAAAAGTGGATTGAAACTCCCATACTACAGCTTCGATCTTCTCCAACTGGTTGGCGGTGAATTGGTCGGCGTCGATCTTCATTTTCTCCAAGATCCGCCTGCCATTCCATTCAGGCGTGGGCTCTTCCACTGAGTTCTGGTCCACTGCCAGGGTCCAGATATCATTTTCAACTGACCGTAGGGCGAATTGTCTTCCTGTGAGTGGTACTCCTTGCAGAACATGTAGCTCAGCCACTTTCTCTCCAGCATGAAAGGTAACTTCATGGTCGTGTATGTTGACACACCGGACTACCACATGACCGTCCATTACTGTCACAATGGTTCTGGCAATCACTGGGCTCCGTCCAGCTTCTGACACACCCAGTGGCTCTACTAGCACTCCTATCCCATTCAATTTCCGCCAGCCTCCGACAGGCATTCGTATAATCTTTTCCTGTCGTGGGGGTACGATACAGGCTCTTCCATATGGGGCATACACTGCTCCCACTGGCTTATCTTCAGGGGTGCTTTTGCAGATACCGCAGGTCCGGATCAGCCTCTGGAATACCCTCTGGGTAGGCTTGTGGGAAGTCGTTTTCTTCCAGTAGCCCGGTCCCTCCTTTGTAAACAGGAGCTGATCTAGCCCTCTCAGGACATTCATCCCCAATACCACGGGAGCTCCACACCGAGCCGGATTTTCTACCAGTACCACTCCCTTCCTGCCGACATCCTGTCCACATAGCTTCATCCGCATCCAAGCCACTCCGAACACTGGTATAGCAGTCTGATTTACCGCCGTCAGCTTAATCACAGTACCCTTGTCAGGTTTCAACATGTGTCCGAAGTGCTTTCGAAGAACTCCACTGGCATGGTGGTAACTTCTGACCCTGTGTCTATAAGACATCCCACCATCTGTTCTTCAATTTGCACTGTTAGGTAGGGGCTTTCGGCAACCAGGTCCCGGGGGTCATTAGGAATAGCTTGGCACCTGGCTTCCCCCGCGGTGTGCCCCACTACCGCGAGGGATTCCCGTTTAACGGCGGCTGTTCTGGATGTAGGCCCCTTTGCGGGCATTGATGGGAGGTATGTCCTCTTTCTTGACAAACCCAACACTGTGGGCCCATAGTTCTCCGGTTCCTGGGAGGGCCCCACGACTGCGCCTCTTCAGGTGGTGTCCGGTCAGCCCAGTGCCTGGGGGAACTTCTCACTCTGGCCTCTGTAGCCACGGGATATCGAGGGGGACCCATTGGGGCGGCACTCCTCTGCCAGTAATCCGGCTGGACTGGGGCCATTGCTGAAACTTGCAACTGTGCCAACTGCTTCTGGATTTCTCCCAGGGATGCACTGAGTGCCTTCACAGTCTCTTGCAGCTCCCCTTCCTCAGAAAGAGTTCTTGGACTTCTTACAGCCTGCATCCTCACGGTGTAAGCCCCATAGGCCTCCTCCTTGTCTCTGGCCACCGCTTCAGCCTGTACCTTGTGAAATTGCAGCGTAGCATCCACCAGGATACGTTCCCTGAGGATCTGGCGGAGGGGGGGACTGCGCAATCCCAGAACAAACTGGTCCCGAAGGATTTGGTCTCCAGTTCCAAGAACATTAGCGCCATTGCCCTCTCTTCTCTGTATGTGTGCCCATATTTCTTGAAGAGCATTCGCAAACTGGGGGATAGTCTCATCTTCAAGCTGGAAGCGAGTGAATAAGCGAGACCTAAGGCTGCCAGTACCGGCCGTTTCTCCGTAGATAGGCTCAAGAATTGAGAGTATGGCCTCCAGAGTCTTCCTCTCCTCCTCTGGGCGTAGCATTACAGTGCGTCTCGCATCCCCTTCCAGGGCGTTCAGCGCCACATCGGATTGCAGATCAGGAGTCAAATTGTACAACCTAAGGGTACTTTTAAGGTAAGTGGCCCAGTCTTCTAGCAGCATGTTCTGGCCGTCAAACCGTACTAGCTGGTTCAGTATTGCTCCTGCGGGCAAACACATGGTCTGAGCTACTCCCACGGCAGGAGGGGCAATGGGGGCTATGGCAGGAGCGGCCTCATGACCGGCTGGGTTCTGCATGGCGATCAATGTACCCTGCTCGCAGCGCCAACTGAAAGCGGGAGCGAGGGGTGGGCTCACAGATTCAGAGGGTACACGATGCCACACAGACACAGACAACGGTTCTTACCCAACAGTGAAGTTTACTGAACAATATTAAACGATAAATAGCTGGGCATGTATAAACAGTCAGATAACAAGGTATAAATCACACAATAACAGTAATACTGCCTAACCTAAAACTAGCTCCTGCTAAATATTCCCCCACAGTCCGCGAAGCAGCCTGGCTGCCCCTAAATGTTCCTTCCAGGTCTTTGTCTTTGGGGTGCACCCTTAAGTATTGCGCAATACTATTTGTAATCCACAGGTAATGTGTCCTTCTCTTTACACGAGGCTTCCCTGTATGCAGTTCCAAGCCCAGCGAAGTATGTCTCTAGCAATGTACTGAAATATACAAAATGTCACTGGTATGCACTATGATGCAGCAAGGCTGCGCTTACAGTTCCTTGGGTGCTTTAAGCAAGCTTTCCATGCTTCCTTCTGGATCCACAGGTCTTTCCACGGCCAAAACCACACAGACAGGAAACCCTGGATCATTCACTGCAAAACTGTCCTTAGGTGCTGCAGAAGGGAGTCTCACATCACTTCCTGTTCCTCTCAGGACTCCACCTCCTTAGATAATCTGTGATGCATTAATCGAACTTGTTCATACAACCCCAAACCTGTAATTACAGTTTACTAGCACACTTGTGGGGTTCGGATCACTCCCCTAAATTAGCCTTATTCACGTTTTGAGAGGTGAATGAATATAAACTTTCATTACTATACACAGCATTGTACTTATTCCATTTCCTTTGCTGCCACCTACTGACTGAAGTGACTAGTACAGGTAATTAAATACAAATATATTGTAGATCATGGCTTCATACCCTTACATTTATACCTTTAATGAATGGGGTTTATGTCCAACTGACTGCGGGAAAAAGTCTGTGGCTGCTAGTTATGTACCTAATCTTGGGGGGACTGGTGCAGTTCAACTGTTTCCCTGCACCCCCTTCTGACTTGCACTGAGCTGGCCTGTGTGGAAAAAGACCTTTCCATTGTATCATCCCTGCAGGCTCAGTGGGGGTGCAGGCGCACCTCCCGCACCCTCAGTAGTTCACTATCAGTTGTAAATGACCCTTATTTACATGGTGTTTTGCCCATAGACACTTGGGGGGTTATTTCTCAAAATCCGAAAATATGTCATTATTGACATCTACTCCGACCAAATCCGCATGGGTTATTTCCCCTTATTTATCAGTACATTTTCCTGAAAAGTTCCTGTACAGGAAAAGACTTCATGAAACATTATAATTCAGATTTGATGCCTGAAAACTAAGGTTTTTTTTGGATTTTTACCTAAAAAACACACAAAATCTCTGGATTATTGCACGAAACCCTGCAGAGATCGGGTTTATCTTTGGGACTTCTCCCATTGACTTATATACAACCTCGGCAGGTCTGAGATGCCAGATTTTCAGATTCTGACTTTTTCCATCATTGGGGTATAATAAATCCCGAATCACATGTTTTTTTTTTCCCCACTAAAAATTTGGATTGTATGGTAAAAAAACTTTTTTGCTACGACTACGCATATTCAAGGCAAAGTTTTTTTTTGGTCGAATAGGTCCCTTTTCGATCTAATAGGTCCGTATTCGGCTGAATTCGAATCGTATGATTCCCAAAAAAAACTTTGATTTTTCACCAATTGACTCCAAATAGGTTCTAGGAGGTCCCCCCATAGGCTAAAACAGCAATTCGGCAGGTTTTAGATGGCGAATGGTCGTAGTTGAATTTTCAAAGAGATAGTACATGATACATTTCGATATTCAAATTTTCTAATGTTTTTTCAAATTCAAATCAAATTTGGACTATTTCCTAATCGAAAAAATTTACTCAAAATTCTAATTTTTTGAATTCGAAAATTCATCTCGACCGATAAATCTGCCCCTTATTATTGTAAATGTCCAAGGAAGCAAAATAAAGACAAAAGAGATCCTCTATTGTCCTAGACATGAGCCCACCATAAAACAAATTTGGCATGAGCTTCAAATGGTTAAAAAAAAATATAAATAACATATATTTAACTTGTTATAATCCCTCATTAAAATATTTAAAAACACCATCTTTTTTTTACTTTTTTTTTGAATACAGGATATGATGTCACTGACATAGTAATGTTGAGGATGTCGTGTCATCTTAACAATTCGCCAGGTAGAACCAGACGCAGTAGACTTTGGCGAAAGAGTAACGTATTGGAAAGTCTACACTTTTAATCAGTTAAGCAGATTAACGATTTTTCGCGCAAGTGAAACGACACGAAAGATCTCTAACGCTGAGGTTTTTCACTAGCGAAGCCATTTAGTAACTAGGCGATGTTGTAAATTTTGGTTTTGAGAAATTTTTGCCAAAAAAAACCCCACTATTCCCCCTTTAGTAAATGTGTTGGGGAAAGTAATTTTGCCAGCTTTGTTTTTTTTTAAGACTTTTTTTTAAAAGGTTACAGAATACTTTGATATTGGAGAATAAATCACATCTTTGTTTTTCTTCTGCAGTTTAACATTTTTACATTTGTTTTACATTTAGCCAGGCAAATTAGTCCTGGAGCCTAATCAAATTGGCTCGGATTCGATCTTGCTTTGTTCTCCATCAAATATTCCAAACTTCAGCTCGGTAAAGTATAACTGGAACCAGTCAGTCACCCCCACCCATAAGCCTGTATTGTTCTACACATGTAATGTGGAACGTTTCTGTGCCAAGTCCATTCAATACCAGTGCCAGCTCTCTCCCCCATGTCCCTTCATGCTCTTATTGGCTTATCTATGGGCTGCACCTATATTTTGTTTAGGTCACCAGTTAGCAGTTGGGTCGGGAGGGCAGCAGAACAGGATCCCAAGAAATTCCAGAAAAAAATTAAAATGGAAGGTGGAAACTATTTAATTTCATGCAGGTTTCCTGGGCATTTCATCTGCAAGAAACATTTAAAGGAAAACTATACCCCTGAAACAATGTAAGATATTACATAAAACAGCTCATGTGTAAAACCCTGATTCATGTAAATAAACCATTTTCATAATAATATACTTTTTTAGTAGTATGTGCCATTGGGTAATCATAAACAGAAAACTGCCATTTTAAAAAATAAGGGCCGCCCCCTGGGATCGTATGATTCACGGTGCACACAAACATATGAAACAAACTATACAAGTTAGGTCACATGAGCCAATTAACAGACAGAGTTGTGTCTTTTGCTTCCACGCTTCTTCCTGTTACTGATAGAGCTGCAGTATTTCTGGTCAGCTGATCTCTTCCTGTTACAGTTAGAGATGCAGTATTTCTGGTCAGCTGATCTCTTCCTGTTACAGTTAGAGATGCAGTATTTCTGGTCAGGTGATCTCTTCTTGTTACATATAGAGCTGCAGTATTTCTGGTCAGGTGATCTGTTCTTGTTACAGATAGAGCTGCAGTATTTCTGGTCAGCTGATCTCTTCCTGTTACAGTTAGAGATGCAGTATTTCTGGTCAGGTGATCTCTTCTTGTTACAGATAGAGCTGCAGTATTTCTGGTCAGGTGATCTGTTCTTGTTACAGATAGAGCTGCAGTATTTCTGGTCAGGTGATCTCTTCCTGTTACAGTTAGAGTTGTAGTATTTCTGATCAGGTGATCTCTGAGGCAGCACACAGACCGTCACAAAATGGTGGCTCAAGGCAAGAGATGTAAAAGGGCAATATTTACTTAAATATATATTCCAGTTTGATAAGATTCTTTAATATGACACTTAATCTTATCTGTTGCTGAAGTATTTATTTTGGGGTATCGTTTTCCTTAAAAGATATGGTCATGCTTGAGTGGGGGGAGGCGGATAGGTGCCTGATATTTAGCTATGATAGTTAAAGGGGTAGTTCACCTTTTAGTATGTTATAGAATGGCCAATTCTTAGCACCTTTTCAATTGGTCTTTAGTTTTTGAAAAAAAAATATCCTTTTTCTGACCCAACTTTTCAATTGATCTTTACTTTTTTTTTTTAAAAAAGAAAAAACATTTTCTTTCTTCTTCTTCCAACCCATTCCAGCTTTCAAATTGGGGTAAAAAAAAAAAAATATTGTTTTTTTATTACTTCTCTTTCAAGTCAGGCCCACTCCTATTCATATTCCAGTCTCTCATTCAAACCACTGCCTGGTTGCTAGGATAATATGGACCCCAGCAACCTGATAGGTGCTAAAATTGGAGAGTTGAACAATAATCCGAATACTTAAAAATAACACAAATAAAAAAAACTCCATCCTGTGAGGCTGAAACAAATGGGTCTGGTTCCAGACAATTTATGCTGGAGGTGTAGGATGGAAAGGGGAACTCTATCACATATTTGGCTTAATTGTTCGGTGTTGAACTCCTTTTGGTTACATATATTGTCAGATTGTAAAAGTATAACTGGAGTTCAACTACCCAAATCCCCGTCGGCCCTACTGCAGCTGCATCAGATTGGGTCTTACACTTCAAGGACAAAATTATTGGTACAGCTACTGATGGCAGCAAAGTCACTAATCCCAATACATTGGAGGAGCCCAAAGCCACCTACTAGAGAGGAGTAGTATAAAGTGGTGAGTGAGATTTACCGAATGGAAGAGTTGAAAGTAGTGATGGGCGAATTTGCGCGATTCAGCGCCGGCGAATAAATTCGCGAAACAGGCGTGAAAATTCGCTGGCGAAAGTTCACCGGCGTCAAAAAAAATTGTCGCCAAAAACGCAAATTCGCAAATTTTCAGCGAAATGCCGCAAATTCGCCCATCACTAGTTGAAAGCATATATAAATAATACTCATGAGAAATTTGCGGCCACATTGTTATTGTGGATGCAATTTATAGAAAATAAAGGAGATACAAGTGCCCATTGACATGCTGCAGCCTGAGAGTTTAACTGTATGTATATTTTAAGTTATTTTATATGGACATATTGCCTTGCCTTATTTTTTATTTTTCTTGCATTTTATTTCTTTATCTTGAAGTGTATAACGTCAAGAATTATTGCAATTATTGAAATAATGTTTATTGGTGCAATGTGATACATGTAACAAATGCTTTTATGTCAACAATTCTATTTCAATAAACACGTTTTGAATAAGAAAAAAAAACGGCAATTGCATATTGTATTAGAATACAACTCTCTACATATAATTTTAAAGTGAACAACCCCTTTTAAGCTTATTGGGACTAGTTCCTTAAAGGAATAGTAACACCAAAAAAATGAAAGTGCTTTAAAGTAATTAACATGTATTGTACATATATTGTACAGTTTCCCTGCTGTGGTAGAACTGGTGTTTTTGCTTCAGAAACACTACTATAGTTTAAATAAACAAGCGATGAAGGCAGCCATTCAAAGCACCATTTACCTAACAGATGCAATCTGTAGAATCCCAATGTATTCTATTACAGAGCTTATCCGTTATCTGCTACGTAGCCTGTGCCTTTTTTCCTTTTCCAGCTTGAATGGCTGCCCCCATGGCTACGCAGCAGCTTGTTATTATAAACTATAGTAGTACTTATCTGTTATCTACTGTGTATCCTGTGCTTGAATGGCTGTCCCCATGACTACACAGCAGCTTGTTTATATAAACTATAGTAGTACTTATCTGTTATCTACTGTGTATCCTGTGCTTGAATGGCTGCCCCCGTGGCTACACAGCAGCTTGTTTATATAAACTATAGTAGTACTTATCTGTTATCTACTGTGTATCCTGTGCTTCAATGGCTGCCCCCATGGCTAGACAACAGCCTATTTACATAAACTATAGTAGTCTTTCTAAAGCAAACACATAATTTTTACCAATGCATAGCAACAGTACATTATTATTGAATTACTTTAAAACGCTTTTATTTTTTGGTGTTACTGTTCTTTTAACGGGGGGCAGTTATTTTTGGGGAGATGCTTTGTTCACAAATGATTCCCTTTGTTTTGTCTGGAAAGCTTCACGTATCACAGCCTGTTCTGTCGTTCCCTTTTTAAACCGTTTTTGTCTCCTGTCAACGCCGGTGAGAAGCGGAACTGCAGGTGACAAAGCTGCCGATACAAAACACTGTTCATTTTCTTTGAAAGAGAATACTGACAGCCCTGTGTTTGCTCCCTGTAGCTCAGTCACTGAAGGAATTTGCCCGCCTGCTGATAACAGTGGAAGAAGAAAGAAGGAGGCTGGTAAGTGAATTTATCTGATTTTTTGGTACTGTTGATTTATGGGCACTTAACTTTTGTTACAAATTACTATTTTAGTATTCACACAGTTTGTATTTTAGTTTCCCCTTTAACTCTTTGTCCGGATGCTTTGTCCGGATGCTTAAACCATAAAAATGAATGTGGCTAAAAATGTCATATTTCCTATAATGAACTTATTGCACGAGGCTAAAGTTTGAGCTTGTCAATAGCAGCAATGATCCAGGACTTCAAACTTGTCACAGGGGGTCACCATCTTGGAAAGTGTCTGTGACACTCACATGCTCAGTGGGCTCTGATTGGCTGTTGAGAAGCTAAGCTTAGGGCTCGTCACTAATTATCCAGCAGAAAATGAGCTTCCCCTGTAATATAAGCTGATGCTACAGGTTTGCTGATTATTAAATTCTGATGCTAATTGCACTGGTTTCTGTGCTGCCATGTAGTAATTATCTGTATTAATTACTAATCAGCCTTATATTGTGATATTTCTATTCTATGTGTACTGTATATTGTGAGTGGGTCTCTAAGCTCAGTAAGTGACAGCAGCTCAGAGCATGTGCAGTGAATCAGCAGAAAAGAAGATGGGGAGCTACTGGGGCATCTTTGGAGACACAGATCTTTACTGCTAAAGGGCTGTGGTTGCCTTGGGCTGGTACAGAAGCACAAAACATAATGTACAAGATTTCTAGCTACTTCTTTAGGCTAGGGCCACACGGCGCGATTTTGCCGCGATTCTGCGCTGGGCGAGTTGCGAGTTACGAGTCGCTGCGGTTTTTAAGCCGAAATAGCTTTGTTAACTTTGGCGCTGGCGTCAATGCAAATCGCGGCGAAATCGCTGCGCTAATTCACACGCGGCGATTCTTTTTCTACTGTCGCCCGGAAACGCCCAGCGAGGCAACTTCGGGCGACAATAGAAAACGAATCGCCGCGTGTGAATTAGCGCAGCGATTTCGCCGCGATTTGCATTGACGCCAGCGCCAAAGTTAACAAAGCTATTTCGGCTTAAAAACCGCAGCGACTCGCAACTCGCAACTCGCCCAGCGCAGAATCGCGGCAAAATCGCGCCGTGTGGCCCTAGCCTAAGTTAGGCTTTAGTTAAAGACACTTACAACAGAACAATAAGCTTCACCTCTTATCCGCTGATCAGTGATTGTGCTGACAGGGCACAAAGGTGTCAGTTCCTCCCCACTTGTCCTTTGTACATAAATGAGACTTCACATTTCCTCCAGCAGTGCTGCGCTATGGCAGCTTCCTGTGTGGTCTGCTTCTCTGCTTCCTTTCGCTGTTGTTTAGAGGAAAACAGGATTGAAGACTTGCATTGATAATTTAGTCTTTCAGCCTTGTTTCAGAGGTCATAGAGAAACAAACAGGCGGCACTCCGGATGAAATAAATAAGGAGTTTATTCCAACATGAGGTGGATCCACATTGCCTTACGCGTTTCGGGAAAGTGTTCCCTTAAGCTCTTTCCCAAAACGTGTAAGGCAATGTGGATCCACCTCATGCTGGAATAAATTTCTTATTTATTTCATCCGGAGTGCCGCCTGTTTGTTTCTCTATTACCAAGGCACAGCTGAGGCGCTGGTGGCTGAGCACCCGGTTCTGGAGTGGCATCAAGTGGGGGAGGAACACCTGCGAGGGGTGATTTTGGAGCGGCTCTATCCTTTTGCTTATTTCAGAGGTCCTTGTCTGAAGAATTCTGAGTGTTGTAGTTCAGCAACATCTGGTGGCCCAAGGTTAAGAAGCAGTGGTAGAATGATCTCCCTGCCTATCTCCTGATAACAGCTCAGCTTCAGTCTTGAATAAGATTCCATTGTCTGGCTATAACCTTCCCTATACACACCCATAGCCCCCCTAGTGTGTTATAATATTCTTACAAGACTTGCCCTGTGTGTTTCATACCAGCAGGAATCCATAGGGTGATTGTTACAGACCCTCAGGATGTAACTGGACGTGTGAACAATTTAACCATTTAAATTATTTACTGCTGCACTCACAGACCCCCTAACCCCCTTTAATTTTAACCCTAAACCTTTGGAAGAAACCAACCCCCCAGCCCTGCAGGGTGGCCCTGATAGGATACTGTTTACATGATTCATTATTTATATCTGTTGGTGCAGGGGTCCCCAACCTCCGGGCCGCGGACACTCCCGCATTGGGCCGCCGAACCCAGTGCGCAAAAACGAGGCGCGCCGAATTGGACGCCGGCACGTCCAAACTTGCTGCCCAGTGTTGCTAAATGACCCCCACTGTGTCTAGTATGAACAAATCTGGTTCAGACTCCCGAAACAATGTAGCAGATGCCAGCTGATCGAAGTCCTGGTAGAAAAATTGATTCTGCTACATCTTATCAAGATTCAGAAGCAGAAAAAAAGGATTGGGATAAACAGACGCGAAAAAAATGTGAATTTTGAGCTATTTTTTGTGTACTTCGACTAGGGAATAGTCCAAATTCGATTAGAATTTGTAAAAAATTAAAAAATGAGAATATCGAAATTTATCATGTACTGTCTCTTTAAAAATTCAACTTCGACCAATCGCCATCTAAAACCTGCCGTATTGCTGTTTTAGACTATGGGGGACCTCATAGAACCTATTTGGAGTCAATTGGTGGACTTTGAAAAATCAAAGTCTTTCTTGGGATCGATCGAATTCGATCGAATGCGCTATTACTTCGATTCGTACGATTCAAATTCGCCCGAATACGGACCTATTAGATTTCAGTTGGTCTTTTTGAATTCGAATTTCAAATTTTTTCAATTCGAAATTCGACCCTTGATAAATATGCCCCTTAATGTTGAATTTGTGTACAATGGGAAGAATGATATTTTCTTTCATTATGCAAAAAAAAGTTTTTGGACGGAGATCCCCTCTACAGTAACGCTATCAGTGGCGTAACTAGATGTTACTGGGCCCCACAGCTAATTAATTTTAGGGGCCCCAGCATAGCCAAAGGTTGTCCTGTTTTACCAATATATGTTGAAATTGCTCATTATTTAGGGCCTCATGGAGCCCCCTATATCACCTGGGCCCCCCTGCTGCCGCAGGGTCTGCTTCCTCAGTAGTTAGGCCCCTGAACACTATAGATAACTGCATCACGCCAGCAACCCTGCTGTTTTTAAACCACATCAAACGTACAAAACAGATGTGGGGCCACAGGCTGGGTGTTGCCAGGGCCCAGTGCTGATGTGTTTGTTGGAGATCAGACTGAACCAGGGTTGGACTGGGCCGGTGGGATATTGGGAAAATATCCGGAGGGCCCCGGCCCTCAAGGGCCTCCGCTACTCCAGACCTGTTCCCCCAGCATTTTCCGCGCATGCGAGCCTGGAGTTTAGAGATCGTGACAGGGCCCCTGGGGACTGCCGCAAGGGCCCTTTGTTTTGTATCCGCCGTGGTCCCCCAAGGCTCCAGTCCGACCCTGGAATGAACAGATATTAAACAGCGATGCAGAGCTTTCTGATCCCCCAGACACACGGGAGAGAAATGGCCTGAATCTCTGTGTAATTCTGTGCAGCCGCACATGCTGGAACGTACAATGATGATGGCAAGGCTTCCGCTTTCTCCTGTTTTTATTGGCTGCTGTTCAATCGACTCGTTTTCAATTCCTACGGAACCGTTTAAGAGGGACAAAAACATTTTATGGCCACACCTGCTAATTATCTCTGCACCAGACAGTGGGGCTCATTTCTGAACAGTGGGCAAATTTGGACCTGGGCAGTAACCCATAGCAACCAATCAGTGATTAGCTTTCTTATACCATATACAGGCTGAGCACTGGAAGCACTGTTTAAGCACATTTCTGTGTTTTTTATGTGTTATTACAGTTTTGCTTATGAAGGGGAATTGCCTTTTTAAGGGATGGGTTTACCTTCAAGTTAACTTTTAGCAGGGTCGGGCTGGGGGCCCGGGGCCCACCGGGACTTCTGGTCCAGGCCCCCCTCCGACCCCCTACTGTGATGCTCCAAGCTTGGCGTTACTGTGTGAGGGCGCCGCTCAGTGCGCATGCGCAGCACCGAAAACTTGTTTTTCCCCCAAAATTTAGATATCGGGAGAGGGGGTCTAGCCCAGGGGGGCCCACGAGGTGCCGGGCCAGTCCGACACTGACTTTTAGTATGTTATAAAATGGCCAGTTCAAAGCAACTTTTCAGTTGGTCTTCATTTTTTATAGTTTTTGAATTAATTGCCTTCTTCTGACAATGTCCAGCTTTCAAATGGGGGTCACTGACCCCATTTAAACAACAAATGCTCTGTAAGGCTACAAATGTATTGTTATTACTACTTTTTATTCCTCATCTTTTTATTCAGGCCTCTCCTATTCATATTCCAGTCTCTTGTTCAAATCAATGCATGGTTGCTAGGGTCATTTGGGCCAAAGCAAAATAAATAACTCAAAAAGCTAAATAACTCAAAAACCATAAATAATAAAAAATGAAAGCCAAAGGCAAATTGTCTCAGAATATGACTCTCTACATCATACTAAAAGTTAATTCAAAGGTGAACAACCCCATTAAGCTGCAAGTCACAGTTTCCCCAAGTGACCCGTTTATCTTAAATAGTTACAATTGTTTCTTTGCTTATCTTAAATTGCTACAAATGTATCTGAGTGCACCTGCCACTATTCTGAGCTCTCTGTCAAAAGCCAATTAAGTTTTAGGAACTTTATATCTTTTTCTGGCCGTTCAGTGCAGGAGAGAAAAAAATCGGGATTTTTCAATAACAATCCGGGACTGCGGGTTGAGCTGTCAAAATCGGGACTGTTCCATGACAAACAGGACAGTTATAATGATAGCACCCATAGTGGCAGGGGCGATTCTTGCTATTTTGCCACCTGAAGCGGCCTTCTTTCGCCCCCCCTCCCCACGGCACTAACCTTTACAGCGCCGGAGAGGGCAGGGGCGGTCCGCGATGCATAGTGCAGAGAGCGCAATAGCGCTCTCTGCACAAGAAGAGCCAAATTTCCGGTTTGAAAACCGGAGATTCGGCTCTTAGTTACCAGGAGCAGCATTTTTGCCGCCCCTGGCAACCATGGGGGCGCTGCCGCCTGAGGCGAGTGTCTCAACTCGCCTCATTGGTGGAGCGCCCCTGCATAGTGGTCATGTTTGCATTACTGGTGCTTCACCTTTAAGTTAGCTTTTAGTATGTTAGAGAATGGCTAATTTAAAGCAACTTTTCATTTGGCCTTCATTTTATAAAAATAGTTTTTTAATTATTTGCCATCTTCTTCTGACTCTTTCCAGCTTTCAAATGGGGTCACTGACCCCATCTAAATAAACAAAATCTCTATAAGGCTACAAACTTATAGTTATTCTACTTTTATTACTTCTCTTTTTGTTCAAGCCCCTGTCCTATTCATATTTCAGTCTCTTATTCAGATCAATGTGTGGTTGCTATGGTAGTTTGAAGCTTAGCAACCAGCTTGCTGAAATTGCAAACTGGAGAGCTACCAAATAAAAAGCTAAATAACTAAAAAAACACAACTAATAAAAAAATGAAAATCAATTGCAAATTGTCTTCGAATATGACTCTCTACATCATACTAAAAGTTAATGTAATGGTGATGTCATCATTGCATAGTGATGTCACTGGACAGTGTGGAGTGCTGAGAACTGCTGAACTAGTAAACCTTCTCAAAGAAGTTGTTGGTTTGCGAATAAACAAATGAAACAAGTGATTGGGACTAACCCGTTATATTAATTGTTCCCTATGGTGTTTACATGGCCATCTGTGCGATGCATGACGCTACAATGGGGTGTCTGCTCCCCGTGCCGATCCTAATCCTTTAGTTCTTGTCTAATGAAGAGGATGAAAGGTCCCTGACTGCATGACTTGTTTCCAAGGTCAGATGCTGAGCCTGCACTGGTCCCTTCAGTGGCTATATTTGATTTTTTTGTCTTTTTTTGTCTAGTTTTATACATTTCATTTTGGGTGGGCTCTAACACTGGGTGATCACCCAAGCTGAGTTGATGTCACTGCTGCTGCACTAAGAGATATTGGGGCTCATTTATGAACAGTGGGCAAATTTGGACCTAGGCAGTAACCCACGGCAACCTATCCGATGATTGCTTTCAGTGCTCAACCTGTATATGGTTTAAAAAAAAGCTAATCACTGATTGGTTGCTATGGGTTACTGCCCAGGTCCAAATTTGCCCAGTGTTTATAAATGAGCCCCAGTGTCTGGTGCAGAGGAACTCAAAGAGCCGTTGTATATTCCAGATGTTCAGCTTTCAGCAGCACAGAGATGGAAGCGCCTCATCTTATCTCTAGCAATGGGTTTTTATGGTGATGTAACACTTTGGGGTAGGCTCCTGCAGCGGGTCGGGTACCCCGCGGGTTACCCGCAAAAACCTGCGGTACAATGCGGGTTGCGGGTAGAATTTCCGGGTGTGAGTATAGACATGGGTCAGCGGTTCTGTAGATTTGCGGGTCATGGGTCGGGCCGCGGGTCTTCTCAGTATCAATTTTTACTCCTTTTTTCTGATCACAACTACTTCCGATGATGTCACTTCCGGTTTACAATGACAGCACTTTGCAGGTCGGGTATGGGTTCCAAAAAATGAACCCACACAGGATTCTACTTTGGGGGATATTAATTAAAGTCCGATTGGCAAAAATAGAAAAATTCAAATTTTTTTAACTATTAAAATATTCAATTTGGGGGTAAAGTTTTCCTTTAAACAGGCCTGGATGATCTTGTTCCTAGGCAGCAGTTTGCTGTATAATACGCCGCTGACATCTGCACAGCGTGGAAATCTGGCCCCGGTGCTTTTTTACCCCGGCTCGGCTTGGACAGGAAGACAGATAGCGAGGAGCAGCATATGGAACTTATTTTGCCTAATTTCGCAGGCAGCGAGTCGGAGCCAGATGTAAAAACCATGGGAACTGTTTTTTTAAAAAAAGGTGATGGGGAGAAATCAATTGCAAATGCTGCTCCGCTGGCTGAAAGGCCGATATGTGAAATCTATTGAGCAATTATTTATGGATTAAAGGCCACAAAAGTGCTGCTGATTTGTCATATGGGGCGGTGGATTTAGGCAGCATTTTATTCATGGTGTGAGCTGATTTAAAGCCTACGTGTTGGGGGGCCAGCAAGGTCTGGATTGAAGATATATATATATATATATATATATATATTGTATTTATTGGGTGGCAACACGTTTATATAGGACAAGGAGCAAATATAAAGGTTATATACAGGGTGCCTCCATATTAATGTGTAATAAGTAATATATAACTGCCATTTATTGTTTGTCTTAGTATTTATAATGTAAGCCTTATCTATATTGTGTGTCCCTAGGTTTGTGTCCCACAGTTCTGGGGATAAGGGTATCCTGAATGCTCTTTGCCTAATGGCAGGTAGGCCTGTGCCCACCAATGAAATGCTTAGATATTATTTTGGGCAACAATACCCAAGGCAAAGTAAATGGTCTTGACTATTCTGCCAAGGAAGTTTTCACATTGGTAGGTATTATGGCCAATATTAGTGATGGGCAATTAATTCGGCAGACGCAAATTCGAAGTGAATTTTCCGTGATTTGCCACCAGCAAATAAATTCGCGAAAATTTGCTTCAAAATATTTTGGACTCGCATTGAAAATGTCGCTTGCGTCAAAAAAGTCGCATATCAACATTATTCGGATGCCCAAGTGACTTTAACGCCAGTGTCAAAATTGACGTAAGTGTCAAAATTTTCGTTTCGGTAATTTTTCACTGCTTCGTGAATTTTGCAGGAAATTCGCTAATTATTTGGTGAAGTGCAGTGGGACAAATTCGCCCATCACTGGCCAATATGCATTTTTGTTATTAAAATAAACCTTCAAAGTGGTTGGTCACCTTTAAATTAACTTTTAGTATGATGCAGAGAGTGATATTCTGAGGCAATATCTGGTTGCTAGGGCACAAATTACCCTAGCAACCATGCACTGATTAGAATACGAGACTGGAATATGAATAGGAAAGGCCTAAATAGAAAGACGATTAATAAAAAGTATAACAGACGCCTTAAGCTGGCCATAGACGCAACGATTCGACCGTACGAATTTCCGTTTCATACGATGTTTCCGACATTTTTCGTGAGATGGTGATCGGTCGTTCAGTTGACAGGTTAGAAAATTTCTGTTGGCTACCGATAATATGTCTGCATGTAACTTTCATACGATTGGTGTCAGGGGCAGAACATCGTCTGATCTGTTCTTTTACTACTTTATTTGATCGGAATGGTTAGTGTCAGTCAGGCACAGAACGATCGTTCGTCCGATATGAAGCTAAAGCTGCACGTCTATGGACAGCTTTACAGATCATTTGTTTTTTTTAGATGGGGTCAGTGACCCCCATTTGAAAACTGGAAAGAGTCAGAAGAAGAACGCATTTAAGGGGCCTATTGATTATTCTGTATAAAACGAAATTTTACTAAAAAAAAAAACAATGTAGAAAGCTGTGTAAAATGAATGGTGAATTATTTAAGGTGTGTTTTATTTTACGCCATGTGAACGCAGATTTTCAGCCGTTATTTTACAACCTTTGTTAAGTACGTTCCGGCGGAAGTTGCTCAAAGAAAAAGCACGTAAAAACATTAAACAATTTTTACGCCGTTTTGTTTTTTTTACATGGCGATGCCCGGATGGATTATTCTGACGTTTTTATGCACTGCATAATACATTTACCGCTAAGTATGAATTCTGCGTCGTGGCACAACTTCCATCTGTGCTTCCTCGTTGGATAAGTACAAAAAGCCTGTGTGAATGGCGGCTCTCCAAGCCTAACTTGACAGCCGCTAGATTTGTGTCTACTTGCAGCCCTGCATTACACGGCCCCTCTCGGGACGTTTAACTGAACCTGAGAATGGCTTCTTTTCCCCTCTAAAATTACAAATGAAATAAAAAGCATCTGAAACATTTATTGCAGGGAAGTCTCTAAGGAGCGTGACTTTCTGAAGATACTGTGGCACACGTATAGGCTGTCTCGTTGCCTAAATGGGCTCCCGTACAGTCAGCCGGCATCTATTAAACACATACATCTTTTAGCATGACAGGAAGGGAATAGAACGGGGTATATAATGCTCCGCTCTCATTCAAGTTCCCCCTGAATTAATATTTCCTGCTTCCTTCCTGCAAGACTCACAGCTCATTTGGCCATTGGCAAAGTAACAACAATTATCTCATACTGCAAAGTAGCAGAATCAGTGGCGGAATATAGAGGAAGCAGACTCCGCAATCGCAGGGGGCCTCTATAGCTAATAAATAAAAAAACCCTCCTCTCCAGCTGCTCTCTTACCTGTGGCTATGAAGGGGACACAAGTCGGGCGGGAGTGGGTGGAGTTGGGTGGGGACAGGGCGTGGGTGGGGCTGGGTATTGGTGGGGTGGAGTTGTGACGGGAAGTGGGCGGGAGGATGGGGATCAGAGTGCGCTGGGCCCCTCTGAAGATTTTTTTTGCAGGGCTCACTCTAGTTACGCTACTGAGCAGAATAAGCTGGGAGAGTCATGGCAGTTCCGTCCACTGGACACCAAAGATAATATTTTAATTTATCAGTGTTGGAACGAATCCCCTGCCGTAAAAACTGTATGACTTAAAAGGTTGATTTTATTGTACCTGGTGTATGTAATATATAAGCTACAGATGATACAGTTTAATTGAATGGAAAATCTTAAAGGGGTTCCTTTTTTGAGTTCAGTTGGCTTTAGATGGTTTACCAGAAATAAAGACTTTTTCCAATTAAAATCCAAGTTTAAAGGGAAACTCCACAGAAACATAACTTTAGCTTTTTAAAAAGTAAACCTAATTTCAAGCAACTTTGAAATATACATCAATTAAAAAATATACAGACTTTTCATGATTTTAATGGTTTCTGACAGTTCCCTAAGCCTAGCCCCCTGCTCTCCTGCTGATCTCTCTGACTACTTTGCTGAGCTGGCTGACTACTGTTACTATGTATCAACAGCCATCTGTCCTCAGCCTGCATCCTCCAAACCCCACAATTCCCTGCACACGTGATTTCAATAAGGAAAGGAACATCAAAGTGCAATGCATTGTGGGTTATGTAGTTCCTGCATGTTGTCTGTAAGCTGTGGAGAAGTTGTTACAATTTGTAACATCAGTGTTTAGTCCCTCCTTCCCTGCCAGGATTTCAAATGATACAGAAAGAGAAGAACTGTTAAACAGCTGGATTTCAGCAAAGAAATGTAATTTATTCATACTTTTTGAAGAAACAGGTAACTGTGATGGGTATATCAGGGTTTCTGTGTTATGTGGGCCTCTTTATCAAATTTTGTTTTGGAACCTGGAGTTCCCCTTTAACGTTTAATGTCCCTGCCTCTGGTGTTTCAGTCTGGCAGCTCAGTAATTCAGGTGCAGACTAATGATGTGCGGGTCGAGAAATTCTCGACCCGCACCCGACCCTAACCCGCCCCAATGCGCATCCATCCCGGCTCGACATTGCCCCCCTATTCATAGAATCATGCCCAGGGGCGGCATGAGTCTATGAATTTAGAAGCCGGAAGTGCTAGATCGCGGGTGGGGAGAGCAGGAGAAGAGGTCAACTCGGACCCGCCCGTGACTAGAAGATTTGGTGCAGGAGTCGGCCCGAACCCGCCTGACCCGCGGGTAAACCGCACATCACTAGTGCAGACTCTACACTGTTACAATTTTGCAACATTTACTTCATACATTTTTCAGCATCATCTCTGGAGTATTAGCAACTGTATCAATTCTAACAGCTGCCTTTAATGAAACTCAGGGATTTTGCTCAGCATGGACAAAAATAATTTAGAACATTTTACAGGGTCGGCGACCCCCCCAGAAATGCTTCAGAAGGTGAAAAATTACACTTTACACTTCAATAAAAGAAAAACAGTGACACATACAAAATAGAAAGTAATTGGAAAAAGTATTTAATTCTGGTAAACTATCTGAAACAAGCTGAACTGAAAAAAAGTGTTGGAAGGTGAACAATCCCTTTAAAGGAGAACTAAAGCTTAAATAAAGACGTAGGATAGAAATGCTGTACATTATGTTTTGTGCTTCTGTACCAGCCCAAGGCAACTACAGCCCTTTAGCAGTAAAGATCTGTGTCTCCAAAGATGCCCCAGTAGCTCCCCATCTTTTTTCTGCTGATTCACTGCACATGCTCTGTGCTGCTGTCACTTACTGAGCTTAGGGACCCACTGACAATATACAGTACACATAGAATAGAAATGTCACAATATAAGGCTGATTAGTAATTAATACAGATAATTACTACATGGCAGCACAGAAACCAGTGCAATTAGCATCAGAATTTAATAATCAGCCCTGTAGCATCAGCTTATTGGTTATCGGTTGGCTCATCGATCAGGGGCCTTTGAAGGCATTCAAACTATCTTCAGATACAGGTAGAATCCTATTGTTTCTAATTGTATATCTGTATATGCTATGCAGCTCTACACCTGTGTATGGAAACAAATGATCTTTCTTGGAAACATCCATTCCAGGAAAGATTGTAATTGTAACGTCTATAGCCTTTAGAGTTAATCTTTTCAGATTAAGTCACTTTATAACACCTGAAAGTCAAACAGCACTAAGATAACAGGACTGAGAATTAGGCAGCCCTGACAAGTTTTTGCAAGAGATCTTCCGATATCCCACAATTGGACTGTTCTGTTATCTGACTACTGTATTCTATAGCCCATGTCTTTGGCCTTTTGATATTTTTTAAGTGGTTCAAATAAAGTGCCATTGAGTATTTCCCATAAATCATTCACAGGCAGGAATGCTTTTATATCACAAGACAGAGATTTTGGAACCCATTTCCTCCTCTTGTGAAATCTCAGGCACTTTATTGGGATCCCCTCAGCAGCTGCGTAATTGTGGTTCGAGAAGACATTAAGAAATCATGTGATTGTCGCCAATATTTAGCTAAAATTCAAGCAGAGTTTAATGTATGTGGGGACCTGGCATGAGTACTGACTACATTTAATAATTATCGGTAATAGCACTGGGATAGATTACAGGTGTATTGGACAGAAAGGGAGGTTTTGTGCAAATCCCTTATGTTCAACAATAAAGACTAGGTAAAAGTGGGGTCCTGGACGGGGGTTCTGGCTGGGGTGGGGGGCCTCTAGGTGGGTGGAGACAGAGGTAGGGGTGTTTGTGTGCCATACGCTGCCTGCCCTATGCTCCTTGAGTATGCCATACTCTGCTTACCCTATGCTCCCTGTGTGTGCCCTAGTCTACCTGCCCTATACTCCCTGTGTGTGTGTCATACTCTGCCTGCCCTATGTTCCCTGTGTGCATACCTCCCACCTGTCCCTTTTTCGGAGGGACAGTCCCTCTTTTGACAGCTCATTTGTACTGGAAAGTCTCTCTTTTCTCTGCACTGAACAGCCAGAAAAAGAAACAAAGTTTCTCACTTAATTGGCTTTTAGCAGAGAGCCCAGAACAGCTAACAGGTGCAAATACGATACTTTGTAACAATTTTGAGACAAAAAAACACAAGTTTAGATAAGGAGAAATATTTTCAAACTTTCATAACCTGCCAAATTTTGTAAAACAAACATGGTAATTAGGGGGTGTGCCATACTCTGCCTGCCCTATGTTCCCTGTGTGTGTCATACTCTGCCTGCCCTATGTTCCATGTGTGTGCCATACTCTGCCTGCCCTATGTTCCCTATGTATGCCATACTCTGCCTGCCCTATGCGTCCTGTGTGTGTCATATTCAGCCTGCCCTATGCTCCCTGTGTGTGTCATACTCTGCCTGCCCTGTGCTCCTTGTGTTTGTGGAATACTCTGCCTGCCCTACTCTGTACCCTGGGGGACATGAGTCTGGTAAGATTTGTTCGGGTGTTTGTTAGCATTTGGAAATTGTTGTTAGGGGCCCCTAACCTGTGGTTTATGGGCCTAGATCACACATCACCATTCTAGACCTATAGAAGTAACCAATGATGTATCTTGTCCAGACAGATTCCATTAGTAATGAGACTTATATACCTATAGAATAAGTAACTAAGAGTGTATCCTGCCCACACAGAGATGACTGTGAGTGGCACACAAAGAATTAGCTGAAATTGATTGAATATAAAAAATGATGGTAGGCATTTCAAGCACTTCAAGTAATAGGCATGATAGTAAAATCATTTAAGTCTGGGCTGCTGTTTTAGTGAATTTGGACAATTCGTATGGGTTTTTATGAATTGTGTAAATAAAAGCTACTCTGGGATCTTTAGCCTTAAGCCCAATTTTGAAGAAGAAGCCTGAAAAATATCTTAATATGCACAAGTGGTGAAATAATCTTGAAAACATAAAAATGGCACCTGGGCCTTCTATGCTGGATTATTTGCTAACAAAGCTCGTTGATTTGAGGGGCATAAGGCATCTCTCTGAGTTGACGGGGGCAGAGAATTCACAGCTTGGCAACTGGGGTCTATTGGCACATTCAGAAATTCCCCTTGTTACTTATTAAAACCACAGGCAGGGATGTTGATTCTGACTTTCTCACTCATTCCATTAGGAAATCTTTATAAAAATAGATTCTTTGTTTTATGCCCCCAAACAATTCCACATGCCAAAAAAAAAAAAATCCCCCAAATGACCAAAACATATATTGCAATAAATCGAACTCCTGTTAGTTGGATTATTGGAACATTGCAATGTGGAAAATATGGCACTGTCCCAATGTTTGGGTGGAGTTGTGCCCAATATGTGATTTATTTGGAGCTGGAGAAAATGCAAGATCATATATCCTGCTTCATTCATGTTATTCGTAAGCCGAGTGACTTTTAAGGGGGAATGTAATATGTTCACAAAGACCATTGTGGATATTAGCTACCTTGTTTGTGTTCTTTTTGACTGATTACAGACCTCATCGACTTCCTTCCAAAGTTTGTAACCAAATAACTTTTGCAAACGTTTGCAGCGGATGCAATAAAATTTCAGGTAAAATATTTAACGAAACTCCAGAACAGGTGTTAACGCTAACCTTTGCTTAGCGATGTAATATAAGTGAATGATTTCAAATAGCGAGCAGCACTAAACATTAGTGATGGGTGAATTCATTCACCAGGTGCGAATTTGCGGCGAATTCCCGAGATTCGCCGCCTGTGAATAAATTCACAAAATCTAGGGATGCACCGAATCCAGGATTCGGTTCGGGATTCGGCCAGGATTCGGCCTTTTTCAGCAGGATTCAGCCGAATCCTTCTGTCCGGCAGAACCGAATCCAAATCTTAATTTGCATATGCAAATTAGAGGCGGGGAGGGAAATCACAGGACTTTTTGTCACAAAACAAGGAAGTAAATGTTTCCCCTTCCCACCCCTAATTTGCATATGCAAATTCGGATTCGGTTCGGTATTCGGCCGAATTCTTCATGAAGGGTTCAGGGGTTCGGCCGAATACAAAATAGTGGATTCGGTGCATCCCTAACGAAATCGCCGCAAAAATTCGCCGGCTTAAAAAAAAAATGGACGTACGATATCGGCAGAAGACTTGGCTATCGATCAGCTTGTCTATCAGGCTGGCTGGAAAATTTTTATCAGCCAGTTTTTGAAGGCACCTGAACATCGGCCACTGTTAGTGCCGAATCATCAGATACAAGTAGAATTCTATTGTTTCTATCTATATATCTGACAATTCAGCTCTATGCGCGTGTATTGAAACAAACAATCTTTCTTAGAAAGATCTTTTCCAGGAAAGATTGTAATTGAAACGTCAATGGCCACCGTTACGTAGGTGGTACATTGTTATGGGTAACTTGCACTGGTGCCATTTAGCACCTATGTTATTAAATCAGCTCCTTGATTTGAGAGTGTGACTCCATTGTTGTGTTCTGAAACCTATACTAAAGACATGTCAACCCTGTATTTTATGTAGTTTCCCTAATATAAGCCCCTATCCCCCAGTTTCCAGCCAGGGCCAGAAGAGGTACCTGCCCAGGGTGCAATGATAGGGGGATGCTGGGCAGGTACTTGTTTAAGGGTCTTAACCCTAATCTGTGTTCGCTCCCCTCTGCTACTCTTCCTCTCCTCTGGCAGGTTTGCCTATGGCACCCGTTGGCTTGGACTAACCCTGTTTCCAGCAGTAAAATGTCTTGTCTCCGGCAGTAATTTGCACCTGAATCCCTTATTTACCAACCTCATTTTAAAATGCAAAGATTCCAATATTCCCATATCAGTGGAGCAAAAGGTAGGGTTAGGGAATGGCCAAAATGCCCATAATCACTATGGATCTAAAACGCCAACAGTCAAGACAGTAGTTATTAATTAGTATTGTCTTTTCTTTGGGAAACCCTTGGACAGGCTCACTTTAGACTTAAGTTTGATTTAACGTGGTCCATTAGTATCATTGTTTCAGGCTCTGTTCCTTGTCATATTACCTGTGGTTTCCATTGGCTGGAGTCTCAGGACGGAGGGGGTTTTCTCCTTCTCTTCTATGACCGACTACTAAATAATTGAGCCTGCCATGCTTGTAGGACAAGCTTCAAAGAAGCAAATGACTTAAAACAGATGAAAAAAACCCTATTATTTTTAAAACCATCATCCATAATGGGAACAACTATAATATTATGAATACTACATTTCATACAACATGCAATATTGTTATTGTGGTGCTTTGGCCAGTAAATTAAAGGGATACTGTCACGGGAAAAAAATTTTTTCCCAAAATGAATCAGTTAATAGTGCAGCTCCAGCAGAATTCTGCACTGAAATCCATTTCTCAAAAGACCAAACAGATTTTTTTATATTCAATTTTGAAATCTGACATGGGGCTAGACATTTTGTCAATTTCCCAGCTGCCCCTGGTCATGTGACTTGTGCCTGCACTTTAGGAGAGAAATGCTTTCTGGCAGGCTGCTGTTTTTCCTTCTCAATGTAACTGAATGTGTCTCAGTGGGACATGGGTTTTTACTATTGAGTGCTGTTCTTAGATCTACCAGGCAGCTGTTATCTTGTGTTAGGGAGCTGCTATCTGGTTACCTTCCCATTGTTCTTTTGTTTGGCTGCTGGAAGGGAAAAGGGAGGGGGGGTGATATCACTCTGACTTGCAGTACAGCAGTAAAGAGTGATTGAAGTGTATCAGAGGACAAGTCACATGACTGGGGGCTGCTGGGAAATTGACAAAATGTCTAGCCCCATGTCAGATTTCAAAATTGAATATAAAAAAATCTGTTTGCTCTTTTGAGAAATGGATTTCAGTGCAGAATTCTGCTGGAGCAGCACTATTAACTGATTCATGTTGAAAAAAATTTTTTTTCCCATGACAGTATCCCTTTAAGGATTTTTTTCAGTAAAAGATAAAAAAAAAGTCCCCTCTCTTATTTATATCTTTTTATTCCATGTGACTTTTGCGGCATTTGTGTCTTCTCCCATTGCGCTTGATTGAGTTCAGATGAAAATCTGTTTATTGCAAAGTTAAATATAACCTGGAACATTGGAAATATTTTTCCCAGCTGGAGAGTTGGCACGTGCCCTTGTCAGTGAGAGGCTTGTGGCCCTTTTATTATTTTGGTTTCGCTGACCAGAAGATATGATATACCTCTCCAGGTGATATATTTGTGAGAGTATAAAAAGTTTTATTTTAGAGTAGGGCCTTTAAGGAAAAGATGAAGGCTTAACGTGTTCCAATGGGCAGCGATTGGATCCAAATCTAAACACTGTGATTTGTAGATGTTATAAACATTAGAACATCTTGTTCCCTGAGCTGATCTTTCCCACACAAGTGTTGCCTTGAAAGGTCGTCTCTTTAACTCTCTTTATGCGTGACTGTTATCTAAAGTGCGCTTCCCAATGAGAGAATGTGTGGCCTATTGCAAAATATCCCCAACAATTGCTTTCATGGGCTGAATGAGGCACTGGCCTGGTTCTGTAGATCTCAGTGCTTAGAAGAAGCTGTATCTTTTTAGAAAGAAGCAGCAGAAAAGTATGGGGGGATAGTATGGGAACCACTGGGTTTGGATTCTGCAAACTTTTATGGGAATGATTGTCTCTACTGCCTGCATTAACTGCCATCAACTGTGAGTGTTTCTCCCTGCCATTTACTGCCATCTCTGTATGAGTGGCTCCACTTCCTGTCATTAACTGCCATCTGTGTATGACTGGCTCCACTTCCTGTCATTAACTGCCATCTGTATATGGATGGCTCCATTCCCTTCCAGTAGCTTCCATCTATACACGATTCGCTTAGCTGCCTGCAGTTACTTGCCCTGTTTGTATGTAGGCTCCATTCCTTAATATTAGCTACCTTGTATGATTGGCTCTGCTCCCTGCCATTCGATGCCATCTTTGTATGACCATCTCAGCTGAATTCTGTTAGCTGTCATCAATGTATGAATGGGTCCCTGACATAAGCTGCTATTTATGTATGATTAGTTGTTCTCCCTGGCATTAGCTGCCATCAGTTAGCTGATATGTATATAGGATTGGCTCCACTCTATGTTTAGTTGGATAAACTTCATATATTAACTGCCATCTGTATATAACTAGCTCCCCTCCATCTCGTTAGCTGCCATCTAGGAAGTATGTATTTGTTCCCTGTCATTAGCTTTTATACATTTATAATTGGATCTATTAACTGTCATTAGCTGCTCTTTATGTAAGATTGGTTCCTCTCTCTGACATTAGTTGCCATCTAAGTATGATTGGGTCTATTCCCCGAAATTAGCTGCCATCTATGTATGATTGGCTCCATTCCCCAACATTAGCTGCCTTCTACTGTTTGTATAATTGACTCTATTCCCTAACATTAGCTGCTATCTGTGTATACTTGACTGTATTCCCCAACATAGCTACCATCTATGTATGATTAGCTCCATTCTCCAACATTAGCTGCCATCTATGTATGATTAGCTCCATTCCCCAACATTAGCTACCATCTATGTATGATTGATTCCATTCCCCAACAATAGCTGCAATCTGTGTATAGTTGACTCCATTTCTCAACATTAGTTTCCATCTATGTATGATCGGCTCCATTCCCCCAACATAAGCTGCCATCTATGTATAGTTGACTTCATCCCCCAACATTAGCTGCCATCTATGTATGATTAGCTCCATTCCCCAACATTAGCTACCATCTATGTATGATTGATTCCATTCCCCAACAATAGCTGCAATCTGTGTATAGTTGACTCCATTTCTCAACATTAGTTTCCATCTATGTATGATTGGCTCCATTCCCCCAACATAAGCTGCCATCTATGTATAGTTGACTTCATCCCCCAACATTAGCTGCCATCTATGTATGATTAGCTCCATTCCCCAACATTAGCTACCATCTATGTATGATTGATTCCATTCCCCAACAATAGCTGCAATCTGTGTATAGTTGACTCCATTTCTCAACATTAGCTTCCATCTATGTATGATTGGCTCCATTCCCCCAACATAAGCTGCCATCTATGTATAGTTGACTTCATCCCCCAACATAAGCTGCCATCTATGTATGATTGGCTCCATTCCCCAACATAAGCTGTCATCTGTGTATGATTGACTCCATTCCCCAACATAAGATGTCATCTGTGTATGATTGACTCCAATCCCCAAAATTTGCTGCCATCTGTGTATAGTTGACTCCATTCCCCGACATTAGCTGCCAGATATGTATGATTGGCCCCATTCCCCCAACATAAGCTGCCATCTATGTATCGTTGACTTCATCCCCCAACATTAGCTGCCATCTGTGTATGTTCCCCAACATAATCTGCCATTTATGTATAGTTGACTCCATTCCCCGACATTAGCTGCCATCTATGTATGATTGGCTCCATTCCCTGACATCCATACATAAGTGGCTCTGTTTTTCAGTTCCAGATGTGATTTCCTGTGAGCTCTTGTCTTTGCTTCTACTGAGGATTCCAGTGCTGGATTTACAGCTCTAAACAATATAAACAGAACGGGAGGCCACTCACTATCCTCCTGCCCTTTACTTAATCTATTTGCCTTTTCTCCTCACATTTCCCATGGAAATTGTCTTTGCTTTCTAGTTCAAGTAGGGGAAGATAAAGGTCGGTGCCCCTTTTTCAAGTTCATTAGTATCGGGTCCAACAGAAAAAAATAATATGTGTCCAGGCATTGTCTGTGGAGAATACCATGAGACATCCAGAAGCGCTTCTAGTGTATTTTACTCTCACTTATCAATAGAACCGCATACTGAGCTTAAAAAATGGCTGTCAAGGGATTCTGGCTTTAGCTAAGTAGCTGCCGAAGCTGCAATTTAAGCAATTGTTAATTCTAATTAAAATCGGAGCTCAACGGTAATTTTTTTTGTATTTGTTCTGTTCATACTACATTAACTTGACAACTTTTTGGAGTATGAGCTTTATAAATGCCATACAATAAATCCATAATTTTTAGATTCACCCAAAACATACTATCCTTCATAAAAGATTTAGCCAAATACAGTACGTAAGACTCACGGCACGCATAGAATTTTCTCCACTGGTGTATTTCTGCTAGTGTATAAAAGAATGTCACCAACTGAGCTGCCTGTCATGGTTACCAACGGCCAAAGGCAGGCATCATGGGTGGGAAAAAATCTTATGGGTCCCATGGGCCTAAGCCAAAACCTAATTTGCAGAGAAGTATGTAAAACTGTAATTATATGTGAACAAAAAGGTATTTAGAGTTTTAAAGTTATATTTAGTATACATTTTTGAGGATTTAGCCAAATCCTGCTAAAAGTGGTGGATTTCAGCCCAGTCTCAAATCCTGGATGGACTGCCTTTTCTAAAGGGATGAGTATTCATAGCGTCAGCATCAGACTGGGGCAGCATAGGCCTACCGGGGGTCTCACAATCTCCAGGGCACCCCTTATTTTACGCAACCCCCCAGTGAGCATGTGCAGACCACAAAGCGTCAGTATGGCCTCCTTAGTCCAAATTTGCCATGGGGCTGTGCAGGAGTGTGGGCCTGAGTCTGAACATTTTTCCCCAGTGGTGTAACTAGAATGCGCCAGGCCCCCCAGGAAATAAATCTTCAGAGGGGCACATTGTACTCCAATCCCCATCCTCCCTCCCACTTCCCGCCCCCTCCCTGGCCAACTCCACCCCGACTTGCATCCCCCTCCCTCGACGCAGGTAAGAGAGTTGCTGTGGAGGAGGGGGGTTTCTATTAGCTATAGAGGAAGTAGACCCCACAGTCTGGTCCCCCTGAAAAAAAATCTTCAGAGGGGTCCGGCGCACTCTGATCCCCATACTCCTGCCCACATCCTGTCCTACCCATTCCCCGCCCCAACTCTGCCCACTCCCGCCCCAACTTGCCTCCACCTTCCTCTCCGCAGGTAAGGGAGCGGCTGGGGAGGTGGTTTTTTTTTTATTAGCTATAGAGGAAGCAGACCTCACAGTCTAGGCCTTCCTGTTCCCTGCCCCCCCCCCTGTGACTGTGGGGTCTGCTTCCTCTATAGTTACGCCATTGTTTTTCCCAGTTTCCCAACGGCCCAGTCAGACCCTGTATAGACTGCTCCTCAGTGTCCATCAAAAATGAACCAATAAATATCATTTATCAAATATTTCAAATATCAAATATTTCATATCAATTTTATCTTCTTTGCTGTTAATAACATTGACATCAAGTAGCCTTTTTACTGTTTTACTGTTGGTGGCAGCACCAAAGATGACGGTTTGTCATTCCTAATGTCTTACAAAATGCCTCCGTTAATCCAATTTTCTTTTATACTTTTTCAGATCCAGAATGCCAACGATGTTCTAATATTGCCACTTGAAAAGTTTCGGAAGGAACAGATAGGTGCAGCCAAAGTAAGTCATTTAAAGGGTACACAAACTCTAATGTATATAACTGGTGATACTGAGATATAAAACCCCCTCTAAAGTTCTAGGCCCTTGACGCCTGCCCTAAACCAACCCTATATACAAAGGAAACTAATCAGTTGAACTCATTAACTGTCAAAGGTACAATTACCCAACAAATAAGAATTTTGATTTCATTATTCTAGCTGCTCTATACCAATAAAAGCTATTTGCTGATTGGTTAGTAATGGTTATTGCTTTTACTTTTTTGGAGGTGTGTGCTATTGGTGCACAGAGAAGTGGGTGTGTGAGTGATTCAGAAACACTATTAAATAATGAATAATGTATGACTATTCTCTGAGCAGCCACTGACATTTGCAATGGTGTTAGATAATTAATACCTATATAAATATTTCTAAAGAAAGATTAAAGGTGTGGGTTCACCTTCAGGTTACCTTTTACCTTTTAAGCAACTTTTCAATTGGTCTTTATTTTTTATTTATTTTTTATAGTTTTTTGAATTATTTGCCTTCTTATTCTGATTCTTTCCAATTTTCAAATGGGGATGGGGGTCACTGACCCCCATCTAAAAAAAAACAAATGCTCTGTAAGGCTCAAAAATTGTTATTGCTACTTATTATTACTCATATTTCTATTCAAGCCTTCTCCTATTGATATTGCAGTTTCTTATTCAAATCAATGCATGGTTGCTAGGGTAATTGTGACTCTAGCAACCAGATTCCTCAAAATGGAGAGCTGCTGAATAAAAAGCTATAAAACTTAAAAACCACTAGTAATACAAAATAAAATTGCGACTGCAGATTGTCGTAGAATATTGCTCTCAACATCATACTAGAAGTTAATTTAAAAGTGAGTAACCCCTTTAACCTATCACTGGCCTTGGTTTAGTAGACTCTCGTTTAGTTGGTTAAATCTCTATTGGGCTATATCACTCATTATTATAATGCAGTTATTATGGGCCCTAGATTTAATTGATAATGGAAGTCTTTTCTCATCTCACTAAAGTAAAGTGTTTTATGAAAAGTTAATCTCCGTTATCACGTTGCCATACTACACTTTGCTGTATAACCTGTTTTCCTGTTAATCTCAGAGGAAAATAATTTAATTACAGGGATCTATATTTCACATTTCATTTGCTAAATGAATGCAGGGCTGCACTGACTGAATTGGGTTGTTACTTGTGTGGTTGTATTTTAGAAGGTAGTGCTTAAGCAATTAGCCTGGGCAAAGAAGTGCAAATCCCTACAGTATAATGAACTCCCCCTTATCTGTAAGCCTGAGACCCAGCCAACATCTTAAAAAAAGGGAGGGGCTTGTTTATATTGAGCTAATTGTTTCTTTTTTTACAACACTTGCATGATAAAAGTGAAGGTAGTAAAGGAGAAAGCAAAACAAAAATCCTGGTGATAAAAGATTATATGGATTTTCCAAATAATAACCAAATATTTATACTTATAATTAAGTATAAATAAAATATTAACTATAATTATACATTTATATGTATTGTTATTGTAGACCAGTAAAAGCAAACTGTTGATTAGTTGCTGTGGATTACCACCCATAGGAAAGTTCATGTAACTTCAATACCTAAGTTTGAATGTTTCATGCACATTACTATACAGTCCCATGCTAATAGCAGGCAATAACATTGGTTTATTTGTAATATAAATGACAGTATTCCTTAAACACTGCACGGTATCCTGTGTTTTCCTATGGCCTATTATCAAGACCACACATACCCTGCTTTTCAGACCGTGTAAAACTAATTAAATGGACATTTATCATCTCCAGACAGCTTGTATCAGATACCCACAGGGAAGGTGGTTTTGATAAAGGAGCCTATTAGTTTCTACGAAGAGGCAAATTGTGTATATAAAGGAGATAATACAGGAGGCAGAAGATAAGAAGGAGAAGGAATGGTCTGCTCATTTAGTCCACTCATATTCTCTTGTTTTATAAGGCTCCTTTGGTAAATTTGGCGTTATTTTGGGATTTTTTTTTTAAAGGAACAGTTCAGCATAAAAATAAAACTGGGTGAATAGATAGGCTGTGCAAAATAAAAAATGTTTTCAATATAGTTAGTTAGCCAAAAATGTAATCTATAAAGGCTGGAATGACTGGATGTGTAACAGAACAGAACACAACTTCCTGCTTTTCAGCTCTCTAACTCTGAGTTATTCAGCGACTTTAAGGGAACTAGGGTTGCCACCTGGCTGGTATTTTACCGCCTTGCCGGTAAAAATGATGGTGGATCACAATGTTATTAACAGGGAAAAAAGAAAATATATAGGAAGTAAATAAAGAAAAGAAAAACTTAACCCTTGAAGTTGCACTACCCCATCATAGAGCCCGATGACTCAGGGAACAATATTAAAACTTAACTTTTACTAATAACTTAAAGGGATACTGTCATGGGAAAAAAATTTTTTTCAAAATGAATCAGTTAATAGTGCTGCTCAAGCAGAATTCTGCACTGAAATCCATTTCTCAAAAGAGCAAACAGATTTTTTTATATTCAATTTTGAAATCTGACATGGGACTAGACATTTTGTCAATTTCCCAGCTGCCCCATGTCATGTGACTTGTGCTCTGATAAACTTCAATCACTCTTTACTGCTGTACTGCAAGTTGGAGTGATATCACCCCCCTCCCTTCCCCCCCCCAGCAGCCAAACAAAAGAACAATGGGAAGGTAACCAGATAAGGGCTCCCTAACACAAGATAACAGCTGCCTGGTAGATCTAAGAAAAAACACTCAATAGTAAAAACCCATGTCTCACTGAGACACATTCAGTTACATTGAGAAGGAAAAACAGCAGCCTGCCAGAAAGCATTTCTCTCCTTAAGTACAGGCACAACTCACATGATTGGGGGCAGCTGGGAAATTGACAAAATGTCTAGCCCCATGTCAGATTTCAAAATTGAATATAAATAAAATCTGTTTGCTCTTTTGAGAAATGGATTTCAGTACAGAATTCTGTTGGAGTAGCACTATTAACTGATGCGTTTTGAAAAAAACATGTTTTCCGATGACAGGATCCCTTTAAATAAAATCATGAGTCCAGGAGAACATTTAAAATAAAGTTAGGAACAGGGAGACAATGGGTGGCAATTGAATAGGTTACCTATACCTTTTATAGGCCACATGATATTTGTCCTTTTGCCCTATACCACGTTATTATTGTAGTTGTTTACTACAGACTGTACTGGCTCACTACAGACTTGACGTATCAGCCTTATATTCAACCCATGGTTTGCATTTATCGCTTTATCTAATCTAGGTTCCTTGTCTCCCTGTTCCTAACTTTATTTTAAATGTTCTTCTGGACTCATGATTTTATTTGTTATTAGTAAAAGTTGGGTTTTAATATTGTTCCCATAGTCATCGGGCTCTATGATGGGGTGGTGCAACTTCAAGGGTCAACTTTTTCTTTTCTTTATTTACTTATCTCTTTAACCGTGCACACCATCTACTGGTTTTCTCAATTGATGGGTGGTGCTTCCTTACCTTGTTTGTGATTATATAGGAAGGCCAGTATTTTTTTTCCTGAAAAGTTAGCAACCCTAAAGGGAACCCACATGGAACATAACTGTTCAGTGAGTTTGCAATTGATCCTTAGCCTGCAGGTCATATTCAAAAGCAAACAGTTATGACCCATGTGGCCCCTCTCAAGTCTCTGATTGGTTACTGCCTGGAAACCAATCAATAGAAACCAAGAGAGCTTCAAAGCAGGAAGTAATGTTCTGGCTATTATGTTAGACATCCAGTTACTCCAGCCTTTATACGTATCTATTTACCCAGTTTTTATTTTTACACTGAACAATTCCTTTAAAGGGTTGAATTTCACGTGACATGACATAGATCAAAGTGAAACCAGAAATCATAGAATCAAGGGGGCTTATAGGTATTATAATATTTTACAAGTTGTGTTGTTCCTGGTTCATGGAAATATATCAGATAACCAATGTGGCATCACAAAACAATGTTGAATATTTTTTTCTCTTGCCTCATGTTTATTTTTCATTTAAAATGCCTTAGAGGTTTACCGTCTTAAAACCAAGCTAAGGCAGCTTAGTGCCAAAAAGAGTCCCCCCTAAATTGTCACATCATGATGCCCTGAGAATTACACATCACTTTCCTTCTGTAAATAATCTTATGAGGAATTATTTGTTCTCAATAAATTAATATCTGGTACAAGCAAACAAAAGCTCATAAATAATTCAGCTTATAATGGGACGTTCTTTTCAGAATAAAGTGTTTATTTTTTGTGCCTGGCTGCTCTTGTAATCACAAAGTGAAAGAGCTCTAAAGAGTACTTTGATTATTGTCATGCTTGCTTGGCCTAGTCACTTTCCCAGGTATCATCTTTTAGCTTATCACATGCGCTTGTCAGAAGAAGTGGAGTTAGTACATCTCCATGGATGTTCCATAAAACAGTTCATCTAGGTAAAGACAACTATACTCTAGTTATAACTAAAGGCAATCATATATCCAAATGTTGCCATTACAGGCTCAATTAGTGGACTACAAAACTTGTAGTTCTGATACACCATGCTTTTGAGCATAAGTGAGTCTGTTCTCCTCTAGTAGGACATGTTCACAAAGTGACAAATTATCCTCTATTTATAACTAAAGTCCAATCATATCTCCAAATCTTGCCATGACAGGCCCAATCTTTGGACTGCAAAAGTAGCGGATGTTAGGTGTCCACTTCTGATAGGACATGTTCACCAAGTGACCACGGAATCTCCAGTTATCTTCTTTAAGCTTATCCCACAAGCTTGTCCGTAGTAGTGGAGTTAGTACGTTCCCATGGCCGTTTTATAAAATCAAGTTAAGGAAAACTATCCTCTATTTATAACTAAAGTCCAATCATATCTCCAAATTTTGCCATGACAGGCCCAATCTTTGGACTACAAAAGTAGCGTATGTTAGGTGTCCACTTCTGATAGGACATGTTCAAAAAGTGACCAAGGAATCTCCAGTTATCTTCTTTAAGCTTATCCCACAAGTTTGTCAGTAGTAGTGGAGTTTGTACGTTCCCATCGCCATTCCATAAAATGTTTCAAGTTAAGGAAAACTATCCGCTATTTATAACTAAAGTCCAATTATTTCTCCAAATTTTGCCATGACAGGCCCAATCTTTGGACTACAGAAGTGGTGGATGTTGGTGTCCACTTCCGATAGGACATGTTCACTAATTGACCGTACTTTAGTTCACCTCCCTTCCCTAAAGTTCATGCTTGCTTCCAGCATTGGTAAAACTGCCAGGAAGAACAATATAAGACTGTTGCTCCTCGTACAATGTACAAGGAACTTCTATGACTCAGATAGAAAACAGGACTTATAGCTTATGAGAATGTTTTTAGGTGATAAGTTTCTCTGCTAATAACTGTTGAAGGCATCTCACAACAGTGGAAAGTTTGCATATTTTACACCACCCTGTGAAATTTTAGTTGTGCACATGTGTGCCAGATGCAGCAATAAAGTTGCCTCCATCCATAATGCTCGTTTGAAGGTTACATGGTTCTTAAAGAAAACAAATAAAAATCAGAGATCTGTCCATGTCTTCTAAATATTTATTTTGCTGTTGTGATTCCTGATATTCCGGTTTGAAGCGAACCGAGTGAATGCTGCAATTATTGCTCAAATACCAGAAACTATTAAGTGAGTGGAATGGTAAAAAGGATTTCAGGAATGAGCAGAAGTTGCCTTATTTGGTCAGCACAGTGTCTGGCCCACAGTTGGTAACATGGATGAGCTCATCTCTGCGTAGGCCACAATCCCATGTTACTCTTGCTCCATCAAGGCTCTTAAGGATTTTTTTTCCATGTGCCCCTTAACCCTGGTAACCATTTACAGTAGATGAAAGGGAAACAGAGGTGAAGTTCAAATCAAATCAAGTGGGCTTAATCTACTTTGACCTTTTTGTCCATACTTTAATAATTCAATGTTTTACATATTGGGTTGTTTCAACCTATGGTCAGCCTACTGTTGTATCTTTTACAGTGGACCTTAATGTAACTATGCCAGGAGTTTAGGACTCAGATTTGTTTAATTATATGAAACTGGGATGATGCCCCTCTCAGTAACTATGTGATGTGTTTTGTTCCCATCCACAGTATGGAGAATTATGGCCAACCCCCATCAGTCATCTCAAGGTTACAGACATATAAAATTCTACTTTATCAGTAATTCAGGCAAAGTTCCAAGAATAAGTGGTGACCTACAAATATCACCCTCAATGATCATTTAGCTTCCAGCTGGATCTAGAAGAGCAAATAGACATTCTCCACAAAAATCAGCCTAAATGTCCTTCAAGCTTGGCCACCCTAGCCACTGCTCCTGGGAATGGGTCCCCAACCTGAATGTTGTGATATGGGGTAGATGCTAATTTCCTGTCCTTATTATTACACGAATGTTTGCCTAGTAGCTAGTTATGAAGAAATGTATGGCAAACACTTACTGTATTTACAGTACAGGGACTTTTTCTACTTTCTAAATTTCCATTAATAATGCTTTCAAAAATTGGAAGCCTTTCAGATAAAATGTGCCGGCCCACATTATTTCCACAGAACAAAAATTCTCAGTTGTTGCAATCTTTATTCTTTCTCCAGTAGATGGAAGCCCTTCCCATGACTGGTAGTCTTTCTGTTAGTAGCATGGATGTCCCTATCTGTGCCAGCCAATATGGCTCCATTTATGAACATTAGCTGGGGTCAGCCCCCAAGCAGGAAATAATAGCATACAGAAGGAAAATATGAATAAGTATTACAGCCCACTAGTTCTGACTTAACCATTTGAGATTTCTAATGGAATTAGTCCATTTTGGGTTCTTAATCATATTTAAGGTTTATTTTTACTTTAATGTCTTCTGCTTTGTAATTTTAGGTAACTGGATATCTTTACAAAGTGCAAAGCAAAACGTCAAGGAAATGCCAATGCTAATCACAAAATAAACAGTAATTAATCAGTTTGTACATGAGTAAATGAGAAGTTAAAGGAAGGGCAGCATGTTAATTAAAAGTAAAGGTTAAACGAAAAGGCTGCAATACTTGGAAAAATAGCCTCACTCCCTGTCAATTTAGAGATATTATAGAGATATTATACATAATCTCTGCCCCAGTGAGCTAACAGTCTGAGCTTCTTTCATGAACTCATAAAGGTCTAAATTGACCATGACCCTTTATTTTTGGAGTCAGTGACTAGACATCTTTCTAGACTTGGGAGAAGGAAGGAAGCTCATGTCCTTCTTAGCAAATGTGACAGTTTCAGAGTGGCAGTTGGAACACGGGTATCCATAGGGTTATATGATAAAATGAGCAGAATTTGCCTGGATTTAGTAACCCATAGCAACCAATCAGATGTTGCACAGGGCCCTAATTAGACAGAGAGCAAGTCAATTGTTTTAGTCCAGTTGTCCATGCTTTGAAAGGCTGCCAGTTTGGGTAAGAATACTGAATATTTGCATATGAATAGACAACAGACGTGCATAGACAACTTTACCATTGGGACCCAGAGTAAATTCCCTCTTTGCTCTGCTGCTGAGCCATGTTCACAGTCTTGGCTATAAACACTAAATGCCTCCTTTGTATGGCTGCTGTCTGATTAATAAGCGTGTGTAGGTACAGGTCTGCCCCAAGGCTTACAGCAGACTCTCTCTTTGAAATCCTCTTACTATTTCCAGGTATTGTCACAATGTATTTAGAGCTGTGACAAATATGCCAGAAATAATAGAAGATCCACATTTTCAGAGACAAGTAACCAAGTGCTTAAATGGTTTCCTCCAAGTGCCTTTGTGATGATTAATATGCGACATGGAAAGTCTCAGAAGGTTTAGCAGAGATTGGATTTCAAGGGAGAAGAAAGAAAAGCCTAAGCTTTCAATATGATGAACAGAGCAGATCTGTGCAAAGGAATGCACAAGGGCCGCAACTTGCCTACTTCTTCTAATAGTAAACAGATTTTATGGTTGAAATTGAAAGAGCAGGTGCCGGAGCCTTTCTGGAAACTATATACAGAAATTCAGTGTGTTGTACCATCAGTTTGTGCAGCTTGTCTATATTCTGAATATTTTGTTTTTGAGAAGCCATTCTGTACAGCTTGTGCACTTGGATACAACCGATAATAATTCCACTTGTGATCAAACTTCTCACTAGCAATTTCCAGTGCAATATCACAAACTACCCTGAATTCCCCACCAATCACTGCTGACTAATATGTACAAAGCTGTGCTGTAAAACCTGGAGATCCATGTGTTCAAATGATATACCTGTTATTAGTACCTATTAACTCAGTTAAAATTCACATGTCCCAAAAGAGTGGGGATTTAGATGGAAGAGTATGGGAGTAAGTGGGTGTGCCAAAGTGGATTCGGGATGTGGTGTAAAATCTTTTGATTTTCCACTTGGAAATATTAAAATACATGGATATCAGTCTGGATTGTCAGCCCACCATACGTGTAGAGATAACAATTTGGAGTGTCAATTTGCTGAGAACAGGTAGGGATGGTGATCCCAATTGGTGAGTTGGAAACGAGAAAATGTGTGACCTGACAGCATGGAAGCTACTGTAGGTGTGAAAGTGTTACTATAAATTGTAACCTCATTCAAGGCCTTTAATGGGAAATAAAGTCTAAAATAGAATAAGGCTAGTAATGCTGTATTTTGTATACTAAACATAAACACTTACTGGACCACAAGCCTAATCAAACAAATGATTTATGCTTTCAAAGTTCGCCACAGGGGGTCACCATCTTGTAACTTTGTTAAACATCTGCAAGACCAAGACTGCGCACATGCTCAGTGTGGTCTGGGCTGCTTAACAAGTGGCTGCAGCAAAATAATCCTCCAAATAGAATCCCAGTTTATCTGTTTAAATCTGGCTCCATGATCTTTATCCCTGCAGCTGGAGTTGGAAACTGGAAAGGGGATGTAAAGGCAAAACTAATATCCAATACAAATCTCTACACAGTCGCCGACTGCTCTACAGGGAAACAAACAAAGCTGCTTGAGTTCTGCATGGTTGGGAAGTAAGGCGGGGGCTCCCCCTGCTGTTCATAAGTATGATTGTTTCCCTGCTCAGCAGTTAGGGACCGTCTGACAATTCCTATCCACAGCAGTAAATGAAGGGAGAATTTCACTGCATACAGTCAGGTTTCTTATAAAAACGGTATACATTTTTTAATTGAAGTATATTGAAGATAGGTTTATTTTTCATTAAAGAAAGTAAAAATTCGATTATTTTTTTTTGCCTTTACATGCCCTTTAAACATAAACGTATGATTGGATTTTGGTATGCCCAGTGTGCTATGGAACAATAAACAGTTGGAATAAAAAATTTATTGTCTACTGTCTGGTGACTTATGGTACACCTTCCTGCCCTTCTTACAAAAGGCAAGACCAAGGCAAGATGGGCACAGTAGGGTAAGTTGGTGACAGTAGGGCAAGGTGACAGCAGTAGTGTAAAATGGCTAGATTGTGACAATAGGCTAGGGCAAGATGAAAGCAGTGGTGTAAGATGGCAAAATCAGGGCAAGATGGCAATAGTAGACAATGTTGGTGACTGTAGGGCAAGATGAAAGCAGCAGTGAAATATGGCCACAGCAGGGCTAGATGGCAACAGTAGAGCAAGATATCAAGAGCAGGTCAAGATGGTAAAACTAGAGTCTTGGGATGATAGGAGTTGTTGGGGTTTTTTTTTTGCCTGGCCTTGCTACAACTAAAGACAGCTCTGCCTGCAGCATTCCAGATGCTTTTGGAATAGAACTCCCAGCAACCCCCAGCATTCAAATGTGTAAGCAATTATACCCTGCATTTTCATAAAAGCCAATGGGGAGGCTTCACCCTGACACAAACTAAAATAGGAGAAAGGGGAAGTTTAAACAACAAGTAAATTTGAATGACCTAAACTAGAAGTAATGTACCCTGGAAGTGCCCCTTGGTCTGTGCTCAGCCTACACAAGAAGGAAGGGAGGCCTCCAGTTGGTTATTACATATTAAAAGACAAAGGATTTCAGGAATGTTCTGCATGATAGCACATTTTCCTAATAGGAAGCACCATGGAATGAAGTCATCCATTGCCTTTTTCCAGGTGGCAGCCACTGTTTGAAGCCAATGACTGTTCTACTGGTACTGTTATCTAAGTCACACATATCCATTTAATGTCAGGTTTACTTTCCCTTTTTCCCATCCATTTCTGACCAATAGCCTTATTTATTTACCTATTTGGATTTGTTGTTATATGCTACAACCATATGCAAACTAAAGGCTTACGGGGCCCAACTTTACTCTCTGAATGAAAAATGTATTAGCTTAATAGGATGAAGGAAGCCACATTAAATACAGGTTTATATGAGGGTGACTAAAGGACTGTGTACCTAAGCAGGGATGTCCATCTTGGGGCTCTCCTGGACTCTTCTGGACACCAAAGATACAGAATGAGTCATAATGTACCCCCTTACTCTGAAATATATATATATGAAGTTACAAAGTAGTGCTGTGGCGGCAGACCAAGTGCTGTTATACAGGTCAGCATATCAGAGATTATGGGCCTCATTTATTTATAGAGCCAAGGTGTTTTTACTGATAATGCAGCATTTATTGGGCACTCTGCTTGACCAAGGTCACCAAAGAAGACGCTACAGTCACTTATAGCAACTGCTAAGCATCCTGATAGGGAGAATGTAATAAAAACACAAAGATATTGTAAAGCCAAAACTGGGCAAACTGAAATTTTTTGCATATTGCGCTGTCTTGTTTCTGCCAGAATACGGTGGCATAAAAGATTTAGATGGTTCTGTTTTGCCCCCCTAGGAAGGAAAGAAGAAGTTTGATAAGGAGAGCGAGAAATATTACTCTATTCTTGAGAAGCACTTGAACTTGTCTTCAAAGAAGAAAGAATCTCTTCTACAGGAGGTGAGTTTTTAAAATCTTTCCTTTCTGCTTCTGGCGATGAGCTTGTAAATGATAGGTGCTTTGTATAGCGTTGTGATGGATGAACAATTACGCCAAAGGTCCTGTGTTCCATAATAGTGTCCTTTGAGAATGACTGTAATATCCGACATTAATCAGTGCAGTTTCTGAATATTGGATATAGGACTTTCACTTTAGCAAAGCCATGTGGACATGCCCAACTTTCACCATTGCTTAAAAAAAATGCATGTTCACTGTGGTGGTTGACTACACTATTCCACTAGAGCAGTGGTCTCCAACCAGTGGTTCATGGACAACATCCAATGTTGCTCCCCAACCTCTTGGATGTTGCTCCCAGTGGCCTCAAAGCAGGTGCTTATTTTTTAATTTCTGGTTTGGGGGAAAGTTTTGGTTGCATAAAAACCAGGTGTACTGCTAAACAGAGCCTCCTGTATGCTTCCAGTCCACATAGGGACTACCAAATAGCACAGATTTTGCACCCCAAGAATATTTTTTGATGCTTGTGCTGCTCCCCATCTCTTTTTACATCTGAATGTGGCTCTAGGTTAAAAAAAACATGGGGATCCCTGATCTAGAGAATAGGTTATTGCAGCAGCCCCATGCATTGTGATGTAGATGGTGAAATTTTGAAACAGTTTGCAGTTGGTCATCATTGTTTTTTATCTATTCTGTCTCCCTCCAGCTTGAAATGTTAAAAAAATATATATCTTGTTCCTTGGGTCACTGACCCCTGCAGCATCCAGAAAGAAAATGACTCATGTGGCTACTGTATATGTAGTAGTATTTAATATCTACTTTCTACTCAGCCTCTTTCCTATTCATCTTGCACAGTGATTCAGACCACTGGCCGACAGTAAGGGTAATTGGTTCCCTAATGACCGGATAAAAGTTTACACGCAAGACTGGAAATATGCGGAACAAAATGTTAAATAATTCAAATACTGTTACTATTAGCATGTCTTGATCAAGCTGCCTTCTGAAAAACATGTAACATGTACAGTGTAGTGTATATCCATTCCTGATACTGTTAAGAGCTACAATATATTATGTCTGACAAGGAAAGCTCCATAGAGCAAGAACAGGCTTTGTTCCAGCCTGAGATCCCCTTAAGATAAGAGATCTGCTCACATACAGACTTGCCTCTAAACCATACAATGTACAATTGATTAACATTTGGTGTGCTGCTTCCGGTGTCGTGTAGAAAAGGTCAGACTTGCCGGTGTATGGATTGATTGCTGCCTTCTGAGTTGTAGAAAGGTCGGTAGTCACCAGTGTTTGTATCAATGTTCAGTTTGCTCATGGCTAGTAGGATCAGCACCCACATGCACAACCGCAACAAAGGGTAATAAAGAAATCCTCCACGATGTATCTGAAACAAGTCGACCATAGGGTTGCCTGAAGCTTCTACCTAACAGATGCTGCTACTTCTTTCTCTCAGCCGATATAAAAAGGCCAAAGTAGATGCAGCCGACTTCTTAGACAACATGATCAAGGGACAGTGCCCATGTCCAGGGCCGGATTCAGGTCCAGACTGGGATTCACAATAGGCCCTGGCATTCCAAGTACACAGAGGCACAAGCAGCCCTCCACCAGCCCAATAAATAGTGACTGTCTATGGCAACTTACAGCAAGCCCCTCTGGCATTTGCCAGAACCCACAGATTGCCAGTCTGGGCCTGGCCGTACTTATATAGCAGGTGCCCCTAGGCCCACCGTTGTACATTTTCCCATACACTCCCTATGTGCACTTGTGCAAATTTTTAGCATGGAGCCCAGAGTACTGGGGATTGGTGCACAGGAAATTTTAAAAAGTGTTGTATATCCTGCAAATCCCCAGTGCTTCCAAACCAATGCAGGTGTGGTTGGGCGGCCCCAATAAAATTCTGCCGCCCTAGGCCCGGGCCTTTTTTGGTCTTTTCACAAATCCGGGCCTGTCCATGTCTATCTTATGGTACTGCCTTCCTAGACCATCATTATCTCTGTCTTTCATAGGAAAAATGGGATAGTAGTCAGAATAAGGAATTTCTAGTTAAAAGTTCATTGAGGAGTCTCTTTTCAAACTCCCAAATCCTTCCTACCCAAATACATTGGCCTCCAAATCCCTCCTACCCAAATACATTGGCCTCTAAATCCCTCCTACCCAAATACATTGTTCTCCTAATCCCTCCTACCCAAATACATTGACCTACAAATATTTCCTACACAGATACAGCTGTGTAAAATCCCTCCTACCCAAGTAAATTGACTTCCAAATCTTTCCTACACAGATACACTGGCTTCCAAATCCCTCCTACCTAAATACATTGGCCTCCAAATTCCTCCTACCCAAATACATCAGCCTTCACATTTCTCCTACACAAATACATTGGCTTCCAAATCCCTCCCAATCAAATACATTGGCCTCCTAATCCCTCCTACCCAGATACATTGGCCTCCAAATCTTTCCTACACAGATATATTGGATTCCAAATCCCTCCTACCGAAATACATTGGCCTCCAAATCCCTCTTCCCAAATACATTGGCCTCCAAATCCCTCCTACCCATATACATCCACCTCCAAATCCCTCCTTCCCAAATACATTGATCTCCAAATCCCTCCTAACCAAATGCATCCACCTCCAAATCCCTCCTACCCAAATACATCAGCCTTCACATTTCTCCTACCCAAATACATTGGCCTCCAAATCCCTCCTACCCAAATACATTGGCCTCCAAATCCCTCCTACCCAAATACATCCACCTCTGAATACCTCCACCCCAAATAAATTGACCTCCAAATCCCTCCTACCCAAATACATTGGCCTCCAAATCCCTCCTACTCAAATACATTGGCCTCCAAATCCCTCCTACCCAAATACATCCACCTCCAAATTCCTCCTCCCCAAATACATTGGCCTCCAAATCCCTCCTACCCAACTACATTGGCCTCCAAATCCCTCCTACCCAAATACATTGGCCTCCGAATCCCTCCTCCCCAAATACATTGGCCTCCAAATCCCTCCTCCCCAAATACATTGGCCTCCAAATCCCTCCTACCCAAATACATTGGCCTCCAAATACCTCCTACCCAAATATATCAGCCTTCACCACACCACACTTCTAAGAGATGGCTCAAAAGGCAACTGCTAACACAAAGCCCACTTTTCAAATGTGTTTAAGGTGAAATCTTCACACATTATTACCAGATTATCATGTCGACTTTGTGTAGACTTCCCGATATAAAGTCGACCCCTAGCACAGCTCAATATATACAGTATATACACAATAATCAGTATGGCATGTATAGAAACCCCTTTATTGGCATATCCCCACCCCCTGATACAGCTGAAAAAGTACCACATTTTAACACATCCAGTTACACTGAAAACACGTATATGAATTTTTCCAATCTCTTTCTCATTTTTCAGCTGCTTCTCCTTATCATTGTATATAGCAGCCACCGACTGAACAAACCTATAGCTGCCCTCCCCTTGATGCAAATCAGGCATTTGCTTTAGAGAGAGAGAGAGCCAAGTGCAGTCCAGATCTGGGGGGGGGGACCTGCTTTTCAGTGCAGCCGCTTTTGAAGTGACACCTTGTAAAGCTTTGTTTAGATAATGTGAAGATTCGCTGGAAATGGAACCTATAAAATACACCGCAGTCCACTCGGTGTTCCATTAGATATAAATCACATGGCAGATGTTTCTCAGTCTCTGACGTGTTTATGATACAGCTTGTAGACTGCCTGCACCATGTGATATAATAAATATACCACCGCCGTGAATAAATACAGAGGAATTACATTTGGTTGTTTTAATGTGGGTTATTATAAGAATATAAAGTACATCTAAATTTAAAATATCAGTGTTTTTTTTTTTTCATTTGAAGCAGAATACAGTTTAACGCGTTTCAAACCAGTAAGTCTTATACTTATCATTTATACAAAAGGCTTGGCAGCAACTGGCCTTATATAGCTATGGGATTCATTATCCGGAAACCCATTATCCAGAAAGCGCCAATTTACTCTGATAGACTCTAGTTTATCCAAATAATCCATTAATAATCCAAATAATAATTAAGGCAATAATTTTTTTTTTTTAACGATTTCCTTTTCCTAAGGCAAAACAATCCTATTGGGTTTAAATAATGTTTAGATGATCTGTTAGTGGAATTAAGATACGGAGATCCAAATTAGCGAAAAACCTCTTATCCAGAAAACCCCAGGTCCTGAGTATTCTGGATAACAGGTCCCATATATGTATATCAATGCCTCTCTTGACTGAAGGTGTGTCTTTATACAGAGTATAATGATATGTTTATTGAAGGTTCTACTGCACATTTCTATACAGGCCGATACGCTGATAGACAGGGATCATCAGAACTTCTCAGATGCGTCGCTGGAATATATATTCAAAGTTCAAGAGGTTCAGGAAAAGAAGAAGTTTGAGTTTGTTGAGCCTGTAAGTATGAACTAGACCCCAGGTGATGCTTTACATAAACATACCATTCTCACTTATGTCTGTCTCTGTGGTTGTAAGCAGCCCCTAACCTTATTATGGATAAATACTGCCAGTTTTCCATTCTTGATTGCTGATTCCTCCATGTTAGTCAACCCCCTCTCACTCCGGCCTCACACTCTTCCTTGTAGGTGGCGGGTGTGGGTTGAGCTCTTCTCCTGCTCCCCCGCCCGCCACCGTCAAATGCCAGCTTCCAAGTTCCAGGTTCGTCTTTTATAGACGCTGCGCCTGCTTGCCCCGCCCCTTTTGTGACGCCATGGGCGGGTCGGTGCAGGTCTATAAAAGGAACGGGCGTGGGCCAAGGGAGGGCGGGTTAGGGTCGGGTGCGCGTCTGGGAAATCCCGACCAGCACATCACTACCTCCTACCGAGAACCAGAAACCCAAATAGGGTTGCCACCTTTGCTGATGGCTAAACCCGAACACGGGGGCGGGGCAGATAACATTGGGGGTGAGGCAATGATGAAGGAACAGGCATGATGACATCATAGGTGGCCACAATTATGTTGGTGGAGCTATGACACCAGGACAAGGATATTGCATCACTTAGATGCTACTGGCTGGATTTTTATCCAGTTTTCGCAATGTTTTAAAGTGTTGATGGCCAGTTCAAAACCACACAGGTGGCAACCCTATCTCTATCTATACTCTGCTTGATGATTAAGCCCAATCCTTTAATTGCATGTATGTATACAGAAATCAGTTATCCAGAAAGCTCTGAAATACAGCAATGCTAATTTAGAAAAAAAACATTCTTATTTTTAATTGATTTGCTTTTTTTTTTTGTATCTGTAATAAGAAAGGTGAGTATCTAAGTACTTAATTGCTTTTCATGTACAGTATTGGCCAGATTATTGTTCAGGTTTCATAAGGTTGTAACTCGAACAAAAGGTTCAGACCCGAACAGGCCTCGGGTAAAAACCAAACAGGTGGCAACCCTAACCCGAACCACAACTAGTGAAAGGGATGCTTCACCTTTTGGTTAACTTTTAGTATGCTATAGACTGACCTATTTTTAGCAACTTTTCATTTGGTCTTCATTTTTTATCTTTTGTAGTTTCTGAGTTATTTGCCTTCCATTTCTGACTCTTTCCTCTTTCCAACAAAACCAGAAGTGACATCATTGTGCACAGGAAGTGATGTCACTCTGGAGCCAGTGGGGTAAGGGAAAAACTTGCCAATAACCACAGGGGTGGGTAGGAGGGATCACTGCATCTTACCCGCACAATCAGGGAATTGGGGACTTTTCCAGCCACGCAGCAGGTATTCTGCCCGGGGCAGGACTCTACTACATACTTTTATATTTTAAAATTTTGTTTTCATTGCAATTTATCCCCAAATGTATAGGATACATTATCCGGAAATACGTTATCCAGAAAGTTCCAAATTATGGAAAGGCCATCTCCCATAGACTCCATTTTATCCAAATCATCCAAATTGTTAAAATAGTTTTCCTTTTTCTCTGTAATAATAAAACAGTAACTTGTACTTGATCCCAACTTAGATAGAATTAATCCTTATTGGAAGCAAAAACATCTCATTGGGATTATTTCATGTTTATATGTTTTTCTAGTAGACTTAAAGTATGGAGATCCAAATTACAGAAAAGACCCCTTATTTGGATAAGGGGTCTGGATAACAGGTCCCATTCCTGCACATGTATTTTTACACAAGAATAGTCAATTAAATTCCATTATCCCGTTCTGTCATCCAGCAGAGCTGTATAATAATGACATTAATTGTACCTAATTGTAAGGGATCCGTTTCGGTATCACGTATGTTGCACCGTCCATTGAATGGCATTTAATTAGATGGCAGTTGGGACTCCATTAGCTTTTCTTAATCCTGTGTCCTACCGACAGATTGTAATCTTGCCACATTGTATATTAATATGCATCTCGGCTTTTTCCAGAGATCTTTTATGAGTCAAGTCTGCACCGATAAACGACTTTCTTTCAGGGAAATTGTGTTATGTTTGTATTTTATGCAAGAAGGTATTAAGTGGTGTAATTGGACGCACAAGCGAACATTCTGGCAATTAGCCTTATGGCACTGGCTAACTACTAATACATCATTTAACTGAAACATGGATTTTGCTTGTAATTGAGTTAGAAAATAACAGCATGCAGCAAAGTTTTATTCCTATGCCTATCGCTTTGCTGAACTGTAACCCTCAACCTGTATAGGAAAAGGGAAAGTGGCTGGTTGTATGTACATCCCTGGTATATAGCATTAAAGAGCACCTAAACCCAAATAAACTAGACCCGGAGCAGTTTACATTGCTTTTCAATTTTTGTGGTGTCTGAGACAGCAGTTTTTGACTGCTAATACCAAACCTTTGGCTCAACAGCTCTCCCTGAAAGTCAGATTTAACTGACTATACAGGAAATACATAGAAGAGCTGACACTCCAGGTGAGCTGGTGAGACAGGAGTCTGGTAATAGCAGTCTAAAAGTGCTATATCTCGCATCACTAATGATTCATAATTAAAGTAAATTGCAATAGTACACAGAGGATCACTCCTGAACAAGTTTACATACATTTTTTTTTTTTTTTGCATTATTTGCTTAGGGCTTGTCACTAATTATCCAGCAGAAAATGAGCTTCCCCTGTAATATAAGCTGATGCTACAGGGCTGATTATTAAATTCTGGTGCTAATTGCACTGGTTTCTGTGCTGCCATGTAGTAATTATCTGTATTAATTACTAATCAGTCTTATATTGTGACATTTCTATTCTATGTGTACTGTATATTGTGAGTGGGTCCCTGAGCTCAGTAAGTGACAGCAGCACAGAGCATGTGCAGTGAATCAGCAGAAAAGAAGATGGGGAGCTACTGGGGCATCTTTGGAGACACAGATCTTTACTGCTAAATGGCTGTGGTTGCCTTGGGCTGGTACAGAAGCACAAAATAATGTACAACATTTCTAGCTACTTCTTTAGTTTAACTTTCCTTGTCCTTTAATAGGGTGAATCATTTGTCTTCAATGTAAAGCAGTCCTGCTTATTCCGACTTTTAGCAGCTTTTGTCTGTGTGTGGATTTCAGTAGTTACTTATACTACCGGGCGCTGGGCACGTAACCGGGCAATGCAAGGGTCAAAATTGCAGTTGCCATAGTAACCTCCAATTTTCAGGCAAATAAGCAAAGTTAGCCAGTCAATCAAATAAGCAAAAGGGAATAAATCATTTAACACCATGGGCAGAAGAAGTCTATTTCTGTTATTTACTCAGAGTTCTGCGGGTGCAGGTCAGACATAGAGCAGCCTACGGAATGAACTTTATTGTTTCCCAAGGCTAAATGACCTGTGTTCCAAGCAGATAATAGAGTTCACACTATAGGCTTGAAATGACCCGGCTTACCCCCAGCCTTACAGCAGTAAAAGTATCTCTGTATCCTTCCATGAACCTCTTTCAGCTGATTCTGTAGAAGTGATGGCTGGTTGTATTGTTTATGAGGTTAAACCTCATGTGAAGTGGCTCATTGAGATGATGGGATGGAACCTTGGCTGACAGGCTGCCCTGGTCTCCAATGATTTACGGTTAGTGATGGGAAGTATCTGAGCTACAAGCTGTGCTGACTCACCACCGTGATGATGATGCTCATACTTAATATTCTGCTCTATTATGTCTCGTGGCTTCTCCTATAAAGATGAGTAACATCACAAGACTACAGAGCTGGGACCTCTGAGCAGCGTCTCTCCAGCTGTTGATTGGAAAGGGAGGATGGGGGGGTGCTGGGATTCATTACTCAGCAACAGCTGGAGCACCGCAACATTGACGGCTAATGTTATGGTGAGGATGAACCGCCAGAACCCTGGCTCTGATCACATGACTAGGACTGACTAGACAGAGAAGAACTGAGAAAAAATGTTACAAAGGGGTTAATAAAGTGTACATGGTCAATGTCGAGACATGGGTAGGGCCAGAGGGACTTCAGGAGAGACAGAGAGGGGGGGACAATGGGCCAAAATCAAACACCAGAAGGCCAGTTGAGGTGAAACTCAGGAACAGGATCTCCTATGGGAGTCACTATGATACTCCACAATACAGGAGTCACTATGATACTCCACAATACAGGAGTCACTATGATACTCCACAATACAGGAGTCACTATGATACTCCACAATACAGGAGTCACTATGATACTCCACAATACAGGAGTCACTATGATACTCCACAATACAGCACTGAAAATATGTTATGCATGTACTGGGGGTTATGTAGAGACAGTGGTGTCTGAAGTGGAGACAGATCCAGAGGATGATTTATTTGGCAAGCGTGGGGTGAAATTAGCTGGTGAAATGGAGCAGATGTGTTTGGGTGGGAGATGAAGTTGATGTGTTTGTTACTTCTTTAGTTAGGCTTTAGTTCTCCTTTAACAGCCATGACCACCTCCTTATAGTAAGGCGTGTAGCATGTTGGGTCATATGAAGTATATATGTGACACTGCAGGATGTCAAGCACCCCATTTCCCACATGATGGTTCTGTTCTGTATTTAATATGCTCAGTTTATTGTCATTTCATCCTTCACACCCCATCCAGGAGTAACACACATCATTAGTATCTGCCAGTCTGTTGCCCCAGAGATATTCCATTGCTGGGTCTTTCCCAGTCACAGATTCAGGAGTCAGAGTAGCAGTTCACCCTGGATTTGGTACATTCTTCTCTAGCCACTGTATGAACTCTATCCATATGTGCAGCACCTGGGGGGTGACTCTAAAGGGGATTAGGATTATAGCATGGGAGCAACAATTACTTTATTGGGTGCTAATGGGTTGCTCCAGGTAATGGATAAGGGAGCTATTTGATGTTTGTTCATAGGCTGGTCAAAGCATGTTCTAATACTCTGATTGGCTACAGGTTGTCCTGACCCTTAAAAGGTTCTAGTGCTCTTATTGGTTATTGGCTAACCTGGTCCTGACTACAGAACATGCAAGGCATTGTGGGAATTGGAGTCTTTCCTGGTGGAGGAGCTATGACTTACCGATACGATGTTTTAGTGGCATGTGTCAGGGAAAGCAGAGGAGACAATTGTAAGAATTTAACATGAAAATCAGTGAAAAAAAATTTATGAATTTGATTAGAATGATATTTTCTTTCGTTATGCAAAAAAAAAAACATTTAGGCAGAGTTCCCCTTTACGCTGTCGTTTTAGGGCTCACCCTTGTGCACGTGTGTTTGGGACACTAGAACATGAGCTCTGGTTTCTGGTCTTAATTGTCTACATGGAATTTATGAAAGTGATGGCCCTGCAATGTGTATTCCCTTTAATAAGTGTCTGAACTGGTACAAACCATGAATATTAGAGGGAGACGCTCTTCAAAATAGTCATGCAGCACCCGCTAGTGGTAGAAACCCAGTGAGGCACCCAGCTTTTCCGATTCCAAATAGAACTGCCAAAGCCATTAGTCATTGTGTAACTACCTGGGCTGTAAGTGGATACAGGAGAAGTCTACTATTTACTTTCCTTATCGGATCCACTGGGAGGGTCACATCAGCTCATTCTTGAAGGTTTTGATCACCTTCAAGGCAAGAGGAAAGTGTTAGAAGGGTTACCACCTGCTCTCAGAAACAGGCAGTGCTAGATAGTTCCTGATTTGTATCCGTTTATTTCCGGTACAGAAGAAGAGACTGACAGGGCTAGAGAGTTGCCTAATATATAAGGGCAGAGAACATGGGAAAGTGTTGGAAGGGTTACTGCCTGCTCTAGGTGCTTAGGAACAGAGACTTAGGGGCAAATTTACTAAAGGGCGAAGTGACTAACGCTGGTAAAAATTCACCAGCGTGATGTCATTTCAGGATTTCGCCGAATTACTAAAGGGCGCTGGTGTAACTTTGCTAGCGAGGGAGATAGACTCTAGCGCTACTTCACACTCTAACGCCAGGCGAATTTGCGCTCTGGCGTATGGACGTAACTACACAAACTCACTAAGATGCGGATTTTACTGAACGTTACCTCTTGCACCAGACTTGCCTTTGCCACCTCAGACCAGGTGAAGTGCAATAGAGTAGATAGGAGTTCCTCCAAAAAAATTTGCTGCAAAAGATCGTAAATTTTTTTTTGGGTAACCGGCTTCCCCCCTACATTTCCTTACATATGGCACATAAACTATACACTGGGCTCATGTGTAGGGCAATATAACAACTCTATTTTCTTTTATTAAGGTTTCCCAGGCTTGTGTAATGAAATGTATTTGCTGCAACATATACGTCCATTGAAATGTAACTTCCCGCCATATGCAAATTAGCCAACGCTAGCGCAACTTCGCTTTGCTTGACGAATGAACGCTAGCGCAACTTCGCCATCGTTCGGCACCCTGGACGCAACTTTGGATTTTAGTGAATTAGCGTTGTCCTGGCGAATTTTCGCCTGGCGAAGTGCGTTGATGTGAGCGAAACCTTCGATTAGAATTTTCGGAGGTTAGTGAATTTGCCCCAAGGGATAAGTAACAGCCAATCACATGTAATATCAGAATATTGTACCTGAACTGCAGTATTAATGTTAGTATACAGCCGCTAGAGGAGCTGTTTTATTATATGTGCTATGGGGTCCCACTCATCTCCATAATTTTCCCTGCTGGACTCATAAGGGTTTATTTGCCTAAAAGGCTCAAAACTTGTTTGAGTTTCTTTGGGCTAAGGAGACCTCATGCTTTCTCCAGCCATGGGACTCAGATTAACCTCGGTGGATAAATTCAATCTTGGTGAGAACTTTCAGGGGATAACTAGATCTTTTCTGCATTTGTCACATTAGTCAGTGTGAGACACTCAGAGTGTTCAACAGGGACATTGAATGGAGTTGCCTTAATAGATCAACTGTCACCCAATTGCTAGTCCTATTAGTAGACTCAGTTTAACTCAGAGTAGACGAGAAGTTAAGACCCCCCTGCTTTATCTTTTCTATTGGGAAACAGTAAAGGATAATAACATTTGCTTTATTTGAATGATCGAACTGGATTTATCTTCTCATTTGAGAGCCAACTCTTTGTGTTGCAGTTTTCTGCCATCTTGTGGCTGTCTGTTATATTACATACCAATTCCTTTTTATTCAGGGAAAAAATGTGAAGGTCCAGAACAGGGATCAGAAACCGAAAAATGGGTCTGTGTCTCTGTTTAGAATTGGATTCCATGATCCCCTTTTAACAGTAGAAAGTTGCCCGTTTTGCAAGTTTATCTTTACATGTAAGTCGATAGGCTTTATCCTACAGTTAACAAGATTCCAGGTATGGGGTCCGTTATCCGCGAAGCCGTTATCCACAGACTCCATTTTTAACAAATAATTGACATTTTCAAAAATGATTTCCTTTTCCTCTGTAATAATAAAACAGTAACTTGTACTTGATCCCAACTAAGATATAATTAATCCTTATTGGAAGCACAACCAGCTGATTGGGTTTATTTCATGTTTACATGATTTTCTAGTAGATCCGTATGAAGATCCAAATTACGGAAAGATCCCTTATCCAGAAAACCCCAGGCCCCCGAGCATTCTGGTTAACTTATGTTGTTTTTTTAGATCCCAGGACTGATTGCTACAGTGTTTGTTTGGGAAACAGGGAAAGGGATAGGTTCCCGCTTCTGCAAAAGCTAAGGCAAATTAAATTGTTTCAGTAGTCTTAACCTGTTCTCAAATATGTATTTATTCCTTCCTAGCAATCCTTCCATAGTCAACTATTTATAGGTGTATCACCCTGTGCTCAGTTGGGTCCCTATCTGCCCAGCCAGGCTGAGAAAGGTGCTAAAATGCTGAACCAACCTTTCCAGCTTAATGTATGGAATAGGGAGATTTGGAATCAAAAGACCCCTAGCCTGTTGTAATGTTAAATATCTATTTAATGTTACTTTTCCTTAAAGGAGAAGAAAAGTCTGTTTGCATTTGGGGGGTGCCAAATGTTAGGCACCCCCAAGTAATTGTATTGACTTACCTGAAACCCCAGACTGGTGCTCCTATCGGCATAACCGGCCCGGGGTTATTCCAGTGAGCACCACTTTTCTGTGCGCGGCTGCTCATGCGCAGTAGAATGAAAAGCCGAACTTTAACTAAAAAGTCGGCTATTTCGTTCTACTTCGCATGCACTTGCCCCCGGAAATTTGAAGAAAGAAGAAGCCGGAAGAAGATCTCTCCATGGTGCTCGATAGAAAAACTACTGTCCGGTGCAGTTTTCTGCTGATAGGAGTCAATACAATCACTTGGGTGCAAGCAGACTTATCTTCTCCTTTAATATAGAACCCCCGCAGCAGCCTCTAATCTAATTGGCAGCAGCCGCTTACCAGTGCTAAATCTTTGGGATACGGTACAATATTTATGGATTTTAATATTCACGGCTCTTTCTGTATTACCTTTGCAGCTCCTGGCGTTCCTCCAAGGCCTCTTTACCTTTTACCATGAGGGATACGAGCTGGCTCGAGAATTTACGCCGTACAAGGAGCAGCTGCAGTTCAATTTACAGAACGTAAGCCCAATCCCTGCTTATTACTGGGGCCTCATGAATAATTGATTTTTAGTATGATAAACTGACGCTCCAGAATTCCTCCTTTGAATCAAACAGATGCAGTTTAATGCTTCTTAAGGAAATAAATGTCAGACGTAAATAAAATCTCCAGATCTTCCTGGGGGCTTATAGGAGGGTTTTTTTAACTTTGCAGGCAGTGATTTAGAGAAGGTTTTATTCTGTGGGCATTGGTAATAGGCATCCAGCAGCCACCGAACCTGAAAGCTGGTGAGATATTCATTACTGGTTCTTAGATTAATGAAAGCAGCCTTTTAAAGATCAACTGTATATTATAATTGTGCTTTGTGACATACTTTTAATTAGTTGCCATCAGGAATGTATTGAATCCTCTATTTTGGATTCGGCCGAACTCCCGAATCCTTCAGGAAAGATGCGGCCGAATACTGAACTGAATCCTAATTTGCATATGCAAATTAGGGGTGGGAAGGGGAAAGCATATTTTACTTCCTTGTTTTGGGATAAAAAGTCACGCGATTTCCCATCCCACCCTTAATTTGCATATGCAGATTAGGATTTGGATTCGGTTCAGCCTGGCAGAAGGATTCAGCCGAATCTGAGTCCTGCTGAAAAAGGCTGAATCCTGGCCGAATCCTGGATTTGGTGCATCCCTAGTTGCCATTTTTAGGCCCCTTGATAATTCATGAGGCCTCTTTGGCAACAATCTTTGCGGCTATTTGGCAGGGGATCATAGCACCAAGGTCGGTCATAGATAAAGTGTAAAGTTGCAGTGTTGTATTAAATATTGAACCTGCAAGGCTGGCTATACATCTTAACATCCTTTTCAACCTTGGGAAATGAACAGATCTCTGACTAATGTATCCATCTATGTGCTCAACTCAAGGTGATCATCGACCCATGAGCCTTGATAGAATTTTCTTTTTTCTGCAAAATGAGCCTACAGGTATCTAGAAGGGCCAAGTGAAAAAAGCATGTGGACTTGCTGAATAATCTTAAAAATATTTCACCATTTGTCCAAGCGGCTTCATCAGAGGTGAGATTTGCTGAGCGATCATGAAGTACCACTCAAGTACCACTCACAAAGTACCACTCACCAGTGCGGCACCAGTGTTTTCAAGATTACTCAGCATGTCTTAAGATGTTTCACCTCTCATCCAAGCATCTAATGAAGCCTCTCCGATGAGTGGTGTAGCATTTTCAAGATGTCTTCAAGAATACACAGCTGCTTGGATGAGTGGAGAAGCATTTTCAAGAAAACATTAAAAAAAAAAAAAAACTACTCGGACAACTGGTAAAACTTCTTTAACAATGCTTTGAAGAAGTATTGAGTGGTGAAATGGTTTCAGGATTTCTTCAAGATTAACCTGAAGATGCTGCTCTAGTGTGTAGTTAAACAAGAAAAGAGAACTTTGGAGAACATGCTTGAATGAGTGGTGAAACGTTTTCATGACAAAAATATTATGAAAAAGATTGGAGACATGTTCTCAAGACTTCTCCAAGAATACTCTCAGTTCAGTGGATATATTTTTTTCAAGACTTCATCATGATTATGCTGAAGATGCTGTTTCTGCTGTGTTTGGGCGCAGTTGCGCAAAAAAAATCCATGGCTGGTGAAAAAATTCGCCCATCACTAATCTTTAAGAAAACCCTAAAGAAGGCACGCAGGTGAGTGGTTCCACATTTTCAAGACCTCAAGAATGCTCTGGGTTGTCACTTGGATGAGTGCTGAAGCCATTTCAAGAAAACCATGAAGGAGCCTCAGGATATATCTGGAAAAACTGAGTGACAAAGAATTTTCGAGACTTCTTCAAGAATACTCTAAAGAAGTACTGAGTAGGGGAATGTTATCAATACTCTTTCAGTATTACACTGAAGATACTGCTTGAGTGGGTTTTTTTTTGCTTCTTAAAGAGGCACTCAGAGAAATGAAATCAACAATATGCCAAAACAACCCATTTTAAATGGTGGTGAAATATTTTTAAGACTCCTTAAAGCTTACACTAAAGAGTACTTTGAAGAAATCACTTGGGTAAATGGTGAAAGTTTATGCCTTCTTCAAGCCTTCTTTGATGAAGCCACTGGAGAAAGTGGTAAAATATTTTAAGATCACCTTGGAGAAGCCGCTTGGACGAGTGGGGAAGTCTGAAAAAAAACCTCTTGAGTGGTGAAATGTTTTTAAAACTTCTTCAAGGATTCTCTGAACAAGGCTCTTGGTTGAGTATTGAAGTATCTTCAATACTTATTCAAGAATACTCTGAAGAAGCCATAGTTAAGTTGTGTGTTTTCTAGACTTCTTCAAAAATATTCTGAAGAAACTGTATGAATGACTGGTGACACATTTCTTCTTCAAGGCTTCTTCAATATTACGCTAAAGAAGCCACTCAAATGAGTGGTGAAACATTATTGAGATTGTTCAGTCCACTTGCCTAAGACTGCCCCCTACTGGATAAGTGTATATCAAACCTGGATGACTGAAAACCTTCACTGGCAAGACTTCTTCAAGAATATTCTGAAGAAACCTTATGAATGAGTGGTGAAACATGTTTAAGTCTTCTCCAACATTACACTGAAGAAGAGCCACTCAGATTAATGGTGAAACATTATCGAGATTGTTCAGTCCACTTGCATTAACTGTCCACTACTGGATTGACAGATCCAATATATCTTATAGGGGGGCTTCTTTTCCTAGCAGATGTATTAGAGCTCACTCAAATAACTGATTTCAGTACAAACACAATCTACAAAATAACTGCCTTTTGCACAAATTCTGCATGTAGAGAGACATGATGTTTGGTGATTTTATATAGTGAGCTCTAATACATCTTCTAGGCAAAAGGACCCCCCTTATAAGATATATTGGATCTAATTGTCAATGAATATCTGACACCCAACTGCTGAATGAAGACAGAATGAAGAGAAACAGATGCTGAGAGAGGGATAGTGAACATAAACTTGATTATTTTAGAAACAGTACCGAATTTTTAATTGATTGTATTTAGAAAGTTATCTATTTCAGTATGATGAAGCTTATATTAAATTTTCATTTCCGTATTAGTTCCCCTTTAAGAATAAGAGAGGCCTCTTATGAAACAAGCAGGGAAAGTACCTGAGATGCGATGTTCTTTCTACTCTATATAATTATCTCGGAATCCAGCCACCTTGCGTGGATGGTCTCTTGCTCAGAGCTCTATACGTAATGAAACCAGCAGAGTTCTGCTATGACGAGATAATACATTTCTTTCTTAGACGCGGAATAACTTTGAAAGCACTCGGCAGGAGATGGAGCAGTTAATGCAGAGGATGAAATCTGCAGACCAAGATTACAGACCACCGAGTCAATGGACAATGGAAGGTTATCTGTACGTACAGGAGAAAAGTGAGTCTTGCAAGTATTATGCTATGTTTTCTTTTATTTGATGTCTTTTTATGTTCTCTGTTCTTTTGTCCCTCAGCTTTCTGCATTCTGTTTCTCCTCATTGTTCTTTTTGTCTTTATAATAAAATTTTTGGTCCTCCATACAGTGTCTTAGATATTATTAGTCTGAGTCTGTTGTCACCAGATTTAACCTCTGCAGTATAAAGCAGCACTAAATCTTATGTAGAACTCATCATTTAATAACAGATTATCATCTATAGTTTATAAATATACTCGGAGAACTGTCTAATCCCAAGAGAATATTATCTGTCCCACCAGACTGGAGAAAAGAACGTCTCCTTTGCTCTGCCCATGCGCTGGCCAAGACGTTGTTCTGTTTTAAAACTATTGAGATTATAATAGATTATTATTATTGGTGAGATTCTTCGTTTTACAGCGTAGAGGATTGATGTTCTTTACAAATGATCAAAATAGTACAGGGGCCTGTGGTAAGTGAGGGGTTGGGCAGCAACAGAACAAAGTTTTTAGTTTAGATTGAAGCAGGAACATGACGGCCAGGACTCTGAAGGATTGATAGGTGAGGTCTAGAACAATAAAAACTGGACTAGTACAGGTATGTGATCCTTTATCTGGAAACCCGTTATCCATAATGCCCCAAATTATGGAAAGGCCATCTCCCGTAGACTCCATTATAAATAAATAATCCTATTTTTTTTTAAATAATTTCCTTTTTCTCTGTAATAATAAAACAGTAGCTTGTACTTGATCCCAACTAAGATATAATTAATCCTTATTGGAAACAAAACCAGCCTTTTGAGTTTATTTAATGTTTACATGATTTCTAGTAGACTTAAGGTAGGAAGATCCAAATAACGGTAAGATCTGTTATCCGGAAACCCCAGGTCTCAAGCATTCTGGATAACAGGTCCTATACCTGTACTCAGTAACATGACTTCCGACCATTGATACAGGTATGGGACAAGTTATCTAGAATGCTCCAGACCTGGGGTTTTCCGGATAAGGGATCATTCCATAATTTGGATCTCCATACCTAGGCTACTAAAAAAAAATCATTTAAAAATTATTAAAGGGATACTGTCATGGGAAAAAAAAAAATTTCAAAATGAATCAGTTAATAGTGCTGCTCCAGCAGAATTCTGCACTGAAATCCATTTAATTTCAGACAGATTTTTTTATATTCAATTTTGAAATCTGACATGGGGCTAGACATATTGTCAATTTCCCAGCTGCCCCAAGTCATGTGACTTGTGCTCTGATAAACCTCAATCAATCTTTACTGCTGTACTGCAAGTTGGAGTGATATCACCCCCCTCCCTTTTCCCTTTTCAAAAGAACAATGGGAAGGTAACCAGATAGCAGCTCCCTAACACAAGATAACAACTGCCTGGTAGATCTAAGAACAACACTCAATAGTAAAAACCCATGTCTCACTGAGACACATTCAGTTACATTGACAAAGAGACAGCAGAGTAAAGGTGGCCATACACGGGCCGATAAAAGCTGCCGACAGACCGTGTCGGCAGCTTATTGGCCCGTGTATGGGGGCCCCCGACGGGCTTCCCCGATCGAGATCTGGCCGAAAGTCGGCCAGATCTCGATCGGATGGGATTAAAAATCCCGTCGGATCGCAGCCGCATCTGTTAGTTGATGCGGTCCCGCGATCCGACCGCCCGTTTGGCGAACGCTAGGATCCGATCGTTGGGCCCTAGGGCCCACGATCGGATCAGCCCGATATTGCCCACCTCAAGGTGGGCATATCGGAGGGAGATCCGCTCGTTTGGCGACATCGCCAAACGAGCGGATCTATCCGTGTATGGCCACCTTAAGTTAGAACCTTCAAATCCATGCAAATAAGTGAGATAATGGTCAGTTAAATGGAGCAACTTGGTGGGACATGGAAAGGCATGCGAGCTAAATGTCTAGGTAAGATTTCTCCATCTGCTGTTCCATTGGAAACACTGGTGTTGTATATGGAAGGAATGCAGGAAGTTAGAAAACTAGAAGTAAGGAGCCTTATTCATGTTGGAATTACTCACAATTTCTATTTATCTGCCCAATATTTGGATTATCTTTCTATATATATCATTTAAAAATGCTGCTTATATGTTTTCAAGCCTGGGTCGATATAACTTACTCATGGATGTAGCCCTTAAATGATCATTATAAAGTCATCACTCCCTCTCCTGCGTGACTACCTTCTAGAAAGCGCTGTAGTAACTCAAATTAAATTAATCCCCATTGGGTTTCCAAAAGTGTCTTTCTCCCATGGTATCTCATGGCCTCAGGCAATTAGCACACAAGGAATAAAAAAGGTGAATACGGCTATTTATCCTCTATCATAACCACAGCAGGTAAATAAAAAATTGAACACACATAAAGACGCACCAGTTCTTAGGGCCATTATCCCAGCTGTTGCTGTTTTATGGATTGTATCCTTCATACTGTTCTGTCCAGCTGTTTCAGGTTCTGAAGGTTCTAAGTTTGGGAAAGGAACTCCATGGGTCTGTGACGACCTGACCCTTGGGGGTGGCACTTTGATCCCCTTGGTTAAAATAATGAATACAATTGCTGTTTAATATAACTGTTATCTTTATTTAATTCTAGATCTATTGTATGTAGATATTTACTCTCAATCTCAAAATATTCTTTTCATGATCTGATTGATGCGGTCATGTCGCTTGTGACCCAGAAAATGAATTCCAAGAAATAAAATGCTCCCCCCCAGACTTCTGATAAATAATACTTGGAATAAATATCCCTGCAAGGCATGAGAACAATTACAGTCATGCCTGGGACCGTTACCTTGTTCCTTTTCGATGAGCACACGTCTAGCGAATTTGCACATCATATTGTCTGGAGGTTGAATGGAGTTTGATTTGTGTCTGTTTATTCCTTCCGCTAAACGGCTGGTGGATCTGCTTAGAGAAAGGTCAGAGATTCCTGACCCAAAACTCTATCCTCCTCCATTTGTATTCCTTCCAGTTTTATTCTATTACCTCTATGCAATTTTCCATCAGTCAAACCCAGGGAACAGTTTTACTTAAATAGGAGGTTTATTCCACTTGACAGCAAAATGTAACTATTAGATTTTCTTGAATTACCCTTCATTTTCATTTCATATTTTGGGTTTGTCCAGTGGAAGCCCATTTTGTAACCCTTGTCAGAGACATAATTTTTTACATAGTTAATTTGGGATGAAAAAAAGGCACCTTACCCAACATGTTCTGTGGCTCTTGTTTCGGTAGATGCTGGGAGAGCACTAGATGCCCAAAGGTGTAATGTTGGCTGGAGATGAATACAGTCTGAGGCTATTTACATAGTAAGTTAGGTTGAAAAAAAAAACGCACGTCCATCAAGTTCAACCTTTTAAATCTATATATAACCTGCCTAACTGACAGTTGATCCAGAGGAAGGCAAAAAACCCATCTGAAGGCTCTCCCATTTGCCTCAGAGGGGGAAAAATTCCTTCCTGACTCCAAAATGGCAACGGGACCAGTCCCTGGATCAACTTGTACTATGAGCTATCTCCCATAACCCTGTATTCCCTCACTTGCTAAACACCATCCACCCCCTTCTTAAAGCTATCTAATGTATCAGCCTGTACCACTGATTCAGGGAGACAATTCCACATTTTCACAGATCTCACTGTAAGAAAGACCCTTCCATGCTGGTATTTGTTATAGTTATACTAATAGACACCTGGACAAAGGCAGGTAATGCCAATTGCCCCATACTAATGTTGATAAGCTGCAGCGTTGCCATCCTTTACCAGCCCATGTATAGCCAGGTTAATGGAAGCAAATTTCACCACCAATGTTCAAACAGCTTGTGTAGAGCCACCAATGTTGCCTTCTAAATCTTAGGGTTCAGGCCTCGGCCTCAAGCTGTTATATGATCATGGAACTCTTTGGTGACATCCTTATATTTTACAATATTCACTATGTAACATGCTGGGGTCAATTGCATCAGGAGCCAGTGAACCTATCTGTAACCTCCTTTACTGCACTTGATGTCATAAATGAATCCTATAATAGTTATGTGGACACTTCTCTATTATAAGCTCTCTCTCTGCATCAAACTGCTTTAAAGGAGAACTAAACCCTTGAAATGAAGATGGCTAGACATATTTGATATATATATTACGCTTGAAAGTTCATCATCTCTATAGCAGTAATGATCCAGGCCTTCACTGTTGTCACAGGAGCTTCCCATCTTGGATTTTGTTAGGAGTGTCTGTCTCACATGCTCAGTGGGCTCTGATTGGCTGTTGAGAAGCTAAGCTTAGGGCTCGTCACTAATTATCCAGCAGAAAATGAGTTTGATCTGTAATATAATCTGATGCTACAGGGCTGATTATTAAATTCTGATGCTAATTGCACTAGTTCCTGTGCTGCCATGTAGTAATTATCTGTATTAATGACTAATCAGCCTTATATTGTGACATTTCTATTCTATGAGTACTGTATATTGTGAGTGGGTCCCTAAGCTCAGCAGCACAGAGCATGTGCAGTAATGCTAAAGGGCGATGGTTGCCTTGGGCTGGTATAGAAGTATAATGTACATCATTCTGTCTTTAGTTAAGCTTTGGTTCTCCTTTAATGTACAAGTCAAGCTTTTTTTTATGGTTAACTTTTAAATTATTCATTAGGCTTCAACATCTTAATTACATGATTAGAACTGGCATCTTTTTCACATAATTTACATGCATTTACATTAATCCTATAGCATAAAAAACCCAGTTTTCCGGCTCTCCATCTGTTCACATTTACTTGTACACATTTACAAGTATTCTGCTTGCTCACTTTATAAGAACCTTTCCCTAAATAAGACTGGCTTCTGCCAATTCCATTCTCCACCAAACATCCCAATCAGAATGGCAAATGCTATAGACTGAGCACAATAAACTGTACATTATGGCACTTTCTCTGCCTGATCTTTCTGGTCTTCAGCTTTTGGCGGTGGGGACCCTATAAATCAGTGTGAAGCTGGATCCAGTTGTTGCTCTATGTTTATGTTTTAAACAAAAATCTTGGCACAAAGAGACTAACTGGAAGCATTTCTGTTGTTAATAAGCCGGTCAGGTAGTCCATTCTGATCAATTTTGCCTGTAGAAATGTTTTCCTACATTAGTTTGGACATGTATCAGGAAGTGAAATACTTTATTTTATTCTGGAAGGTGAACCAGATGTTTTGCAGCTAATTCCATAAACCAGGCAATTATCATGGGGTAAATAAATAAATGGAGCTGAACACTTGGGTAGCCCTCCCTGTGCTGCTTTCACTTTCTTTGCCCAGTACCTTTTCTTTGCATTCTTGCTTAAAAGCCATATCATAGCAGCATCTTATTCTCTTGCCCTAATTGCTGATATATTTCAAAGAAACTCTCCTGTCCCCTTTATTGTTTGAGACCTTCACCTAAAAACATATTTATTTTGTGAATTACTATGTGAGGCTGTAATAAACCAAGTCAGGAGACCAGAATGACCACACCCCATGTCAGGAGAAGGCCAACACAGACCTTTGGTTGTCCATTGGAAACGAGCTGTGTCTAGACCTTAGAATTGTAGTGATCATACAGTGAGTTGACCCTTGTCATGAAATATTGTGGCTAAAGATATCAATGCAATTCATTGTTCAATACATGGGTAATGAGGATAATGAGGCATTTCTTGATAGGTAGAAAATGAAAAACTCAAATACTCAAGGGCAGAATTCAACAAAAAGATCAAACATCCTAACAATCCAACAATCTTTCCATTTTCCTGTGTTCAATTAGGGCCCCTTGGGTTCACGTGGATTCGGCACTACTGCACGTATGACAAAGGCAGCAAAACATTTACTATGAGCGTCTCTGAAACCAAATCTGGAGGAAAGGTGGTGAGTACATTTATTTCTTATTCAACTTTCCCCAGAGGATGCACCACATTTACAATGTTATGATTACTACAGTATAAGAGTCAGATGAATACTCAATCCAAACTCTAATGTACATATGTAAATTAGCAATTTCACCTTTGGCATACGAAAAAAACTGTCACCTTTTAGTTGACTGTCACCTTTTAGATTGAAGCCACATTATAATCACACATACAGTAATTAGGGTCTGGAAAACACTTGGAGGAACTATTGGGGAATTTCAGGAACTGGAGACCACTTGGTATGAAAGGCAAAGTTTATTTGACACAAACTCTCTGGATTCAGAGTCAGAACCTTGGGCAAAGAGACTTGTAAAAAGGGAGTTACTACCGTTAAGAGATCATAGACATCACCCCATAGTAGGGATGAGTGAATCTGACCCATTTGCTTTGCCAAAAATTTGCCGCAACTAAATTATTATCCTGATTACAGTCACGTTGTTATTCAAGGGAAGGTTTTTCTGACCTTACTGAGAACAAGTCACATGTTTAGGCTCAGTGTAAGGCTATGATGATTGTCAGCTTAGCCCCTTAACCAGTGGTCCCCAACCAGTAGCTTGAGAACAACATGTCACTCACCAATGCCTTGGATGTTGCTCCCAGTGGCCTCAAAGCAGATGTTTATTTTTGAATTCCAGGCTTAGAGGTAAGTTTTGGTTGCATAAAAACCAGGTGTACTGCCAAACAGAACCTCCTGTAGGCTACCAGTCCATATAGCCAATCACAGCCCTTATTTGACATCCCCATGGTCATGCTTGTGTTGCTCTCCAACTCTTTTTTACATTTAAGGGAGTTATTTACTAAACTCCGAATGCAAAAATCACAAAAAATTCTTGATTTCTTTTTTATAAAATCGGACTTTTAAAAAAAATCAAGAATTTTTCGGAATTTGAATCTGAAAATCCATCATCTCAGACCTGTTGAGGTTGCATATAAATCAATGGGAGAAGTCCCAATGATTTTTTGATGTGCGCTGAGTTTTTGGCAATACCCCGAAGTTTTCGGGCAAAATTCTGAGTTTTCAGGTGAAAAATCCAAAAAAAATCGTGAAAATCGGATGAAAAATCCAAAATAATCATGATTTTTTTGAAATTTTTACCGCAAACAAAAGTTTTGGGAAAGTGTATTTATAAATAAGCCCAAAAAACCTGTGCAGATTTGGTTGGATTTTTTTTCAGAAAATATTGAGATAAATTCGGACTTTGATAAAAAAATGTGGCTCACAAGTAAAAAAGGTTGGGGACCCCTGCCCTAAACCAAGCAGGAGCAAGTCATGTCCACAAATTGCCCTCCAACTTGCCATGCCATTTGTATTTTGTTTAGTCTAAATGATGGCTGGCAAGGAATTGTTTAATTTTTACAGAGGAACCATCTCATTACTCGTGGTGTTGTTTCCTTTCTGAGCATGAATTTGTGAATTTGCAAGGGGTAAGTGTCATTACTACATCTAAATGTGTTTGTCACTCTCTTTTGTTGAACAGAACGGACTGATTTCTAACTCTGCAGAAATGTTTAAACTGAAAACCTGCATTCGTAGGAAAACGGATTCCATAGACAAGCGGTTCTGTTTTGACATTGAAGTCATTGAGAGGTTTGTCCAAGAACAGATTGTACTTCTGCCCTTAAAGGAGAACTAAAGCTTAACTAAAGAAGTAGCTAGAAATGTTGTACATTGTGTTTTGGGCTTCTGTACCAGCCCAAGGCACCCACAGCCCTTTAGCAGTAAAGATCTGTGTCTCCAAAGATGCCCCAGTAGCTCCCCATCTTCTTTTCTGCTGATTCACTGCACATGCTCTGTGCTGCTGTCACTTACTGAGCTTAGGGACCCACTCACAATATACAGTACACATAGAATAGAAATGTCACAATATAAGGCTGATTAGTAATTAATACAGATAATTACTACATGGCAGCACAGAAACCAGTGCAATTAGCATCAGAATTTAATAATCAGCCCTGTAGCATCAGCTTATATTACAGGGGAAGTTCATTTTCTGCTGGATAATTAGTGACGACCCCTAAGTTTAGCTTCTCAACAGCCAATTAGAGCCCACTGAGCATGTGAGTGTCACAGACACTTTCCAAGATGGTGACCCCCTGTGACAAGTTTGAAGTCCTGGATCATTGCTGCTATTGACAAGCTGAAACTTTAGCCTCGTGCAATAAGTTGTTTTGCACATTTTCAATTGGTACAGAGTTGATAGAGTCCAAATAGTTCTAGGTCACAAACTTTACATTAAATCACATGCACATCTTGATTTTAGTCAGATATACGATGATATAAAAGTATTATATTATAAACACAATCAGTTGGCCTCCCCAACGTTGATCAAAAAAGACCAGTGAATTAAAACTGCACTTTTAAGTGACAACTGATGGTCTTTTCATTTTCAGTCATTTGGACTCAGACCCTCCCTAGAAAACGACACCCTAATGAGTCAGCTCTTCTTAACACTGTGCTGTTCCTACTTTGCAGGCAAGGGATCATTACTCTTCAAGCTTTGTCTGAGGTCAATCGCAAGCAATGGCTGGAAGCAATGGACGGAAAAGAACCAGTAGGTGTTTGTTACCTATGACAAGTCCTATTGTCTACAACTTGCCCTGTAAATGGGACATTAGCCTTATTGTGAAAGGTTGAATAGCCCAATTCCCTCTTTAGAACGTCTAGGCTTCCATGTATTAAAGGGGACCTGTCACCCTAAGAAATAATTTCAAATTCTTTTCTATCATGTTAGTTGTGCAAAATAAACTTTACTTACACTGTATTTATTATTTCAATTTTGTTTCCTTCTGTTTTGGAATTATACAATCACAGCAAGCAGGCAGCAGCCATTTTGTGGACACGGTTATTAAGGGAAATTGTGGATCACCCCAAAATCTTGTGTATGAACCAGAATGAGGGACCTAATGTCCATGTGCAGTGCCCTACACAATTATAGAGCCTGAGAAAGGAAGGGGGAATGTGAGGAGAGCTGTGACATGTAGGAAGTGCTGAATGGAAAGTGAAAGTAATTGACTGCCCCTCCTCTATGCCACGGGCATAGAGGCGGGGCAGGTAATATTTGATTGACAGTTTAGATATTTAAACACCTTTATAACAGGTATGGATGTTTTAATGAAAACATTTTTTGGGGTTCCATATTTAATTTGGAAAGGACGTTCATTATGCAGTTTTTTATGTCTAGGTGACAGGTCCACTTTAAGTACAGATATAAACCTGGAGCCCACACTCTTGGTCTGCATGACTATATTGCTGTTTCCTAGGCAACACAATGGGGGAGCTAGCGCCTTGCTGCATTATCCCCTGTATTTGGGGGCTTGTGCATCAGATCAGCCCTAATGTTACTGATATACCTACTATATTACCTTTACTGTTACCCTTACTTTGGTAAAAGTCTTCAGGCCTCTTGGTATTAGGACAACATTTGTTTGGGTCTCTGTTCAGCCTTTGGCCTTGTGTTTTTATATAGTCATGGAACTCCTCTGTGACTTATAATATCCTTATATTTTACAATAAGGGGTACTTTATTTACTATTTTATAGGGACGCCCTGAATCCAGAATTAAGTTCGGGACTCTGCCAGGATTTGGCCTTTTTCAGCAGGATTTGGTTTTGGCCATATCCTTCTGCCCGGCCAATCCGAAATCTAATTTGCAGATGCAAATAAGGGGCCGGGAGGGAAATCGTGTGAATTTTTGTCACAAAACAAGAAAGTAAATTTTTCCCCTTCCCACCCTTAATTTGCATATGGATTCGGTTCGGTTTTCGGCCAAATCTTTCGCAAAGGAATTGGGGGTTTGCCCAAATCTAAAATAGTGGATTCGGTGTATCCCTACTATATTATACACAGTGGTAGAACTTTATAGCTTTATTCATTTTACTTGGATTTTTCTTTTGATTTTTTCTAAGCTAATTTCTGGCTTTGTTTTGCTTTCCACACTCAGATTTATACACTTCCGGCAATAATCGGCAAGAAAGAAGAAAGTAAGTATTCTCCATTCTCTCTGTGTTGTATATGTAAAGATTGTGTCTCTGACTGAAGGCAATTCATTGGGTTCAACCACCATAACCACTGAATTTCTCTTCTGCAATTAATTCTGGATAGAAGAAACCACCGCATTTTGATGGCAGGAGCATATTCATGTTTTGTTTCCAGAGGAGCACGACTGAACCCTCTGCTCGTTCTGGATATTAATAAATGGTTGTGCCAGAATGAGGAGCAGTGCCAAATATTAAACCAATTTAATTGTATTTGTTATTCCAGTGTTTCTGAATGAAGCTGGATTCAACTTTGTGAGGAAATGTATCCACTCCGTGGAGACTCGAGGTAAAACATCACATGTGCCTGGGGGAAAAACAGACCATTATATCCATAAAGATGCCACATAGGGGTTTTATTATTATCGTTATCAAATCATTCCTTATCTGGCATGTTAGTCATTTCCCAGCAAAGCTCACTTGTCATCACAGGGAACCATGTCAAACTTGTCACAGGGGGTCACCATCTTGGAAAGTGTCTGTGACACTGACATGCTCAGTGGGCTCTGAGCAGCTGTTGAGAAGCTAAGCTTAGGGCTCGTCACTAATTATCCAGCAGAAAATGAGCTTCCCCTGTAATATAAGCTGATGCTACAGGGCTGATTATTAAATTCTGATGCTAATTGCAGTGGTTTCTGTGCTGCCATGTAGTAATTATCTGTATTAATTACTAATCAGCCTTATATTGTGACATTTCTATTCTATGTGTTCTGTATATTGTGAGTGGGTCCCTAAGCTCAGTAAGTGACAACAGCACAGAGCATGTGCAGTGAATCAGCAGAAAAGAAGATGGGGAGCTACTGGGGCATCTTTGGAGACACAGATCTTTACTGCTAAAGGGCTGTGGTTGCCTTGGGCTGGTACAGAAGCCCAAGCATAATGTACATTTCTTCTCTATGTCTTTAGTTAAGCTTTAGTTCTCCTTTAATCCAGTTCAATGCTAAAATACTCATATTACAAGCATGAAAAGGCATAGATGTAATACAAAAACGAGGGAATGATTCAATGAAGGTAGAAAAACATTCAGAGAGCTCTCAGAGATCCTGTTGTTTTAATATAACCATTGTGGTTCTTAAATATGTGGAGATAAGTGGGGCTGTCTTTGGAGCAGAGAACCTAGCCTGGTTAGGGTGACATGAACTAAAAGGAGCCAAAAAATTCCTTCACGTACAAGACACGTAACATATGGCCTTCTGCAACCAGAAGGTATTTACTTGCCTCATGCCATATACAGAGCACTGCTTTCATACCGAAAATGATAGTTTAACTCTCACACATGGTCGGACTGGGCCGGAGGGACACCGGGAAAAAACCTGGTGGGCCCTGGCCCTCGTGGATCCCTGCCAGCCCAGTCACACTCCCCGATCGGCTGGCCCCCCACCAACAAAATATGCAGCCCACGCCCAGGCATTCTTGCATGCGCAGGCCCCGGAAGTTTGGAGCCAAATGGGCCCCCAATGGTCTAATCCGACCCTGCTCTCACATAAGGCATTATGCAAATCACTCTTTTATGTCAACTTTGGCCAACTGAGTTTTAGAAGTCATGGTGTGTAGGTAATTCCCTTAACTATCCGTCTATCATTGTGCCTGAAATTGTGGATAAAAACAAATGCATCTGCAATACATAGCACAGGTAAAAGCTTTTACAGTCTGCCTTCATTCTACATCTGATATACTATATATTCACACATGTCCAGTATATATTTATGTTGGTGTGGTCTGGGGTAAATGTAGTCATTGATTCATTCTATTTCCCATTTACACCTTGTTGTGTCACTGTCACCCGGCTGCAATATTTCAACATAAAATGTTTCATTTTGACACTGTTTCCATACAGGTATCACTATTTTGGGACTTTACAGAATTGGAGGTGTTAACTCGAAAGTGCAGAAGTTCATGAACTCAGTGTTCTGTAAGTGCGTTTGTCTCCTTCGAGGGCATGTTCACTTCCAAATTGACCTGTACCGGTATTTACATGTTAGTGCAGGGATCCCCAACCTTTTGAACCCGTGAGCAACATTCAGAAGTAAAAGGAGGTGGGGAGCAACACTAGCATGAAAATAGTTCATGGGGAGCCAAATAAGGACTGTGATTGGCTATTTGGTAGACCCTATGAGGACTTGCAGCCTATAGGAGACTCTTTGGCAGTACAACTGGTTTTATCCAAACCAGGAATTCAAAATATAAGCACCTGCTTTGAGGCCACTGGGAGCAACATCCAAGGGGTTGGAGAGCAACATGTTTACTCATGAGCTACTGGTTGGGGATCACTGTGTAAGAGAGTAACAGAAAAACCTAGGGAGTCACCCCTTCTATGGCGGGTTCCATTTCAGCCCTATGAAACTGGTCATGTCCGGTTCACCTTTAAATTAACTTTTAGTATGTTATAGAATGGCTGATTATAAGCAGTATTTTAATTGGTCTACATTATTTACTTATTATAGTTTTGTAATTATTTGCCTTCTTCTTCTGACTCTTTTCAGCCTTCATATGGGGGTCACTGACCCCATATAAAAACGAATGATCTGTAAGGCTACAAATGTATTGTTATTGTTACTTTTTATTTCTCATCTTTCTATTCATATTCCAGTCTCTTATTTAAACCAATGCACGGTTGCTACGGCAATTTGGATGCTAGCAACCTGATTTCTGAAACTGTAAACTGGGGAGCTGCTGAATAAAAAAGTCTTTCCTTGTCCTTTAATAATTTCATACAATTTGTGTGAATTGATAAGCAATATAATATAAAACAATAGAGCACTCAGGATTAAAGATGGCCATATATGCACAGGTATGGGACCTGTTATCCAGAATGCTCGGGACCTGGAGCTTTCCGGATAATGTATCTTTCATTTTTGGGATCTTCATTCCTTAAGTCTACTAGAAAATCATGAAAACATTAAATAAACCCAATAGGCTGTTTTTGCTTCCAATAAGGATTAATTATATCTTAGTTGGGATCAAGTACAAGCTACTGTTTTATTATTACAGAGAATTATTAAATCATTTTTAAAAATTTGGATTATTTAGATAAAATGGGGTCTATAGGAGACAGCCTTTCCGTACTTTGGAGCTTTCTGGATAACGGGTTTCCAGATAATGGCTCTCGTACCTGTACCATTAAAATCCATTTGGTACATATATGCCAGGTGGACAATCCCAACCAAAAGGTATCTCCCGTGGATATAGATCAGTTTGAATCTGGATGCAAAAGTTGTTGGTTTCTTCCAAATCCCAAACCAACTCCTGGATTCGGTGCAGCCCTGGTTTGAAAGGAGCAGAGTGACAACCTGACCCATGTGTCAAGTACCAATCATAACCAACATTCCCACATTATACTTCTCCTTTAAAGAAGAAAATAGAATGTTGTTCTACATTATTGATTTACTCAGCAATGCTGTTTCATTCATTCGCGCAGTAATTTCACAGCTGTCACCCTCTGAATTCTGTTTATCAGATTCTACACAAGTCTATTCGTAGCTGCAGATTAAAAGTATATAACGAGGCAAATGATTTCAATACAAAGGTATAATTAAGAAATGTTTGGCCTCTAATTGCTTTTGACCCAAACAAACTTCCTTTGTTCATTTACCTGTTGTACTCTAACCTCCCTCGCTCCTATTCTACTATGGCAGCCATTGGTTACATACATGCTGTACCTGCTAAAAACATAGTTATAAATTTTGGGGTGCAATACGGGAGGGCTAATTGCTAAGATTATGGGCTTGTGGGCAAAGTTTGGGAACATGTTGCACCAGATAACAATGACCCTGCTGGGTGTGTTTGAGAGATACAGAACTTGTAAGTTCCTCTGGGGCGGGGACTGGTATGAATCATAACAAGGTCCTCCCTGTAGGAACAAAAGAATTTCAGGTTTTTAATACTTGAATGGGATATAATTTGCTTCTATTTTGCATTTTAAGCGCCAAGAGCCCCTCTAGATATGGATATTGACTTGGACCTGTGGGATAATAAAACCATAACGAGTGCACTAAAGAACTACCTCAGGTGAGCAGGGTGTGTTACTGGTACAATTTGTGTGGCTCACGAGTATGGCCAAAGCAGAGATGCGATTTATCCACGTGGAACAGAAATGGGCAGGTGGGATCTGTCAAGATTTTTTAAATCCATACTTTAAGGCAGTGGCGGATTAACTCTACATGAGGCCCCTAGGCTACACTTTCCACAGGGGCCTGGCCGACCCCCGCATACCCCACATACCCACGACCACCATATTGAATAGGCACAGAATGACCAACTCTCTCTCTCTCTCTACGCCTGGGTCTCTCTCTTCTCTCTAACCCTGGGTCTCTCTCTCTTCTCTACGCTTGTCTCTCTCTCTCTCTCTCTCTCTCTCTCTCTCTCTACGCCTAAGCCTCTCTATTCTCTATGCCTGGGTCTCTCTCTCTATTGCTGGGTCTGTCTCTCCCCTGCTTTAGCTGTCTCTCTCTCTTTTGTGTGTGTGTCCCTGTCCTATGGTGTCAGTGAAGCCCCTCTCTCTCTTTCTCTGTATCCCCCTACCTACACCAGGCTCAGGGCTCAGTTATAGCAGGGGGGGGGGGTTGTAGGCCGGGCACCCACACATCCTGAGCTCCTTTGTCCGGCTGCCACGGGAAAGCCTGGGCGATGCTAGAGACCCAGCAGTAGCCTAGAACATCTCATTAATCCACCACTGGCCTTACCCATGATGAAAAGATTCAGTATTGAAGTTGCACATCTGGTGCTCCAAGGGAACAACAATTTGCCGTCATTGCAGGAGTGTAATGTTCTTGCCTTGTCTCATAGCAGAAGATCAAGTCTGATATAGGATGCAACCCCCTCGTTATGGCAAGTGGGTGGTGCTCTCCATAGTTGCTGTTCCTTTCCTGTTTTCCTTTGTGCAATCAGTGAGATTCCATTCCTTAAATGGCTAAATCCAATCTATGAACTGTGTTTGTGTTTACCCAGATGTCTTTCTGAACCTCTGATGACCTACAAGTTGCACAAGGACTTTATACTTGCAGTCAGTGAGTAAATATTGATTCCTACATTAAGGCTTTCTTTTATTTACCCAAAACCCACATCTCAGGGCAGCTTTATCTTTTGAGATCTATATTACCAGGCACTGCGTGATTGGCTGGATAGTTTATGATCAGATAGTCCTGATCATACTTTGTGTGGTCTACTACCCCATATCATTGTTTTCATGGTCCACCATCCATATGACCGTTCTTTGACATGTGCATTCTCCTGAGAACCTTGCAGTATGTTGTATGTGGACAGATCCAATGATTGCCAACTGGATGAACTTGCAGCTGCACTACGAAATGATTTGAAGGATATTTTGTTATGAACAGAGGTTCAAGTGTTGGAGAGCTAGCTGCATCCATCAGAACCTATACTAATATCAAAGTGTTGATGTGCCCCATATATATATATATATAACTCCTGTCCACATGCTGCCCACCCATTATGCAACATAGCTAAGTGCTGTCATCTCTAATCCCCTCACCTGCCCTAACATGCTCCTTCTCAACCTGAGCCCAACCCTGTCCAAGGTTGAGAAGAAACTACTACCTAAAGGTGGCCATACATGTTACAATTACAATCATTCCCACTCCCATTGGTCGTAAGAGAGATCTTTTGTCTACTAACGTTAAAAGCCAAATCAGGCTTTTGATATGCAGGTATGCAGGTGAAAACAAAAAGAATTGTTTAGCTCTATCTCATGGTTCAGCATTAATTTTACGATGTATCGGTCGTCACGTCTTCCACCACACACGCACAAATTATCATATGAAAGATCTTTCGTACGATAATATTGGTGCATCTATGACCACCTTACACCTTATCCTCACTCTATGGTAATATCAGAGGGGGCAGCAGGATTGGCATAGCACTGTCCAACCAACAGCAGGCAGTGGAACTAGCAGACCATCCGCAGTGCAGCTGATCCAAAGTAACCTGACTCTACATGACTTTGTCACAATGCTATTTATTTAGATGGGCAACATTATCCCAAAAATTAGGGTTTGTATTTAACATGCTTAAATGTAACGTAAAGATGTAGATAGAAGCATTCCTGGAATATTTGCATTTTTTTTGTTCTGCAACTGTCAGGCATGGAATTCTGAAAAAACGGCCTTGAATTTGAAATTATTGGGCCAGAGCTGGTATGTGATGGAAAATATTGCCCTTGCGCCAGTACGAATGAATGTGTGCCTTGATCAGAGTGTACCAGTTGTGTATAAATGTTCTAGGTCTACAGATCCCTTTATCCCAATGGCAGCTGGAGAGAAACAGGTTGAAGGTGTTTTTGTTTTTCTCTTCAGAATCAGATGATCAGAACTACAGGGTACAAGCCGTCCATGCCCTTGTCCACAAATTGCCTGAAAAAAGCCGTGAGATGCTGGACATCTTAATCAAGCACCTTGTCAAGTAAAGAGCAGCTTCTATTACCTATGGCTTGAACAAAGCAGATTGCTCACACACTCCTACCCTACCCTTTATATTTGCCTCCTTTGTGTTCATCACCCTATTCCCTTTTGACATTGCCTCAGCTAAGCTGGTCAGGGTCCCTATTTGGGAGTGTGGGCTAGTGTGGGCTAGTGCAGGTTTCTATTTCTGACTGTGAGTGATATGTATTAGGTAGAGGTAACATGGGGCTTGTGTTCCTCTGCAGTGTATCGATGCACAGCCAACAAAACCTGATGACCATCTCTAATCTTGGAGTCATCTTTGGGCCAACTTTGATGAGAGCACAAGAAGAAACCGTAGCAGCAATGATGAACATCAAATTCCAGAATATAGTGGTGGAAATTCTAATTGAGCACTATGAAAAGGTACCTATTCCATAACCACAGGAACATTTGGTGGTTTCTTGACAAGGATAATAAAGATGTCCATCCCATGCTACAGCTTCTTACCTATTAAAGGACAAAGAAAGGCAAATATACATTAGTCACAGCATAGCTGTACATTTCCACCTCTAAAAAGCTTTAGTTCTGAAAAGGATCATTGAAGGTTGATGGCTTTATCCTTCCTGATGAATGACATCAACTCCTGCTCAGGACAGAGAAGGTCCACCAGATGCTCAACATAAGGCATATGCACAGCTCCATGCAGTTGGCTTGCACTTGGGAGTTGGCCAGTAACTGGTGGGCCCTTCACAGATGATGCATGGGTCATATGGGAAACCCAGTTATTAGCCGAATATCAGAGGAACATTCTTTTTCAAACAAAGTTCAAGTGCAAGTTGAATTTATCAAACTTAACGATGACACTCTACATAAAAAAAGGGCATTTTGAGCTCCTTTAATAGAACGTAATTGCAAGTCAGCAAATATGGTTTGGGAGCATTTAGCACAGGGCCAACGGCACATTGGGATTATTCGCTTTCTGTCAACAGATTTGGAAATGAAAAATGAATTTGCTTTCCTATTGTGCATTGCTTCCAATACGGAACCAGAGCACCAACTATTCATTATCATCGATTCTTAGTCTAAAGTGAAAAATGGGCATTATTTTTCAGTCAACTGAAACAATACTTTGATCTTCCAAAAAAAATAACCTTAATAAGGATAAATTGCATAGAAACGTTTGTAATAATGTAAAATCCCAATAATTGTTAGACAGTTATATACATACAGTCTAAGGAATAAATGTATAAATATCTATTTAGTGTATTGCTTCCATGTACGTCCAGTACAGGAGACACCAGTGGTCCCATATACTTCTATGTTGCGTCATGTTGTTGCAGATCTTGTTCATGTCAAACAATATGGAAAGATTTTCAGATGCTAAAAGATGAGATAAAGGTTAACAATTCAAGCAGAAACATCTCCAGAAAGCAATGGAAATGCTCAGTTTGTTATCTAACTGCCAATATAGCCAGATACACTCCAGTAGGACTTTTTGTAGGGGATTATTTAGAGATTGAATGGATTTGTTCTCCTTTAGATTCGTTTTCTTTACTTTTTCTTTATTAGATATTTCACACTGCACCAGATCCCAATGTCCCACTTCCACAGGCACAGCCACGATCTAGTTCCAGAAGATCTAGAGCGATCTGCCTCTCGACTGGACCAAAAAAACCCAAGGGAAGATATAGACCTTGCTTGGCCGATCATGACAGTAAGTGAGGGGGGTTATCTTATGGTGGCTGCACTTATTATACAGTGGCATTGGTTTCTCAGCTTTTCTTAACCTTTCTTAATGATTATATTGAAGTGTTAAGTTAATGCCATTAGTAACGTTTGTCTTATGACTCCAGTGATTGCCATTAGTAGAAACCTCTCATGACTGGTGTTTGCTGGACAGAAAATGCTCATTTGTGACATTTAGGATTTTATTTTATTTTTTATGTCGGAGCAAGAGAAAGGAAGAGAAACGCTACATCGGGCAGTAGCATAAATACTTATTATTGCTGTAGTGGTGTAAACATTTGAGTCTGTCAGTATTCATAGGGGTTATGCAATGAAAAGGCACTATGTTTGCCCAGGAGCAGTAACCTGTAACAACCAATCAACAGGTAGAATTTACTGGTCTCCTATTTAAAAGAAAACACCTTATTGGTTGCTAGTAGCTGTAACTGCTTCTGGGCAAAACAGGACTCCATTGTGTATTTATATATAGGCCTGTGCCTAGGGCGGCACGGGTTTTGGGGGTTCCTATTTTTTTCATTTTTTTAAACCGTCCCCACCCTCTGTGGGAGCTGAGGGGTAGGGGGGGGAGATGAAGAATGCGGAATTGACCTCAGCGCGCACGATGTAGGGGCGTGTTTAGGTCCGATGCCTAGTGCGGCATCGGACGTAAATACAGCCATGGTGTCAAGATGATCCTTCCATGACATTTTTTGGTTCTGTCCGTCTTTGGTGGTTCAACATTTTTTCATGGCTCCTCTGGCTCATAATAAGGTTAGAGATATAGAAACATATTGGTGTAGGATCCATTCAGCCATAGTATTGGTAATATCTAGGAGAGCATATAAGTGTTTAAAACAAACCTTACCCTATACGTAATAGCCTAAAGTTATAAATGAGTTTAGATACAGTTGCTTCTTGTCTTAAGATGAGAGTTTTTCCTTATGGCAGGTGATTCCTACAGCAGCAGCCCATCCAGCACACCCATGGGAAGCATTGAATCCCTTTCCTCCCATTCTTCAGAGCAAAACAGCACAACAAAATCAGTATCATTGCCACAAAGGGACAAGAAGGGCGGCGGGATTCCATGGGTGACCTCTACACCCTCATCGAATGGCCAGAAAGGTTCTAGCCTTTGGACTACAAGCCCTGAGTCAAGTTCCAAAGAAGATACAAAAACAGATGTTGAGTCAGATTGTCAGAGTGTTTCTTCTGTCACCAGCCCTGGAAATGTCTCTCCTCCCATTGACCTGACCAAGAAAAATCTTTATGGAGTGTCGGGGCTTAAACGTTCCACAGCACCCTCCCTTCGATCCTTATCTTCTATTGAAGGTATGAAATATGCACAAGTAGTGAACTGCTATTCAGATTAGTCTGTTGGTCCAAGCTAATTCTGCAAGGGTAGGCAGCAAGTTCTAGAAGTGGCAGATTGTGTGATTTTCATTCTACTTTTATATGAACAATCAGGGTAATACAGTCATTTGTAGACCAGGAGTCTCCTGCACTTGCTCAGATGGACCTGCACATTGAAGTGCCTCCTGCCCGTGCAAAGTGAGTAGTGACTGCAGTCTGGCACTAATATGCCTCTTGGAGTTGAACATCAGATGAGATTGAGCTGCAATGAACTGCAGTTAATCCACCACAGGTTCATAGAGACCAAGAGACACAAGGATGCTGAGTGACAAGTCCAAACTATATTACTATTTTACCACTGCTTGGTGGCGGATGGTTTATAGGATGTGAGTAGATAAGCTGTTTATGACATTTTATTTAGAATTGGAAGCTGATGTTTTCTTGATTATAATTGCTTTAGAGGAGATACCCTAAACCTATATGACCCCCAGTTAGAGGTAATCCAGGAGAGAACCTGTCAGCACATTTCTGGAGAATAAAGAGAACAAATAACTGTATTTATCACACACTGTACAAAAGGCTGCACCTTGTTTTCTGCTCCTTATTTTATATTTTATATCTGGTTCTTCATATACAAAATAATTATCTGAGTTTGGGCAGCATTTGCATTCTGCTTATACACAAGAGATCAAATACTCTTAATGGAGGAGAGGCAGGGTTCTTGAGGGTTTTCGGCACCAATGCTGGTTTCTCAGCAGCTACTTTATTCCTTACTACCCACAATCAAAGAAGGAGTCTTCTGCTCTTTTATTGTAATAAAATTCCGAGCAAATCATATTAATGACTGAAATAAAATGAAATACGAACGCATCACATTTTGTATCACCAGATGTATCTGGTAATTGCTTGAAGTCATTCTCAGATATTTTCTACATTGCTGGTGTAGCACAATAATAAATTGAGTGGCACCGTCTCTATTATGAGCTTACTTTCAAATATAATTGTGCCACAGATGAGACCTTTCTCTCAAGTGCAAGCCCTCGCAACGGTGTGGAGGCAGGGTGTAGTGCAACTGTGACAATGTGCTTATGCACAAGAACTAGGCACCAGTGGTTATTTATAATTAACCAGCAACTAGTTTTGTTTACAAGATGAAACATAATGGAGTACATAGGACATATAGCATAAAGGATAGCAATATACTCACAGCACCAAAGAACACAGCTTGATCCCTGCAGGCAAGGGAACAGTTACAGCAGTAGTTAAGCAGCAATTGAGAAGGTACCCCAGCTTTCAGCCTGTGCCCTAAGTGGAACCTATGGGAAATTCTACCATCCCTAAGTCTATGCACTTAGTCCCTACTTCTGGGTGATTAGTACCCTTAATCCCTATTACTCTCCTCGTTGGAGCCTTGAGCTACTCAACTATATAACCTGTCTATCACTCCTAGAGTGATCTATGAAAGAGTATAGCTAACCACTTTACTAGGACCGAAGCTCCTAGGTTCCACTACCCATACCCTTCCTGCCTGCTAGGTAATGGCTTAAGAAATGGACCCAGACCACATGGTTTCCTAGACCTTTATACTATAGCACAGTGCCATCTAGTGTACACTATGAGAACTACAGGAGCTTACATAGACAGAGCAAAAACACAAGTCCCCATTAGGACCCATTTAGGCATCTATAATACTGAGGATTTGCCTGCCAATATTATGTGAGGGTGTCTAAATTATCACATCCCTACACTTGCAAGCCCTTCGCTAGCAGCAGTATTTCTGAAGTGCACTTATATATTTATTAGAGCTAGCTTTGGACTGGGGTGCCTGGGGCCCACCCTGGATTTCTCCCGCTGGGACAGTGAGACCCTGATTAGAGCTGAGGTCACATGCCAAAGAGAAGCCAGTCCTTACCCAACCCAACTTGGTAATTGTTTTGAATGACGTGTTTCTCTTTCCTACAGCTATTGGCATAAAAAGTCGAAGTCCATCATCACAGAGTTTGACCTCCCTGGACCTGCAGGATGTTCCGAAGGTTCATCCAGAGCTGCCTCCAAAAATCATGAGAAGACGACTGGACACTGGTTCAAGCAATGGCTACCAAAGGCCAGGATCAGTGTAAGACTGACAGTTATTTCTTTCAGCCTCATGATCAGGTATAATAGATAGACACCCCGCCTGTTTGGTGCAGTGGTGCAGCACCCATTATCATAGTCATATTTATTGTCATCCCTTCTGCATACAAAAAAAGAAATGCATACATAATAAGACAAATCCCACCCCAGACCACATACATATTACACCTACTCCCAAACAAATTTATACTGTGTTAAAAAATCCAAAACATATTTTCAAAACATACACTTGCAAGACAAGAATATATAAATAAAATACAAAAAAAAGAAGAAAACCTATTTTTCCAACTCCCACACATTTTTAACACCAGAGTATATCTTTATTTTTGTGCCAATTGTTTGTACTCACACTTTATCGAAAATCCAGTACCAACCATACTATAAAGGGCAATATTTGTGCCTGATTGTACCTAATAGACAGGTACTATTTTTGTTCCTATAACCTTAATTCACATTATTTCTTTTTTATTTCCATCACTATGTTGTGCAATAAAGTGCATATCTGTTACCTCCTCTCTCAAACAATAATAAATTGTGCATAACCCATAGTATGTGCAATCTAAACAAACCCATCCCTAATGATCCACCTTTACCTTCAACTCCAATGTGCAACTTATATCTAGTCTATGAGGGAGCCTAAAAACATTGAAATTTTATAAAAAGACCATATAGTTAAACACAATTTTAAGGGCAGTGACACACAAGGCTACTGGGGGAGATTAGTCGCCCATTGACAAATCGCCTCTTCTTCGGGCGACTAATCTTCCATAAATGCCTCTCCGTCAGCTACAATGTAAATCGATGGCAGGATGGCATTCGGATCACTTCGGCTTTCCGAAGTCGCCCAAAGTTTCCTTGTGAGGCAACTTTGGGCAACTTCGAAAATGAATTGTTCAGAGTGCCATCTCGCCAGCGATTCATAAAGAATATCCCTAGACTGTTTGCTCTTAACTGAACAGTTGTTAGTTGGTAGCACTGAGGACCCCCATCTGGACACTCCATAGTCACTAGGATCAGGTTCCAAAATGATGATATCCATAGTTGATACAATAGTGAAGGGAATACAGTTAATAAATCTATAACCTTATGGCCCACATCATGTTCTTCTAGGAAGAAGGAGAAAGGCGGCACAAGTGTTTCCTGGTCACCCCATTGCCATCATGACATATCTCTAGACTTTTAGTTCTTCAGATCCCTCTGTGACATTATAACACAATGGGGAGCCTATGGGATGTGATAAGAAGGGCTGCTAGAGAGGTGTAGTGACTGCTGAGGCAAAGCTAGAGGGCAGCATTGCATCATTTCAGTAGGAATTATGATGATGTTGTTGTTGTAGGAGATGTGGAATAGCTGGAACAATAAAATAAATGCTAATGTTCCTGAGACAAAGTCACTTTATCCTGTTGCCGACATGTATTCCACATGGTGCCAGACCCCTGAGCCCTATTTATGAAATGAAAACAATTTTATGACATTGATTCAAAACAGAAAACACATTTGGCTGCTGCTCGACTGGTGACTTTGCGCTTCTCTTTCATGTATACTAACTCATTTTTTTTTAAAAAAAAAAGTGATTTTACTGGTCCTTTATGTACAGTTCTATGAAGTCGTAGTGATCTCTCATCTATATTCTGCTCATTTGTGTTTCACAGAGTGGCAGCAAGGGCTCAACTGTTTGAAAACGCCGGATCCCTAAACCAATCAGCTCCTGGCCGGTAAGTTTAAAGACACAGGGACAGCTAAGGGCATTTGTCATCAGCATCCGAGGGGCCCTATGGGGGGAAGAAAAGTAAATAAACTCAAGCTATTGAGTGGGGGCAGCCTTTCTGCATTGCCATGGGCCCCTCTTCTTTAAGAAATCTCTCAAGTAATCTTCACCTTACAAAAGCAGCATCAGCATCGAGCATTCCTTTAGAGAATGGAGCTATATATATATATATATATATTTATATATTTATAAGTCTTGTGAGTGCTGAATTATTGCTGTGGATGTGCTTGCTGAACTACCACTTGGCACCCAAGCCGTTGGTGCCCTCCATCACTATGGTATGTACCAGGGGTCCCTAACCTTTTATACCTGTGAGCCACATTCAAATGGTAAGAGAGTTGGGGAGCAACACAAGCATGAAACAAATTCCTATGGGCTGTGATTGGCTATTTGAAGGTCCCTATGTGGACTGGCAGCCTACAGGAGGTTCTGTTTAGCAGTTCATCTGGTTTTTATACAACCAAAACTTGTTTCCAAGCCACAAAATTAAAAAATAAGCACCTTTTTTGAGGCCACTGGGATCAACATCCAAGATGTTTGGGGATCACTGGTAAAGTGGCATAAGTAGAGTGTGCCAGGCTCCCCTGCAAAAATATCTTCAAAGGGGCCCAGCGCACTCCGATCCCCATCCTCCCACCCACTTCCTGCCCAGACTCCACCCACTCCCCACCCAGACTCCGCCCACTATCTGCCCCATGCCGACATGCTCTGCTTCACCTGTCGCAGGTAAGAGAGTGACTGGGGAATGGGGGTTCTTGTTAGCCATAGAGGAAGCAGTCCGGTCCCCCCTTTTCCCTGGGCCCCCCTGCGACTATATATATATATATATATATATATATATATATATATATATATGTAGAGGAAAGAAAACACAAGCACCCAGGGTATTTTTGCATCAAAAAAGCAGTATATTGTGTTGCATGTAAAACCACCGTTTCGCTCCCTCTTGGAAAAAGGTCGGTTTTACATGCAACACAATATACTGCTTTTTTGATGCAAAAATACCCCGGGTGCTTGTGTTTCCTTTCTCTAAATATGCACTGCTTCTCCATGCACAGGGGCATATATATATATATATATTTTATTTCTTTATGTATATATAAGTAAATTATTTTTATTCTGCTGAAAGCGCCCCAAATTTACAAAGCCCATGGAAAGTAATATCAAAGAGAATGACTAATCTAGAATATAGAACTAACCGTTCATTTCCATAATTATCCCTGAGGGTTTATTAGTGACTGTTATTAAACTCAAAGTGGGAAGGTTTTTTAATTCCTTAGCAGCAACGGGAAAATAATGTGTACTTGTTAATAAACCACATTTTATATTAAACATAAAGAGGAGCACCTGGAGCAATTTAACTTTTTTTTGGCTTCATGATAGTAAATGCAATCACGGAGTCTAAACAGCAAATGATTATGTAACTGTGCTCTTCTAAGAGTGGCCCTGTTGTTTTGCCCAGACGGGGTATGAAGCTTCCCTGTTCAGTTTTATATCACTCCTGTCACATGAGCAGTACTGCTTCAGCAAATTGAGATGTTGCTGGTTTTTCCTGCACTGAACAGTTGGGGACACTCCAGTTACACGTTTATGATGTAAGTGGTATAAAAACTGGACATATATAAACTTATATTGATCTATAATGTGTCACTGTGCATTTATTTTTATGAACCTTGCGTTCTTGCGAGTCAGCAATCATTCGTTTTGTCTCTGTTTCAGCCAAGCTAAAGCCATGTATTCCTGCAAAGCAGAGCACAGCCATGAGCTTTCCTTCCCCCAGGGGGCGCTGTTTACTAATGGTGAGTCTACCCAAATACCCACAAATACATTTTCTTCTACTTACAAATGGGTAGTTTTGGGAACTTTGACAAATTTAGTCTGTCCTTTTATCCGTTGTCTGTCTGACTTGCGCCCTATTGGCTCTTATTGAACTCCAGCTCTTAAAGGGGAAGCCCACCATAAAATCAAGTTTTAGTATAACATATACATTAGTATTCTAAGACAGTTTGCAATTAGTCTTTTTTTTTTATTGTGGTTCTTAAATTATTAAAAAAAATTTCGTTCTACTAGGGATGCACTCGAATCCAGGATTCGGTTCGGGATTCGGCCAGGATTCAGGCTTTTTCAGCAGGAGTCGGATTTAACCGAATCCTGCTGCCCAGCCAAACCAAATCCGAATCTGCATATGCAATTTAGGGGCGGGGAGGGAAATCACGCGATTTTTTTTGTCACAAAACAAGTAAAAAAATGTTTTCCCCTTCCCACCCCTAATTTGCATATGCAAATTAGCTTTTGGTTCGGTATTTGCCGAATCTTTTTAGAAGGATTCGGGGGTTTGGCCAAATCCAAAAAAAGTGGATTCGGTGCATCCCTACTTTTTGCAGCTCTCAGATAGGGAGCTTCAACTGCTACCCTGTCACTAGGGCTTACTTACCCTAGCAACCATACAGCATTAAAGCTGCCCATACATGGGCTGATATAAACTAGCGACTCCAGACCAAGTTGGTAGCCTGCCGAATCTGACTGAGAATCAGAAATTTATCTGGCAGGTTTAAAATTTGTATTGGGCAAGAACTACATTGGCACATTAATGTAGTCCACTAACCAGAAATCTCCAAATTACGGAAAGGCTGTCTCCCATAGACTCCATGTTATACAAATAATCCAAGTTTTTAAAGATGATTTCCTTTTTCTCTGTAATAATAAAACAGTAGATTGTACTTGATCCCAACTAAGATATAATTGATCCTTATTGGAAGCAAAACCAGCCTATTGGGTTTATTTCATGTTTCCACGATTTTCTAGTAGATCTGAGCAGTTGCATCATTAGATAATACTGGGCCCCACAGCAAATACATTTTCAGGCCCCAAAATGTTTTATGTTTACCAATATTTTTTGAAACTGTATATGAATTAGGGCCACATGGGGCCCCTATACCTCATGGGCCTGTTTCCTCTATAGTTACTGGATCTGAGGTATAAAGGTCCATTATCCAGAAAACCCCAGGTCCCAAGCAGGTCCTCTTAGGTCCCATCAAAAGAGAAAACGGCACTGAGAACTTTATTCAGGCCACAAAGTAGATCAACACATATCCTTACGCGTTTCGTGCCAATAGCCACTTAATCATAGACTTCTCAGGTCCCATTCCTATGAATGAAAATGTGAGCTTATTGGTTCTGATCCATTGTCTCCTGTTCCCTGTAGTTCATCGATCTGTGGAGCCGGGCTGGCTGAAAGCCACCTATGAAGGCAAAACGGGATTAATTCCAGAAAACTATGTCGTCTACCTGTAACAATGCCCGAGGCATCCATATTTTCATGGTATCCATGGTGACTTATGAAAAACGACATTTTTATCTGACACAGATATAGCGATCAACCCAACCGCAGAGCTCCGACGGCGACTTATGGCTTCCATTGGGACACTTTGTGCAAGTGAAAGACTGAGACGTATGGGCAGCAGTTACATGTAGATATGGGCACCGTGGTGTGGCCTGTATAATAGCCCATGACTTGTATAAAGTGGTACAGATTGTAAGTTTTATATAAATATTACTACTAATTGACTCATATTATATATAAATGTATAAAGATACAGACACAGAAGATACTTCTCTGCTCACGATGGAATGTAATCATGCTATTAATAAACAGGCAATGGTATAAAGAACAGGAGAGAATCGGTTGGGTTTGGATGAGCGGCACTTAGGAAGAGTTGCACGGTATTCACAGGTACGATTTATATACTGTAGGCACGACGACTACACCACTTAGAACTCTTGGCTAAGGCAGTTCTGTTTTACCTGTCTATTTAAATGAAATTACAGAATAACCATAGAACCCTGAACAGGCCCCTCCCCAACTTCATCTAGCAAGACCCTAAGGGGGTTATTTACTAAACTCCGACTGTAAAAATCACGAAAAAATTTTGTTTTTTTTTTAATAAAATCGGACTTTTAAAAAATCACAAATTGTTCGGACTTTATTAAACGCTGAGGATGTGAAAGTCCGAATCTGAAGATCCGGCATCTCAGACCTGTCGGGGTTGCATATAAGTCAATGGGAGAAGTCTCAATGATGTGCGCTGAGTTTCGTGCAATACCCCGAAGTTTCCGTTTGAAAATTCCGAAAAAATCGGAAAAATTCGTGAAAATCGGACGAAAAAATTGGATTTTACCCGGAAAGCAAATTTTCAGGAAAATGTAATAATAAATAAGCGTAAAAAACCTGAGCGGATTTGATCGGATTGTGTAGCAGAAAAAATTTAGATAAATTCGGACTTTGATAAATAACCCCCTAAGGGTCAGGGCACACAGACAGATTCACTACTGGCGTGTGGCTAGGCCAGTGCTAATACCTGTATCCCCTCACTTGAATTTGTATGCCTAAATACTGGTGCTTAAATACTGGCTCGCATGGACTACCCAAGGCTAAAATTTGCCCCAGTGCATTAGCCCATTGCAGGGCTGTCCCAACTGGAATCCATCAGGCTGGATGTGGCCCACCAAGAGATCTTTATGTCCAATCAGCAGCTTAGTTTGATTTTGATAGTATAATTGCAAATATTAGTTACCGCTCTTGGGTAAATTTGCACCTATGTCAATAAATGTGCCCTGGTGACTGTGTACATAGATATAAATATGACTTCACTCTAGACTCAAGACTAGATGGGAAAATACATGTCAATAAAACTCTTTCTCGATACATTGAATAAAATGTGCCATGGCGCTAATTAATATACTCCATCTACAGTAACACATAGCAACCAGCAGACCTAGAAATGCCTCCTTCTGATTGGTTGATGCTTATTGCAGCTTCTAGCTGCAAGAATTTGTTAGAAAACCTTCACTTTGTAGTTTAAATTATTTCATTTGAGATTGATAATAAGAGGGGCGGCGGAAACAAAACCTGCTCTCAAAATGAGTCGGCCTCCTGCTCCCTGGGAGGTATAACAGCACATAGAGTTTGTTTGAAAAAAAAACTTGGCGGAGCTAATAAATACCTCTTCATTTGTTGCATCTTTTAGGTTTCAGGATATTAGCAGTTTTACGCTTCTAATATGATGAATTTAAAACAAGAGCTCCCCCTGCTGCTTTTCTGGCCCAGATTGGAGCGATGGAACCGAGCAGAGAAGCATCAGGACGTTTCCGAAATCAGTAACTTTCATTCTAATTGCAGTTTTTCAGTGCCGATATCATGGATTTGTAACAGGAACAACCCCCCTGCTCCCTGTCTTTTAGGTTTCAGGATATTAGCAGTTTTACGCTTCTAATATGATGAATTTAAAACAGGAGCTCCCCCTGCTGCTTTTCTGGCCCAGATTGGAGCGATGGAACCGAGCAGAGAAGCATCAGGACGTTTCCGAAATCAGTAATCAGTGCCGAATCGGCACTGGAAAACTGCAATTAGAATGAAAGTAAAAAAATAAATAAATAAACTGATTGGTGTAAATTGCAGAAGTTCTTGGAAAGAAACGATGTGCAATTTTACTTTGTTTGGGTGGGCATATGTCCCCTTTAATGTTGCTACATAGGAACCTACCATGTGTCATTGTCACGATTATCCAGAAACCCATTATCCAAAAAGCTCTGAATTACGGAAAGGCCATTTTATCCAAATAATCCAAATTTTTAAAAATTATTTCCCTTGTATCAATAAAACCGTCGCTTGTACTTGATCCCAACTGAGATATAATTAATCCTTATTGGAAGCAAAACCAGCCTATTGGGTTTATTTAATGTTTACATGATTTTCTAGTAGAATTAAGGTGTCAAGATCCAAATTACGGAAAGACCCGTTATCCATAGAGCCTCAGGTCCCGATGATTCCGGATAATCGGTCCAATACCTGTAATAATAAAACAGTAGCTTGTACTTGATCCCAACTAAGATATAATTAATCCTTATTGGAAGCAAAACCAGCCTATTGGGTTTATTTAATGTTTATATGATTTTCTAGTAGACTTAAGGTATGAAGATCCTTTACCTGGAAAACCCCAGCATTCTGGATAAGAGGTCCCATTCCTGTATACATGACAATGACCATTATAGACTTGTATGGGAATTTTGAAGGCTTGCACTTTTCAATTGAGTTCATTAGCAGCAAGAAGTAATGGATTGTGCAAAGTCTAATTGCCAATTGCAGTCGTGTATCCATCCCTGGGAGTTATCCGTGAGCTTCTAAGACAAAAGAATCATGATTTATTTAATAAAGTCTCTATCTCAAGCCTGACACACACACACACATTATCCAGAAATCTTCAACCTGACTGGAGATACATCATATTTTCAGCACTTGCCATTTATTCTCCTTTATTTATATGGTTCCAACAAAGATTCCATAGATCAGAGATGATCCATCAGTCCCTGCCCCAGTGGTGCTTACAATCTAACGCCCCCATAACTTTCATACACACTAGGGTCAGTGTGTTGTCCAGTAGTGTACAGTCCCGTTTCGCCTAAAAATTCGCGAATTTTCCACGAAATTTGCGAACGGCGAAATTAACTGTCATTTCATTTCAAACTTGGTGTTACTTAACTCCAAGTTTAGTTCTTTGAAAGCGCATCAAATCTTCTGATGCATTAAAGGATAAGTTAACCCAAACATAAAATAAAGCCTAATGCAGGAAAGAGATATTGCTTTCAGTAACAATTACATTTACGAATAACTTTGAAAATCATTAATTGGAAAGTTGTCGTTTTGTTTCATTAGGCAATAGTTGACTTTTCGGTTTCTATCCCCCTTAAAGGACAACTAAACCCTAAAAATGAATGTGGCTCAAAATGGCATATTTTATATAGTGAATTTATTGCACGAGGCTAAAGTTTCAGCTTGTCAATAGCAGCAATGATCCAGGACTTCAAACTTGTCACAGGGGGTCACCATCTTGGAAAGTGTCTGTGACACTCACATGCTCAGTGGGCTCTGATTGGCTGTTGAGAAGCTAAGCTTAGGGCTCGTCACTAATTATCCAGCAGAAAATGAGCTTCCCTGGCTGTAATATAAGCTGATGCTACAGGTTTGCTGATTATTAAATTCTGATGCTAATTGCACTGGTTTCTGTGCTGCCATGTAGTAATTATCTGTATTAATTACTAATCAGCCTTATATTGTGACATTTCTATTCTGTGTGTACTGTATATTGTGAGTGGGTCCCTAAGCTCAGTAAGTGACAGCAGCACAGAGCATGTGCAGTGAATCAGCAGAAAAGAAGATGGGGAGCTACTGGGGCATCTTTGGAGACACAGATCTTTACTGCTAAAGGGCTGTGGTTGCCTTGGGCTGGTACAGAAGCACAAAACATCATGTACAACATTTCTACCTACTTCTTTAGTTAGGCTCTAGTTCTCCTTTAACTACCGGATAAGGTTTTCTTCTTTTTGCTATTTATCTTCCCATGGACATGAGCAAAAACACCTCATCGGTACTAACGCACAGAAAGAACCCATGAGATGGCTGGAAACGCGTGGGTACATCTGACGTATGCTAGTATATATTGTCTGAATATTTATCTGCACTCTGTATATACACCATTGATAGAGTTCATTGCAGCATACGAGGGCTGTGACACTGTATTTGACAAGGATTGAAGGAATATACTTATAATAAAGTGTCCAAAAGAAATACGAAAATGGAGTCGTGTTTTTATTGCTACTGGAATGTTATTTAGTAAAGGTGAAACCTGAATGTCTAGTTGCACGTCAGAGTCATCCCATATACTGAGCAGCCCAAACTCCTGCCCAGATTGGCTAGTTGCATATTCTAGGTGTCCCGTTATCCAGAAAGCTCTGAACTATAGGAAGGCTTTCCCACTCCATTTTATTCAAATAATTCAAATGTTTAAAAATGATTTCCTTTTTCTGTAATAATAAAACAGTACCTTGTACAGGTATGAAACCTGTTATCCAGAATGCTCGGGACCTGGGGGTTTCCCGATAACAGATCTTTCTGTAATTTGGATCTTCATGCCTTAAATCTACTAGAAAAGTACTTAACCATTAATTAAACTCAATACTTTGGTCCTGCTTCCAATAAGGATTCATTATATCATTATATCTTGGTTGGAAATATTTTTTTTTTTTTTAAATGGATTATTTGGATAAAATGGAGTCTATGTGAGATGGCCATTTTGTAACTTGGAGCTTTCTGGATAATAGATCTCATACCTGTACTTGATCCAAAGTAAGATATAATTAATCTTTATTGGAGGTAAAACCAGCCTATTGGGTTCATATAATGTTTAAATATTTTTTTAGTAGACAATGTATGGAGATTCTAATTACAGAAAGATCCCTTATCTGAAAAAATCCAGCTCCCAAGCATTCTTGATAACAGGTCCCATACCTGTACTGTTCTTAACCAGAGGTAGCAGTAATAATCCAGGCCACCAATGTTGTCTACAACAGTTCCCCATCTCAGATCTCTTTAGGCATCTTTTGTGAGTCAGTGGCACTGCACATGCTCAGTGTGCTCTGGACAGCTAGTTAGTAGCTAAGCTTAGGGGTCATTGGAAATCATCAAAATTGTATATTGTGAATTTTATTTTGTATTTATTATCCAATGGCTGTTACTATTCTGTATTATACAATGTATGGGATCCGTTATTCAGAAACCCAATATCCAGAAAGCTCAGAATTACTGGAGGCTGATCACCACATCATCAATCCCGCCCCTGATGTCACCCGATCTGCCCCCCAACGTCACTATCCGGCCCTTATTTCCAATTGAGAGTTAAAGCATTTGTTTTCCAAGTGAATTCTTTAAAAAAATTTAATTTGGCACAAAAACATCTCAGGAGGGTCACAGCCTACAGGTTCTGCAGCAACTTGATGCAATTTCACATGAAGTGGTTTATTTTGTGCACAGAACAGGAAACTGCAAAGGTCGACTAAAATCTCTGAGAATGTGGCTACAAACCATCACGCTACTTTTAGGGGTTTTTTTATTTAAGTCCAAATGATAAAATCTCGAAAAATTCAAGGTTATATTAATATAAAATATGAATTTTTAGTGGAAAAAACTTACATTTTTGGAGATTTATTATACCTTAAGGCTGCAAAAAGTCGGAATCCGAAAATCCGGCATCTTAAGTCAATGGAAGAGGTCCCTATCCTATTTGGAAGTTTTTGTGGTCTGCATTGGAATCAGCCAGAAAATCTGAAAAATTCAGGCTTATTGGGAAAATGGACGAAAAAAATTGAGCGATTCTGGGAAAAAAATCAGAAGAAAATGAAATCAGCTGTTTCTGAGATGCGGTCTCCTTTTGTTTTGCCTTCACTATAGATTACATTATCATTTGCATTTGTCAGTTGCAGTACCATTTTCCACCTGTTTTGCTGGCTGTATAGCACAAAGAAGAGCATTGTCACCAACATTCATCCTACAGGTGTACAACATAATAGTGATGTGCAGTTCGGGATTTCCCGCGCCCGCCGACCACCCACCGTCCCTCCAACCGCGCCCAACTTCTGGGTTCCTTTTATAGACCCGCGCTGACCCGCCCAGCCTATGACATCACAAAAGGGAGGTGCAGCGTCTGTAAAAGAAGAACCCGGAAGTCGGAAGCCGTCTGCCAACCGCAAAGAGGAGTTCAAGGTCGGCCCTGAACCCACCAGGAAAACATGTTTTCTACTCCAGCAGAGTTTTTTAAAAGAGCAAATAGATTTTTTTTATATTTAAAGGGCATGTAAAGGCAAAAAAAATAAAATCCAATTTTTACTTTCTTTAATGAAAAAGAAACCTATCTCCAATATACTTTAATTAAAAAATGTGTACTGTTTTTATAAGAAACCTGACTGTATGCAGTGAAATTCTCCCTTCATTTACTGCTGTGGATAGGAATTGTCAGACGGTCCCTAACTGCTGAGCAGGGAAACAATCATACTTATGAACAGCAGGGGGAGCCCCCGACTTACTTCCCAACCATGCAGAACTCAAGCAGCTTTGTTTATGATGATCCCTAAGCAGCCCAGACCTCACTGAGCATGTGCACAGTCTTAGTCTTGCAAAGATGTTTAACAAAGTTACAAGATGGTGACCCCCTGTAGCCAACTTTGAAAGCGTAAATTATTTGTTTGATTAGGCTTGTGGTGCAGTAAGTTCATGTTTATATTTAGTATACAAAATACAGCATTTCTAGCCTTATTCTATTTTAGACTTTACATGCCCTTTAATTTTCAAATTTGGCATGGGGCTAGACATGGTGTCCATTTCCCAGCTGCCCCAAAACCATGTGACTTGTGCTATACTGCAAGTTGGAGTGATATCATCCCCTCCCTCCCCCTGTCAACCTGCAGCCCAGCAGCCTATCAACAGAACAGTAGCTAACCAGGTAGCAGCTCCCTGACACCTCTGCTGAAGGATTTGTTTGCATTGCTAAAAGTGCACCCTAGCCCCACCTAGTGGTAGACATGACCCAGCAAGTAGTTTAGTCAGCACGCTCCATGAATTCATACAATGTCCACTTCACACTGTTCTCTTTTATATTCAGCCAATCACAGATTACAAAATGTATTTTAAAAATATGAAAAGGAATGTTGTTGTGAAAAAATATCAATTTTGCAACTGCAAAATATTTTTTTACATTTACAGAATAAATTGTGTGGATTAATTCATTTTTGTAACTACAGAATGCTTTTTGTGTTTACAGAATTTGTGATTGTCAAATATGTGTGACAGAATTCCCTTAATCCAAGAATGTTTAGGGAGCCACTGTAAGGTCAGTAGAGAGGAGTAGAAAAAGGCAAGAGGTTTTTCACCTGAGTCTGAATTGACTGAACAGTGGATAAACATAAAAGGGAAAGCCAGACAAGATGAGGGTTGCAGAGAATGGGCTCCATCCGTTGATAGACATACAGGGCAAATTCACTAAAGGACAAATTGTATGCCTGCAAAGGCAACGCGACCAGTGATTTGTGAATTTCCCTCAAAATTGCCGAAATGGCAAAAAAATAGTGAAAATTGAAATTGACAACAGCATCCAATTTTGGAGGCGCGCCCGTGCGTCAATTCCGACGCTGGCGTTAAAGTTAATGGACGTCCAAATCGTGTTGACGCACAATGATTATGACGCAAGCGACTTTTTGGACGCAGGCAAATTTTTGCCAGTGAATTTTCGTGGGAGATTCACCGCGAATTAGTGGCAGGCGAATTTATTCGCCCATCACTATATGCCACTTTGTCAGGTGCAAATTCGCTACCACTACGCTAACTCACTAAAATGTGAAGTTGCATCTCAGCAGGCAATCGCTGGTTAAGTTTCGCTAGCGTAAATTTCGGCAGCGCAAGCATTTCATAGCGAACTTTCGCTAGTTCATTTCTGCGTAGCGAAACTGTTAGTACTCTTATGCTTAGGTCAATTTCAATAGGGCGGGTACATATAGGTCATATATTTGTCTTTATTAGAGATGTTGGTGCAAATGCTTGAAGTGGCCACATTTATTACACGTCAAGGAAGCAAAATAAAGACAAAAGAGATCCTCTAAGGGTAGGGACACACTGGGCGATTTGGGGAGATTTAGTCGCCTGGCGACTAATCGCAGCGACTATACTCCCTGAATGCCTCCCCTCACTCTGCGCCTGGATAAAATGAAAAGTCGCCGGCGCTAATCACACACGGCGATTCGTTTTCCGAAGTCGCCCGAAGTTGCCTCACGAGGAAACTTCGGGCGACTTCGGAAAACGAATCACCGCGTGTGATTAGCGCAGGCGATTTTTCATTTTAGCCAGGTGCAGAGCGAGGGGAGGCATTCGGGGAAGATTGGTCGTGGAAAGTCACCAGGCGACTAAATCTCCCCAAATCGCCCAGTGTGTCCCAGCCCTAATGTCCTAGACATGAGCCCACCCTAAAACAAATGTGACATGCCCCTCAAATGGTTAAAAAAAATATTTAAAAAAATATATTTAACAGTTACAACTTTTAAACCATATTCCCACTATAAAATATGAAGAAAAAAACAGTGTTTTTTCTTTGTTTTATATCTTATCGGCATACAGGATATGATGTCGCTGACATAAGATCGAGGAGGATGTGGCTTCATCTTATCAGTTTGCCAGGTGTAAGCTGGAGAAGGAAACTCTGGAGAAAGGGGTAACGTAATGGAAAATTCGCACTTTAGTGAATTTGCGGACTAACGATCGTTCGCCTCAGCAAAAATTGGCTGGCAAAAGGGTGCCAAATTTTGTAAGCTAGCGAATTGTCCTCAATGCCTGTTGGTAAATTGACGATCCCCCTGCGGATTGGATTTCTGCCGAATTTTCTCTAGTGACGGCCACTTCGTCTTTCAGTAAATCTGCCCCAATGAACCAAGTTACATGTAAGATAGCAACATAGTTACATAGTTACATAGTTACATAGTTAAATCAGGTTGAAAAAAGACAAAGTCCATCAAGTTCAACCCCTCCAAATGAAAACCCAGCATCCATACACACACCCCTCCCTACTCTCACATAAATTCTATATACCCATATCTATACTTACTATAGAGTTTAGTATCACAATAGCCTTTGATATTATGTCTGTCCAAGAAATCATCCAAATCCCTCTTATAGTCATTAACTGAATCAGCATCACAACATCACCCGGCAGTGCATTCCACAACCTCACTGTCCTGACTGTGAAGAACCCCCTACGTTGCTTCAAATGAAAGTTCTTTTCTTCTAGTCTGAAGGGGAGGCCTCTGGTACGGTGATCCACTTTATGGGTAAAAAGGTCCCCTGCTATTTGTCTATAATGTCCTCTAATGTACTTGTAAAGTGTAATCATGTCCCCTCGCAAGCGCCTTTTTTCCAGAGAAAACAGCCCCAACCTTGACAGTCTCCCCTCATAATTTAAGTCTTCCGTCCCTCTAACCAGTTTAAGAGAGTAGTAAGAGAGTATGTAAGAGGGTGTATCAGAGACGTAGTTGGACAAATCATACATCATGGACTGCCAAAGGTCAAGGAAAAGAAGTAGTTTTGTGTGTCATGAGCATAAAAAGTTACTGGACTGAGCCCTGAGAGGCTTCAACAGTTCAGGGGTTTGGTGGCTTCACATAGAAAAGGTGAGACTGGACCTAATTGGGTGAGACCAGTGTCCTGCATATCAAACAAACAAGAATGTGATCTGTTGTGCCAAAAGTATTTGGATTTGGCAGGAGGTCAAAAAGCAGTTGTTATGAATACAATAGGTGAGAAATAGACTGCATTGCCTCAGACAGGTGGAGACCATATAACTAAGCAGTTAGAGGGATTGATTAGGGGATTGATCGGAGTAAAATGTGGAAGGTAAGGAAAGAAAAAAAAAGTACAGATAAAAAAAGATCAAGATTGGAGATAGAAGGACAGAACAGATGGAAAAGGGCAGAGACAAGAGAAGCATGGGTAAGGAATGACAAAAGGAGAAAGCTTAAAGAAGAAACAAACCCTTAATAAAAAAAAATCCTACCCTACATAGACCCCCTCCCTCCTCCCCCAGCCTAGCTGCTACCCCTAACTCTTTACTTACCCCTCGGTGCAGATTCTTTCCAGCAGAGTTCACGGCAGCCATCTTCTTCTCTTCAGTAATCTTCGGAATGAGACCGCGAATCGGCGCATGCGCTGTTGGAGCAATTTTCTGTTTCGCGATAACTGCGAATGCGCCGAAACTCACGAAAATTGCCGAAGCTCTGGTCTCATTCCAAAGATTACAGAAGCGGCTGAAGATAGCGCCAGTGAACTCCGCTAGACAATATCAGCACGGAGGGGTAAGTAAAGAGTTAGGGTCATTTGCCGGTGTAGCAGTTAGGCTGGGGGGGGAGGGGGGTCTATGTAGGGGTAGGGAGTAAGGGGTTTTTTTTATTAAGGGTTTGTTTTTCCTTTAAGGAAACCGCAAAAGGCTAAATGATAACCATATTAATGAAACAAAATCAAAGCATAATCTTTTCCGGCATTTATTTCACTCCTTCAACATTTGTTGACTTAAAAAGAACATCCTGGGAAATGCAAAGAAAAACATTTCATCTCAGAAACCGTGTACAGAAAAATAAAATCTTCTTCAATCCTCCAGACATATTTACATGGTTATTTAATTAATACATGGAAAAAAAAATAAATGAATCATTTTAATTGCACGACAAAAAAAACAGTAGAGCGAAAAGTGCTTTCTAGGGCTTTATGTTTGTGAGCTCAATGTCCATATCTAATGTACGACTGCAATGCTTTGGTGAACGTGAAGGTAGCCATATTGTATCTTTTCTATGAGCGGTTATATAAAACAGCAGTGACGGGTCATATAATATAATACAGCCACAGTACAAAAAACCAAGACAACTACTAGAGAACTCTGAACACTACCATTCCTATGTATGTTGAGATCTCTGACATTTTTTAGTCTATCTTGAGCTGAGCCTTTAGCTGCTGTATGAAAGGTAGCAGTAAGCTAAGAGTTAACTTCAGAATAGGTTCTTTGGTTAAGTCTTTCCTTAACATGGCTTCAATGGCTATAGTCTATAGTCCTGGGATTGATGAACATCAGTATGTGTATGTCAATGGTGTGCTGATGGTCAACAAGGTCCATCATCTCAAACAATCACAATTTATCCAAGCATTGATATAGCATTCACATATTTCAGACTCTGAAGAGCAGGGGATGTAGACTTTTATTGCCCACACCTAGAAGGGGAAAGAAACATGGACTTCTATCACCAAAGGATTCATGTGCCTTTCCCTTCCATGTCTATAGTCTAACATTAGCGAGGAGCAACCTGATATTGAGCAGCACCAACGTGTGAACTAAATGGTGTGCTGAAGGTCAATTGTGCTTAGTAGTTCCATCTCCTCAAACACAAGCTTAGAAAATATTGTATATCAACAGTCCAGAAATGTATGAAGAACACTATTGTTGACATAGTTCATAAATTGAAGAGAAGAGCACATGAACTTCTATCACCCACACTTGGAAATCTATCACCCACACAAGAGACATCAATGTGCTCTACCCTTCAATATCTATGAGTGATTGAGTGTAAAGAAAAAAGTGTGCTGAAGTTCAACTGCACTTAATAAGTAGCTCCATCAACTGTCCACAAAATAAGTCTATGGGGGGGAAGTCATAAAAGTGGTGAGAGGCCATTTTTGGAGTAAAAGTGGTGGTCAACTGGAATAAAATACTTTCCCCATATTCACAAACAGGAATCTGCCTAAATTCCGACTCAACCGCCACTTTTCATATTTTAGTGAAAGAAAGAAAGTTAATAGACATTTCTGATACAAATCCCTATATTATGCAAAATAGCATTTTTTGTAGTTAGACCCTTATATCTTGTTAGGAAGAATTGGAATTGCACAAACATATTTTAGAAAAAAAATGATGTACAATTTTCCCAGGTAAAATAAATCCCCTTCCCCAGAAATTCCAAATTTGATGGCTGACAGACAAATTTACTAAGAGATAAAGACAGATTCAAAAATTGAAAAATATTGGTAGACTGTGATATCCTTTTTACTTAGTTAAGTTGCCTAGCTAAAAATTAGTTCCAACTTCTCAAACACTAAGGGGGTTCTTTACTAAACTCCGAATGCAAAAATCACGAAAAATTTGTGATTTCTGTTGTATAAAATTGGACTTTTAAAAAATCAAGAATTTTTCGGAATTTTTTTATAACCCGAGGATGGAAAAGTCCGAATCAGAAAATCCGGCATCTCAGACCAGTCAAGGTTGCATATAAGTCAATGGGAGAAGTCTCAATGATTTTGTGATGTGCGCTGGGTTTTTGGCAATACCCCGAAGTTTTTGGGCAAAATTCTGAGTTTTCGGGTGAAAAATCTGAAAAAATCTTGAAAAACGTGAAAATTTGATTTTTCACGATTTTTTCCCACAAATAAAATGTTCGGGAAAGTGTATTAATAAACAAGCCCCAAAAACCTGTACAGATTTGGTCTAGAGTTTTTTTCAGAAAATATTGAGATAAATTCCGACCTTGATAAATAACCCCCTAAGGGTTCAAGCACACGGGCAGATTCGGGGAGATTTAGTAGCCTGTCGACTTATCGCCTCTTCTTCGGGGCGACAATCTCCCCGAACTGCCTGCCGCCTGCTATAATGAGAAAACGCCAGCGCCAATGCACTCATGGCGCTTCAATTTCCGAAGTCTCCCAAAGTTCCCTCACAAGGAAACTTCAGAAAGCGAAGCACTGCCAGTGCATTGGCCCCGAAGAGGAGGCAATTAGTTGCCAGGCGACTAAATCTCCCGAATATGCCCGTGTGCTTGAACCCTAATAATTTAGCTTAGAGATTTTGAATGATAGCAACCCACACATTCATGGAGCACCAGTCTATGGCTCACATATTCCTTGGACAAAATGAAATTCTTCTGCTAATCAAAATGAGGAACCAAAGCCATTATAGCCGATAGGAAATCCATCTTCTCACATGCAGTTTGCAGCCCAAAACAAAAAAAATGGCCATTAGAAAATTTTTATCACAAGACAGATATTAATTAAATAATTTTAGGGTGATGAAAGAAATATGATGTTCACTTTTTGTGAAACACGAGTGGCTTCACCATCCCAGCTAGGATCTTGGGTAACTGGGCAGAAATCACTTCCGACATCATTTCAGGAAATTCCACGCTAAGCGATCGAGACTGCAGGAATGTGTTGAGACAATAAAGGTGAAGCTTCTTTACCAGCTGGTGGATTCAAAGAAATGAAAGGCATGTTAATGACAAACACACAAAACATGGCATGACAAGACTATTGAGGGATTATTGAATAAAAAAGTACTCCAACTCAGACCTGCCGAGTTCAAGTCAATGGCAGATATCCCATTGATATCCTGATCTGTGCTGGGTTTCTTTCAATCATACAAAGATTTTGGAGTTTTCGGGCGGCAAATCCAAAAAAGTTGCAGTTTTCGGTGACAATTTCAAAAAATTTGTACAATTTGGATTTTTTCACGATTTTTCGAAGTTTTTTCCGGCTCAAGAAATTCTCATAAAAGTATATTCATAAATAGTGTGGGGGGAAGTCAGTGCGGATTTGGTCAGAGTAATTTTCAGAAAATATTGAGAACTTTTTAGATTTTGATAAATAACCCCCTTAAAGTAGTGTTTCATGTAATGGTGAAATATAAAGTAATATATAATAAAATACTTAGGGGCAGATTTACTACGGGTCGAATTTCGAAGTACAAAAAACTTCGAATTTCAACATTCGAATTAAAAAACTTCGAATTCGAAATTTCACAAAATTTGGCAATCCTGCGGTCGAATAAAAATCGTTAGATCAAATGATTAAATCGTTCGAATTGAACGATACGAATGATTTTTAGAGATCGATCGAAGGATTTCTCTGCAATAGTTATACATGAGAGGCTCTTGGGGTCCACTGTTCACCCTTGACTTTCAATAGCAACAATTACAGGCTACCTCTTTAGAGAACTTTCAGAAAACACCTCTACCATTTGTGTATGTACCTGGTTCCCTTCATCTCTTCCACTCACCTGGTGTTTAAATCCCTTTCACACCTTGGTGGCCAAAGGTTCTCATTTAGGTTGTGTCCCTAGAGCACCTATACATGGGATATAACTCACATTTAGCTAGTCCTTGGTCATTGGGTACCATATTGGTCTCTTCTTTAAAGAGGAACTCCACAAAAACATGACTTTAGCTTTTTGAAAAGTAAACATAATTTCAAGCAACTTTGCAATATACATCAATTGAAAAATATGCAGACTTTTCATGATTTTTAATGGTTTGGAACAGTTCCCTAAGCCTAGCCCCCTGCTCTCCTGCTGATCTCTCTGACTACTTTGCTGAGCTGGCTGACTACTGTTACTTTGTATCCACAGCCATCTGTCCTCAGCCTGCATCCTCCAAACCCCACAATTCCCTGCACACGTGATTTCAATAAGGAAAGGAACATCACAGTGCAATGCATTGTGGGTTATGTAGTTCATGCATGCTGTCTGTAAGCTGTGGAGTAGTTGTTACAATTTGTAACATCAGTGTTTAGTCCCTTCTTCCCTGCCAGGATTTCAAATGATACAGAAAGAGAAGAACTGTTACACAGCTGGATTTCAGCATAGAAAATGGCATTTATTCATACTTTTTAAAGAAACAGGTAACTGTGATGGGTATATTAGGGGTTTCTGTGTTATGTGGGCCTCTTTATCAAATTTTGGTTTGGAAACCCGGAGTTCCCCTAATAAAGGAACTAATTTGAGGAAAGGTTTGGACTTGACTTTTCAACCTCTGCCATTATATGATGATGTGTCCCTTTGTAATAAAAATAAGTCATTTTAAACTTTACTGCTGTCTTTAATCAAAGCTGGTGAGAAGTACAGTATGGTGTTGTATAGTATCATCCATTTCTAACACTGACATATAAAGCAATGCTAAGTTAAACAGAAGGGAAGAACTCATTACTAATTTCAGGAATGATTGTAAGAAAGAGAGATTAGACTTACTTCATGCATGGAGTCCATGAGTTTGGTTAGTTGATAGAAACGCTGGGAGTTGGCAATCACACCTTTATGTCTTAAGCCAATAGCCTTGGCCAGCTCTTGAATGTAATTTGACCTCATCTCATCAAAATGTGTCTGACTTTTAAGTCCTTCCAAAGGAACTAGAAGAAAAACATGATTTATAGTTTGGGGAGAAGAACATTTATGTTAAGAAATATGGTCAATTTCCTTAAATTTTGTCTATAAAGGTGTCAAATCTTTGGAAACCAGTTATCCAGAAAGCTCAAAATTACAGGAAGGCCATCTCCCATAAATTTCATTTTAATCAGATTACTACAATTTTAAAACCTGCTTTTTCTTTGTAATAATAAAACAGTGGCTTATAATTGATTCCAACTAAGATATAATTCATTCATATTGGAGCCAAAACAATACTTTTTATTTTAATTAATGCTTAATTATTTTTTTTTAGCAGACAAGGTATGGACATCAATTTTACAGAAAGACCCCTTATCTGGAAAACCCCAGGTCCCGAGCATTATGTATAACAAGTCCCATTATTGTACTGTATCAATTACGATATGCAGTGGAGAAAAAAGAATCCCATTTGTCACAGATCATAGGATAGTGCTTTGCATCTGAATTTCACAGCTACAATTGTGCTTCAATTTTCTTGCAAGGTGTGGTGTTTATACAAATGGCCTGCAGGTATCACTGTGCACATGAATTATACTGTGTATACATAGTACTTTCGCTTAAGAGTGATAGAGTTAGAAGTTACTGTTGTGTAATGGCTGCATGAAACTGCTAATAAAACACTGTTATACTCTACTCATCTTCTGCTACCCAAAACATAACATATTGGCGACGAGATGTCTCTTCTACCTCTGCAGCAGCCTGCAGCTTTTCTTCCAAACCCTGGTGAGCCTATCATACCTTTTACTGCTTGGATCCGTATGTTTGAAAATTACATTATTGCTGCTGACCAAGGGGAGATTTCTGCTGCTAGAAAGCGTGCTTTACTTTGCTACCAAAACATAACACAAGGCCTATTTGTTCTCATGTTGTGCCCCAATTACACCATTTCTCTATGTTGTAGATACCTCTGCCGCAGTCCTTATTACTCCTTCGTCTGCTGCTCTTTTGTGAGTCAAATACCCAGTCAGTTTTTGTAGCTCCTTAATGCTTAAAAGGAACATCATAATGCACTGTATTTTGCTATTATTTCTATTTCTATTGAAACTCTTTCCTAGAGCCCTCCTGTCAATCTTATAATTGTTCTAGACAGTGTCAGACTGGGACACCAGGAGCCCACCCAAAATCCTTAGACCAGGGGCCCACTCTCAGTACTAATATTCTTAATCTCCTCAATCAACCTCTATTCTGCTAGTTTGTTTTCTTTACATACTATAATCTATTATTACATCTATTTAGCCTCTTTGTTCTCATAGAATAGGGAAAGGCCATGAAATAGGCCAAATGTTTAGCAGCATTAGGGCCCACTGATACCTGGGCCCCCCGGGACTTTTCCTGGTATCCCGGTGGGCCAGTCCGACACTGGTTCTAGAAGAAGTCAAGGGATATCATTTATAAACTTCACGCAGCGCAGAATGATTCACACAGTTAACCTATTTGCCCTGCGCATCGTTATATTTATAAAGTATGGGCAAACAGAATTGAAAATTTTTATTCGCACGGCAAATGTCCATAAGGGTTTTTTCGATTTTTAATTGCAAATTGCAAATATGTATGCACATACTCTGCGTTTTAGAAAGAGAAAATACAGTATTTGCAAAACAGTTTTTACAAATTGCGAATTTAAATTACTGGCAACGCTATTTTCCCGCAAAATGAACTTGCACAATCACAAACACCCATCTCATTTGTGAGCCATTTGCGAATATTTGTGCGCAATGCGAATTCGCAAACATAAGAAAGACAGGCACAGCAATGCAATAGTTCAGCATTCAGGAAAAAACATGGGCAATACAACCACTGGCGAATAAATGTGCGCTGCACAAACCGCTGCAGAAACCGTAAGGGAGAAGATGGCGACTGCGAATTCCACGGGAGAGGACCTGCGCCGAGGGGTAAGTAGCAACTTAGAGGCATTTGCCCGAGGGGGAGGTAGACCGGGGGGGGGGGTGGAGGGAGGGGGTCCAATGGGGGGGAGGGGTTTTGCGCCGAAAGGGTTTCCTTCTCCTTTAATGCATTTGGACAAAAAAGTCGCCATGGGATAAAACGCCCATTGACTTTAAAGCATTTGGACAAAAAAGCCGCCATAAGATAAAATGCCCATTGACTTTAAAGCATTTGGAGCCAGAAAAATTGTCGCACGCTTAAAAAACATTTGATGCCTATTGATTTCAATGCTTTCGCAAATTTTTCGTTGTTTCATGAATTTTTTCACAGTTGCAGATTTTTAGGCAATGCAAAATGGGACAGATTCGCTCATCTCTAGAGATAATACACCAAATTTCACATTTTTGCCCTTTAGTGAATATGCCCAGACGTATCTCACTCACTTGTGTTGAGCAGCAGCAAAGCCTTCATGCACAGGAACTCCTCGTGGGTAACTTGTAACTTCATAAACTCTTGCGGCAGCTGCCACATGGAGAGGCAAAGGGTATAGAACGACGAATCTTTCATTCTTTGTCTAAAGGACACAAACAAAAACACATGAAACCCCTAAACAGCCTCTGCAGCAAGGACATCAAGCTCAGGACCGTCAAACTGAAATTCAGATACAACTTCAGATACAATCATCTTCAGGCAGTGCTGTTACTTTATTTACGTTATATAAGTGTTGCTATCACATAAAATGAATGTTCCGTTGGCTGAAACCAGTCAGATTAAATAAACAGCAGGTGGCGCTGTTGTTTTAAATTCATTAATTCATTTGCGGGTTATAAGCCGCTCATATCTTGAAAACTCGAAAAAAAAATTGCAAAGGTGCCTAGAAGAGCAATGGCACACCAATTTGTTTTTAGGCTTTGTATTTCCTTTAAAGGGCACCAATCATAACTGAAATCATTTCCTAAGTAAATACACTATGTGAAAGTTCAAGGAATCCGATTTTTCAAACAGTTAGAATTGTTTGTATAATGTAAATGATCAGCTCACTATTCCTTCTGCAAGATCTCCCCTATCTCCCCTGCAGTTCTAGCTGAGGCAGCCATCTTGGATTTCACTGGCTCCTCCTACCTATATCTTCCCAGCCAACTGTAGCTCTGAAATCTTGCACATGCTCAGTTGAAATTCCTTGTTGCTTATCAACCCTTCTAAGCTATTTTCAAATCAGCCAAACCTGTGTGTTAGCTGCTGTTCAGTAGTGCTGCCACCTGCTGGAAGTTACTGTGTGTCCTTCATTTGCATAATGACTTTTCCCTATCTTGTCCCCTGCTGGTAATCTCCTGATACTTCTAGTGGAGGAGTTTACTAAAACAAGGCATTCTGGGTAGAATACTCAAAGCAGTGTTACAATCTGAGCATGCTCCTGAAATTTGCATATTATAGTCTGTTATAGTCTCAGTATGGCCTCCCTCAGTGAAAGAACCCATTTGATAAAGTAAGGGATTTTTTAAAACCTGCAGTTTTTTTCAAAAAACTATATATGTAGTTTGATTAAACGTGTTTAAGTTGTACTGGTCAGATTGTTAATATGTGTTTGATTTTGGCTGTGATAGGTGCCCTTTAAGACCATTTGCCTTTAGAGTGCTGTACAGCTACAGATGATATTTATTTATGGTGAGACTTCGTCAATTTTGTGTTAATGGGAAAAAAAAATGCTCATAAGCTGTGCAGTATTTGGCCGATCACTGTATCCCTATTTACTGTATCCCTACTGGGATGGAACATTCCTTAAAGGGGAACTATTTCGAAAATGAAAATGTAATATAAGCTTCATCATACTGAAATAAGAAACTTTCTAAACACAATCAATTAAAAATTCATCATTCTTTCTGAAATGATCAAGTTTATGTTCACTATTCCTCTCATTATCTGTTTCTCTTCATTCTCTCTTCATGCAGCAGTTGGGTGTCAGATAATCATTGACAGTTAGAGCCAATATATCTTATAGGGGGGCTCCTATTAAAATCCACCCACATTCTGCGTAGTGAGTACATGCAATGATGCTGTCATTTTCATGAAAAAAAAAATTAATGTGTGTCCAAACCATTTGAAACATTCCCTTTTGCACAGCTTGCATGAATGAGCCCTAATGGGTTTTGTTTATTTTCTCGTCCCATTAACAGGCAGATATTTCCCAGTTCTACAGCATCATTTCAGCGAAAGTGGGAAACTATTACACACGCAGGGTTACAAGTTACAAGAAGTAATTGTGTTCAAGGGCAACTCGTATTTCAGTGATATGTTTCTTTTAATCATGGTCATGTTGACCTGAAAATTGTGGCTGTTGTAAAAATAGCAGCATTTGACTGCACATAAAAGCCCTCATATGGTATTATTATTCAGTAAGGAGGCACGTAGTTGCTCCAGTATTTATGAACTGGCTGTAAACCTGATACTGTGCTGCAACAGGGATTCATTTAGGTTTCTCTAAAGCTTTAAATACCGTTCCTTATAACAATTCCGTGTCTGAAATAAATGAATGCCTAAGGGAATACAATGGAAAACCATACTACCCGGGTCAATTTCATAGACGTTGTATAAAGGAGTAAGAAGAAGGTGCTCTGACTATAGGTGGCCATACACAGGCCGATAAAAGCTGCTGACAGACTGTGTCGGCAGCTGATTGGCCCGTGTATGGGGGCCCCGACTGGCATCCCCGATCGAGATCTGGCCGAAAGTCGGCCAGATCTCAATCGGATGGGACAGAAAATCCCGTCGGATCGCGGCCGCATCTGTTCGTTGATGCGGTCCCGCGATCCGACCGCCCGTTTACCGAATGCTAGGATCCGATATTGCCGACCTCAAGGTGGGCATATCGGAGGGAGATCCGCTCGTTTGGCGACATCGCCAAACGAACGGATCTATCCATGTATGGCCACCTTAAGGGAGCTTGAAGGGATCTCTGACTAAGACAGGGACACACATAGGGAATGCACTGAATCCATAATTCTTTAAATTCTGACTTGACATGAAATCCATCTCAAAAGATCTGGCCAAACATCTAAGCATATCCGGATATCTAATTTGTAAATGTACATTTTCAACAACAAAACTGTCTTCATCTGATGGGATGCTCATTACCTCGATCAACTCGGCACTTTGTCTGGGGAGAATCTTGGACTTCTCTCTCTTCTTCTCTAATCATGTCAACATCATTGTCAATACCCGTCACTTCTTAAAGGAGAACTAAAGCCTAACTAAATAAGTAGCTAGAAATGTTGTACATTATGCTTTGGGCTTTGTACCAGCCCAAGGCAACCACAGCTCTTTAGCAGTAAAGATCTGTGTCTCCAAAGATGCCCCAGTAGCTCCCCATCTTCTTTTCTGCTGATTCACTGCACATGCTCTGTGCTGCTGTCACTTACTGAGCTTAGGGATCCACTCACAATATACAGTACACATAGAATAGAAATGTCACAATATAAGGCTGATTAGTAATTAATACAGATAATTACTACATGGCAGCACAGAAACCAGTGCAATTAGCATTAGAATTTAATAATCAGCCCTGTAGCATCAGCTTATATTACAGGGGAAGCTCATTCTCTGCTGGATAATTAGTGACGAGCCCTAAGCTTAGCTTCTCAACAGCCAATCAGAGCCCACTGAGCATGTGAGTGTCACAGACACTTTCCAAGATGGTGACCCCCTGTGACAAGTTGTAAGTCCTGGATCATTGCTGCTATTGACAAGCTGAAACTTTAGGCTGGTGCAATAAGTTCAATGTATAAAATATGGCATTTTTAGCCATATTTATTTTTAGGGTTTAGTTCTCCTTTAAGCAATATTGCCAAAATATGTCCCTTTGTTTCTCAAGCAACAGCTAAGATATTCATGCTCTCATCCTATCCTGACTAGACTACTGCAACTTGCTACTAACTGGCCTCCCTAACCCCCATCTCTCCCCACTATAGTCTGTATTAAATTCTGCTGCCTTTAGTGATGAGCAAATTTATTCATCAGGCATGGCTTTGTGACAAAATTCCATACTTTGCTACCTGCAATTTTTTTCGCGAAAAACAGCAAAACATTTGGTGACGGAAAAATTTGCCGCAACAAAAAAGTCAAACGTGTAAACATTTGTAAAAATTTTTTTAGACGCCCATTGACTTTAATGCATATGGGGTAAAAAAAAGTCACCAAGACAAAATTGTCGCTGAGACAAAAAAGTTGCCTAAAGAAAAAATGCCCATTGACTTTAATGCATTTGGAGTGAGAAAAAATTTGTTGCGCGTGTATAAATTGTTACACGTATAAAGAAATTTTGACGCCCATTGACTGGGTGAATTTTTCGCCAAAGCAAAACGGGACAGATTAGCTCATCACTAGCTGCCAGAATTCTCCCCCTCTGATCCAAGATGGAACAGCCCCCTCCCTGCTGAAGTCCTTACTGTGGCTTTCCATAAAACAATACATAATAACTTATAAATTCCTCCTCAAACCTCTGTACCTCACTAACCTCACTATATCTCTTCCTTGTCTTGCGTGTGGTTTCTTAGATTTGGAATGCCATCCCTGAATTCTTCCGGAGAGAACCTTTCCTCCAATTATGAATGACATAACAAATACCTCTTTACAAGGACAAAATGGGGAAGACGAGGACACCCACTGACACATAGGGGACGATTTATCAAAGGTCGAGGTGAACTTTCGAATGAAAAGAATTCAAATTTTGAGCTATTTTTTGTGTACTTCGACTAGGGAACAGTCTAAATTCGATTCAAATTTGAAAATTCTAATATCGAAATTTAGCATGTACTGTCTCTTTAAAAATAGCCTATGGGGGACCTCCTAGAATTTGGAGTCAATTGGTGAACTTTGAAAATTCAACGTTTTTTCTGGGAAAAACTCTGAAACTAGTTCGATCGAATGCGCTATTCCTTCGATTCGTACCATTCAAATTCAGCTGAATACGGACCTATTCGATCAAAAACTGACCTATTCGACCAAAAAAAAAACTTTGACTTAATTTTCGTTGGTCTTTTAGAATTTCAAAGTTTTTTCAATTTGAAATTCAACCCCTAATATATATGCCCCATAAAGATAAGGTTATATCAGTAGCATAGGAGAGATTTCTTTATCGTACGAAAAGTGACGTTGTCAACCACTAGAGGATGTGATCCCTTACTAAGGGGCATATATATATTAAGGGTCGCATTTCGAATTGAAAAAACTTCGAAATTCGAATTCAAAAAGACCAACCAAAATTAAGTCGAAGTTTTTTTTGGTCGAATAGGTCCGTTTTTGATCGAATAGGTCCGTATTCGGCTGAATTCGAATCATATGAATTGAAGGAATAAAATTAGAAAAAAAACTTTGTCCACCAATTGACTCAAATAGGTTCTCGGAGGTCCCCCATAGGCTAAAACAGCAATTCGACAGGTTTTAGATGGCAAATGGTCGAAGTCAAATTTTTAAAGAGACAGTACATGATAAAGTATTTTTGGTCGAAGTTTTTTTTGGTCGAATAGGTCCGTTTTTGATCGAATAGGTCCGTATACGGCTGAATTCGAATCATACGAATAAAATTCGAAAAAAAACCTTGTCCACCAATTAACTCCAAATAGGTTCTCGGAGGTCCCCCATAGGCTAAAACAGCAATGCGACAGGTTTTAGATGGCAAATGGTGGAAGTTGAATTTTTAAAGAGACAGTACATGATAAATTTGGATATTGGAATTTTCTATTTTTTTTCAAATTCGAATCGAATTTGGACTATTCCCTAGTCGAAGTACACAAAAAATAGTGCGGAATTCGAATTCCTTTCATTCGAAAATACACCTCGACCTTTGATAAATCTGCCCCTAATAGTTCATAATGGGTTGGATGCTTTTTAGGAAAGAAGCCCATTACTAAGCATTAGGACTATGCTATGATGGAAATGGAAAGTTCTGCATGTAACATTAGATCTATGATTGTTGAACAAATGCATGGTGCGCTGTAGAGTCAGTTACATACTATTTTATGTGCCATAGATACAAGGATCAGAAAGGATAGTAATAGGACACAGGGGTTGTACTTACTCGTTTAATATCAAATCTGGTGCAAAATACAGCATTTGACCACTGACATGTTGATACGACCTCCATCCCAAGGCAAATACCATCAGGCTCATCCAAGAATATTGCAAAAGGGTAATCTGGTCATCAATGTGTAAGTTTCTAAACCCTACAAGAAAAAGCATTATCTTTACTACATATAGATCAGTTACTAACACCACGAACGTGTGAGGTGTTTCAATATGATTGTACAACAAGGAGGCATTGGTTACTTATTGGGTGAAACAATATCTTACCAGGAAGGGACTTGGACCATTTTACTACACAAACGAGTTGTCGTTCACAAAGCTGATTGAGGCTACTCAACAACGCACTAGGGGTCTCGGGTTGCGTATTATCATAACCAGCGTATACAACCTCAGGCTCGATACTCTGCAAGATCTGGAGCAACTCTGGGGTCAACTGGATTTCCTGAGCAGAACGGTTGGATATTCTCCTCATTAGAATCTGCTGACATTCCACCGAGAGAGTGGGTGGCGACTGAAGAACAACTGTATCGATTTCTCTCCCAGTTTTAATGCGACCAAACTTTTTAAATTTGCGACCTAAAAGTGGAAAGAAATATAAAAGATGGTTATGGTTGAGATTTCTTATTTCTGAATCCCCTTGAAATGTCATTGAATCTAATACAGGTGAAAGATTAATATTTATGTTGATGCATCTGGTTAATTTCAACAGGGAATTAAGGTGGGACTCTATGCACCAGATTCATCTATTGAAGTGCAGATAAAATCCAAGATTCAGTTCCAAACATTTTTTTCATGATTTGATGAATTTTATGAATGCAGCACTTTTTAGTAGCCCAGTTTTCTGTAGATTAAATGAAAGCAGAGCATGTAGTGACCCTTCACATTTCCCCTTTCCAGTCTCCCTTTCACACTTGATCCTATATATTAAGCACCTAACTAATGGTACTGTACCAAATTTTCTTATGGGTAATGAATACAGAGCAGGCAGTAACCTAGTAACAGAAATACTACTAAGGGGCCGATTCACTAACTTCGAGTGAAGGATTCGAAGTAAAAAAAACTTCGAATTTCGAAGTGTTTTTTGGGCTACTTCGACCATCGAATGGACTACTTCGACCTTCGACTACGACTTTGACTTCGAATCGAAGGATTCGAACTAAAAATCGTTCGACTATTCGACCATTCGATAATCGAAGTACTGTCTCTTTAAAAAAAACTTCGACCCCCTAGTTCGCCATCTAAAACCTACCGAACTCAATGTTAGCCTATGGGGAAGGTCCCCATAGGCTTTCCTAAGTTTTTTTGATCAAAGGATATTCCTTCGATCGTTGGATTAAAATCCTTCGAATCGAACGATTCGAAGGATTTAATCGTTCGATCGAAGGAATAATCCTTCGATCGTACTATCTGCGCTAAATCCTTCGACTTCGATATTCGAAGTCGAAGGATTTTAATTCCCAGTCGAATATCGAGGGTTAATTAACCCTCGATATTCGACCCTTAGTGAATCAGCCCCTAAGTGTGTTAAAGCAGTAATAAAAAGGGAAAATAGAAAATGGGGAACTAATTGCTTCATTTGCCAAGACTAATCCACAGTTTAAAAATATAATATAAATATTCTGATTACAAGAAATCGATTTTGAGAAATGTAAATATTCTGGTTCCAAGGAACTCTGAAAAAGCAAATCAGTACTTGAATAAGAGTTAGAAATGTGGCACATATGGCTCAACTCAGACAAGTTAGTGGCTGAAACCGGATAAGGTTCTGTTCTAGTAATTAAACTTCCTGGACTCCACTTGTACTTAATGCATTTTTAACCTTTGCCTATAAATCAAAATGGATCAGGCAGTATTTTCCACTGTCACTGACAACACATATCATGGCAAATTGCACAGGTGGTAAAGTGTATATAATAAAATCAAGTGACGGATCCCCAGTTTTGGAACCATTTGATGATGTTTAGGGTTGGGGTTTTACGGAACATTAATAAAAAGACACAGGTTAATTGTTAAAAACCAATGTAGAAAATAAACTACAGATATGGAATCCGTTATCTGGAAACCCGTTATCCAGAAAGCTCCGAATTACGGAATGGCCATCTCCCGTAGACTCCACTTTATCCAAATAATATTTAAAATGATTTCCTTTTTCTGTGTAATAATAAAACAGTACCTTGTACTTAATCCAAACAAAGATGTAATTAATCTTTATTGTAAACAGAACCAACGTATTGGGTTTAATTAATGTTTAACTGCTTTTCTAGTAGATTTAAGGTATAAAGATCCAAATTACAGAAAGATCCGTTATCTGGAAAACCCCAGGTCCCGAACATTCTGGATAACAGGTCCCATACTTGTATACTGTTAGCGCAATCCTTAGATTAGATAAAACCTGGTACTTGTCACTTCTTATTATGATGTTGCTCTTTGGGTTTTCATTATTATGAATATGTTTTCTTGCTTTGATTAATGGATCACTTCTAGATAATTATTCTTTTTTTCTATGTTTTAAAGACTCCATCTCACAATGAAACACAAAATAAAGTGCTATTAAAATTCTGTGTACATCTCAATACTCCACTGGGCAGATCTTGGGAGTTAATTATGTATTATATCTTGACAGTGAGAAATGAAATAAGTTACTGTTTGATTACACCAGTACTGAACAAAATATCTGAATACTTGTTGGCAAGAAATTCAAAAGATGGCAGATGTTGATAAATCATAATAATTGTCTACATATTTATAGTTGACATGGGGCACTGCAGTGTACGGGACATTATATTTTCAGCTAAAAACATCAAACAGAAATTGTTGTCATTTAAAACTATGTATTTATTTTATATACAGTATATATTTATATATATATAATATATATATATATATATATATATATATATATATATATATATATATATATATATATATAAAATATATCAGTAGGAACAGGCACTTCTTTTAGAGCACACTAGTAGAGAATTACTACACGTGTTGTAAAGCAGTAAACAAAAAGGAAAAATAGAAAATGAGGACGTCATTGGTTCATGTTCAAAGACTAATCTGAAAAAAGTTGTTTTAAGGGTATCATTAGTAATGGGTTGCAGTCTGAAAGTGAGGCTCAATTCAAAAAATGGAAATATTCTGGTTACAGGGAACGCTGAAAAAGCAAATATGTTGAATTATTATTTTTGAAATGCGATATAGGACTTAAAGAATTTCAGGATCCTTTTTCTAGTGGCACAAATTTCTTAGCTTGGACAAGTCAGTTGGTGACAGAGGATAGGCTACATAAATGTTTAAGCAAATTAATGTGCACAAGAGACTGGTCCTGGTGGAATAAATCCTCTGGAACTTAAAGCTCAGTTCAGCTTTAGCAAGGGCACTTTTTCTGATTTTTAGAGCAACATCAGAAATGTATTTTCACAGACTGGCCAAGTATTTATTGTGATATTGCTCTGCCTACAACTGGCCACGGAATCATCAAATAACTGATCATTAGCTTGGTTTTGTAAGCAGAGCAACCTCAAGACTTTTAATCTCAGCTGGAATGAACAGCAGGTGGCGGTGTTTCTTTAAATTCATTATTGTGTCAGTTTAACAACTGCCAATATCTTGAGCTACAAAACAAATAATCAATTTGCGTTGCTAATGTGCTTAGAAGAGTTCTCTCATGTTTAATACAGAGAGAGATGTGACTTTGTAGAATTTTCTCCCTGAAGTGTCTGTACTGGTAAATATATTAGACAGCTTTAATTGAAGGTTATAAACCTCTAACAAGGGAGAAAATAAATGATATAGGTATTGGACCTGTTATCCAGAATGCTCTGGACCTGGGTTTTGGATCTTCCATAATTTGGATCTTCATACCTAAAGTCTACTAGAAAATCATGTAAACATTAAATAAACCCAATAGACTGGTTTTTTTCTCCAATAAGGATTAATTATATCTTAGTTGGGATCAAGTACAAGATACTGTTTTATTATTATAAAGGAAATCTTTTTTAAAAATATGGAGAATTTGGTTAAAATCTCTATGAGTTTCTATATATGTGTGTGTGTGTGTGTATATGAGTCTATGAGAGACGGCCATTCCGTAATTGAAACCTTTCTGGATAACGGGTTTCCGGATAAGGCATCCCATACCTGTACATAAAAACACCTAAAATTCACATTTAGTAGAAGTTGATCTAGAGTCTGGTCCAATTGGTCTCTGGGAGTCAGGAAAGAATCCCTGTCCAAACCAAATTTGAGAGATTTGAGAGACTTGAGATATGGAGGGGTTTCCCCTATTCTGGATCAACTAGCTATTGGGCAGGTTTGAACTTGATGGAAATGTCTTTTTTTCAAGCTAGAATACTACATTACTATATAACTCCAACCTGCTACCCTCAAACTGTTGTTGAGATCAGGGATGGGCGAATTTGACCCGTTTCGTTAAAAATTTGCCGCCGGCGAAATGTAGCAGACGCCCATTAAAGTCTATGGGCATCAAAAAAAATTTGTCGCGCAGCGAAATTATTTTGTCGCGTGTCTTTTTTTTTTTGACGCACGTCTCCATACAAGTCTATGGGTGTCATTTTTTCGGCGAAACAAGGCGAAAAAATTCGCCCATCCCTAGTTGAGATACATCACCCAGCATGAGAGCTTGGGTGCCGCATGTTGGACATTCCAGAAGGATATGCCCCGTGTTCTTGAACTTAAACATTGAGTTAGAGACCCAATTCCAGTTCCAAAAGGCAGAGATAAATGTCCCTGAGCATGATTAGCTTTTCAAGCACTCTCTGCCACATAATAAAGCTGATACAAGAAGAAAGATGAAATAGAAACAGTTACTTGTAACGCTGATCTCGTAATCTTCCGCAGAAATTAATATGGATACAAGGTTCCCAAAATCAGGTTAAAACAGCACAAACATCACATGTCAGACTTTAAAGGCAGTTACTGTTGCCATAAATTTGGAAATGTAGCTATTAAACCCTTTGTTACTGCATGGAATATAGAGTATATATATTATATATACAGTAGATTGCCTAAGTTATATATACAATATAAGCATTAAAAAAAAAAAAAAAAAGAAATTGTAAAAAATTATATTTTTAATTAACACTTAGGGGCTGATTCACTAAGGGTCGAATATCGAGGGTTATTAATTAACCCTCGATATTCGACTAGGAATTAAAATCCTTCGACTTCGAATATCGAAAAATGCAGAAATGTATTTTCACAGACTGGCCAATTATTTATTGTGATATTGCTCTGCCTACAACTGGCCACGGAATCATCAAATAACTGATCATTAGCTTGATTTTGTAAGCAGAGCAACCTCAAGACTTTTAATCTCAGCTGGAATGAACAGCAGGTGGCGGTGTTTTTTTAAATTCATTATTGTGTCAGTTTAACAACTGCCAATATCTTGAGCTACAAAACAAATAATCAATTTGCGTTGCTAATGTGCTTAGAAGAGTTCTCTCATGTTTAATACAGAGAGAGATGTGACTTTGTAGAATTTTCTCCCTGAAGTGTCTGTACTGGTAAATATATTAGACAGCTTTAATTGAAGGTTATAAACCTCTAACAAGGGAGAAAATAAATGATATAGGTATTGGACCTGTTATCCAGAATGCTCTGGACCTGGGTTTTGGATCTTCCATAATTTGGATCTTCATACCTAAAGTCTACTAGAAAATCATGTAAACATTAAATAAACCCAATAGACTGTTTTTTTTCTCCAATAAGGATTAATTATATCTTAGTTGGGATCAAGTACAAGATACTGTTTTATTATTATAAAGGAAATCTTTTTTAAAAATATTGAGAATTTGGTTAAAATTTCTATGAGTTTCTATATGTGTGTGTGTGTGTGTATATGAGTCTATGAGAGACGGCCATTCCGTAATTGAAACCTTTCTGGATAATGGGTTTCCGGATAAGGCATCCCATACCTGTACATAAAAACACCTAAAATTCACATTTAGTAGAAGTTGATCTAGAGTCTGGTCCAATTGGTCTCTGGGAGTCAGGAAAGAATCCCTGTCCAAACCAAATTTGAGAGATTTGAGAGACTTGAGATATGGAGGGGGTTCCCCTATTCTGGATCAACTAGCTATTGGGCAGGTTTGAACTTGATGGAAATGTCTTTTTTTCAAGCTAGAATACTACATTACTATATAACTCCAACCTGCTACCCTCAAACTGTTGTTGAGATCAGGGATGGGCGAATTTGACCCGTTTCGTTTCGCCAAAAAATGTCGCAGACGCCCATTAAAGTCTATGGGCGTCAAAAAAAATTTGTCGCGCAGCGAAATTATTTTGTCGCGTGTCTTTTTTTTTTGACGCACGTCTCCATAAAAGTCTATGGGTGTCATTTTTTTGGCAAAACGAGGCGAAAAAATTCGCCCATCCCTAGTTGAGATACATCACCCAGCATGAGAGCTTGGGTGCCGCATGTTGGACATTCCAGAAGGATATGCCCCGTGTTCTTGAACTTAAACATTGAGTTAGAGACCCAATTCCAGTTCCAAAAGGCAGAGATAAATGTCCCTGAGCATGATTAGCTTTTCAAGCACTCTCTGCCACATAATAAAGCTGATACAAGAAGAAAGATTAAATAGAAACAGTTACATGTAATGCTGCTCTCGTAATCTTCCGCAGAAATGAATATGGATACAAGGTTCCCAAAATCAGGTTAAAACAGCACAAACATCACATGTCAGACTTTATAGGCAGTTACTGTTGCCATAAATTTGGAAATGTAGCTATTAAACCCTTTGTTACTGCATGGAATATACAGTATATAAACTCTATATACAGTAGATTGCCTAAGTTATATATACAATATAAGCATTTAAAAAAAAAAAAGAAATTGTAAACAATTATATTTTTAATTAACACTTAAATGGTAAGTAATAGAAGAGAAAAAAAAGAAATGCCCCAAATGCATTTGAGCCATGCACGTTCACAAAACACAAATATTTATTTTGTAACCTTCCATTTGGGGTTGTTGGTTTTTAAACAGCAGATAAAGGCTGACTATTGTAGAACAAAATCAATATCCAGGATCAAAAATGACCCCCACTGATTTATATCTGATCTGGTGGAATTAAACAGCTGCCTTTTGGGGGTAAGAGTGATTCTCCCACTGACGGCTACCGTGCTGTCTAAGTTATATTATCCTTCCTCTGAACCATCATGATGAAGAAGTTGTGCATAGGCTGAACTTTATGTACTTTTCTTCAACCACCGTGGAACGATTTACCATCAGAAACCATTGGGACTGGAATGATATCGAGGGTGTACCTGTGCCAAGAGTCCAGGATATATTTTGCAGTTATAACTTCCCCCACAATCTGGCCACAATCTGCATTCCTCCCTCCGCCCCGATGAAGAAATGATGCAACTGCTCTGATTCCAGCCAAGACTTCGAGGTCGTGCTGCCCTGCAACTCTGATTGTGCTAAAAGCAACTCATAAACACCTCTCATTCAAACTGAAAAACACTGAGCTATGACTCAACTCCCCAAAATACAATGTTTCATTTAACATTCACCTGCACTGCTGTTACTCAGCAAGCAAAAAAACTCATCATTAGCAGTTGTCCAAATAATGAACTGTTAAAGGAGAACTAAACCCTAAAAATGAATATGGCTAAAATGCCATATTTTATATACTGAACTTATTGCATGAGGCTAAAGTTTCAGCTTGTCAATAGCAGCAATGATCCAGGACTTCAAACTTGTCACAGGGGGTCACCATCTTGGAAAGTGTCTGTGACACTCACATGCTCAGTGGGCTCTGATTGGCTGTTGAGAAGCTAAGCTTAGGGCTCGTCACTAATTATCCAGCAGAAAATGAGCTTCCCTGGCTGTAATATAAGATGATGCTACAGGGCTGATTATTAAATTCTGATGCTAATTGCACTGGTTTCTGTGCTGCCATGTAGTAATTATCTGTATTAATTACTAATCAGCCTTATATTGTGACATTTCTATTCTATGTGTACTGTATATTGTGAGTGGGTCCCTAAGCTCAGTAAGTGACAGCAGCACAGAGCATGTGCAGTGAATCAGCAGAAAAGAAGATGGGGAGCTACTGGGGCATCTTTGGAGACACAGATCTTTACTGCTAAAGGGCTGTGGTTGCCTTGGGCTGGTACAGAAGCACAAAACATAATGTACAACATTTCTACCTACTTCTTTCCTTAATCTTTAGTTCTCCTTTAAAGTAAGGGAAATCAATATTTGGAGTATTTTGGTTTTGATTTGACGTCCAATAATTGGGCATAGTCTTCATACCTGATAACATATTTAGAGATATATTTTATAACACTGATTCAAAAAATAACTAGGTAAAAAGTAAAAACTACCTGCCAGTAGAATGAAATTGAAAGGGCACCACAACTCTTATTGACCATCAAACTGGGCTTTCTAGAGTATTTACTGGAATAAAAATAACATTCACACCAAATCTTTGTACTGACCTTTACTATGCACCCAAAAGCCCGTGCTCTGGGTGTCACAGCCCATGGTTTGAGTCATGTTATGCTTAGTGGTATATGGGCAATGTGCAAAGTGCCTCCTTGCCTCTGTGAGTAGTTACAACATGGCCAACAGTGGTCAGCACACCCAGAACCCCCCATGCACCAGCAATGACAACTACCAGCAGACAAGCAGTCCTGAGTATGCAGAAGAAGTAATGGCTTGTTCTATCATTAGGCTTAAAGGACAAGGAAACTTAAACTAAAGAAGTAGCTAGAAATGTTGTACATTATGTTTTGGGCTTCTGTACCAGCCCCAGGCAACCACAGCCCTTTAGCAGTAAAGATCTGTGTCTCCAAAGATGCCCCAGTAGCTCCCCATCTCCTTTTCTGCTGATTCACTGCACATGCTCTGTGCTGCTGTCACTTACTGAGCTTAGGGACCCACTCACAATATACAGTACACATAGAATAGAAATGTCACAATATAAGGCTGATTAGTAATTAATACAGATAATTACTACATGGCAGCACAGTAACCAGTGCAATTAGCAGACAGTAAAGTGACCAACAATTGAAAAACTCGGTGGCCTTCTGTGAGATGATGTGGCATGTAAAGTCTAAAATAGAATAAGTGATAGAACAACCCAGAGGGGTAACATAATTAAAGCAAACAAGCAAGCCCAGTCCCATGCTCCACTGTTCCCCCAGGAGACACAGCCTAGTGTAGGGATCACAGCTGGAAAGGGACTTGGCTTCCACTGCAAATGACCCTAAAGCACTGTGGATCCCCACCTGTATCCAACCTTACTGGGCTTGTAAATACTTAATCGTGACTGATACTGTATTGCCAGATCTATTGCCTCAGTGATGTTTGTACCAAGGAAGTGCCTTTTCTATTGAATAAACCCTTAGTTACAGTTCAGCAATGACACTTTTCCTCCAGACACTTCCAGCACGGGCTCAGGTACTAGTTCATCTAGTCAGACGATACCTACATAATAAATTAGCCCTTTCTTCCAGTGGTCACAACATGGCTAGCAGGTAAGACACTGTGACAGATGTAGATATGTATTTATTCTAACATGAGTCAAATCAGGCTGCATTCTTAATTCAGCTGCTTGTCTTCTCTAATGTGTCATCTAATCCTGAAGAATGGTCTTATTGACCTGGTAGAAGAAACCCTAACATGTTATCTTCTCTAAATCATGCTGCCTGACCACAGCTTGTCTATAAAGTATAGCAAAAACACATTATTCAGGATGAAAAATCATCAGGGTTTTTTTCTTTTTACTTTCTGAGAAATGTCCTGAGCCAATTCTCTCAAGTCAGAGGCAATTTGGCAAATGCATCAGAATGGATCCTCGGCTGGAATTCATCAAAGGAGAAGCATTTCCTAACTGCCAAGACCCAATATGGATGATGACTGATGAACCAGAACTAAAGGATATGAATTACTAAACTCCCTGCTGCATTTTGAGTATGACCATGGCTATTATCATAAACCTGCTGTTTGATAACCCTTCTACCTTTTTTACAGAGCATGGTATAGAGAGCATAGCACACATACATACATGGCTCAGTATTCACATGTCTACGTTTATAGTTTCCATGTTTTTCATGTGTTACAGTTACAGTCATGTTCACATTCTTTCTTTAGAGAATTAAGGTAGGAATGGGTATTTAACTTTGTTCTCCACTTCAGAGGGGCCACCACCAAGAAACTAATGATAGGTGGAAAAGTGACATCCACCCATTAAGTATTTTTGTCTAGGTGAGCCCATCTACACTAGCACTGTAAGCCTAGTTTACCTATATCCACTGGTTATGCCTGTAGAATCTCACAAAATGTAAGGTTATCTCAAGACTTTGCGCAGTTTGTGTGCCTCCTACCTAACCTCACATGTTGCATGGAATTTACCTTTGTATCTGGCAGAAGATTACAAGCTGAGAAGTACCAGCTGCAAATAAAGTGGACTTCCGAAAAGGAATGCGTTATGGGTAAAGATATTGGTTATTATTATGAGCTCTATGAACAAATAATTAATGACAAATAGGTATAGGGATGTTGTATCTAGAACAGAGGTCCCCACCTTTTTTGCCTGTGAGCCACATTCAAATGGAAAAAAAAGTTGGAGAGCAACAGAAGAATTAAAAAAAGTTCCTGGGGGTGCCACATCAGTTAGCCCCTCTGTGGACTGGCAGCCTCCAGGAGGCTCTATCTGGCAGTACAAATGGTTTTTATGCAACTAAAGCTTATCTTCAAGCCAGGAATTCAAAAATAAGCATCTGCTTTGAGGCCACTGGGAGCAACATCCAAGATGTCAGAGAGCAATATGTAGCTCACGAGCCACTAGTTGGGGATCACTAATCTAGAACATGGGTCCCCAAGCTTTTTACCCATGAACCACTTTCAAATGTTAAAAAAGTTGGAGAGCAACATAAGCATGCAAATAGCTCCCGGTGGTACCAAATAAGGGCTGTGACTTGTTATTGCCAGCCCAAATATGGACTGGCAGCTTACAAGAGAATCTGTTTGGAAGTACACCAGGTTTTTATGCAACTAAATTTGTCTCCAAGCCTTGAATTAAAAAATAAGCACCTGATTTTAGGCCGATGGGAGCAACATCCAATGGGTTGGTGAGCAACATGTTACTTCTGAGCCACTGATCTGGAACATACTTTCCTGCCCCCCCATACCCCTTCTGCTTTCTTGGTATGAGACTTTAAACAATAGGTGGCTTATGACCAGTCAAACTTAGACAACACCGTCACACATTCTAGGGGAACATAATATAAGAAGTCATTATGTGTTCACATGATATAAATACAAAATAAAATAAATTATGCTATACTGGACCTTCATGTTACATACGATTGTGCCTCTTTGGCTGCTGAACTCTAGTAGCTCAAAGAGTTTCAGGATGGCTCTGACTCCAAGAGAAAAAAACAAAAATTTGATGCTCCAGTGGGAAAATAAAGATATTACCTCCAGATTTCCTCCCTGCAGTTGTGCCATACAAACACATTCAACCTCTCCCTTTATATAACGTATTCTCTGTATAATGGGCTCTATTAGTGGCTCTTAGCCAATGGTCACTCGGTGCCAAGCAGTTACTTTTAATAAAAGTGCAATGATTTAAATTCCAGGTTACACTGCTCTGTAGGGTAGATGATAAATTACACTTTTGCCACATATTTTATGTAGAATGTAGATGTATTGAAGACATAAATTAGAGTTGGACACAGAGGCAGAATTAGCGATGCTATGGCTCTGCTCCCAACTCTGCTGAAACAGTCACAGAAATTTGCTTGTATAAGACGGTGGCGAAAGAGCATCTATATGTGTGTCCCTGGGTTGGTGCCCCATGGGTAGTGGTTCCCATACTGAGGGTCCCCCCCAAAGGGCATTAGGTAGTATGTGGGGTGCAGCCTGAATACCAGTTGGTATGGGATGGGATGAATGCTAATTAGTTCTCTATTTTCTTCTAACAATATTAATTGTAACAGAATTTATTCGGTGAAATGATTGCCTATATTGCATACTTGATCCTACCTAGATATAATGAATCCTTATTGGAGGCAAAATAATCCTGTTTAAATTGATTTTAAGTTTTAATTTTAAGAAATGTTTAAATTAATTTTTAGTAGACTTAGGGATTATCAAAATCCAAATTTTTCTGATTTTTTAACTAAAAAACCCCACAATTCGACCTTATTTATTATTAAAAAAGTTCAATTTAATTGGTTCGGTAAAAACTCAATGAAATCCATCAAAAACCTGAATCATACAATTGTTTTTTTCCAGAATTGCTCCATTTTTTGGGGCTTTTTCCTGAAAACCTGGGATTTTTGCCCTGAAAACCCCGGATTTTCAGGCTAATTCGAACGCAGACCATATAAACTTCAAAATAGGATAGGGACCTCTGCCACTGACTTATACACAGCCTCGTCACGTCTGAGATGGCGGATTTTCGAATTCGGGCTTTTTGCTGCATCGAACTTTAATAAATCTTGAAAAATTTGAGTTTAAAAAAAAATTGAGTTTTGCGCCGAAAAACCCAACAGGAGTTTAGTAAAGAACCCCCTTGATGTATGGAGTTGCAAAATATGAAAATATATCTTATCGAGAAAACCCCATGTCCCCAGCATTCTTGATAATAGGACCCATACCTCTATTGTATTTCTCCTGCAAATATCAGAATAACAGGGAAGAGGATTCCACATTTTCTGCACAAACTAGAAAAATTTAATCTGGGGGGGAGCAGAAATTAGTCTCTTTTTCACAGAAAATTAAACAATCCAGGGAATATTCCACTTTTATGTGTTCTCTTCCCAAGGAAGGGAGTGGCTAGAGGTCATCAGCCAGCCTGTGCCATGTATAGAGTTTGTTTAGAGAGGGAGTTTGATTTGATCGTTATCGTGGACAGACTGGCAACTTCATATTTCACATGTGAATTGCAAAGCCGAGCAGAAGAATTTCGTGGCTCCAATCCCTTTGTGCTGCTGCTATCAAAGGCACTTTACTGATCTCCAACTTCTGCTTTGGCACCAACAAGTGCCAGGGTAATTAATGCAATCAAGGGCCAAGCAGAACTTCCCTTTCCTGAACTCACAACACATTGAATTGCATGTAATAAAATAGCCTCCTCAGTCATATTCAAGAGTTTCATATGATTATCTCTGGCACTGGGTCATGGAATTGCAAAGCACTGTTAACGTTAAGGCTGCTCAAGAGAGTTCACATGATGAAGCTCTGGCTATGCTCTGTAATGATGAAGACCTCAAGTGTCTGTTTGCTCTTCAGAAACATAGGGGATATCTGATTTGGGTGACAACTTGGAGCTCTTAAATATTAACTATTTAACTTGTAAATTTTGGGGTCCTGTCTCTGACCATAAACATCCCCTTTCAGATACGGCTTTGAAATGGTCAAACTACTTTTATGTGAAATTGCCCCTACCCAGTTAACTTCGTCAGTTGTTAAATTTAATAAATGTTTTCCTTCGGAGGTCTGGAGAGCTCAATAATTCATCTTGGATACGGGAAGCTTTATCATTCATATAAGGGCTTGGGGCAGTTATCGTATTGTCCCAAATGCAAACAGGAACATTTTAACCTTTTCCATTATCGCTGGAACTGTCCCCACATTACCAAAGTTTGGCACAATTTAAGAGACTCTATTTGCTTTAAGTTTAAAATAAAACGTAGCTCTTTCCTTTCTTTATGCCTTTTTAAACATTGGTTCGCCTTCTTTTTCATTGGGTAAACCCCAATATGATTTCAAATGTAATTTTCTGCTTCATGGCGGCTAACAAAAAGGCCCTGTTTCTGTTTTGTATTTCAGAGTTTCCCCCCTCCATGAAAGATATTTTAACACAATTAAACCAACTTTACTGGCAAAAGGCCATAAAAACTAGATCAAAAGAACCTAATTTTAGGGGGTTATTTATCAAGGTCCAAATTTATCTCAGCATTTCTAATATCCAATTTCTAGCAATTCTAAATCCCCGAATGGACCTTATTTATAAAGAAAAAAAACAGAAAAAATAGGGTCGGGAAAAACTTTGAAAACTCCAAGTTTTTTGCTCCGAACTCCGAAATCATCAGAAATCAGTAAGGACATCAGCGCAGACACCGGAACCTTCCCCATTGACTTATACAGGACCTCGAGAGCTTTTAGATGCCGGGGTTTTGGATTCCGAGTTTTTAGACCATCGGACTAAAATCTCGAATAATTCATATTTTTTCGAAAACTACAAATTATTCAAGGTTCCGATATTCAGGGCTTGATAAATAACCCACTTAAACTCAGGTTTACTAATGATTGGTCTCTTTATTTTGATCACATAGACCCTAGACATCAATCTAAAATTTTGGAGTTGTTAAAGGTCTAACCATTTTATTGATTGGGCAGCTTAATGGCTCTGTATTATCATAAACAATTTTGTTTTGGTAATTCCACCATGAGAGATCTGGTTTTATTTTGGTTTATATTTATATAATGATTACATATTCTTGTGATTAGTGATGGGCGAATTTACGGGTAACGGAGCCGACGTCTCGTTTTAGACGCCGGTGACAATTTTTTTGACGCTGGTGAATTTTCGCCAGTGAATTTTCGTGCCCGATTTGAGAATTTATTAGCCGGTGGTGAATTTGCGCCTGGCGAATAAATTCGCCCATCGCTACTTGTGATGTTAGCTGCATGACTTATGCATTTATGTATTCTTATCATGCTTTACATGATCTTTTAAAATGTTAATGTTTTATGCTTTTTAAAACCCAATAAAAATTATAAAAAAAAAAAGAAATTTAGACAGTATGTTTAGCAGTTTAGTGAAAGACAAACTTTAAAAGAGCGCTAGTGCCAAAGTCTAGTAGTCTGAGGCCAACATTTAAATTCATAGCACCGGAAAATGAAGACAATCTTCAGTAGGCCACCAAACTTTAGTCTGCATGTTTGACATACTTAGTGGGTTTGTTGAAATTGTTTGGGCAAGGCCATCGTTTTTCCTTGTCAAGGTATCTGCTATTTGATACAAACCAGAGTGAGCTCCCATCCAAATCATCTTTCTCAGGCTGAGCAGAGACACATGTCTATCACTAACAAAATCTAGCTCAAAAAGCCCATTGAAGTATAAAATTTGAAGTAGGAAACAAAAAGGAAACAATACAGACACCTATAAATGACTAGATATTAACCTTACTAATTAGTTCTACAGGGTAAAAGGGGGGACATGGTGATTTATCCACACAAGGGCCGCTTTTTGAGACATCCAGATATTATTCTAATAAGGCCTTTTTTGGCACCTCTCTGAAATCAACATGGCGGTAGACTCTGTATTTTCCCATTTCCAAGAGAGAGATTCGGTAACGATGCTTAAACTGATATGATCACAACATAGGGTCAGTTTTATCGGACGGCAGGAAGTTCTTAGCCTCAAGAAACCATAAAAATGACCACAGTAATATTTCATGTTACTTTAGATAAGAATACTTGGTAGTAGTCTAGAATTGATGCTAGATATGTCCAACCAATTGTGGCATTGCTGCTCTCTTTACTCCTTGCAAGTTCCAAGCCTGAACCTATAGCTTTGCCCTGAGCTCCCTCTTGTTAAATGCTGGCTCTTCCCAAGGTTCTTACCTCCAAGTGCCATTCCTGCTTGGCAACACTTTCTCAGACGGCAGGAAGGACAGTTCTTCCTCCTGATCTTATCCACAATGCAGTCATTCCTACCCGCACACAGATAATTTTGGTGCCCTAGAAAATGGAAGAAATATTATATTAAGTTCAAAGGTTGAACTCGATGGACATGTGTCTTTTTTCAACCTTACTTACTATGTTTCACTGCCAACATGCATTTTATATAGTATATTCTACCCGGTACAGGAGCTGCTCTATAGAAGATAAATAAAGTGCCATTGTACCTTCATTTTTATTTTTCCCTATGTTTTTTCCCAAACCCAACTGAAATACCCAAGTGGTAAATACTGACTTATGCTTTCTTTTATGATTTTCCCTTTAGCTTCTGCAAAGGTGTCACTGACTCAAAAATTAAAGGGCAATGAAACACGGGTGGGGTGACCAAACACTTGCAAAGGTCTCACCATTTATATCACCAGCATTTGCCTAGAGTGGCTCGGGAGCTTATGGGTCAGTTGATAGACACTTGGAGAAGCTTCCTGCTGTGTTTCCAAGTGACTTAAAATGAAACCTGCACTTTATATTCACTATAACAAAATTACAATCTCATATAAAAAGAACTATGTTAGTTTCTTTGTTTTGGTTTTATTTTATGCGTTGGGGCATGTTATGAACAAATGCAACTAAACTACTCAAGGACCATCTACAAGGATATTGGCTATATCCCTGAATAACTCAGGCCCCAGCTCATTTGTTATTGATGTTACCACAATTCATTCGTTTGGACATCAAAAGCAAGAAAAATGTTGTGATTGAACACTTTATTGTCAGCTCAGCACCGTAGAACTGCCTACAGTTTAATACAAATTAAGAAATATGTATAGCCGGCTCTAATCCCCAAACTACATACAACTCAATGAATAAATATTAGCCCGGAACCATAAATCCCCGAGCATTGCAATTTAAGCTGCTAAATAAAGTAGAACTGCAGCTCACCCGATGGGGGTAGTGACCTGGGTGTAGAGACCCCAGGTCCATCACCTTCGGACACAATCCATGGAAAATATGCAACGTAAATTAAATCAGCTCTGTATCGCACTCACCAAATTTGGCGATTGGTTTGGGTGCCGTGCCCGGAACCCCTAGCTTGAGGTAAATTCACAACCAGAAAAATAAACACGCACTCCTGGAGCCAGCCGATGAGGTAACAACAAAGTTTCTTCCATATTGCTAAAAGCTGCGCATCCTAGCTAGACGTGTAGCTTTTAGCAATATGGAATAAACGTAGTTTTTAACTCATCGGCTGGCTCCAGGAGTGCATGTTCATTTTTTTAATAGAAAATAAGAGGCAACACGGAGAAAATACCTGCAACATTATTGGGACTTTCCTTTTTCATTTTTATGAATGAGTGAGTGCCCTACAGGTACCCGATCCTCTGCAGTGGGGGGGGGGGTCAGGTGGCCAATGCAGGGGAAATAGCTAAAAATCCAAGTGTCCTAATGGTTAAAAACCATCGCTATGACGCCACTTCCAGACAAGTGACGGCGCGACGAACGTTGCAGGGAGCAGGTCGGGTGAAAATTCGTGGAGTTGCAAAGGTGGGTCAGGCTTGGGGAAAGTGGGTAGGGATTTGGTGCAGGTTTTAAAAAACAGACCCGTGCAGGTCTCTTCATCAAGGTAACAGGCCAGAGCTTCAATGATCGAGCTCCCATGGTTGCAGGAAGCAGGTTTATAAAGTCCCTTCATTAATTCATTAATTGGAAACACTGGAGGTCAATAAAATAGGTGGAGCAGGGAGAGGTAACAAAAGTATCAAGAAGACTAACCCACATGAACGCCAAAAGCCCCCAGGTTGCTCAGTGGATTAATGGCAGTACAGTACAAGACAGAGTTCGATTCCAGACCATGTCTGACATAGTATCGGGTCATGATAATACCAACATACTGTACATACAGTAGATAAACACACAGCCTGAAGAGCAGAGTTTGGAGCAGAGCCAAGGCTTATCTGTAATTCAAATGATCTCAGACAGGCAAGTTGGAGTGCCACTGAGTTTGACATTGCTATTAATGATAAATGCAGGGAGATCAGTACAGGAGAAGCAACAAGTGAAGTATAGATAAAAGCACAGAGAAAATGCTTATAAGAAATCCAAGAAGCTCAATCAGAGGGAGAGAAAAGAGTATAACTGTAGACAGGAACAGGCAAAGCAAATAAATTATTTTTAGGTTCAGGTTTGTGCTACTGGGTGGAACAAGGAGTAGTATAAGGGCATGAAGAGGTCTCCTGTACCCGCACACCTGCCCTGGAATTCAGCTCCACAGTCTGCACTAGAGTTTCCAGTGGGTCCCTAACAATTCGATTAAATGAAACATTTAGAGAGAAAGCTCAGTCAAAGCAAGAACCCCTCAACTGTATATTATAATAATGTAGCTGGAGACCAAGCGCCAGGAACACTGTGCCAGCGGCATTTAAGTGGAAAGAACTCGGTGCCTCTCTGATTCAGAGAAATGCAACAATAGGAGTATTATGCAACACAACTTCAAACATTAAGGCAATGGCATCTCCAACAGTAATCAGTCAATGGGTAAAAATCTAGTAAACGTAGGTGGAAGCAGTATAGTTACTTCATGGGGCAGATTTATCAAGGGTCAAAGTGAAAATTTGAATTTTTAACTTTGAATTTTGAGGTAATTTTAGTGTACTTCGCCTAGGCAATAGTCCAAATTCGATTTGAATTTGAAAAGAAATCGAAAATGTAAATCGAAATTTATCATGCCCTGCCTCTTTAAAAATTCGACTCGACTATTCGCCATCTTAAACCTGCCGAATTGCTGTTTTAGTCTATGGGACACCTCCTAGAACCCATTTGGAGTCATTTGGTGGAGTCATTTTTGGAAAATACTTTGATTCAAATTCGATCGAATACAGCCTATTCACCGGAAGTTACAAAATTAGATTTTTTTTAATAAATTTCAGTTGGTCTTTTTTTTATTAGAATTTCGAGGTTATGGGTGTTTGAAAAAACTCCCATCACCTCGAAATTTGACCCTTGATAAATCTGCCCCCATGTGTACAAGGTATTCATTCATATGATTCCATATACCTCTACTTCTATTCCTACAGGCATAGGACCTGTTATGCAGAAGGTTCGGGACCTGGTGTTTTCCAGATAAGGGAACTTTCAGTAATTGGGATATCCAAATATTTTAAACATTACTTAAACCCTATAGGATTGGTTTGCCTTCAATAAGAATTAATTATATCTTTGTTAGGTACAGGGTGCAATCTTATCATCATATAACATTGCACCCTGTACCTAACAAAGATATAATTATTTTTTCAGTATTATCACTACAGAAAAAAAATTATTTCAAAAATCTCAATTATTTGCTTAAAATGCAGTCTATGGGATATGACCTTTAAGTAAATTAGAGCTTTCTGGTAGATGGGTTTCTGGATAACAGGTCCCATAACTGTACTATAAAAGCTGGAATAACTCATACGGCGTAACTAGGTGTTACCAGACCAACCAGCAAATTAAGTTTAGGGCCCCAAACCATTTCTCATTAATCAGCACCTTACTGCACCCTCTACACCCCTGGATCCCCCTGCAACCCCAGGGTCTGCTTCCTCTGTATTTGCCCTCTGATGACATATGCATTTTTCTGAATCTTCTGGAATCACTCCAGCACCTTGAACCAACAATAAAAGCTCAGTCAACCACCTCTTGTGATCTGCACCCAAAGTTATGACAACCCTACCTTGAAAAAGCATTTAAAGGTCCTCATTAATAAGCCTCATAATTGGTTTGACCAAGTTGTGGGACCCCATTTGGAACCGTCAAGCTGTGAGCCCAGTTATCTCTGTGATAGAGGCTTCTAAAGAATGACACTTTTCCTCCAGCCATTTGGGATATTACAGTCTGGCCAAACATTTTTTTTTTTTTCAAAGGAATTTGTTTTCCTAAGGTTCTATCCTTGAAAATAACAGAGAGTTCTCTTTCTGCAGAACTCAGGGTGTTGATTATAACGAATCCACGTTTAACTTCAAGTAATGGAGTGAAGAGAAACACTCAATGAATGGAATAAAGGTCAAGGACTCGCGCCTCTTACATCACTTAATATTAACATTGTGCTCGTCATGTATCCACTACTCTCTAGGGAGTCTGAGAAATTCAACTCTGAAATTATTAAAAACCTTTTTGAAGTAACAACTGATTTGTTACATACACCACAGTGACTCCTGTACTTATACTGTAAATAATGCCATTCCAAATACATTGCCCTCTATTCTGGTTACATAGTTACATATTTAAATCAGGTTGAAACAAGACAAAGTCCATCAAGTTAAACCGCTCCAAATAAAAACCCAGCATCCATACACACACCCCTCCATGGTGTTCTTCCCAAATTGTGAGTCTGGCCCCCAGGACGTTTTGGACCAATGGAAGGTGGACACAACATGAAGGAGATAGGGTAAAAAGTATGACAATTTGCACCTGAAAGCCCAGTTGGAATGTTAATGAGTAAATGAGTAAAAATTGGGGTGTATATGTATTTGCTGTACTATATCAACTTATAAATATGCCTGAATAAGTTATACGCCAATATTTGACTGACCAAAGGTTGGACCATATTTTTCCCCATACCTCTCCCTCCCATCTTTTTAACATTCACCTCTTGTCCTGGCCAAAGATTGGACCTTCAGTTGGGGATTAAACTGAAAAACGACCCGACCCAAAGATGACATGAAGATGTGGAAGATGGTGACCAGGAGCTCCGCTGCGCTTCTCTGCATTTAAAGGTGAGAATTTTATAAAAGGGTTTTTTTTTTTTTACAATAAAGCACATTGTGAGGAGGTAGAGGGGAGGGGGCAATGCCTGAAAACTTGGGGGGGGGCTTATGGTAGGGTGGGGTTTAGTTCTCCTTTAACCCATTTTCTCACTCTCCTATGCTGGTCTTTCCTTCCTTCCCCATTGTTTGCTCCTTTCTCCATTCTTTTATTCTCATGGAAGTTTCTATTAACTTCTACTTGCCTTCTTTTTATGTTGGCCTCTGGCACCCCTTATCTAACTGGTCTACTAGCGCCCCCTTTTGTAACCCTTCCAACTTTTCTACCCCCTCCCCCCATATTCTGCCTGACATTTTTCAGCTCTTCCTATTCTAAAGTATGCTTTATTATATCCCTTAGGGAAGAGAAACACGTGGAGATTCGGGGAACTGGCTTCCCAACGGCTAGAATCTAAATCGGTGGTGGGATGGCACTCAGAGCTCTTTGTTTTCCGAAGATCCTTAATCTTTATACCTTAACCCCTATATGTAATAAAGGTCACTAAGTTTGCACAGGAGCAATAACCCATAGCAACCAATGAGATGGTTGCTTTTAAACAGATGACCAGTAAATGCTTCCTGCTGATTGGTTGCTATGGGTTACTGCTCCTGGGCAAACTTAGTGCCTTTTATTACATAACCCTATAAGTCTGCTAAATAATAATCTAAACGTGAAATAAACCCAGTATTGTTTGCCTCCAATTAGGATCAATTGCATCTTAGTTGGGATCAAGTACAAGCTACTGGTTAATGATTATTATCATCATAATCATTATTATTATTATTATTGTTATTATTAATAATAACAATACTACTAATATTATTATTATTATTATATTGATCATTTAAACAATTATTTCATTAAAATGGAGATTATAGGAGATGGCCTTCCTGTAATTCGGAGCTTTCTGGATAATAGATTTCCAGATAACGGGGCCTATGCCTATACAAACGAGCACCTTAGCCTTGACTAAATAATCCATGTCACTCAGTTATTAAGAGTAAAAAAGGCACATAAAACTGCACTTGTAAAACATTTTCACCTTCTTATAAAATCAATAAAGAACTGGCAGAAGGGAGAGCTCTCCCGCTGGTAACTAATGTGCATGAAATGGTTTTGGCACGCACGGCATTTTACAGAATAAAGAGCTTTTCAGATCTGTCATTTTACAGGGTTTATACCGTTCTTCAAAGAAAAACACCTTTTATTTAGGATTTAAGGCTTTTAAAGGGGATGTTCACCTTGTTATAGAAATACTTGATTTTAAAAAGTATATTGCTAGCCAAATATGTACATTCTATTTCAGCAATGCTAACCCACTATCTATATTAATAGGTCTTACTATTCTATGCTTGACGAAAATGTTGATGAAGTGCGTTAACTCAAAAACTGAAGGGAGCGGAGGAGCTTCGGTTCTCTGGAGAAGCAGGTCACATGCGTGCATGGTTGTGCCACCTCCAGCCAGTCGAAAGAATAGTACTAAAGTGATGTCACTAGCAGATGCATCTACCTGGAGAAAGCAGTGATGTAGGTAATGTCAGCAAGGAGGGCAGGGTCGGACGGGGTCAGTGGGACACTGGGAAAAAACCCAGTGGGCCCCTCCAGAGCAGAACCAATCACTCCTAGCACTCCCTCAAGCCTGTGATCTCCTTCCCCGAACGGTTTAATTTACGAGCGATCGGGGGAGGGGGTGGCGGCAGCCCCTGTAGAGGGTGTGGTGGCCCTGCACCCACCAGTCCGACCCTGCAGGAGGTTAATGGGGTCAGTGACCCCTTTTATCCCATGAGAATAAGGGGTCAGGCAATATTAGCATGAATATCTTTGCCAATTTCTGTAACACTTTGAATGTAAAGAAGACTACATTATATAAGGGTGAACAGGTAAAACAATAGATTGGGAGAATACACTTCTCACAGGATTACAGCAAAACAATACAAGTCTGCACTCCGTGATAAAGGAGAAGGAAAGTTTAAAACTAAGTAAGCCTTATCAGAAAGGTCCACCTAAATAAACCAGTAAACCCTCAAAAGAAACACAGCATTTCTTTCCTTCTATTGTGTACACATGGGCTTCTGTATCATACTTCCTGTTTTCATCTTAAACCTCCTTGCCCCGAGCGTGAGCATGCTCAGTTTACTCCTCTCTCCCCCTCCCTTCTCTGCTGTAATCTGAGCCCATAAGTGAACAGGGAAAGACTCAGGCAGGAAGTGATGTCACGCCAAGCTAATACTGCAACTGCTATCCTAAACAAACAGAGAGAGCTTTTTATATATAAAATATATATATATATATATATATATATATATATATATATATATATACATTTGAATTATTTGAATAACTTGATTCAATGATCAGACTGTATGAAATGTGATGCATGCAAAACTTGGATTTAATATGAAGTATTTTCTGTATGAGTGAAGCATGAGACAATATATGTCAATGCATTGGAAATACAAGGACTGTATAAGGATCCCCTTACCTTCTATGGCTCTTTTAAAGAAGACCTTGCAGCTGCCACAAGTCAGGACTCCATAGTGACACCCCGAAGCTTCATCGCCGCAGATCAAACAGATCTTCTGGGGCAACATCTCAAAACTAAAGGGGATGCCTCGCTCTGGGTCCCCATCGCTCCTTTCAACAAAGCAGATCACATGGTATAACTGTGTCGCACTGATGTTTCTGTGGAATTACAGATTCGCCGATACTACTTGGCGGCCCAATGACTTATTAACAGAAGTAGACCAGGGTCTTCTGGGACCTTTTTGGCTCAAACATCAGAATTTTATCCATGTCCTACTCATACCTCCCAACTGTCCCGTTTATACTCGGGACAGTCCCTATTTTGTCAGATCAAAATCGGGACTGAAACATCCCGACTTTCTCTTTGATCTCCTGCACTGAAAAGCCAGAAAAAGATACAACTTGGTTTTTGGCAGAAAGCCCAGAATAGATACTTAGATACTTTTGTAACAATCTAAGATAAGCAGGTCTCTTGGGAGAACTTTAGACTTGCAGTTTAAAGGGCAATTCACCGTCATTAGCAAAACTATAAAAACCACAGAAATGTGTTCAAACTTTCATGACCTGGCAAATTTTGTAAAATGGACATGATGATTAAGGAGTGTGGTCACAAAATGGGCATGGTCAATCCAATTTTGCCGCGTTCTGCTCCCAAATCTTTTTTGTCCCCATTCTATTTCCAAAATGTTGGGAGGTATGCTACACCCAACTACATTGTATAATTTCTAGGGATGCACCGAATCCGCTATTTTGGATTCGGCCGAATCCCCGAATCCTCTGCGAAAGTTTCGGCCAAATACCAAACCGCAACCCAATCCTAATTTGCATATGCAAATTAGGGTTGGGAAGGGGAAAACATTTTTTACTTCCTTGTTTTGTGACAAAAAGTCACGTGATTTCCCTCCCCATCCCTAATCTGAATATGCAAATTAGGATTCGGATTCAGTTCAGCCAGGCAGAAGGATTTGGCTGAATCCTGCTGAAAAAAGCCGAATCATGTCTGAATCCCGAAACGAATCCTGGTTTCTGTTCATCGCTAATAATTCCAGGTGACTGCTAATAATGTCAATAATTAGTTACAAACTCTCAAAGTTTTCATCATGAGCAACCTTTGGAATACTTTACTGAACCCTGAGCTGTAGACTTTCCAGAACCGCATGAAGTTCTTTACTGCCAGGGGAATCACAATCAAACTGGTCGGATGTCACATGATAAGACGTCTTTATATGACAAACTGCGGGTTCTCCATTCTATTGCAACTGCAAGAACATGCAGGCCGAAAATAATGCAGAGGCCCCAAATTAAAGGGGTTGTCTACCTTTGAGTTAACTTTTAGTATGATGTAGAGAGGGATATTCTGAGATAATTTGCAATTGCTTTTAATTTTATATTATTAGTTGTTTTTGAGTTATTTAGCTTTTTATTCGGCGGATCTCCAGTTTGTGATTTCAGCCATCTGGTTGCTAGGGTCCAAATTCCCCTAACAACCATGCACTCATTTGAATAAGAGACTGGAATATGAATAGGAGAGGCCTGAATAGAAAAATGAGTAAGTAACAATAACAATACATTTGTAGCCTTACAGAGCATTTGTTTTTTATAGATGACTCACCTCCCTTCTCTTCCACTTCCTGCTCCCTGAATGGTCTGGTTGTGCGGGGGTGGGGGGTAGGCAGAGGCTCACTGCACTGTAGGACAGGAACCAATCAGCAGCTAAGCTGACCTGATAGGGAACTGAAGCCTGTCTTTGGTTGTGCGGCTGCTGGGCTGTGATTGGCTGTCCCCTCCTACTGTGCTTCTGGCAGGGATCGTTAGGACACACCCACCCCTCATTTGGAACATGGACAGGGACCAGTGAACATCTATAGGGAGCTCCAATGAAGGGGCTATTTTTAAAGATAATATAAATTTTTAGCACAAAGTGAAACCAACACCATGTATTATTCATAACTGTCTACAATATTAGGATTTTTTCATTTCTCCTATAAATCTCCTTTAAGACTACTAAAAATCTTTAACCATTAAAAAAGACCACTAGTATTGTTTTCACCAATAAGGTTTCATGCAGCTTAGTTACCATCAAGTACATAGTACTCAATTGGAGTTAGCCTTCCTGTAATTGTGAGCTTTCTGGATAAAGGGTTTCTAGTAGAGATGGGTGAATAAATTTGCCTGGCACAAATTTGCGGCGATTTTCAAGATTTTTTTTTTAAATCGTTCGGATAGCTCTATTTTTCCTTGAAAACGTTCGAATTGCTAGAATTTTTTGTGAAAACGTTCAAATTGCTCGATTTTTTGTGAAAGCGTTCGTATTGCACAATATTTTTGGGAAAACGTTTGAATTTCAAGATTTTTGTGTGAAAACTTTCGAATTTCACGATATATTGGTGAACTTTCCGATTTCACTATTTTTTCTGCATTTTTTGCAGTTTTGCGAATTTTGCGGGAAATTCTCCCATTTTTCAGCGAAACGGGAGAAATTCGCCCATCACTTGTTTCTAGATAAGGGATACAATTCCCATGTACTTCTTCTATCAAAAGTTTTTTTATGCCCAAGAAGGACCTTCCTTTCCTTTACAGGAACTCATCCATTCATATTGTCTTACAATTGTGGTGTATTGCACATTTATTAAAATATTGTGCAGTAAATCAGTCAAGTAAGTAAAGCATTGTTAGTAAGATGGAACTTACCTGATATATGTCACATAAGGGAGCTGGATTTGGGGTAAATAGGTCTCTTTCATTGGTGTCGGTTGGAAAGTAACATACTGGTGACCATTGAGGCTCAAGGGCTGGTAGATGGTTTGAGCTGAGGTTGAAGGCAGAATACAGCCTGAGTCCTCATTTGTGTTCCCATGAGAAATCTTAAAGCAATCATAGTCCTCATTTTTGTACAGAATGAAATCCAAGGAAGGATCTGTATCGGGAGTTGAAGGATTCCGGGGAGACGATCCATAATCCTGACACAATGTGCTTTCTTTGGCTGCAACTTTATACAGAGAGACTATAGAACTTTCCTTTTTAATTCTGGGATCTGGCTGTATTTCAGGATTAAAATAAGAAATTTGTTTCACGTTGGGCTGCAAGTTTGTAAATGGAACTGAAGTCTGGGAAGTGTCAGGAGAAGACCTTTGTCCACCTTCTTCCATGCCCAGAATCTGGCGAGCCCTCGCTGCTAGGTATGCTGGGTTCAATGGCAGGATGGGCATATTGTCCAGGTTCAGGTCTGGTGGCAATATGGGAAGGATAGATGTGACAGTTTCATGACTATCCATGGTCACTGATGAGTTGGGTTCTTTGGTCTCTTCCAAAGAGTTTTTGCCTTTCAGGGGAATAGAATCTACAAGTGTGGGTCCAGCCCAAAGACTGGTTTCCTCCTGGGAAGGAGTAGGGTTGATACTGAGAGCTTTGGGACACATGTGAGGAGGAGATATTGGAATACCAGGGGGTGCAGAATGAGTCCATGAGTGGAGGTGAGAGGAGGAATCCAGGATAGAGTCCAGCACATTCCCCAAGTTTTCAGGAGATGAAGGTCCTTCTTCCCCTTTCGGATAGGAGATCTCATGTCCGGCTCTCTGGTACACAAGGCTGTCCAATGAGACGTCCTCGGGCTCTGGGTTCTGCTGGGGGAGAAGCCCTTGTACCTTGGTCCCAGGAGGACTTCTCTCAGGCTCATCTCCTGAACAAGTCGCAGGTCTCTGACTTATCTCCTCCATAGCGCCGGCGGTTCTTATAGAGGTTTCTAGCAGGCGGCGCAAGGAAGTTTGCAGGTCATAGCACTGCGCCCTCTGGCTCTAATGTCAGTAGGCGCAACAAGTCGCAGCAGCTCTTCTCCTTGTCCTGTGCTCCCCCTAAAGCTCTTGGGGAGTTGGAACCCCGTCCTTATTGGTCTGTGACTGGTCTCCTCTAGTTGCGCTGTGCGACTGTCAGACGGCGCTGCCCCGGATTCTAGACGAGGTCAGTGAGCGTTACAGGGAGCAAACAGCGCTCTCTCCACTCTAGCGACTCTCACAGACTGTGCGCTTCTCCTTCCCACTGACATGCAGGTTCTTTATGCTCCTCTCCGCTGATGCGCACTCAGTCTCTGCTCCACTTTCTTCCCTTCATCTGTTGTGTGCTCCACTTCTCCCTGCGCAACCCTCCCCTCCCCACACACACTAATCACTCACATTGCAAACCGCCTGTCTCTACCCTTTGCTATTCACTCTTTCTCCATGTGCTCCACTTCTTTCCAAATTTCACTCCCCAGTCTCTTGTTCTGCTCCATCTTTTCTTCCCCTTTATATTTGCTACTGCAGCATTTTTCCTAGTAGTGTTTAAAGCACAAGGAAAGTGAAACTAAAGAAGTAGCTAGAAATGTTTTACATTATGTTTTGTGCTTCTGTACCAGCCCAAGGCAACCACAGTCCTTTAGCAGTAAAGATCTGTGTCTCCAAAGATGCCCCAGTAGCTCCCCATCTTCTTTTCTGCTGATTCACTGCACATGCTCTGTGCTGCTGTCACTTACTGAGCTTAGGGACCCACTCACAATATACAGTACACATAGAATAGAAATGTCACAATATAAGGCTGATTAGTAATTAATACAGATAATTACTACATGGCAGCACAGAAACCAGTGCAATTAGCATCAGAATTTAATAATCAGCCCTGTAGCATCAGCTTATATTACAGGGGAAGCTCATTTTCTGCTGGATAATTAGTGACGAGTCCTAAGCTTAGCTTCTCAACAGCCAATCAGAGCCCACTGAGCATGTGAGTGTCACAGACACTTTCCAAGATGGTGACCCCCTGTGACAAGTTTGAAGTCCTGGATCATTGCTGCTTTCTTTTAAAATTATGTTTATTGAAGTTTCAATAAAATACAATAAGTTAACAAAATAAAATTCATATTATATTTCCAAGAGAAAGAAAATTACATATGATTACATTTCAAAGATTCTTTTGTGTAAACAATAAAAAATGAACAAAACAAATTAGAAACAAATAGACCTGTTGTTTCATTACAAAATAAATAAAATGTGGCCAAAGCAGTTACATGTGTGAATGACTTAGACTTTACAAGGTTGGATCATTGCTGCTATTGACAAGCTGAAACTTTAGGCTGGTGCAATAAGTTCAGTATATAAAATATGGCATTTTAGCCATATTCATTTTTAGGGTTTAGTTCTCCTTTAAATGCTCCATTGCTGGGCTCCATGGACATACTTTATCTGTGCTCCAGTCTTTCCTAGTGCTTATATTAATACCCTTGGGGGGGGGTGATGCCCTTGAAATGTAATAACATTTGCAAAGAGTACAAATAAGAATAAACATTTGCATGTTTCATTATAACATTCTTTATTAGACTTTTATCACATTGCGAATCTTAAAGGGGAACTCCACACAAACATAACTTAAGCTTTTTGAAAAGTAAACATAATTTCAAGCAACTATGCAATATGCATCAAAAAATATGCAGACTTTTCATAATTTTTAATGGTTTCTGAAAGTTCCGTGAGAGCTTAGTCTGTAAGAGATTAGTCGCCCGGTAACAAATCTCCTCTTCTTCTGGGCGACTAATCTCCACGTACTGGCTCCCCTGCCTTCCCGCCAGCTAGAATGTAAATCGCCGGCGGGATGGCACTCGGAACGCTTCGTTTTCCGAAGTGCCATCCTGCCGGCGATTAACATTCTAGCTGGCAGGAAGGCTTTTCGGGGAGATTAGTCACCCTCAAAGAAGAGGAGATTTGTCACCAGGCGACTAATCGTCCCCGAATCTGACCGTGTGTCCCTGCCCTAAGACTAGCCCCCTGCTCTCCTGCTTATCTGTCTGACTACTTTGCTGAGCTGACTGACTACTGTTACTTTGTATCAACAGCCATCTGTCCTCAGCCTGCATCCTCCAAACCTCACAATTCCCTGTAAACCTGATTTCAATAAGGAACAGAACATCGCAGTGCAATGCATTGTGGGTTATGTAGTCCCTGCATGCTGTCTGTAAGCTGTGGAGAAGTTGTTACAATTTGTAACATCAGTGTTTAGTCCCTCCTTCCCTGCCAGGATTTCAAATGATGCAGAAAGAGAAGAACTGTTAAACAGATGGATTTCAGCATAGAAAATGGCATTTATTCATACTTTTTGAAGAAACAGGTAACTGTGATGGGTATATTAGGGGTGTCTGTGTTATATGAGCCTCTTTATCAAATTTTGGTTTGGAAGCCGGAGTTCCCCTTTAATTGCGCACTTTTAAGACGTTCTTGAAAGTGTTGAAAAACTTTTGGAGCAAAAGTAACAACTTTTTCAGGAAGAAGTTTTCTTACATACACTGTGCACTATCACCCGTCTGTCTTGGCCCGACACTAGTCCCATTACTAACAATAAGTACTGACCTACATCCTATGCTCCACTTATTCTCCCTTATTATTAAAAGGATTATTCATGAGTCCCATTCCTCTTCCCCAGTTCTGAAACGGGTACTTCTCCCTGTGTACCTGGGAGTATTGGGGGAGGAACACTTTAAAGCCACAGCTAAATAAGAATCACCTTTATTAATATAATAATACCATAGGCTGAATGGCAACCAAAAGCAATATGGTGCTACAACTGCCATCTAGAAAGAGTGCTGCTGAGAAAAAAAGTGCTGTGGCTTAAGTTGGCCATAGATGTTAACATTTTTACAAGATCTTTTTGTTATCTTGAAACGATCGTTTAAATGTACAATTTGTCCATTAACAAAAAAAACAAACATTTCAAGCAATATCGTCTAGTAGAAGCCAAGAAAACTGTGGCTAGCCATCTGCTTGGTCCAGCAAACAATGGGACAACGGATACATTTCACTGTGAATGATGAAAATCTTCTAACCTGCCTGATCGATTTTTTGATCAATATCGGATGGAAAATCATTAAATGCACAATCATTTGGTGCCCAATAACTTTATGATAATTTGACAGATTTATCGGATCGCAATAAAATCTTAAAGTGGTTGTTCACCTTCCAAACAGTTGTTTTCAGGAGACGATTCTGTTATAATTTGCTTCATTTAATTGATACATTTAGTTGATACATTTCTCAGCAGTATCTGTGGAATATCAGCAACTATTGTATCAATTCTAACAGCTGCCTTTAATGAAACTCAGGGATTCTGCTCAACAAGGACAAAGATAACAAATCTGTCAACTAAATGTATCAATTTAGAACAGTTAAAGAGTCGGCGACCCCCCCTCGATCTGCTTCGTTATTAGAAAAACGATCACAAATAGAAATTAGAAAGTAATTAGAAAAAGTCTTTATTTCTGGTGAACTATCTGAAACCAACTGAACTGAAAAAAAGTATTTGAAGGTGAACAACTCCTTTAAGGAAAGAAAAATCTTAACGTCTATTGTGAGTTTAACTCAAACAGAACTAACTAAGATGTAGAGTAGAGAACAGTACAAAGTAAACTATAGAGGCTGCACAGCACTTGTTATTTGGCTGGAGAGCTTACCACATTGATTCTGCCACTGAAACCACAAAAATCAACATTTTGGGGGAGGCTAATTCCTTTCAATGAGGAGGGGTGCCCCCAGAAACTTGATTTTTGTGGACTCACTGGCAGAATAATGGGGTAAACTCTCCAGCCAAATAGAAAGTGATGTGTGGTCTCTGTTCTTTTCTTTAAATTTGGATTGGGACTTTGCCATTAGGGATGCACCTAATCCAATTATTCTGGATTTTGCCACACCCCTGGAATCATGATGAACGATTCAGCCAAATACCTAACCAAATCAGAATCCTAATTTGCATATGCAAACCAGGGACAGGAAGGGAAAAAGGGAAATGTACAAAAAAAGTACTTTACTTCCTTGTTTTGTGATGAAAAGTCATGTGATTTTAAAGGGCACTTATTGGCAAAAAACATTTTCCCCAACCAAAGGTGAGGAAACTACAAAGTGACCACAAAGGTGGTTACTAATGATACCACAAGATACCTTTTCCAGTTGCACAAGTGTATACGAGTGTACTAGAGCTGGCAGAGGGCAATTTTAAAAAACTACTGTTATCCCCAACCGGTTTAAAACAGGTGCACTTTAAGGCATTGGATTAAGTTCAGCCAGGTGCAAGGTTCCAGCCAAATCCTGCTAAAATAGGCAGAATCCTGGCTGAATACCAAACCGAATTCTGGATTTGGTGCATCCCTAGTTGCCATACATCTAGACGACCAGGCACCATGGCACTAAGTGGCTTATACAACTGGAAACTCATACTGTGGTATCAGTAGTTCCTGTAAAGATGAGTGCCCATGGAAGCTCTCTCTTCCTCAGCCCAAACTGTAGAGGCTACACATTCTACAGAAACTTACTACTTAAACTACTTAGTGCCCATCCCACCACTCCTTGTGTTTGTTCCACTGTTTTTCTTTTAACCTCATGATCTAATCCCATTACCCACAATGTCATACTCTTTTAGACCTTCACTCCTATCTGTGTTCACACTAGCATCTTCCTAGTGGTTCACTAACTCCCACTGATAACAGTAACTCACTATTCCTGCTATTCTCTCATTTTCCAGAGTAATACTGTCTCCCTCTTCTTTGTGCTCCATTACTCCCACTCTTGTTCTGCCTCCTCTGCTATTTCTACTTGCCCTGCTAGAACAGGATAAATCTGGGAATCTCAGTTATGGTGTGGGGAGGGATGTTTGGTACCTGAGACACTGTAGATAAAAATGCTTCGGGGCACTAGTCTGGCGTAACTAGAGTGAGTCGTGCCCCCCGGCAAAAAAATTCTTCAGAGAGGCCCGGTGCACTCCTATCCCCATCCTCCCGACCACCGCTGTCCGCCCATGCCCCACCCATGCCCCGCCTCTGCCCCACACACTCCGCCCAACTCGAGTCCCCCTTCCTTGCCGCAAGTAAGAAAGCAGAGGAGGGGTTTTTTTTTTATTAACTATAGAGGAAGCAGACCCTCTTCCTCTATAGTACGACACTGACTCTGGCCTAATAGAAATGTACCCCCTTAGTTGTGCTCTAGTGAGCAAATGCACAAGTTCTGATACCATACACTTGGATTTGAAAAAAATGTATTACTAAATACTTATTCTGAAATCTGTAGGTTTTTGGGTATAACTACTTTATGTGGGTCACTTGATGAAGGGGGGTTCCCCCAAGCTGTTATTTGCTGCACAGATGCCTGGAAAGAATCTACCCTGAGGGGCCTATTTATCTTGCTGTGTTAAACATTGGAGAAAAAACATCACCGGTGATATTGCCCATAGCAACCGATCAGCAATTAGACCTACAAGCAGGGCTGGAACTAGGGGTAGGCAGAATAGGCACGTGCCTAGGGTGCAAAGCTGAAGGAGCGCCAGGCACATACCTTCTCTGGCTCCTATCCCTAGTCCAGTCACTGCTCTCCTCTCTGGACTGTCTGCGTCGATGCTCTTGCGCTTCCATGTCAATTCGAGCATGCGCTTCTGTGTTGATTCGTGCATGTGCACTAGTGTCTATTTGCTCATGCGTGCCAGCGTCGGCGCATTCGTATTTTCACTCATGCGCGCACCTAGTCGGCGCCTAGGGCGCCTGGCTGGCCTGGCCCGGCTCTGCCTATAAGTCAGGCAACATCACCGTTGATGTTTTTCTCCAATGTTTTACACAGTATGATAAATAGGCCCCTAAAGGCTAAGCTTGCGTGTGCATCCTTGCAAGTCTGTAGCATGTTTATGTATCAGGACAGCATAAGAGACTGGACAACAATGAAATCTTGTTTGCAATGAAAAATTATATTTAGTGGAGACTAAATGATTCATTACAATAAAAAGAGTTTAGACTGTAAGCTCTACAGGGCAGGGACCTCCTTCCCAATGCCTCTCTTACCACATAGCACTTAAGCTCTGTGTCCTTATATGCTCTCTGTACTGCTTTTGATCTATTATGTGACTTGTCCTCCCTGTGTGTTATTATTGTATATTGTACTTTTGTATATTGTACTTTTATATATTGTACTTTTATGCATAGTACGGCACTGAGGCTCCTTCACAGTGCTTTACAAATAAAGTTATGCAACATTTAATTGGTCCTTTTTGTTATGCTTATTGGAGAAGTAAACCCTAAAAATCAATATGGCTAGAAATGTCATATTCTCTATTGACTTATTAAACCAGCCTAAAGATTTATCATCTCTATATTAGTAATAATCCAGTTCTTCAAAGTTGTCACATGAATTTCCCATCTTGGATTGTTAGTGGGCTCTGAGCAACTGTTGAGAAGCTAAGCTTAGGGGTCGTCCCTAAGGGGCTGATTCACTATGGGTCGAATATCGAGGGTTAATTAACCCTCGATATTCGACTAGGAATTGAAATTCTTCGACTTCGAATATCGAAGTCGAAGGATTTAGTGCAAATTCTGTGATCGTACGATCGAAGGATTATTCCTTCGATCGAACGATTAAATCCAACGATCGAAGGAATATCCTTCGATCAAAAAAACTTAGGCAAGCCTATGGGGACCTTCCCCGTAGGCTAACATTGACTTCGGTAGCTTTTAGCTGCCGAACTAGGGGGTTGAAGTTTTTTTTAAAGAGACAGTACTTCGACTATCGAATGGTCAAATAGTCAAACGATTTTTACTTCGAATCCTTCGATTCGAAGTCGTAGTCGAAGGTCGAAGTAGCCCATTCGATGGTCGAAGTAGCCCAAAAAATACTTCGAAATTCGAAGTTTTTTTACTTCGAATCCTTCACTCGAATTTAGTGAATCGGCCCCTAATTATCCAGCAGAAAATGAGGTTGGTCTGTAATATCAGCTGATGCTACAGGGCTGATTATTAAATTCTGAATTTTTTTTTTTTTACTTCCTTTATGTAAACTTTTTAAGTGGGTACTCGTTATCTTTCACAACTTGCGCATAGGAATCTTATCCTGCAACACAGCTCGCCTTCTGGTGTAGGCTGTAGGATAATATGCAGCAGCAATAGTGTAAAATACCTTTTATTATTTAAAATCAAATATTTAATATAAATTTTTTAAAAGTAAAAAACAAAATAATAATAATAATTAAAGGTATTTTAAAGGGCAATAGAAAAAAATTGACAATGCCACAGGGGAGGGTTCACTCTTGCACCTTAACCAGGTACCAAGACACTAGGGGGCAAATTCACTAAGGTTCGAAGTTGCGCCAGGCGCAACTTCACCGTGCTTCGCCGCGCTTCGCCGCACTTCGCCAGGCGTAGTTTCGCCAGCCCTCCACAAATTCACTAAAATCCGAAGTTGCGCTCAGGGGTAGCGTAAGGTTGCAAAGTTGTGCTAGCGTTGATTCGCTATGTAAAGCGAAGGCTAATTTGCATACGGCGCGAAATTCAAATTTCAATGGAGGAATACGTATCTGCACTACAAATGCCTAGAAAACCTTCAAATCAGCAAATAAAAATTTTATTTTGCCCTACACATGTGCCCACTGTATAGGTAAGTTGCCATGAGTCAGGAAATGTAGGGGGGAAGGAGGGGAGCCCCCAAAAATTTTTCGATCTTTTTCAGCCTATCACCCATAATGTAGAACACACGCCAGCGTTTTTTGGGACTTAGAAAAAATTTTGACTTTTTTTGAAACAATCCCTATCTACTCTATTGCGCTTCGCCAGGTCTGAGGTGGCGAAGGAAGTCTAGCGTAAAAGGTAGCGTTCAGTACACTGCACGCGTTAGTGAATTTGCGTAGTTACGTCGCTAGTGAAAATTCGCCAGGCGTAAGGGTGCGAAGTAACACTAGCGAAACTACGCCAGCGTTCGTTAGTGAATTTGCGCAGTAACGAAAATGCCAAACGCTAGCGAATTAACGCTAGCGTTCGGCGCTTCGACGCTTAGTGAATTTGCCCCTAGGTTACCTGCAAACTGGCCATATAGTCAGGGAATCAGGGACCCTCTGCACGAAAAACCTGACAGCTTTGCAGTTATTCTGTGGGTACCTGTGTGGACCTCACCAAATGCAGGACTCTAATACAAGATGTCTGGGGTCTGCTTAATTGAAATGTAAACCCTTGAAACAAATGAATGTAACATTGTTCAATTGGTCTTCTAAACACATATGCAATCTAGATTAGTAATTTGTTTTCTACTTTTTAAATCATGAGCAACTATTTTTGACTGCTATCATTATTCATTTGAAACAACATCGCCACCTACTGATCATTTTGGGCAGCTGCCTACAGTCGGCAGAAAAATAATTTTATAAGAAAAGCAACGCTTTGCGATGTGATCTATTAATTGTACTAAGGAGTATTCTTTATTTAACTAATCAAATGGGTGTAGTTGAGTCATATTGGACTCTACATATGAACCGAAGTGACCATGTTTTTATCTATAGAAATAAGTCAAATCAACTCGACTTGCTGTGTTTTTTTCTTGAAGGCGTTCCAACTGGATTTCTCAATTGAGAATAACTTGTACATAGGATCTTGCTTTTGGATTTTTTTCGTACAATTATTTATAATTAGAATATATTTTATAAATATTGGCTTGTGCGACACTAATTACTCTTCTTTTCTTTTGTGCATTTAAAAAAATTGTCATTAATGGAGTTGTCGGCACATCCATAATTCTTAGACTTGCAATGGTGATGTGTTAGGAGGTGCGGATAAAAGAAACATTGTGTACTGAATGTAACATTGTTCAGATTGGTCTTCTAAACACTTTTGCCATCTAGATTAGTCATTTGTTTTCTACTTTTTTAGACATGAGCAGCTTTTATTGACTGCTCGCATTATTCATTTGAAACAACATCATCACCTACTGATCATTTTGGGCAGCTGTCTACAGTTGTCAGAAAATAAATTTTTTAAGAAAAGCATTGTGATGTTACTTTGCTTAGAAAATGAAGTTGGGGATAAGCAGATAAAAAGATTAAGCAGATTAAGCTGCACAATTAGATATTGAATGCTCTGGCCACTTCCAGGGCACTCAAGGCTTATATTAGTATTAGTGATGGGCGAATTTGGGGCGTTTCAGTTCGCAGAAAAATTCGAAATCCGCGAAACATCGAAAAAACAGCGCCGGCATCTGTTTTTGGTGAAATTGCGCCGGCATCCAAAAAAACAGACGTGGTTTTGCGAATTTATTTGCCAGTGGCGAATCGCGGGAATTCGCTGCAAATTCGCCCATCACTAATTAATATCTGTTGTTCCTAAATGCATTTTACAAACTGTGCCTACAGAGGAACAATCTAACACCACATTGTTAATAAAGAGTGCAGAAATAATAAAGAGGAAATGAAAAGGAACAAGAGAATAGAGATGTCGCGAACTGTTCGCCGGCGAACTTGTTCGCGCGAACATCGGGTGTTCGCGCTCGCCGGAAGTTCGCGAACGTCGCGCGACGTTCGCCATTTTGGGTTCGCCATTGTTGGCGCTTTTTTTTGCCCTCTCACCCCAGACCAGCAGGTACATGGCAGCCAATCAGGAAGCTCTCCCCTGGACCACTCCCCTTCCCTATAAAAACCGAAGCCCTGCAGCGTTTTTTCACTCTGCCTGTGTGTGCTGAAGAGATAGTGTAGGGAGAGAGCTGCTGCCTGTTAGTGATTTCAGGGACAGTTGAAAGTTTGCTGGCTAGTAATCGTTTTGATACTGCTCTGTTATTGGAGGGACAGAAGTCTGCAGGGGTTTGAGGGACATTTTAGCTTAGGTAGCTTTGCTGGCTAGTAATCTACCTTCTACTGCAGTGCTCTGTATGTAGCTGCAGTGGGCAGCTGTCCTGCTTCTGATCTCATCTGCTGACTGCTGCAATAACAGTAGTCCTTGTAAGGACTGCTTTTATTTATTTTTTTGTTGTTTTACTACTACTACTACTACTACTATAAGAGCCCAGTGCTATTAGTCTAGCAGTGTTGGGGAGTGGGACTGGTGTGCTAATCTGCTGCTCCTAGTAGTTCAGCAGCACCAACTTTAATTTTTTTTTTTAATATTCATTTTTTTTTTATTTTCCTTTTTTTTATTTTACTACCGCTGTAGTAGTGTATAAGTTGACCTTTTAGGCATTATTTGCCCTGTAGGCATTTTTTGCCCAGTGTGTTATTCAACCAACTGCCATCTAGCTGTGTGACCTTGTTCACATTCTGTCTAAATATCCATAATATTACCGTCTCCAGAAAAAACACCGGAGTGACTTTTTTCAAGCAGCCATAATATATTTTACGTAATCCGTATCCACCGCTGTAGTAGTGTATACGTTGACCTTGTAGGCATTATTTGCACAGTGTTTTCTTCAACCCGCCATCTAGCTGTGTGAGCTTGTTCACATTTTGTCTAAATATTGATAATATTATCGTCTCTAGAAAAACCACTTGAGTTACTTTTTTTCAAGCAGCATTCATATATTTTACGTAATCCGTATCCACCGCTGTAGTAGTGTATACGTTGACCTTGTAGGCATTATTTGCACACTGTTTTCTTCAACCCGCCATCTAGCTGTGTGACCTTGTTCACATTCTGTCTAAATATCCATAATATTACCGTCTCCAGAAAAAACACCGGAGTGACTTTTTTCAAGCAGCCATAATATATTTTACGTAATCCGTATCCACCGCTGTAGTAGTGTATACGTTGACCTTGTAGGCATTATTTGCACAGTGTTTTCTTCAACCCGCCATCTAGCTGTGTGAGCTTGTTCACATTTTGTCTAAATATTGATAATATTATCGTCTCTAGAAAAACCACTTGAGTTACTTTTTTTCAAGCAGCATTCATATATTTTACGTAATCCGTATCCACCGCTGTAGTAGTGTATACGTTGACCTTGTAGGCATTATTTGCACACTGTTTTCTTCAACCCGCCATCTAGCTGTGTGAGCTTGTTCACATTTTGTCTAAATATTGATAATATTATCGTCTCTAGAAAAACCACTTGAGTTACTTTTTTTCAAGCAGCATTCATATATTTTACGTAATCCGTATCCACCGCTGTAGTAGTGTATACGTTGACCTTGTAGGCATTATTTGCACAGTGTTTTCTTCAACCCGCCATCTAGCTGTGTGAGCTTGTTCACATTTTGTCTAAATATTGATAATATTATCGTCTCTAGAAAAACCACTTGAGTTACTTTTTTTCAAGCAGCATTCATATATTTTACGTAATCCGTATCCACCGCTGTAGTAGTGTATACGTTGACCTTGTAGGCATTATTTGCACACTGTTTTCTTCAACCCGCCATCTAGCTGTGTGAGCTTGTTCACATTTTGTCTAAATATTGATAATATTATCGTCTCTAGAAAAACCACTTGAGTTACTTTTTTTCAAGCAGCATTCATATATTTTACGTAATCCGTATCCACCACTGTAGTAGTGTATACGTTGACCTTGTAGGCATTATTTGCACACTGTTTTCTTCAAACTGCCATCTAGCTGTGTGTATTATCGTTTCCAGAAAAACCAACTGAGTTTTTGTTGTTGTTGTTTTTTTAAAAATAATGCCAGGCAAAGGCAGGCCGCCACGCAGAGGCCGTGCTAGGGGCCGTGCTGCTATGCAATCCTGTGGCCCTAGCAAATTGCCCAGTTTTAAAAAGCCAATGACCCTGAACTCCCAAAATGCTGAAGAGGTAGTTGACTGGCTTACACAGCACACCCCATCCTCTACCGTTTCTAACTTTACCACAACATCCTCCTCATCCTCCACTGCTATGGCCACCCCACATAACACTTCCTCCACCACCGGTGCCCCTTCTTCACTGGAGTCAGAGGAGTTATTTTCCCATGAGTTTCTTGAACTGAGTAATGCGCAACCATTATTGCCAGAAGAAGATGAAGGAGATGAGGACCTTACACCAGATTTAATTCTGGCAGAGAACACGATAGAGATGGACATAATGAGTGATGAGGAGGAGGTCCCCGCTGCTGCTTCCTTCTGTGATGTGTCAGAAGAAATTGATGCATCTGAGGAGAATGATGATGAGGAGATTGATGTTTTGTGGGTGCCTAGTAGAAGAGAGCAAGAGGAGGGTAGTTCAGATGGAGAGACGGAGAGTCAGAGAGGCAGTAGGAGAATAAGACTTAGAAGAAGCAGGGAGGACAGCCCGCAGGGATCAGTAGGGCAACAACATGTATCGGCACCTGTGTTCAGCCGGCCAACGCACCCGCCATTGCCGCCAATGCCGCCAACTTCTACTGTTACCGCCAGATCGCACACTTCCAAAAAGTCAGCAGTGTGGGATTTTTTTAATGTGTGTGCCTCTGACAAAAGCATTGTAATTTGCAATGAGTGCAGTCAGAAACTGAGCCTTGGTAAGCCCAACAGCCACATAGGTACAACTTCTATGCGAAGGCACATGAGCGGCAAGCACAAAGCACTTTGGGAGCAACACCTCAAAGGCAACAGGCAAACTAAAAGCCACACTCCTTCTGGTCCAGCATCTTACTGCTCTACCTCTGCTCTCCTTGACCCGTCTGAACCACCCTCCACTCCGCCTTCCACCTTGACCACCTGTTCCCATTCCCAGTCATCTGCCACCAGCCAAGTTTCTGTGAAGGCCATGTTTGAGCGTAAGAAGCCAATGTCTGACTGTCACCCCCTTGCCCGGCGTCTGACAGCTGGCTTGTCTGCACTCTTAGCCCGCCAGCTTTTACCATACCAGCTGGTGGACTCTGAGGCCTTCCGCAAATTTGTAGCAATTGGGACACCGCAGTGGAAGGTACCCAGCCGCAATTTTTTTTCTAAAAAGGGAATACCACACCTGTACCAACATGTGCAGAGCCAAGTTACCGCATCTCTGTCACTTAGTGTTGGGCCAAAGGTCCATATGACTACTGACGCATGGTCCTCCAAGCATGGTCAGGGCAGGTATGTCACCTACACTGCCCACTGGGTGAACTTGGTAATGGCTGGGAAGCAGGGAATGGGTAGCTCAACAACAACAGTGGAGTTGGTGTCACCGCCACGGATTGCACGCGGTTCTGCCACCACCTCTACTCCTCCATCGCTCTCTACCTCGTCTTCTTCCTCTTCTTCTTCTTACTCTGCTGCTGGGTCCTCCTTCTCCTCCTCCACACCTGTGCACCCCCAGCTCCCCCTAGGCTATTCGACGTGCCAGGTACGCCGTTGTCACGCTGTCTTGGGGATGACGTGCCTGGAAAGCAAAAACCATACCGGATCTGTACTCCTGTCATCTCTGCAGTCACAGGCCGATCGGTGGCTGACCCCACACCAACTGCAGATCGGAAAAGTGGTGTGTGACAATGGAAGCAATCTGTTGGCAGCGTTGAGACTGGGCAATTTAACACATGTGCCCTGCATGGCACATGTGTTAAATTTAATAGTCCAACGTTTTGTCTCCAAGTACCCAGGATTCCAGGACGTTCTCACCCAGTCCAGAAAGGTGTCGGCCCATTTCAGACGTTCCTACACAGCCATGGCACGCCTTGCTGACATTCAGCAGCGCTACAACATGCCAGTCAGGCGTTTGATTTCTGACAGCCAGACTCGCTGGAATTCAACGCTCCTTATGTTGGAACGTCTGCTGCAACAACAAAGGGCCGTCAACGAGTACCTTTTTGAACTGGGTGGTAGGACTGGATCTGCAGAGCTGGGGATTTTTTCCCCCGTTACTGGGTGCTTATGCGCGATGCCTGCAGGCTCATGCGACCTTTTGAAGAGGTGACAAATATGGTCAGTCGCACCGAAGGCACCATCAGCGACCTAATACCCTTCGCTTTCTTCCTGGAGCGTGCCGTGCGACGAGTGACAGATGAGGCTGTAGACCAGCGTGACGAGGAGCTGGAAGCGCGCGATTTCTGGTCGGAATCACCAGAACGAACCCAGGCACCTGCTGCAACGCAGGGAGAGGTGCCAGAAGTGGAGTCAGAGGAGGAAGGTGGCTTTGTGGAGGAGGAGGAGGAGGACCAACAGGAGCAGGCTTCCCAGGGGGCTAGTGGTGACCTTTTGGGGACCCCTGGTCTTTTTCGTGGCTGGGGGGAGGAGACCGTGGATGATGCAGTCCTTGATAATGAGGAAGCGGAGATGGATAGCTCTGCATCCAACCTTGTGAGAATGGGGTCTTTCATGCTGTCATGCCTGTTGAAGGACCCCCGTATCAAGAGGCTTAAGGAGAAGGACCTGTACTGGGTCGCAACGCTACTAGACCCTCGGTACAAGCATAAAGTGTCAGAAATGTTACCAACATACCACAAGTCCGAAAAGATGCGGCATTTACAAACCAGCCTGCAAAACATGTTGTACAATGCTTTTAAGGGTGATGTCACTTCAGGAACTCATCAACATTCCAGGGGCAGAGGTGCCAGTAATCCTGCCACGAGCGCACCTGCAAGGACAAAGCCCTTTGGCCAGTCTGTAACGTCAGACATGCAAATGTTTTTCTGTCCAAGGCAGCGCCACAACCCTTCTGGATCCACCCTCAAAGAACGCCTCGACCGGCAGGTAGCGGACTACCTGGCATTAACTGCAGATATCGACACTCTGAGGAGCGATGAACCCCTGGACTACTGGGTGTGCAGGCTTGATCTGTGGCCAGAGCTGTCACAATTTGCCATGAACCTCTTGTCTTGCCCAGCCTCAAGTGTGCTCTCAGAAAGGACCTTCAGTGCAGCAGGAGGGATTGTAGAAGCTGTGTGAGCTTGTTCACATTTTGTCTAAATATTGATAATATTATCGTCTCTAGAAAAACCACTTGAGTTACTTTTTTTCAAGCAGCATTCATATATTTTACGTAATCCGTATCCACCACTGTAGTAGTGTATACGTTGACCTTGTAGGCATTATTTGCACACTGTTTTCTTCAAACTGCCATCTAGCTGTGTGTATTATCGTTTCCAGAAAAACCAACTGAGTTTTTGTTGTTGTTGTTTTTTTAAAAATAATGCCAGGCAAAGGCAGGCCGCCACGCAGAGGCCGTGCTAGGGGCCGTGCTGCTATGCAATCCTGTGGCCCTAGCAAATTGCCCAGTTTTAAAAAGCCAATGACCCTGAACTCCCAAAATGCTGAAGAGGTAGTTGACTGGCTTACACAGCACACCCCATCCTCTACCGTTTCTAACTTTACCACAACATCCTCCTCATCCTCCACTGCTATGGCCACCCCACATAACACTTCCTCCACCACCGGTGCCCCTTCTTCACTGGAGTCAGAGGAGTTATTTTCCCATGAGTTTCTTGAACTGAGTAATGCGCAACCATTATTGCCAGAAGAAGATGAAGGAGATGAGGACCTTACACCAGATTTAATTCTGGCAGAGAACACGATAGAGATGGACATAATGAGTGATGAGGAGGAGGTCCCCGCTGCTGCTTCCTTCTGTGATGTGTCAGAAGAAATTGATGCATCTGAGGAGAATGATGATGAGGAGATTGATGTTTTGTGGGTGCCTAGTAGAAGAGAGCAAGAGGAGGGTAGTTCAGATGGAGAGACGGAGAGTCAGAGAGGCAGTAGGAGAATAAGACTTAGAAGAAGCAGGGAGGACAGCCCGCAGGGATCAGTAGGGCAACAACATGTATCGGCACCTGTGTTCAGCCGGCCAACGCACCCGCCATTGCCGCCAATGCCGCCAACTTCTACTGTTACCGCCAGATCGCACACTTCCAAAAAGTCAGCAGTGTGGGATTTTTTTAATGTGTGTGCCTCTGACAAAAGCATTGTAATTTGCAATGAGTGCAGTCAGAAACTGAGCCTTGGTAAGCCCAACAGCCACATAGGTACAACTTCTATGCGAAGGCACATGAGCGGCAAGCACAAAGCACTTTGGGAGCAACACCTCAAAGGCAACAGGCAAACTAAAAGCCACACTCCTTCTGGTCCAGCATCTTACTGCTCTACCTCTGCTCTCCTTGACCCGTCTGAACCACCCTCCACTCCGCCTTCCACCTTGACCACCTGTTCCCATTCCCAGTCATCTGCCACCAGCCAAGTTTCTGTGAAGGCCATGTTTGAGCGTAAGAAGCCAATGTCTGACTGTCACCCCCTTGCCCGGCGTCTGACAGCTGGCTTGTCTGCACTCTTAGCCCGCCAGCTTTTACCATACCAGCTGGTGGACTCTGAGGCCTTCCGCAAATTTGTAGCAATTGGGACACCGCAGTGGAAGGTACCCAGCCGCAATTTTTTTTCTAAAAAGGGAATACCACACCTGTACCAACATGTGCAGAGCCAAGTTACCGCATCTCTGTCACTTAGTGTTGGGCCAAAGGTCCATATGACTACTGACGCATGGTCCTCCAAGCATGGTCAGGGCAGGTATGTCACCTACACTGCCCACTGGGTGAACTTGGTAATGGCTGGGAAGCAGGGAATGGGTAGCTCAACAACAACAGTGGAGTTGGTGTCACCGCCACGGATTGCACGCGGTTCTGCCACCACCTCTACTCCTCCATCGCTCTCTACCTCGTCTTCTTCCTCTTCTTCTTCTTACTCTGCTGCTGGGTCCTCCTTCTCCTCCTCCACACCTGTGCACCCCCAGCTCCCCCTAGGCTATTCGACGTGCCAGGTACGCCGTTGTCACGCTGTCTTGGGGATGACGTGCCTGGAAAGCAAAAACCATACCGGATCTGTACTCCTGTCATCTCTGCAGTCACAGGCCGATCGGTGGCTGACCCCACACCAACTGCAGATCGGAAAAGTGGTGTGTGACAATGGAAGCAATCTGTTGGCAGCGTTGAGACTGGGCAATTTAACACATGTGCCCTGCATGGCACATGTGTTAAATTTAATAGTCCAACGTTTTGTCTCCAAGTACCCAGGATTCCAGGACGTTCTCACCCAGTCCAGAAAGGTGTCGGCCCATTTCAGACGTTCCTACACAGCCATGGCACGCCTTGCTGACATTCAGCAGCGCTACAACATGCCAGTCAGGCGTTTGATTTCTGACAGCCAGACTCGCTGGAATTCAACGCTCCTTATGTTGGAACGTCTGCTGCAACAACAAAGGGCCGTCAACGAGTACCTTTTTGAACTGGGTGGTAGGACTGGATCTGCAGAGCTGGGGATTTTTTTCCCCCGTTACTGGGTGCTTATGCGCGATGCCTGCAGGCTCATGCGACCTTTTGAAGAGGTGACAAATATGGTCAGTCGCACCGAAGGCACCATCAGCGACCTAATACCCTTCGCTTTCTTCCTGGAGCGTGCCGTGCGACGAGTGACAGATGAGGCTGTAGACCAGCGTGACGAGGAGCTGGAAGCGCGCGATTTCTGGTCGGAATCACCAGAACGAACCCAGGCACCTGCTGCAACGCAGGGAGAGGTGCCAGAAGTGGAGTCAGAGGAGGAAGGTGGCTTTGTGGAGGAGGAGGAGGAGGACCAACAGGAGCAGGCTTCCCAGGGGGCTAGTGGTGACCTTTTGGGGACCCCTGGTCTTTTTCGTGGCTGGGGGGAGGAGACCGTGGATGATGCAGTCCTTGATAATGAGGAAGCGGAGATGGATAGCTCTGCATCCAACCTTGTGAGAATGGGGTCTTTCATGCTGTCATGCCTGTTGAAGGACCCCCGTATCAAGAGGCTTAAGGAGAAGGACCTGTACTGGGTCGCAACGCTACTAGACCCTCGGTACAAGCATAAAGTGTCAGAAATGTTACCAACATACCACAAGTCCGAAAAGATGCGGCATTTACAAACCAGCCTGCAAAACATGTTGTACAATGCTTTTAAGGGTGATGTCACTTCAGGAACTCATCAACATTCCAGGGGCAGAGGTGCCAGTAATCCTGCCACGAGCGCACCTGCAAGGACAAAGCCCTTTGGCCAGTCTGTAACGTCAGACATGCAAATGTTTTTCTGTCCAAGGCAGCGCCACAACCCTTCTGGATCCACCCTCAAAGAACGCCTCGACCGGCAGGTAGCGGACTACCTGGCATTAACTGCAGATATCGACACTCTGAGGAGCGATGAACCCCTGGACTACTGGGTGTGCAGGCTTGATCTGTGGCCAGAGCTGTCACAATTTGCCATGAACCTCTTGTCTTGCCCAGCCTCAAGTGTGCTCTCAGAAAGGACCTTCAGTGCAGCAGGAGGGATTGTAACTGAGAAGAGAACTCGCCTAGGTCACAAAAGTGTCGATTACCTGACCTTTATTAAAATGAATGAGGGGTGGATCTCGGAGGGTTACTGCACGCCGGAAGACTTGTTCTGACTTCTATGCAGCTGTCCTTCTCTTCAAGCCTCATGACTCCACACACAGCTGTCCTTTAGCGTCCTCCTCCCTCCGCCACCGTTACAAACTAGGGTGCAAACCCTACTGGTTTAATTTTTTCTGGCCTCTGTGCTTCAGTGGCTGCAACCAAAAAAACTGGGCAAACAATGTCTACAAGGTCAACGTATGGCAAAAAATGACTATTTTCAGCATTTATATGGCATATTTTTTCTGGCAACTGTGCTTCAGTGGCTGCGACCCAAAAAATGCATATTTTCAGCATTTATATGGCATAATTTTTCTGGCCTCTGTGCTTCAGTGGCTGCAACCAAAAAAATTTATATTTTCAGCATTTATATGGCATAATTTTTCTGGCCTCTGTGCTTCAGTGGCTGCAACCAAAAAAATTTATATTTTCAGCATTTATATGGCATAATTTTTCTGGCAACTGTGCTTCAGTGGCTGCGACCAAAAAAATGACTATTTTCAGCATTTATATGGCATATTTTTTCTGGCCTCTGTGCTTCAGTGGCTGCGGCCAAAAAAACTGGGCAAACAATGCCTACAAGGTCAACGACGTTGACCTTGTAGGCATTGTTTGCCCAGTTTTTTTGGCCGCAGCCACTGAAGCACAGAGGCCAGAAAAAATATGCCATATAAATGCTGAAAATAGTCATTTTTTGCCATACGTTGACTCAACGTATATGGCAAAAAATGACTATTTTCAGCATTTATATGGCATATTTTTTCTGGCAACTGTGCTTCAGTGGCTGCGACCAAAAAAACTGGGCAAACAATGCCTACAAGGTCAACGTATGGCAAAAAATGACTATTTTCAGCATTTATATGGCATATTTTTTCTGGCAACTGTGCTTCAGTGGCTGCAACCAAAAAAACTGGGCAAACAATGTCTACAAGGTCAACGTATGGCGAAAAATTACTATTTTCAGCATTTATATGGCATATTTTTTCTGGCAACTGTGCTTCAGTGGCTGCGTCCAAAAAAACTGGGCAAACAATGCCTACAAGGTCAACGTATGGCAGTTGTTTAAAGAGAACAGTAGATTACTAGCCAGCAAAGCTACCTAAGCTAAAATGTCCCTCAAATCCCTGCAGACTTCTGTCCCTCCAATACAGAGCAGTATCAAGCAGATTACTAGCCAGCAAACTTACTATCATCTGTCCCTGAAATCACTAACAGCTCTCCCCCTACACTATCTCTTCCAAGCACACACAGGCAGATTTTTCAGATACATTTTTGCCCTTGATCCCCCTCTGGCATGCCACTGTCCAGGTCGTTGCACCCTTTAAACAACTTTAAAATCATTTTTCTGGCCAGAAATTTTTTTTTTAGATGTTAAAGTTCGCCTTCCCATTGAAGTCTATGGGGTTCGCGAACCGTTCGCGAACCGCTCGCATTTTTGCGCAAGTTCGCGAATATGTTCGCGAACTTTTTTTCCGACGTTCGCTACATCCCTACAAGAGAATGTGTGTCCTAGCGCAATTTAAGGTGATTCACCCAAACATCATATTGTTCCCAAGCGTCTCTGCTCAGTATAAGATGTGATGTGTCAAAGAACAAGAAGTCATTCTCAGTGTCTTCTCCTCAAGCGTTATGTTTACAACATGTAGGAATTGTCCCTTTAGCACCATTATTGGGCTTCATTTGTACTTCTAAGAGTCTTACAGAACAAAAAACCTTGTCTGGCACAAATTAACTATAGTGGGACCCGTGAGGGAAGCCATAGTTTCATATTTTGTTTTTATAAAACCTTTAGCAATGAATAAGAAAAGCACAGTTGCCATTGTTTGTCGGGAGATGATAACAGTATGGGAGTTGGTAAGGAGAAGGCTAGGAAGATCATAACAATAATAGCAGTTTAGCAAAGACTATAAACACAAGTGGAAAACTAATGTCATAAGAATAAGGGTAATAACATGAACATGAATAACATAAAATACAATGGAAAAATAAAAAAGCAAATGAAGGTGTCATTACTCTTCAAGCAACAAAGGTGCACCACAAGGGGCACATTACATAGTTATATAGTTACATAGTTAAATCGGGTTGAAAAAAAAACAAAGTCCATCAAGTTGAACCCCTCCAAATGAAAACCCAGCATCCATACACACACCCCTCCCTACTCTCACACAAATTCTATATACCCATATCTATACTAACTATAGAGTTTAGTATCACAATAGCCTTTGATATTATGTCTGTCCAAGAAATCATCCAAGTCCCTCTTATAGTCATTAACTGAATCAGCATCACAACATCACCCGGCAGTGCATTCCACAACCTCACTGTCCTGACTGTGAAGAATCCCCTACGTTGCTTCAAATGAAAGTTCTTTTCTTCTAGTCTGAAGGGGAGGCCTCTGGTACGGTGATCCACTTTATGGGTAAAAAGGTCCCCTGCTATTTGTCTATAATGTCCTCTAATGTACTTGTAAAGTGTAATCATGTCCCCTCACAAGCGCCTTTTTTCCAGAGAAAACAACCCCAACCTTGACAGTCTACTCTCATAATTTAAGTCTTCCCTCCCTCTAACCAGTTTAGTTGCACTTAGTCTCTGCACTCTCTCCAGCTCATTTATATGCCTCTTAAAGGACAAGGAAAGGCAAAAACATAAAATCCCATTTTTACTTTCTTTAATGAAAAAGAAACCTTTCTCCAATATACTTTAATTAAAAAATGTGTACCGTTTTTATAAGAAACCTGACTGTATGCAGTGAAATTCTCCCTTCATTTACTGCTGTGGATAGGAATTGCCAGAAGGTCCCTAACTGCTGAGCAGGGAAACAATCATACTTATGAACAGCAGGGGGAGCCCCCGCCTTACTTCCCAGCCATGCAGAACTCAAGCAGCTTTGTTTATGACGATCCCTAAGCAGCTCAGACCACACTGAGCATGTGCAGGGTCAGGGTCAGGCCAAGATGTTTAACAAAGTTGCAAGATGACAGCCCCCTGTGGCCAACTTTGAAAGCATAAATCATTTGTTTGATTAGGCTTGTGGTGCAGTCAGTTCATGCTTATGTTTAGTATACAAAATACAGCATTTCTAGCCTTATTCTACTTTAGACTTTCCTTGTCCTTTAAGGACTGGAGTCCAAAACTGAACTGCATACTCCAGATGAGGCCTCACCAGGGACCTATAAAGAGACAAAGTTGTGTTTTCATCCCTTGAGTTAATGCCCTTTTTTTCACTGAATGTTTATTCCCTGTGCTTATATGTATATGTGTGATGCACAGTCAAAGTCAAATTAAATTGAGCAGTGTCAAGGAGGCAGCACCCATATACTTGTCATGCCATCTACCCAGCTTTGCCACCTCCCAAAGCCTAACCATTAGTAATGCTCAAGGCTGAAACCTACAGGACCCAGGTGAGCTGACTTGTTGCCTCCAGGTTATGAGCTGGTGGTGGACCCTATTCACCACCATTTTTTTCCCAACATCATTGTCCTGTCCCAGTGCCACTACTGACGTTGGAGACGAGTTGCAGCTTTAATTCCTAACCTTGTTATATTCTCCTCTCTCCACCTTGGAAGAGTGTAAAGGAGTAGAGGTCTTAGGATGTAGCCAGATCTATCAAGTCTCATACAATTTGCCTGATACTCAATAGTCTCTTCAAGTGAGTGTTGTTCTAAATAGATTTGCATAGGTGTAAAACTTTGAAATGACCTGACACAAATATGAATGAATAATCCTGATATACTGCACCAGAGAATTACTTTCTGTTAGCCAATTCCAGGAAGGCTGAATTCCTATATTCTTATTTATTCTTATTTAAATGTGTTTTGTTTGTGTCCAGGCAATATCACTGTTACGATGTTAACTAGACACTCCCGAGAAGAAGGACTGAAAAAATCTGAGAGGTTCTGACTTGTGTCACGCTGCCCTCGCCACCCATCGCCATAGAAACAGCAAGCAAGAGGTAATGCAGAGGCGTGGTATTGCATCTAATTAGGACAAGCAACGCAAATCACTGGAGGAAGTGCTGCACCGTTGGTTAACTTTTTTTTTTTTTTAGTGTTCTCACTACATCCAATCAGCTTTTCAATTGCTTACAGGACACTTGACTTATTATGTTTTATAAATTGTGAATGAGTGAGAAAATTCAATTTCTGTAATTGCAAAACTCAAAACTGTACTCATCTCATTCCATCTCATGACCTTCCATTTCTATTACAGTATAGCTCCCTACACTCCAACCCCAACAACATGAGGACCACAGGGAACTGGATATTCTCAGAGTGTTAACAACAACCTGACGACCATAGAGAACTGGATATTCCCAGAGTGGTAACAACAACCTGAGGACCATAGAGAACTGGATATTCCCAAAGTGGTAACAACAACATGAGGACCATAGATAACTGGATATTCCCAGAGTGGTAACAACAACCTGAGGACCATAGAGAACTGGATATTCCCAAAGTGGTAACAACAACATGAGGACCATAGATAACTGGATATTCCCAGAGTGGTAACAACAACCTAAGGACCACAGAGAACTGCATATTTCCAGAGTGGTGAAGTAGTTATAACATCGATATAGACGAAAATTCCATAACAGACATGGTTTGGTCTGGGGACATATTTATGAGGAGAAACCACCTCTGATGGACAAGGACAATTGGTTGGGGGCTTGCTCTGCTCTGCCCAGTGAAGATGGCAGTTGTAAAATACCTGCAGAGAGATAGTTTAGGGCTTATGAGGGAATGTAAAAAAAGTCACAAAGAGCAAAACAATTTGCACAAATAAAAATGTAATATTCTTCCTTAAACTATTATTGCATTGCAAATTTTAATTGTGCATTGCTGACTTTTAAGAGGTGCTTGAAGGTATCGTAATCTATAAACATAACAACTTTTTCAGTAAGAAGGTTTATTACATTCACTGCGCACTGGCACAAACTATAAAATTAGCAAACCTTCGTCCACTGTCAGAAGAGGTCGCTAAACAGTTTCTGGGTTCAAATGATGAATTCAACGATGAAATTTGCCATATGAGGTTTAAAACTGGTTTGTATCCTATGCGGCCCTAGGGCCAAACGATCAGATCAACCTCAAAATGGGCATATTAGGGATATGCAAAATATATGACCACCTTTAGTCTGTCTCTGCTACTGCAGAAATGTGGATTTGTTTGCTAGAAGAACATTCCATATACTGTAGAGAATACAAATTGCTGTGTCTTTGGGTTAAATGTGCAAGAACATTTGCCAAAATAGTGCAGCTGAAGCATTGGAAGAGCAGCCCAAACACTAAAGGTGGCCATAGACACACAGATCCGATCGTACAAATCGAGGATTCGTGCGATTTTCGGATCGTGTGTGGCGTGTGCCGACATCTTTCGTCCGGCGGAGATCGGTTGTTTGATTTTAACCCGACCGATCCCGCTGGAGCCCACGGCACATCGTAATCGGATCGTTCGGCCATACGGCCGAACAATCAGATTACCCCCGCTTACCCCCGATATAGCCATGCTTGTTAATGGCATTTCAGGGAAAGATCCGCTCGAAACTAAAACTATTGCCCTTATCTGCTGTTAATATTTCCCCAACAAGCTCTGATCTCCAAGTGACACTGCACAGTCCAGAAAAGTGAAATACTGGTCTTGTTGCTGAGTGTAATTGTATTAAAAGCAACAAGTCCTGCTGAGAGCAGTAAGGCAGCCACAATATGTAGGAAATGCTTAGGTCAGGAGCATAACACAATGTTCAGATGGAAATGTTACACAAGGACAAACTGAACTTTGCACAAGAATAAACAGGATTTTCAGGGAATACACTCTCAGTGTATCAGTATAAAGGTTTCATTGAAATCTGCACTTTAATTTTGAAGGTGCTTTTTTAATGATAAATTCTTTCTACTATTCAGCCTCTAATGACTAGATTCAAGTGCACTAGGGTTAAGAGCTGTAGAATCGTGACCATTAGAGACCCATAAACAAAACACTTTTCCGTAACTCTTGTGCAGAACTATCTGCTCTCTGCGCAATCAAGGGCAAGGTGCAGAGCACAGCAGTGACAGGCACAAGCTAGATCTATTCCTATAGGTTCCTATGTGCCACCAATACTGTATTTAGCATTGTTAAGCCAAGCATTGTTGGATGTGTATATCAGATGCCAACCCGGATCCCTTTAGATCAAGGTGTGTCTTGGCCATTCCTGCTTTGCATAGAACACTAGAAGGTATAGGGCACTCATGAACCAACATGCAGATCAGACCAAAAAAGTATTAGTGTTAAAAATCTAAAAAAACAACAACTTAGACCATCATTTCAAGCTTTACTCGTTCATCCCAGCCAAAGATTTTAAAGGGACCAAAACACATTAATGAAAAACATAAATGACAAAATATTATATTAAATGTTATCAAAAAGTAATCAAAAAATAATAGTCAAAATATGAAAATAAAGAGATTGTTAGATGACATCATGGAGTAGATATCAAAAAATGCTCTGCCCCCAGTCATGCCCAATCAGGCCCAGATTTGAGGAAAGGCCACCAAGGCCCAGGCGTATGGCGGCAGGATTTTAGGGGCGGCATGCTGCACAACCACACCTGAATTGGTTCGGAAGCTCTGGGCTGATCATGAGATACAATCGTTTTTTCAATTTCCCATGAGCTAATCCCCAGTGCTCTCTATAGGATGATGAAAATTTGAACATGTGCACATCGAACGGGAGGGGACAGGGGTGCCCACTATGTAAATCCAGCCCTGTGCCCAATTCCACCCAGGCTACAAACCCCAACAGTGCCCCCTGCTCCAACTTTGAGTCTTTTCGCTGCTTTGGGACTTCGGCTTCGGCTATTTTCATGGCTTCGGGTCTTTTTTCCACTTCAGGACTTCTGCTGTTAGGCTTTTCGGCACTTCCACTTCCGAGACTTCAACTTTTCGGCACTTCCGCATTCAGGACTTCGGAAGGAGGTGGCATGGCTTCGGGCTTCGGCGCTGTCATTGGGGGCCCAGCTCTTTCAAGAGTTCAGAGCTGCTGGACCCCCCTTCAGGTCCGGGCCCGGTACACTTGTACCCCCTGTGCCCCCCTGATGGCAGCCCTAGGAGCAGCTGATGTTGAGGGGTAAGATAAATGAATGAGTCTAGCAGCAGTTGGAATACCTGCGAGGAGTAGGTTGCAGTAATCAAGGGGGAGATGATGAGAGATTGAATAAGTGTTTTGGTTAAGTCAGAACTGAAATATGGTCTATTAATGACAAAGGTTTGTGGAATTGCATCATGCCCCGAATAAGTTCAATTTCTGAGGATTTCTGGTGATTATCAGCCACTGATGCTCACCAGGATGAAAAAAGTTTCCAAAAGTTTTTACAAAAGTTTTGAACTCCACCAGTCCATTATCAGCGCTTACAACCCTCCCCAGGAGTAGCTGACCAACAAGAGGAGAACATATAATATTCCAGAAGATCCCAAAGAACAATGAATACAGTGTAGAGTACAATACATAATTCATGGGGCTGGTGCAACCTTGTTCACTGCTGCTGCAAACTTCAATAAAGAACAGAGCGCATAAACTAATTTGTGGGCAACCTCTCTACACATTTTATTTTAAGTTGCACAAAGCTTGTCCCCCGTAACGCCAAAGGTTTGTGATCTTGGTCAGTCATCTCCATAATATCCAGAATTGCTGTAGGCCATGCTCATGTGCTGATCAGCATGATGGTCTCATATTTGGGAGCTTCTTCTTGAGATATGAAGGTCCAACAGCTTTGGAGGCACTGTATCCCCAGTCAGGGACATGAATAAAACGTTTTTTATCCTACAAACTGTGCAACAAGCAAAATATTCACATACTAAACAGTCCTGACTGACCAATTGCCCTGACTTTACATGTGACATTCTATTATTCAAAAGATGGCACCACACAATTAAATTGTCACACATTTCAAGATATTTGGTAAAATAATACTTTATTGAAAAAAGAAGCTATATTTCCCATATATCCCATATATACATTTTTCAATTAAATGAAGGATAATATTAGAAAAAGAAAAATATGTCTGAATGAAGTGTGACATCATGTTTACATTCATTCACATAATAGGTGGCTAAATACTGGCAAATAGTGATGAACGAATAAATTCACCAGGCGCAAATTCGCGGTGAATTTCCAAGTTCCGCCGCCGGTGAATAAATTTGCGAAACTGCTACGGAAATTCGAGGGAGAAAAATTGCTGCATCGAATAGATTTTGACGCTCATTAGAACAGTCATAAACATTGTCGCGCATCAAATTTTTGACGCCCTTGAACTTTAATGCATTTGGCCAAAATGTTACAATTGTCGCGAGCATCGAAATTGATTTTTGAAGTCCATCGACTTCAATGCGTTTCACGAATATTTCGCCGTGCTGCGAATTTTGTGGGAAATTTTTCGGAAAAAACAAATGGGACAAATTCGCCCATCACTAGTCCACCATTGTCAAAATGGGCGTCAGAGTTAAAGTTGACGCTGGCACCCATTAAAGTCAATGGGCGACCGTTTATCGTCGCCGGCGTCTTAAATGGAGCTGTCATCGGAACCATCACCGGCGTCTAAAAAACTTAGAAACCGTCACCGGCGTCAAAATATTTTTGAGGCTGGCAAATTTTTTCGGCAAATTCGCAAATAAATTTGCCTGCGGCAAAATGGGCAAATTCGCCGCAAATTCGCACCTGGCAAATAAATCTGCCCATCACTACTGGCAAATCATAAATACCCACAAAATGCATCAACTGTCCCTTTAGCTATAGATCTCCATACTAACACTGTTGGTCGAACGTCTTGCAACTACAGGAAAACCAGTTTCAGTGTTGCCATGGGAATTGCGGTTCTGGCACTGATGAAATGGCACTTTGCTGCTTACATTACATACAGGACGGTATGAAGGGTCACTGTGCATTAGTTTAAGCATTATTTATCCCTCTTTTATTTTTACTTGAATAGCCATCTAATTTATTGAGTGTATATGAGTGGCAGGTGCCATATTTGCTTCTGATGAAGCTTCTTCCAAAGCCACTTTTGTGTAACGGTCACTACTAAATACCATTCTATTTAGGGTCTAGAGAGCAAAGGACTTATGGATGAGGGCAAAATCTTGTTTTATTTTTAAAATAATTTTTCTAATATAATTTAAGTCACATTTAGGAGTCTCAGGGCCAGGCCCGGATTTGCGGCAAGGCCGCTTAGGCCCGGGCCTAGGGCGGCAAAAAATAGGGGCGGCATGCCGCCCAGCCGCATTATGGGGACGTTCGCCGGCACGCTGGGAAGGCGGGCGCTAGGACCGCGCGGCCGCCTGGTCGGACAGCGCGGCCTAGGGGCGGCCGGAGAAGAAATCCGGAGCTGCTCAGGGCTGCCCTGTGTGTTGAGTTGAGCATGAGGGCAATGTGTCTGGAGATGTGATGGAAGTAACTACAGCATAACTCCTGTACCATTACTGGTTTCAAAAACCTCTAAAACCATTAAAATGACAATGTTCCTAAATGGGCCTCTTATTGTCTCACTAGCAAATTTACTAAAGGGTGAAGTGGCTATTGCTAGTGAAAATTCACCAGAAATTCGTAGGGACATGACCAATTTACGAACAGGCGTAGCGTCCATCGCTAGTGAATTTTCGTGCCCTATCGCTAGGCAAGTTTTCGCTCAGGTGATCTTTACTCAACAAATTGCGAATTTTCCATTACGTTACCCCTTTTGCCAGAGTTTCCATCGAAAACCTGGCAAACTGATAACATGAAGCTTCATCCTCCTCAATCGAATGTCAGTGACATCATATCCTGTATGCCGAAAAGTCATAAAAAAAGACAAAACGCTGGAGTTTTTTCATATCTTAAAGTGGGATTGTGTTTAAAAGCTGTAACTGTTAAATATATATTTTTTTTTAACCATTTGAGGGACATGCCACATTTGTTTTAGGGTGGGCTCATGTCTAGGACATTAGAGGATCTCTTTAGTCTTTATTTTGCTTCCTGGACATGTGTAATAATAAGTGACCACTTCAAGCATTTGCACCATCACCAATAAAGACGTATATATGAACTATATTTACCCCTATTCAAATTGAATTGAGTGTAAGTGTGTAAACGAAGTTTCACTAGAAAGAAGGTAACGCTAGCGAAAGTTTGCTGACGAAGTTCATCTGCTGAGATATAACTTCGCATTTTGATGAATTAGCGTTTGTGCTGCAAAAAACGTCTGACGAAAATTTTCAAAGTGTGGCTGAGCCTTCCGAGGCAAAAATTCGCCCTTTTACGAATTTACTCCTATATCTCCTCCTACAGGGCTCCAATTTATAATCCCATTTCAAAACGTCATAATGGGTGTGAACTAGCAGTCCAATCACAGGGGGCGTGACTGGTCTGAACCAGGAATTAAATTGCCCTTTTAACAGGAGCAGCTTCTCTCAAGGTTTTTTTTTAAATAAACTGCTAGAAGAAATACAGATATGGGACCTGTTATCCAGAATGCTTGGGTCCTGGGGCTTTCCAAATAATGGATCTTTCTGTAATTTGGATCTTCATACCTTAAGTCTACTAGAAAATCATGTAAACATTAAAGGGATACTGTTTACAATGAATCAGTTAATAGTGCTGCTCCTGCAGAATTCAGCACTGAAATCCATTTCTCAAAAGAGCAAACAAGATTTTTTTTATATTCAATTTTGAAATCTGACATGGGGCTAGACATATTGTCAATTTCCCAGCTGCCCCCAGTCAAGTGACTTGTGCTCTGATAAACTTCAGTCACTCTTTACTGCTGTACTGCAAGTTGGAGTGATATCACCCCCCTCCCTTTCCCCCCCCCAGCAGCCAAACAAAAGAACAATGGGAAAGTATCCAGATAGCAGCTCCCTAACACAAGATAACAGCTGCCTGGTAGATCTAAGAACAACACTCAATAGTAAAAACCCATGTCCCACTGAGACACATTCGGTTACATTGAGAAGGAAAAACAGCAGCCTGCCAGAAAGCATTTCTCTCCTAAAGTGCAGGTATAAGTCAAATGACCAGGGGCAGCTGGGAAATTGACAAAATGTCTAGCCCCATGTCAGATTTCAAAATTGAATATAAAAAAATCTGTTTGCTCTTTTGAGAAATGGATTTCAGAGCAGAATTCTGCTGGAGCAGCACTATTAACTGATGTGTTTTGAAAAAAACATGTTTTCCGATGACAGGATCCCTTTAAATAAACTCATAGGCTGGGTTTGCCTCCAATAAAGATGTATTATTTCTTAGTGTGGATCAAGTACAAGGTACTGTTTTATTAGAAAAAGGAAATTCTTTTTTAAAATTTGGATTATTTGGTTAAAATGGAGTCTATGAGAGATGACCTTTCAGTAATTCGGAGCTTTCTGGATAATGGGTCCCATACCTGTACAATAAGGGGGTTATTTATTTAAGTCTGAATGCCAAAAACTCGAAAAAGTTTAGTTTTTATTTACTATAAAAACTGAATTTTAAGTGAAAAAAAAATTGCATTTTTCGGGATTTATTATACCCAGAGCATGGAAAAAGTCAGAATCCGAAAATCCAGGATCTCAGACCTGCCCAGGTCCAAAAGATATCCTGATCTGCGCTGGGTTTCTTGCAAAAATTTGCAGATTTCCTAGTTTTCAGTCCAAAAAATGAAAAAAAATCAAAGTTTTCGGGCGGAAAACCTGAAAAAAATTTGCACGATTCAGGTTAACTATTTTTCCAAATCATTTTTTTCATGTGGATTTGGTTGGAGTATATTTTTAGAAAATAAGATAAATTTGGATCTTGATTAAAAAAAAACTAAATCTAGGCTATCGCAGTTATTACCCTGTACTAAGCACAATTCTTTGTGGAAAAAAGTGATGATATGGAAAATCGATGAGGGTGTTATTCTAAGCACTTTTGTCATTTACATTCATTATTTATTTTCTTTTTATTCCCAAATATTAAGGGATGCATGTGTGTAATGTACTAATATAAATGAATTTTGTTACAACAGCACCACCTGCTGGTCAGTTTCTGACCAGTCTGACCACCAAGTAGTTGAGGAAGTTGTCAGGAGAAAGAAAGAGGCTGCTCAGATGTTCTTCTGCTGTGAGAAAGGTTTCTAATTTTTTTTCCTAAGCAGAAGAACATCAGAGCAGCCTCTTTCTTTCTCCTGACAACTTCCTTGACTACTTGCTGGTCAGACTGGTAGGAAACTGACCAGCAGGTGGTGATGTTGTAACAAAATTCATTTATATTAACGGTAGATGTATCCCTTAATATCTTGGAATCAAAAGAAAATAAATAATGAATGCAAAATACAACGGTTATTAGAATAGCACTCTCATCAATTTTGCATTCACTTATTTTAAAGGTTTCCATATCCTTTAATATAGTTTATATAATAAATTAATAAAACTACCCAAGTGGCCATTGATATAGGAGAATTCTCTCTCGCTTTGCTCATTGCTTCTACACAAGGTAAAACACACAAAAGCCGGATTTCTAAACGTCCGTGCCTCAGTAGAACATATCTGCAGCTGCTACAGGAGTTCATACAAAAAGATTTAATTTTTCCAGCGCATTTCAGCCCACGGATTTCTTTCTGCAGGCCGTGTAAAATTATTTAAGAAAAAAAAAAAAAAATAGGTTTCATTTAATACCTTAATAAGAAATAAGTCTGCAGACAATACCTGAAGTACAGACCAAAAAAATGACTTTGTTCCAGATAAAAACTTATTTTTGAATCCCATTTCTTCTACTCTTTAGGCTGCTATAATAAAAAAAAATCCCCATTATAAAGTTAATAACCTGCTTTTTCAATTTTACCATCCAGTGTAATTTTCTATACAAAACTGGCTTATGAAGAACATCCTTAGCATAGCATGATGTTACATATTAATGAAGATGGTTCTGTTAAAAAATATATTAATAATTGCATTTGCATTTTTTTTATCCCATGGTTTTGTTTTTTAATTGACTCTTCTGTGTTTGAATGCTGCATCCTACATAACAATATGTGGCACTGATAATAACAATGTATTATATGGAATGCTAATAATTATTTGCCTAAAAAGCCCATGATTTTTGGCCAAGCGCTTGGTCACGTCCCATTCCCAAATTAGAAATGTACTGTATACTCTAGTTTAATATAAAATTCCCATTTAATATGGTATGCATTGTTGCTAAATAACTGCAATATGTTTGCACCAATAAAGTGTGCGCCATCTCTACCTGCAATAATGTGGGTATGGGTCCCTAGGCATCACCCATCTGTATCTGTATTGTGGATGATGTCAATTCATGATGTCATTTTATTACTGGTGCCTTTGATATATTTGTAAGTAGTTTTAAGAGTGACATATGATAAGCAGACGGTGGTTCATGAACTGTGCGTGTTCACACGAGGGTAGGTTAGCTGAAGTTGTGCTCTATGCATGTGAAGGGGGGGAGATGGGCCTAAAATGTTCCTCTGGTTGGTGGCCCTGGGCCAGCAAATGGTGCTCCTGCTGGAGCTGGAGAGTGAGAAGGGACCTTATAACTAGTTTGGCCAGTGACCTGCCCTCATGGCAGCCTGAACAGGGCCTTATTTATCAAAATCAGACCTTATTTATCATTCAAAAATCACGATTTAATTGGATCAGGGACAAACCTGAAAAAATCGAGCAAAAATCCAAATCCAGTTTTTTTTCAGTGAAACACTCAATTGTTTTGGGTTTTCTATCAAAAAGCCCACATTTTTCAGATTTGTGTTCCGAAAAGTCCGAAATAGTTGGATTTACGGGCTAATTCCAGCTCAGACCACATCAAATTCCAAATAGGATAGGGACCTCTCTCATTGATTGTGAAAAATCTGAATCGCACAATTTTTTGCCCCAAAACTCAGATTTTTGCCAAAAAACAACAAAACCTTTGGATTATTGCAGAAAACCCAGCGCAGATCAGGATATCTTCTGGACTTCTCCCATTGAATTATATGCAACCTCGGCAGGTCTGAGATGCCGGATTTTTGGATTCTGTATTTTTTCATCCTTGGGGTATAATAAATCTTGAAAAATTCAAGTTTCTTTTTCCACAAAAAATCGGATTTTATAGTAAAAAAAATAAATAAATTCAGACTTTAATAAATAACCCCCTTGGTGTATGGGTAGAAAGTGGATACAGATTTCAAAGAAGAAGTACAAGAGCAGATGGCGGAATCAGTGGAGTACTGCAATCAGAGTCTTCATTAGGGATGTACCGAATCCAGGATTCGGTTTGGGATTTGGCCTTTTTCAGCAGGATTCGGATTCGGTTGAATCCTTCTGCTCGGCCGAACCGAATCCAAATTTGCTTATGCAAATTAGGGCCGAGAGGGAAATTTAGTGACTTTTTGTTTACCCCTTACCAGCCCTTATTTGCTTATACAAATTAGGATTCGGATTCGGTTCGGTATTCGGCCCAAATCTTTCATGAAAAATTCGGGGGTTCGGTCAAATCCAAAATAGTGGATTCGGTGCATCCCTAATTTTCATAAAAAATAATTGAGCCCTACATGGCAACACCCCAATCCTGCCAGGCCCAGATTTGCCAGCTGGGCTCCCCAAGGCTAAGTTCCACTTGAACAGTCCATTTGCCAGTGATGTAGTGAGAATCAAAATAGGCCCTGACATTTCAAGTACACAGAGGCTCAGACAGCCCCCCACTAGCCCACTAAATAGTGACTAAGACAATTTACAGCAGCCCTCTAGCATTTGCCAGAACCCAGAGATTTCCAGTCCAGGTCTGTGCAGATGACCCAAAGCCCACTGGACTCCTACAAATCCAGCCTTGAATCCGAATCCCTGTCCCTTTTACAGCAGTCCAGACCCTTCACTTTAACTAAGTCCCTGTCTGTCCCCTCTTGATGGCAGCTCTGTCTGCAATTGCACCTTCCCAGTTTAGATAAACTTGTGATTATGTATATATCTGCCTAACAGCACAAACACAGATACGCCTACTACTGTAAGCACCACACACTGATATCTTTGTATATGAATTAAGTGTAGGACTGTGTGAATTACCAAGAGGGTGTTATATGGTATTTATAGGCCTATAAAGCAGCCAGTTAGGAGAAATGTTATTTATAAAAGTGTTGGTCCCTGGGGAAACCTTCACTCTTTATTTCCTATTCATAAACAGGTTGAATGGTTGATAGACAGAAGGCTTGTGAATATAGTTTTCTTTCAATTGTGGTTTTTGAACCCCAATCCTGAATTTAAAGTTGAATTGGCAGTAAGTCCATTCTTAACTGCTTCCCTCTTAAAGATTCATAGGAAACAAATGACGGAATCGCTTTCGTCGCTGCTTCCGTCAGGGTGAAAAAACTTCAGAAAATATCTCTAGTGCAGTCAGTCTAAATCTCTGAAAGTTACGAAAGAAAGCAAAGGCCGGGAGGCAGCTTTGAATGGAATCAAAATGTTTAGGGCAATCGGGGATTGGTCTTAAATAGATGATAGCCTGGTTGAGCTAAGCAAGCAGAGCCGTGTTTGTGCCTGTGGAGTTTCCATGTTCCCAGTGATCCTTTTTTGGAACATAAACATAAGAGAATTGACCCCCAGGCCAGATGCATTTTAGAATATGTTTTGTCCCTGTGACCCTGTAGAAGCCTGTGCCCCGCACTAGTCTTGTGCTCTCCATTTATTTACCTGGTAGGCCAAACTGAAGCTTTGGGATCAAATGCTATTGCCCCATTATCTTTGGTTGAGGACCCTACGCTACATTCCATAAGATCGGGCGAGGTTCCCTCACACACCCACTATTTGTGTTTGTAGGGTTTTCTTCTTTAAATACATTGTTCCCAATTGAACCCGATGAATGTTATCATTTCAATAATAATATGCAATAAATCAAATACATAATATGAGTGGCTGAGCTTCAGTCTTTGGTAATGAAGAAGTAAATCCACAGTTTATCTATGACCCTTGATATTTCAGATAAATGCTGCTGTTTGGAAGTAATTATAATGATAATAATGATGGGATGTGAAATGCTGATTACACACAGTTGGTGAAGGTTTTTTGTTTTTTTGTAGTGACCACGTCCATCATCCCTTGTTCTGTTCTTCTTCAGGCTCTATTTCCAGTCTCTCCCCGAGTTTTCTAATGAGCTCGGCCAAGTCTTCCGTGTTGTGGGACTTTTCTTCGAGAAGCTCGTAGCGCAGGCTGGAAATGTCCTGCTTGATCTCCTTTAATTCCCCTGAAGAAAAGAGAATGAAATGTAGAATGTTTGAGATAATGGGAGAAACAGTGTAAGGAACAAGAAAATCATGAAGAATTCCCACATCTCACTAGTTTTATTGGGTCCAGTAAAATCAGTACTTGACATCACTGAAATAGTCTGGCGGAGGAATCTCCATGAGATGGGAAGGGGCAGGCTGGGAAAATACTGAGAATGAAGACTTTAAAGGTGAACACGGGAGAGAACTACCAACATAGAATATTGACAGTCATTTACAGCCAGTCCCCAGATGCAGGAGGAATGAAATATGGAACTTGAAGGCTTGCATGTGTTCTAGTGGTGATGGTGGTGAAGGGTGAGCATGTGGTTGTGACTGGCCTAGGGACATCCGGGTTAGATATCTAGCCCTGAGGGCTAGCTAATAAGCATCTTATACTCTACCAAACAGGGCTGAGCCCTAGGCAACCTAGTCGGCTATCCCTGCCCCCCCGGTGTGCAAGCTCAAGTGTGCATGCGCCATAACGGAGGGGGAAAGCAACGAAGAGGAAAGAGGAAGGGCAGGGGAGGGAGGTAGCGGTGAGCATCAGAGGGGAGGGAGGTAGGAAGGGGAGAATGACAATGGAGAGAGGCAAGAGGGGAGTGAATTTGGACTAGGTGTAGGCAGGAGACCCTTGAACAAGCACCTGCTCAGCGCCCCCACGTCATTACGCCCTAGGCAGGTGCCTCTTCTGCCTACCCCTAGTTCCAGCCCTGCTATCAAAGAATAAAAGGGGACAGCTAGACTCCAAAGAGGGAGGTGAGTTTAGGTAACAAAGGGTGCAATGTTTGCTCCAAGCCTTGTCCCCTACAGCCACCAATTAGACGGTAGAATTTACTGTTCTCCTATTTAAAAGCAAATATCACATTGGTTGCCATAAATTTTAAACTAGTCCAATACACACCTCAGTCAATGTAGAATGTGTTTTGTTTTGTTCTGGTCCTAATTGACCTAAGGAAAGCGGCATGTTCCTTTGCACCCACAATAATATATGTATAAGTGTACACTCCTTTCTTTGCATTTCATCACATTTCACTCACTCAACCTGTGCATTTTATTCCATATTGGGGTGTCAGTTAGATAAAGGGCAAGTTGTGTTCACAGGAGAGCACCTTGGCTGTAGGCTGGGCATCTGCTGGGGCTGGTGCTGCACATCAGGCAACTGTCCAGTCAATTAAGGCAATTGGCCATGGTTGGTATAGGTTGGGCTGGTTGAGGAACCCATGTGAAGAACAAAGACCAATGAGAGAAAGATAGAAAGGAATGGTGGTTCCAAGCCTGAGTGCTGTACCATGATCTCAGAGAGCAATATGATACAATTGTATGTTGTGCAGAATGAACCGTGAGAACAGATTTTAGCCAGCAAATAAGATATAATTATTGATTTACTATTTTACTACTAATTTAACATTTTATCTGTGGCTGGCCATCCCACTCGCTCTCACTTACAGTCCACCCCGAGTGGAGGGGTATCATCCCCGTTTTCTTCTTCTACAGAGAGCGACGTTTTATTCCTGAGTGGGGTCAGGATAATCTCCCCACCTGCCTATACAGTGGTTGCCTATCGGTAACCCTGGTTTGTGAGTATTAACTTGTTTACTCTACCATTACTCCTTGTAAAAACATATTACACTATTGGGGCTCTTGGTGTTCCTTTTTGTCTCACTTACAGACATGTTCAACCAATCCCTGTCTTATTATATGAGCTGAGCCCTTCTACCTTGGTAATTTCAAAAGGGAAGGGGGCATTGGTCCTATATTATGCAATAATCGTTAGATGTTTTCATTAGTGATGTTCCACCATTTCCACTTTCCAGCTGTTGGTAGCCTACAACGTCCCGAACCTTCCAGCTTTATCACTACCATCATATTGGGCCCCCAGCCTTCCAGCGTCCCTTCCATTCTAACCAGTTCACTAAGGCTCCCTTTTTTTTCCCCATGAATACAAATGGCGGAAGAACTCACCTTCATTCACTTCATCGTTCTCCTTGTCAATCTGAGCTTTCAGGACGTATCTCTTGATAAGGCGTTTCATAATTTTCTGAAATCAAACAAGGGATACACGTCACATCCCGCATTCTGTATTATCTTATATTTCATCATGGCGTCATCATTTAATTAGCTATACAGTAGACCCCCGTTTTACAGTTTCCCGGATTATTTGCAGTTTATTTACAGTCCTGCACTCGTTCATTCTTTCCAAGATTTTAAGTTCATTTTGCTCTGTCCCTTGAGAAAGGTAAAAGCCAGATTCTACTGTATATAATAAAAAGCAGCTATAAAGCAATTCAGGTTTATCATTGTCACTAACCAGTCAAATCCAATCACACGTAACTAATTACATAAAATCTGCAATGACCCCTCCTCCTACTTACTTGATATCTGGTGGGCGTGTGGCTAATGTGATTCAGATTGCCGTCTTCCGAGCTTCGAATGCTGGAATGTTTGCTGTGACCCAGCTGAAATTGAAAACGCAAGTCATTACATTTCCTCGGCCTAATTACACACACTCTGGAGCTTCCTACCTAATGGGATCCGTGTGGCTTGTGCATTACCAGATGAAATGGAAACTGACAGTTTCTGATGTGACAGATAGTAGACTGTATGTAGATTATAGGCAAGTGATATGCTTAAAGGGGTAGTTCACCTTACGTTAACTTTTAAGGGCAGATTTTATCAAAGGTCGAGGTGAATATTCAAAAATCTAAATTTATCATGTACTGTCTCTTTAAAAATTCGACTTCGACCATTCGCCATCTAACACCTTCCGAATTGCTGTTTTTAGCCTATGGGGGACCTCCTAGAACCTACTTGGAGTCAATTGGTGGACTTTGAAAAATCTAAGTTTCTTGGGGGGAAAACTTTGATTCGAATTCGATCGAATGCGCTATTCCTTCAATTGTACGATTCGGATACGGACCGATTCGATCGAAAACGGACCTATTCGGACAAAAAAACCTTCAACTTGATTTCGGTTGGTCTTTCTGAATTTGAATTTTGAAGTTTTCAAATTCGAAATTCGACCCTTGATAAATATGCCCCTTAGTTTATGATAAAATGGCAAATTCCACACAACTGTTCAATTGGTCTTAATTTTTTTTTTTATATAGCATTTGAAATATTTGCCTCCTTCTGACTTTTTCCAAATGTCACTGACCCCATCTAAAAACAAATGCTCTGTATGCAGTGACATAACTAGATATTACTGGGCCCCACACAGCGCCGTTTCTGTGGAAGGCTCCTGCAATGCCGCCCCCCGCACCAACTTACCTGTTGGGAGGGGAGGCAGGAACACGATTGCGGAGAGCGCAATTGCGCTCTCTCGCAATATCGCAGCCGAATTTCCGGTTTAAAAAACGGAAATTTGGCTCTTAATGGTGCAGGAGTGGCTTTTTGTTGCCCCTGGAATCCTCTCTGGCGCTGCCGCCTGAGGCGAGCGGCTCAGCTCGCCTCATTGGCGGAGCGCCCCTGGCCCCATAGCAAATTATTTTTCAGGCCCCCAAAATGTCTAGAGGTTGACCAATTTTACCGATATTTACTGTATTTAACTTCTATATGAATTAGGGCCTCATGGGACCCCTATACCTCCTCGGCCCCCCTGCAGCCACAGGGTCTGCTTCCTCTGTAGTTGCGCCTCTGTCTGTAAGGCTACACATTTACTGTATATGGCTACTTTTTATTACTCATCTTTCTATTCATATTCCAGTCTCTTATTCAAATCAATGCATGGTTGCTAGGGTAATCTGGATTTTGAAATTTTGTAATTTTGAAATTGCAAACTGGAGAGCCACTGAATAAAAAGCTAAATAACTCAAAAACCACAAATAATAAAAAATGGAAACCAATTGCAAATTGTCTCAGAATATCCCTCTCTACATCATACTAAACGTTAACTCAGAGGCGAACAACCCCTTTAAGTGAAACAACAAATATATAGGAAAGTTAGTCCTTCAGGCTTATTTTCCCTTGTGGATCCTCTCACAGTCTCTCAGTAGTGATGAGCGAATATGCGAAAAAATTAGCGAAACAACGTCATTTAGCTAAACGCAGTGAAGTCAATTGGCGTTTTTATATGAGACATGTTTATTAAGGTCAATGGCCATTTTTCTTATAGCGACTTTTTTGTCCTAATGCATTAAAGTCAATGGGCATTTTTTCTCTTTGTGACTTTTTTTCTCCAAATGCATTAAAGTCAATGGGCGTTTTTTATTATGGGCGTTTTTTATTATGGGCGTTTTTTATTATGGGCGGTTTTTTTTCGCGGCAAATTCATGAAAAGTTTTGCAAATGGTGAAATTTGGAATTTTGCCAGGACTCCATGGCTGCTGAATAAATTCGCTCATCAGCTGTATCATCTCTCAGCTGTATATGGAATCGTACAATGTACGGTGTGAGGCTGTTGCCTTGAAACTTTTTTATCCGTTACGGCAGAGTTTATCTGATTCATAGATTGAAGGAACCCATGGCAGTTTATGGAAAGAGACTGCCATGGGTTCCTTCATTCAATGAATCAGATAAACTCTGCTAATGGATAAAAAAGTTTAAAGGCAACAGCCTCACTGCTATTCGCAGGTAGAGCCACGAGGGGAACATATATGCCGACAGGCTCCTCCTCTGGAATCCAATAGTAACCAGGCAGACTTGTACTTATGGTGACTGACCTCAGGAAACTAAATATGAGCGCAGTTTATTTTAAAAGTTTTATATATAATAAATGGTATTATACCATACCTCTCATTTTGGAAATAGAAAAAGGGACAAAAAGATTTGCCACAATGTGAACGTTTTTGACCACGTACGGTTTAGTGGCCACACCCCCTAATTACCATGTCCATTTTACAAAATTTGGCAGGTTATGAAAGTTTGAACACATTTCTGTGGTTTTTCTGTGTTATTACACATTATTCATTGGCTAATGAAGGTGAATTGTCCTTTAAGATGCAAGCCACAGTTTCTCCAAGAGACCTACTTATCTTAAATTATTGCAATTGTTTCATTGCTTATTTGAAATTGTTGCAATTGTTTCTTTGCATATCTTAAATAGTTACAAATATATCTAAGTGCACCTGCCACATATTCTGGGCTCTCTGCTAAAAGCCAATTATGTTTTAGAAACTTTGTATCTTTTTCTGGCTGTTTAGTGCAGGAGATCAAAGAGAAAGTCGGGACATTTCAGTAACAATCCAGGACTGTGGGCTGCACTGTCAAAATCGGGACTGTCCCGCTATAAGGATTTTATATCCTTTTGTTGGAGTCTGAAGACGAACTGTGGGTAGAGGGAGATCTGCTTGACTGAGCATTACAGACAATACATCTGACTACTGACTTGTAACTCGGCACTTTGGCTAAATGGTGGAGGCTGTGGACCATCAAACATTATTCACAACATAACAAACATTTGATGCTACTCTGAGAAGTGAAGGATCTGAAGGGGAAATACACCTCTAATAAACTTCACTAACACTGGAGGGCAGATTTATCAATGGTCGAATTAAAAAAAATCAGAATTTTTTAATTTGAATTTCAAGTTTATTTTAGTGTGATTCGACTAGGGAATGGTCCAAATTCGAAATGTATCATGAACTGTCCCTTTAAGAATTAAAATCAACCTGCCAAATTGGTGTTTTAGCCTATGGGGGACCTCCTAGAAGTCTAGTGAGTTTGTGGGTCGATCCTATTCACCCAAATTTAAAAAAAAAAAATTTCAATACATTTCAATTGGTCTTTTTTTTTGAATTTCGAGTTTATGGGAGTTTTTATCAACTCCCATAAACTCTAAATTGACCCTTGATAAACATGCCCCTGGGTGTTGTTTAAAGTAACTGAACTTTACTACATCATATTAGTTTCTGATTTCTCTCTTGCCATAGGCACTGATCTACTTTTACATTGAGTTATTTAAGTGAGTTCAAATCAGCTGGGAAAGGGAGCCCCCCTGAAAGATGTATTAGACATTCCTATCAAAATCTGACCCCACCTTCAACATAAATAGAGAGGCAGATGCTGAGAGGGGATAGTGAAGAGTAAATTGAATATTATAGAAATAAAAACTATAAAATTGATAAACCTTCTTCTACTGTCAGTAGAGGTCGCTAAGATGTTTCCAGGTTCGCAAAAGCCATATTAAATTTGCGCAAAGGAAAATTTGTTCACGCAAAGGCATACTTTTTCGCATTAAGAATATTTTTTCTGTTACCGGCTTTTATTATATTCCCCCAAAACAGCCTCATTATATTTGTTTTCTGCCGCTTACTGGAGAAAAGGTCTGTTTATGGCCTGTTCTTTAATTTGGCCACTAGATGGCAGGACTAGACAAGAATTAGTGAGGACAGAGGGATCGTGTGGCTTTATTTATTGTCAGCATTTTAAACTTGTGCTGCCATTAATCTTGAATAGTGCAGTTTGCCCTGTTTCCAAAGACTGGCAGGGGGAGAAAATACCTAAACATAAATAAATGGTAAAAACATACATTTATATTATATTTAATTGTTTTAAGCGTGCAGTAGGCTGACTATATCGGTTTGGTTGCTATACTGGTGTTTTGCATAAATTGGTTGAAATTCCTGTTATGCATTATAATACTGTTTCTCTATTACTAGCGCAGTGCTGCAACAAATGCCGGACAATGACATAAAGGGGGTTATTTACTAAACTCAGGTCGGGCTTTTGGGGCAAAACTCAAATTGTTTTTAAGATTGTTTTTAAAACTCTAATTTTTCGAGATTTATTAAAGCCCTATGCAGCAAAAAGACAATGGGAGAGGTCCATATCCTATTTTAAAGTTTCTGTGGTCTGTGCTGGAATTAGTCCAAAAATCTGACCTTTTCAGGCAAAAATCCAAAAAAATTCAGGCTTTTCTGGAAAAAGCCTGAAAAATCGAGCGATTCGGGAAAAAAACGCTGAAAAAAATCATACGATTCGGGTTTTCACTCAATTTTATCGAGTTTTTACGCAAACCGATTAAATCAAGCTTTTTTTAAAAATAAATAAGGTCAAATCATGGATTCTAGTTTGGTCTGCCTTTTTTTGTTTAAAAATCAGGAACATTTTGAGTTTTGATAAATAATCCCCATAATGTCTAGTGTAGCTCTGAGTAAGGGTCCCACTCCTGGCAGCGAGTTATTTATGGCCATTGTGTAACACTATGAGTTATGACATGTTTCCAGTAGTGATGGGTGAATTTGTCCCATTCCCACAAAATCCTTGAAGTGGGCGAAAAAAATTGCGAAATGCAGATTTTGGCGCGGGCGACAATTTGCCGGTGTCAAAAAGGGCACCGGCATTAAAATTAACACCGGGGCCCATTAAAGTCAATGGGTGTCCACTAATCGTCACCAGCAAATTTTCTCAGCAAATTCACACATTTATTCGCCGGCAGCGAAACGCGGAAATTTGCCGGGAATTCGCGCCTAGCGAATAAATTCGCCTATCACTAGTTCCTTGTCATACATCTCTGTAGAATTATTAGGAGCATGAATTCACATTATGTGAAAACTGCATTCGACCAGCTCTTGTTGAACCACAATGTCCTCACTGCTGATTTATAAAGGAACAACAGCTGGAAGCCTGCACTTTGTACATCCCTGTCCTGAGCTAATATTCATCATCTGCTTACAAGTCACATATTAGAGAATAATTAAAGCCCATATCAAATACCATCTATTATCATTGAGGCATTACAGAGCTGCTGTACTATTTCCCATGTCCATCAGCCTAATTCCTGATTCACTGACACAGACGAGCATCACTTGTTACTTATCTTGTTGACTTTGATTTTGCGCAAATAGTTCGATCGAACGATCAAAGGAATAATCGTTTCATCGAACGATTAAATCCTTCTAATCGAACTATTCGAAGGATTTTAATCCAACGATCGAAGGATTATCCTTCGACCAAAAAAAGTTAGCCAAGCCTATGGGGACCTTCCCCATAGGCTAACATTGACTTCGGTAGCTTTTAGGTGGCGAACTAGGGGGTCGAAGTTTTTTCTTAAAGAGACAGTACTTCGACTATCGAATTGTCGAACGATTTTTAGTTTGAATCTTTTTATTCGAAGTCGAAGTAGCCCATTCGATGGTCGAAGTAGCCACTTGAACTTAATGAATGGGCCCCTAAGTGTTCCATCGCTTGTCACTTAGAGTTCCAGAGGGTAGTCCTGCTGGCTTTTTTGGATCCTCCTCTTTGTGCCTCCTGCAAACCCATGCGATATCCCCTTCACCTAACGCATTTCGCTGGTGTCTCTGAAGAAGCTGATAGGACCAGCGAAACGTGTTAGGTAAAGGGGATATCTCACAGGTTTGTAGGAAGCACAACGAGGAAGATCAAAAAAGCAGGCAGGAATACCCTATGCAACACTGCAGTAACCAGATTGAACTATATGCGATTGCCCCAAGAATAAAATGTGAGTTTTGAGTTTTGGATCAAACTCAAAAATAACTATAGCACCTGAAAACCTTTGACCTATCTGAAAACTCTCGACTATATTAACAATAGAGAAAAGGTGTAATTAAAGCAAAGGGGAACACTCCTGTAATAATCCATTTGAAGCACTGGGTGGCACCCCATATGATTGAACATACTGTACTATATTAGTTTCTAATTTCTGTTGCCACAGGCGCTGATCTTTTTTTATTTGGAGATTTTTTGGTGCGGCTGAGAGATCGGTAAGGAGTTTGTTCTTCCTGTGCAGTGGCATAACTATAAAGGAAGCAGACCCTGTAGTTGCAGGGGGGACTGGAGTACAGGGTCCTCTACAGTATATATATACTATACATACAGAATTAGCTCCTGATAAATTACAGTACATACATACTATACATACAGAATTAGCTCCTGATAAATTACAGTACATACATACTATACATACAGAATTAGCTCCTGATAAATTACAGTACATACATATTATACAAACAGAATTAGCTCCTGATAAATTACTGTACATACATATTATACAAACAGAATTAGCTCCTGATAAAATTGATCCTAGTTTATGTTGACCTTAGATTGTAAGCTCCACTGGGACAGGGGCTGATGTGAATGATGTATAAGGTCTGTAAAGCACTGAAGAAATATGTTGGTGCTATTTAAATAACAGATAATAAATCTGTACATTCTCACTGTCTCATCAACAAGTTGTCCCGTCTCACAGATGTCTGACTGCCGATGACAATCGTTGTCCCTCACACTAAGAAACATCTGCTTGTAGCTCCCTACCAACTGCTCCCGGCTTCCCCAGGACTGACAGTCCAATGCTCACTGTACTGAACAGCAGCTCACGCAGAAGAGGAAGGGGCTAACCACTGGGAATTAGATAGGGAACATTAGAAACCACAGGGTCGTGGGAAAGGGTTTGTGTCATTACAATGAAGGACGCAAGGGAGGAAGATGATGATTAAAAGAGGAAAGGAAAAGGGAATATGGGGACAGAAAAAAGGACACAGTCAGCAGAGACTCCATGTACAGACATAATGTAAGGACACCCCCCCCCCCCCCATTAACCACTGGTGCTGCTCAGTAAATATTATAAAACATTTTATTTAAAAAAAATCATCATGCAGTGAGTTTTTTATGGCGATTCATCTTCAATCCTTATTCAGCTTCATTTAATAAACATGGGTCTGGGGGCAAAGCGCCTTATTTTTGCACTTTGCACCTTTTCTGTCATGTTGCTCCCTGAGGTGCAGATTTTTGTGCTACTAGAACAGAATTGTTTCTTGCTCTGAATATGTAAAGCTGCTGCCTGCAGTTGGCAGTGATGCATTCGGTGGGGTTTATGGTGGAAGTCACTTGGGTTTCCCTTCAAACAGAGATCCCCAACCTTTCTTTACCAGTGAGCCCCATTCAAATGTACAAAAAAGTTGGGGAGCAGTACAAGCATGCAAAAATTTTCTGTGTGCCAAATACAGGCTGTGATTGACTACTGGTAGCCCCGTATGGACTGGCAGCCTACAGGAGGCTCAGTTTGGCAGTACACCTATTTTTTTATACAACCAAAACTTGCCTCCAAGCCTGGAATTCAAAAATAAGCTCCTGCTTTAAGGCCACTGGGAGCAACATCAACGGGGTTGGTGAGTTTTGCTCTTAGTAAATATAGTAGATAGGAATTTTTTAAAACAAGTTTTAACCAAATAAATTACATTTGTGAAATAAATTTGAATATTGAGACATCTCCCCCTCAGTGTCCAAGTTTGCTTGTTATGCACATATGTATGTAAAACCTACTTGGGTTATTTACACCAACGGGGTTAATCACCAGCTAGAGCACTAGAGCATGGGTTACACGCGACTCTAACTCTCCAGTCTAGGGTCTTCAATAAATAGAAGAATAAAGGTGTGGTGTAGTGTAACTACAACTCGCACAGGCTACTGTGCAATTAAACAGGAAAAGAATGGGCGCCAGGAGGTTCCCGCAGTCAAACAGAATAAACTTTTATTTGTCAGAGACAAATGATACACATGGTACTTACATCAGTACAAAGGCATTTGCAGAATATACAGGCACACAGCACACACAGAGCTTCAGAGGTAGTTGCAGGTGCATTCCCTGAGGATGTAGTCAAGGTAGTACAGCACCTCTAGGAAGTGATTCCTCACACATGGTCTGAATCTCACCCAGTGGAGGGGTCAGGGAGGAGAACCTAAAGCCTGACACCCTATCCACTGTGTCCCTTCACTGTAGGCAAATCTTACAGCCTGGGAAGCTACTCCTCCTTGATGGATCACAAAGCTGCTCTTTCTATCTTCCCTCACTGTCTTGCTCTCCTAGAGAGTCTATAACAATTATATTCCTGCCACTCACTGCTCCCCGACTTATCTCTCTAGAGGTACTGGTCCCTCTAGAGCACATGGCTTTTCTGGGCCTTGTTGTACCCAGGCTCCCTGAGTACACCCAGCTGGATCAGCAGCCAAAATCCAAAGAGAAAGACCCACCCTTCTCTCTCACTATACCAAAGTGTGACAGGATGCGGTCAGAGCCTCCTGGCCCATAATACAAATATGCAAATTACATCTAGCTACATGGGCATCTTCCCAGCAAACAGGGAGATCAAGAAGTGTAGGGAATTAAAGCCATAGGGGCAAATTAACCTTATGGGTCCCTACATGTACATATGATCATTGCCACCTTTTTGCACAAAAAAAATACTTTTGTTTCCCCTAACCGGAGTGTAGGCTCTATAAGACTGGGTGCCCTTATAATAGATTTTTATTCTGCGGCAAGGTGCATAGCACAGCTACACAGACAGATGCCCCCAGGTGTAAAGGTTCTGTGCTTGGCTCCTTCGTGCTGCTGCATTTGTGCCATTGGTCACACTGGGCAATAGGTTAGGGCAGCCTGTGCATTAATCCACCCCTGTCCATAAAGCAGCACCGTATGTGCCATTGATTAGAGATATTTACTGGCTGCTCTTGTATCAGAAAAACCTAATTATCCCCATTTAGCCGGCGCAACATGAACATTTAGTGGAGCTCAGCCAATGTTATCGATTTTCTGTGGTCAATTTAAAATTTCATTTGGAAATGGACTCATTGCAATTACACATTCATGGGCAAATTTCTCTGTCTAAGCACCTTGTAAAGTGCTTGTCTTTCCATACCCATATTTTCTATTTATACTATATATATATATATATATATATATATATATATATATATATATATATTCCACTACTTAAAATAATCTGTTCTGCATACAGATACTACAGTCCATCACTGGGACTCTATTTTCTTGGACCCCCCCCCCAAAGCTACCATGTCTTCCATCTGTTTGGTTAGATGCCCTTCATCCATGTCTCTATATGCAGCCAATGATTCTACCATGTATATAAAAATGACAAATGAAGCTGTTGCCAATTGCTGCTCCTTTCCACCCACAAAGAATGGCAATCAAGTCCATTTGTACTTTGTATTCTGTTCAATGCACTCTGTGGGCTAGAAGCATGTCTATTGGAAGATTGGGGGATAGGAAAGATTCACAACAGTCACAAGCGTCCCTGATTTTAATTACATTGTAGAGGTGTTAAACACAGCTGGAGGGTGGCTGGTAAAGAACACATTTAATAACATGAGATCGAGTTTTCTTTGGCCAGCAGCGGTTTGGCGTTTAATGGAGGAGAATGAAAAGATCACGTAAGCAGAATATTTTGTGAAATGCTCAGCTACAATAAGGATAGGGTGTGTGGAATACAAATGACTGAGCACAAAGAGAAGTGCAGGAAGAACATATGACAGCTCTCCTAGAATCCCAACAATAGCAACAGCTGGAGAGTTACTGGGGACTAAATGTAAAGGACAGTGACTTTAAGGAAGCACATCTTTCACAGTATCTGACTGGATACCATATGACTGGCCAAACATATGCATACCTACAATCTATTGCTCCATTCATCTAGACCAGTGATCCCCAACCACTGGCTTGTTATCAACATGTTGCTCACCAACCCCTTGTATGTTGCTCTCAGTGGCCTCACAGCAGATGCTTATTTTTGACTTCCAGGCTAGGTTGAATAAAAACCAGCCAAAACCTGCCAAACAGAGCCTCCTGTAGACTGCCAGTCCACATAGGGGCTACCAAATAGCCAATCATGGTCCTTGCTTCACACCCCCGGGATTGTTTTCATGCTTGTGTTGTTCCCCAACTCTACATTTGAATATGGGTCATGGGTAAAGAGAAGGTTGGGGACCCCTGATATAGAAGATACCCTGTGTCACTGGCAGATAGAGGAAGTTTTCAAACTAGATTGACTGGCTGGACTGTTGGATCTGCTATCCACCAGGATCTCAGAATGGTCTGTCGGAACCTTCCCCCAGGCTGATTGAAATATTTGGTAATAGTAACAAAGACTTTTATCAGCTACCTCAATGACCTACTAGAACTTGACAGGCTTCTCCTCCAGCTGGACAACAACAATATTCACCCTCAGCAATGAAAAGTAACCTCTGTGAACGCACAAAAGAGTCTTGTCTGGATCATGTCCCACTCACTACTTTAGTTGCTCTTGTGTGTGTTCTCCTCGAGGCTGTTTTCTTATGCACTGCAGAGTTTCAATGTTTCACCCCTCAACTACTCTGCTCGTGGAGGCCTTTTCCTTCTGCCCTTTACATGCAGTGCTTTAGCTTGGTCCCAGCATACCCTCAACACATCTTCTAGCCAAAGCCAACCCTGTCTAACCCTTTGATTATAGTTACAGGTTGCTGCCAAACATCCTAGTGTGCTCAGTGCTTTCTAAAAAGATCACCACTGCCTCCTGTAGCAACTCCCAGTTGAGGGCAAAAAAAGGCCATCAAGCTGTCATCAGAATGACAGAATCTAAGAAGGTTGATTCCTTGGCACAGAAACAGTTTATGCCTGGGGCCCCGGGACAGAAACTACAGCTCTACCAGCCCCTTCTAATCCAACCTTTAGCATGGAGACCTGTACATGTAATGGATTTATCACACATACCTTGTTCATTTCGGAGTCTTCCTGCAAGCCTTTACTGTTGCACGGGAACCTTTTGTTGAGGAAAGCTTTTACTTTTAGTGCAATACAAACAAAAGATTTGGGACTTGGAACCAAATTGAATGGTACTGGGAGTGTCCTCCCCTCCTCAAAGTAAGAGAACCAGAGCTTGGCTCTAGCAAATTTCCACTCCACATCTGCATCATCCTAAAACCAAAAGAGAAAAGGTTTAGTCTAATAGGGGCTTTTATTTATTAACGAGGCAGAACTTTCCAGACAAATCCAGAGGTCATATCAGTCCCTTCCTGGTGGAGTTTGCAGGTTAATTTGCCTACAACTTGCACCTTCCAGTATGCTTCTTGATTGAAGGTAACATGGGAGGAACTTTGAGACTCTCTGCACATTGTAACCTTGGTGAAATCAGAAATGGAAGGCTCCAATACAAGAAGGCACACCAAAGTGTCACTATGCTGCCCATTTTAATCCTTCCTTTGAGATGTCCTGTCCTGTGTATTTTATGATGTGTTACTTGTAAACAATGGATTCTGGGCATATTTAATACAACCTGTTATGTTGCAGGACAAAGATTCCCAAACTGTGTAGCTGTCCCCTAAGGGGGTGCACAGGACTGAGTGGGAGAAAGTGGGAATGGCATTTGGGTTGAATTGAGTGGGTGAATTTTTATAGTCTGCAGTAGTTAGGTATTGTTATATAAGAAGGAGAACAGTTTCACAGTGACTTGTGATTAGCATTAGTGATGGGCGAAACCGCCTCGAAAATTCGCCAGCTAAAATTCGCTGGCGTCAAAAAAAAAGGACGCCGGCATCAAAAACAGAATTTTTCATTGTTTCGCGAATTTCGAGGGAAATTCGCAAATTTTCCGGCAAAGCAATACGCCCCAAATTCGCCCATCACTAATTGGCATCACTACCTTGCATAACCAGGTTCCTACATTTAGTTATAGCCTGGGTAAGATTGTATGTTTTCCATGACTCCTTGTGGGTTTCCCCTTAAAACTTAAATTGTGATAGGGACCTAAAGGTGGCCATACACAGGCTGAGAAAAGCTGTCAACAGATAAAGTCAGCAGCTTACTGGCCAGTGTTTGCAGCCCCCCTGAAGGGCTTCAGCAATCAGTTTCTGGCCTAATATCAGTTAGATGTCCATTGGGCAGGCTTAAAATTCCAGTCAGAGGACTGCATCAATTTATTTATGAGGACCACATGAATTTGTTGGTGCAGTCCACGGTTGCATTCCTGGCCTTTGATCCGATCATTGGACTCTAGGGCCTATAATGGGATCAGGCGGATATCGCCCACTTAAGGTTTGCATATCAGTGCAAGATCCGCTCATTTGGCAATCTCTCCAAATGAGCAGATCTGTCCATGTATGGCCATCTTTAGACTGTAAGCTTCACTAGGGACTGAAAGCATGGTCACAGCTCAGAGGTTTTATGTTCAATTCTGGCCTGGACACTATCTGCAAAAAGGCAGGTTAGTTTGTTCCTTATACAATTCCCTAAGTTGTGGTTGTAAGCTCCACCGGAGCAGGTTCTGATGTGAATGATTAACAATCCATGTAGAAAGATGCATAAATGTGTGGAGATCTATGAATTACAGATGACAAAATAAAACAAGAAAGGCAGAAAACCTCTGCTCTAATGATAGGTATTTGATAATTAAAAGAGAACATCAGTTGCTGTTGTGATATTTAATAAGCAAATACACCAAATTGAAGTAAAATGTCATATAATCTTTTGATGCTGGCCTTGCATTTTCTCTAAAATCCCCTCTGAAATTCAGGAACCAGAGCTCTGACCTTTAAAGACTGGTCTCCCACTGGTGAACCCACACGTATATAGACTCAAGACAAGAGCTTTGCTGTTCAGAAGTAAAACTGGGAGCACTGTAAATATTCATGTTTCTCTCAGATAACCATGACTTTAATATTACATTCACTGCTTTTTAGACATAACAATTAGGTCAAAACCCTGAAAAGTGAACTGAAAGTCCTACTGACATGCAGATATTGAGATCCATCCATCTTCACTGAGAGAATATAAAACGGGGTCTGTGCTCACATACTGGATAATGTTCCCCCTACTCTAACTTATGAGAGACACGATGGAGCTCTCTGATGAACTGATACAGAACAAGAGGCCCCAAAATCCTTATACATAGTTCTAATACAAACATTTATTATTTGGAAAATAGTTAAAGCCACCCATATCACCCATTGCAAACATAATACAGTTCAGAGGATCTTTTAACAATACCATCATGACTTGGAGCCATCACACAAAATATTAAGGTCTTTTGTTTGTGTGTCTGAACTGAATGACCCACAATGAGGGTTTGCCCAATGGTAACGTTAGAGTCAGCTCTTGTTGGAGCCACCAGAAGACTCAAAATTTAGTGCTCCATTATTATTCAGAAGACTCAAAATGTGGTGCTCCATTCTTATTCTTCCATACAATTCTTGTTTGAGAAATCTACAATCCCAAAATTCACCATAAGACCATAAGGCCTATTTATGGAAGTTTGGATTTTAGTAGTGTTAGACATTTTTGAAACCATAACGAAACTCACAAACTCTAAAACCATGAATGCCATCAAATTTATAAAAAGATCCTAATATAAAAAGTATGAGTGAACAAAAAAAACTCTTAATGATTCACTAAAAAATAAGAATACCTTGAAAACTTCACGTTTTTTTTGACAATTCCTAGCAAGAAATTTTTTTGAAAACCTCTAAAATTCAGAATGGATTAAACATGGTCCAAAAAGATCGGTGCAGCTCCCAATGACTTCTATAGCGCCTCAACAGTTTTTACTCGCTGAATTCTTGTATTGAATGTTTTCATGGTTTTTCGCTTAAATCTGGAATTTTAAGAGCTTTTAAGAAATATAGAAAAAAAACTCATTTTTTTTGAGATTCATGAAAAAAAAATAGAAGTTAGATTGTTAGTAAATGGACCCCTGAGACACAAGAGCAGGAGCTAAAGCCAGCAGTCGGGTTGTGATAAAGACTTATAATCAGGTAGCAGCACATTTAGTTCTTTAATAAAGTTAATAAAAATATTTAAAAACTGCCTCCCTATAATTGATAACCTCATGGACAAATTCTTATTTCATATTAACACCCATTAACTGACATGCCATGAAAACAATAGTTTAAGATTTATTACTTCCATTTATGCTGATCGAAAACGTTTAGAAGCTGATTTGGTGAAGAAATTAATTGGAAGTCGTGTATAATACATTACTGGTGCAGGAGGATTTATTAAATCAGCAGTTAGATGACTGTGTAAATTTACAGAATATCAGCCTATGACCCTTCACTTGTTGCTGAGCATAGAATTCTTGCCATATAATTTCTTAGCTCTTTTCTGCAACTGGTTGCTGATCAGAAACAGCATCAGATCTTCTCCAATCAGAATGCTGTCAGTAACAGTATGAGATAGAAATGGCACTGTGATATTTTTCTGCATGGAAAGCCAGCAGAAAACAAGACTTTCAAGTTTTTACCATCAATTTAAATGAGACAGGTTGGTTATAGCAAGTGATATTTGTGTAGAAGTAAAGGCTCACTTGCACCATCACAAAATGGCTTGACCCCATGACATCGTCAAATGGGCAAGGACAAATAGGGGCAGATTTATCAAGGGTCGAATTGAAAAAACAAATTCTTAAATTCGAATTTCGAGCTTGTTGTAGTGTACTTCGACTAGGGAGTAGTCCAAATTTGATTCGAATTTGAAAAAAATTCAACTTCGACTATTTGCTATCTGAAACCTGCCGAACTGCTGTTTTAGCCTATGGGGGACCTACTAGAACCTATTTGGAGTCATTTGGTGGACTTTGAAAAATCAAAGTTTTTTTTTGAAAATACTTCTAATCGAATTTGATCGATACGTTCCAAATTCGATTCGAACAACCGAATTCACTCGAAGTTAAAAAATATATTTTTTTTAAATTTTCGGTTGGTCTTTTTTTATTAGAATTTCGAGTTGATGGCAGTTTAAGAAAACTTTGTGATTCGACCCTTGATAAATCTGCCCCATTCTGTGACAAAACTTGAGTTGCACTAGGCTTATTGCTTTACATTCCTCTAGTGCAGGTATAGAGTCCATTATCAGGAAACCTCTTAAGCAGAAGGTCATCTCACAAAGACTCCATTTTAATCAAGAAATTCAAAATTTTAAAACATATTTCCTTTTTCAATGTATTAATAAAACAGTACCTCGCACTGGATCCCAATTAATTTATCCTTATTGGTGGGAAAACACCAACGCTATTGGGTTCTGTATTTAACGTTTAAATACATTTTTAGTAGACTTAAGGTATAGGTACAGTATAAGGCAGGGGTCACCAACCACCGGGCCGCGGCAAATTGGACGCCCACCAATTTGGTATAAGGTATTTATATAGTTATACAGGAGCAGTGACCAGCTCCATGTTGTAGCTCCCACCCTTCCCAACTATAGTCAGGTGATCCCACTGGTGTCTAATAAAAGGGCAGCCAAGTTTGGGAGTTTTACTTTGAAAGCAGCTAGTAAGTTGCAGGTAAAACTTAGTCCCTTTGTAAAATGTATAATGAAGCAATAGAATTCTTAATGAATCCGATGAAAATTGAGCAGAGGACTGGCCAGATATGGGATGACTTTGACGTAGTTGGCCAGCTTAAATATATTGCAATATATGGACAAACAATCCCTGTGTTGTTTAAAGGGTAAGGCATTTTTCAGTAGCAGTATGCACAAAATGTCTCTGTCATAAATATATTGATAATGGGTTGAGTGCAGAGGACTCTTGTATTTGTCTATATATATATATACTGTGTATATATATATATATATATATATATATATATATATATATATATATATCCTGTATGTATGTATATATAATTATATATAATTAGTGTATATATTTATATATATAATTCTCCAATGAGTATCCGCACTCCAAGGCAATATTGAAAAGAGAGGGGTGCACGGTAATTTTTCATACACCAATAGTTTCAAAACCAGCACTCCCTTTAGTGAAAAAATGTAATTTTTATTATTACATAGTATCTACTTCCAACATTTCCGTCAGCATTGGGACCTTTTTCATCCTTGAAAAAGGTCCCAATGGGGACCGAAACGTTGGAAGTAGATACTATGTAATAATAAAAATTACATTTTTTCACTAAAGGGAGTGCTGGTTTGGAAACTATTGGTATATATATTATATATATATATATATATATATATATATATATATATATATATATATATATATATATATATATATATATATATATATATAAAAGGGATTGAGCTGCATTTTTTGATTTAATTATATTATATATGGGGAGGTGGCGCTCTCCTTGATGCTTGCTCTCCCAACCCCCGCTTAATGGTGTCTCTTTTTGTGTTAGTTACAGTTCAGTTGTGCAAAAATAGGTTTCCCAGGGGGCTATATGTTGGAGTGCTGGGGTAAATTTCTATTAATTTATATATATATATATATATATATATATATATATATATATATATATATATATATATATATAAAGAAATTATAAAAAAACATTTTGATCCTGTATTCCCTACACTGTGCTTTTATGTCAGACTTAAAAGACATTCCATCACAAGTGTTTCAGGCTAGAGACAGGCTGTAATTCTATTCTAAGTGCATTTCTGCTTTTTATGTTTCCACCGTCTTGACAGCTGAAAGGTCTCACAATGGCCATGATGAAAAGAGCAATAGGTTAAGGCTTGCCTTTAGGAGCCATTTGTTACTGATGCCGAATTTTATTGTTGCCTAATTAAATACTTTACATTAAAATGGCCACAAAGAAGTCTAAAAAGGCATTGTCTTTGCGAATGAAATACTGATTGATATCATTCTATCAGTTAAAAGAGAAACACACAACTGCATACACAGAGAGAATGAAATACTTTTGTTCTATTTCATTAAACACATTTTGAATCATCCAACTTTCCTTCACTGGCATGGGCAAAATATACATATAATACAAATAAATGTTCACTTTTTCTGATGGTAATGAAGACAATTAGGCTTGTTTATTAGTGATAGGCACAAGCACAAGGCATGTTAATGAGCCACCACTAAAATACCATTAAAGGAGAACTAAAGCTTAATTAAAGAAATAGCTGGAAATGTTGTACATTATGTTTTGTGCTTCTGTACCAGCCCAAGGCAACCACAGCCCTTTAGCAGTAAAGATCTGTGTCTCCAAAGATGCCCCAGTAGCTCCCCATCTTCTTTTCTGCTGATTCACTGCACATGCTCTGTGCTGCTGTCACTTACTGAGCTTAGGGACCCACTCACAATATACAGTAAACATAGAATAGAAATGTAACAATATAAGGCTGATTAGTAATTAATACAGATAATTACTACATGGCAGCACAGAAACCAGTGCAATTAGCATCAGAATTTAATAATCAGCAAACCTGTAGCATCAGCTTATATTACAGCCAGGGAAGGTCATTTTCTGCTGGATAATTAGTGACGAGCCCTAAGCTTAGCTTCTCAACAGCTGCTCAGAGCCCACTGAGCATGTGAGTGTCACAGACACTCCAAAGAAAATCCAAGATGGGAGACTCCTGTGACAACGTTGAAGGCCTGGATTGTTTTTAACATAGAGGTTTTATCCATATTCATTTTTAGGGTTTAGTTCTCCTTTAATGTAGCTCCCAGGAAGGAGTGATATATTCTCTTTCACTTGCTGCAGCCAGATGTGAACATGTGAAGAAAAGTGCAGAGCTTGTAGTACTCGTAGTAAGAGAGAGTAAAGGGATTTGATAGTATACTACACCCATAGTTAAAGCAGGGGCGTCTTTTTTCTATAGGTACCTGAGGGCAAACGCATAGAGCAGAAACTTTAGGAGGGCAGCCTTTGGGTTCCTATATTGCCCCTGCCCACCACCAGACAATATTGGTGGAGGAGATCAGGGAATGGGGTTACTCCTGTTTTATGTTATGAATGCATGCACACAGGTTAGGTAGCGGGCCGGTGACTATGTTCTATTGCTAGGATCCATAATTTTGGAACCACCATATCCTAGCAATGTACACATATGGGCAGGTAGCAGCCGCTAGCGAAAATTCGCAAGAAATACCATCTGCAGGGAGATCGCCAAATTACTAACAGGTGTAGAGGACATTACACTAGCGAAAGAATACATTGCTAATGAATAGTGATGGGCGAATTTATTCGACAGGTGCAAATTTGCAGTGAATTCGCTGGCATCGAAAAAATATGAAATCCAGCAATGGTCTTGAATTGTCACCTGCGTCAAAACCGACGTTTTGCAAATTTCTTTCCAGTTTCGCGAATGAAATTCATGGCAAAACGGGACAAATTCGTCCATCACTATTAATGAAGTCTCATGCCCTTTCGCCAGGCAAATTTTCGCTTAGGCGAACCATCATTACTCTGCAAATTCAATTAAGTGTGAATTTTCCATTACGTTACCCCTTTTCAGCAGAGTTCCTTTGCCAGCTTAGACCTGGCAAACTGATAAGATGAATCTACATCCTCCTCGATCTTATGTCAGTGACATCATATCCTGTATGCCGAACAGTCATATTTTTTAAATTTTGCTTCCTTGTACATGTGTAATAACCGGCCACTTCAAACATTTGCACCAACATCTCTCATATATATAACCTATATGTACCCACCCTATTCGAATTGACCAAAGCGTAAGGGGCAGATTTATCAAGGGTCGAATTTCTAAGTAATGGGAGTTTTTTTTGAACTCCCATAACTTCAAAAATCTAATTAAAACAGACCAATCGAAATTTATCAAAAAAAATCTACGTTTTTTTTCCGGATGAATAGGCCCTTTTTCGATTGAATTCAAATCGTATGAATTGAAGTAACAGCGCATTTGATCAAATTCGATTAGAAGATTTTCCCAAAAAAAAAAAACTTTGTTCAAATTTCACCAATTGACTCCAAATGGGTTCTAGACGGTCCCCCGTGGGCTAAAACAGCAATTCGGCAGGAATTAGATGGCGAATGGTCGAATTTTTAAAGAGAAAGTACATGATAAATTTAGATGTTCGAATTTTTTTCAAATTCAAATCAAATTTGGACTATTTCCTAGTTGAAGTACGCAACAAAATTAAATTTTTTAATTAGAATTTTCACTACGACCTTTGATAAATCTGCCCCAGGGTCGGACTGGGGGGCCCGGGGCCCACCGGGACTGCTGGTCCAGGGCCCCCCCCCCTACTGCGCCGCACCGAATTCGGCCGCTGGAACGCCGCCATGCGCATGCGCGATCGGCGCTTCTCGTGCGCATGCGTGAGCGGCGCTTCTTGTGCGCATGCGCGAGCGGCGATGCGCATCGGCGAAAACTTTTTTTTTCCGAAAATTTCAATATGTACGGGGGTCTGGCCCGGCGGGGGCCCACGAGGTTCGGGGCCCACCGGGTTTTTTCCCGGTGTCCCGCCGGGCCAGTCCGACACTGATCTGCCCCTAAGTGTACTAACGAAGTTTCATTAGGCAGAAACAAACGTTAGCGAAAGTTCGCTAAAGTAAATGAGTCCCCACAGCCCCTCAATCAGAGGCAACTAGATCAATAGAGCCCGATACGATCCCTAATCCAATTTGGGAAAGTGCAATTGTACCGACATTACATTTGTATAATGGAAAACATTAGAATCTAATAGGCTTTTACCTCAATTTCCTGGAATGAATTGTTGATCATGGCAATGAGCATGTTGAGCAATACGATGACCATGGTAACGTTGTACACCCCGTACAGCACATAGCCAATATTCTCAATGAATTTGTGCCCATAGTTGATGACCACTGATTTCACTTCGGAAAGTCCAAAAATAGCCCAGAACAATGTCTTAAAACTTTCTTCAACTCTGCAAATATATAACAAAGACTGAAGGTTAAACCCGGGCTGTACATATTAATATGAGTAAATGGCACAGGAATAAGGTGACGCATTTTAAACATTTGTCCATACTGAACACTAGTTCCTCAGTCATCTACTGAGTCTTCCCGAAAGTCAATATATTTGCTCTTTTTATTTTTTGCTATATACTTATTTTACATACAAGAAGGCAGGGTACAAAGTGCAACAAAAGGGTGTATTGCTGGGGGATTGACACCACTTTTATGCAGTTAATTACATAGTAAATTGCATTTATTGCACAATACTAGTGATGGGTGAATTTGTCCCGTTTCGCTTTGCCACGAATTTGACGAATTTCCCAAAAAAATTTGCAAAACGGCGATTTTGACGCCGGCGACAATTCGCCAGCATCAAAATGGGCGCCAGCGTCAAAGTTGACGCCGGTGCCATTAAAGTCAATGGGCATCTGTTTATCGCCGCCGGTATCAGAAAAATTTTGATGCCGGCGAATTTTCGCCAGCAAATTTTTGCAGCAAATTCATCAAATTATTCACTGGCGGCCAAACGGGCAAATTCAATAAATTCGACCATCACTACACAATACTAGTGATGGACAAATAAATTCAACAGGCGTGAATTTCCATGTTTCGCCGATGGCGAATACATTTACGAAACTCCCATGAAAATTGGACGGCGTCAAAAAAAAATTTGGGCGCTCGTTGGAAAAGTCGATTGCATCAAAACCACCATGCGTCAACACTATTCGGATGCCTATTGACTTTTTGCCGCCCACGTCAAAATTTACGCGAATTGACGCGGGCGGCAAAATTCGAGTTTTGCAAACTTTCACAAAAATGGGAGAAATTCGCCCATCAGTACACAATACTTATTTAACATGAGATGATCTCTTCCCCTATGGTCACAACAATAAACAAATGAAAAAGAAAATGAAATATTTTATAAAAACATATTCAAAAAAATCAGTACTTACGTTGTAAAGGCGTCATTTTGCTTGGCTCCAAGATAATAGGAGTATAGGTTAAACATTCCGATCATAAAGGCTACAAACACCATGATGAAAATCACCATAAATTTGAATATATCTTTAACAGTCCGACCCAGTGATATCTGCAGAGGTCCGAAGCTTTCATTAGCTGGTAAAATATAGGCGATTCTGGAGAAACTTAAAACGACAGCAATTGCATAGAGACCTTCGGATATGAGCTGAGGATCTGATGGCAGCCATTTGATTCTGGCTAGAAAAAATATAGGTTAAGTTACTTTAAGTGAAAGTGAGAGGCTGTACTGTCAACACACACTGCAGGCAGATTTATCAAGGGTCGAAGTGAAAATTCAAATTAAAAAAATTCAAATTTCAGCTATTTTTTGTGTACTTTGACTAGGGAACAGTCCAAATTTGATTTGAATTTGAAAAAATTTTGAAAATTCGAATACTGTCTCTTTAAGAATTCGACTTCGACCATTCGCCATCTAAAACTTGCCAAATTGCTGTTTTAGCCTATGGGGGACCTCCTAGAACCTATTTGGAGTCAATTGGTGGACTTTGAAAAATTGAAGTTTTCTTTGGCCAAAACGTTGAATCAAATGTGCTATTCCTTTGATTCGTATGATTCGAATACAGCCAAATCAAAGTTTTTTTTTTTTAAAAAAAAGTTTGAATCGAATCTTATGACTCTAATTCGAACGAAAAAGGCCTATAAAACAGCTGGGGAAAAAACTTTTATTTTTTTAATAAATTTCGGTTGGTCTTTTTTCATTCAAATTTTTAGTTTTTTTTTATTCGAACTTCAAAAACGCTTGATAAATCTGCCCCTGCATGTGTTTGAATGGACTGCTCATTATTTTCCTTCAAGTTCAGATAAATGTAGACTATTACTAAATATTAAATACCGCTGCTAAAAAAAGTGGCAACACAAAGTCAAGTTTGTAAAATAACTACCAGAGAGAAAAGAGAGAGGGGAGGGAATGCCAGAGTATAATAATTTGTTTAAATCAACAGTAATAATATTGTCAGACAGTGCTGGTGCATACAAAATAAGAATGATTTGTTAATTACAGAAAACAGAGATGGCCAATGTTGTCATAGAGATAACTCATTTTACTCAGCATTTGCAAATTCAATCATACAAATATCACGAGTCTACAGTTTTACAGATTTCTTACAATAACCAGATTAGCACAAGAGACAAAGGCAATTTCACACTGTTAAAGAAAATAAACAACAACGCAGCTCTGGGACCATGATTTATTTTTAATTTTAACTCATCACTAAATAACGCTATCTGACAGAAGAGTCTGAGCCTTGCAAGTCTGACCTACTGTATATAGCAAGATATTGATAAGTATATGGAGTCAATATGGAGATATTTTAAGGGATATTTAAAGAAGATGGTCAGGAAGATATTATGGATAATGATTTTAGGTAGTAGACTTTATAATATAGATATCCTTGTGTCCCTGTGGTTTTTTTTAATGGACAAAGATAGAGATATTGCAGTAAACATGTTTTACATAAATATTTGATACAATGATGGAACACTTACAGGTATAGGATCCGTTATCTGGAAACCCGTTATCCAGAATTACGGAAAGGCCATCTCCCATAGACTCCATTGTAATAAATTAATCGATTTTTTTAAAAATATAAATATAAAATAAACATATTGAACTTTTACCTGACTCTGCACATGGTATAAGCACACGATCACTTTATGGACAGAAGTATCTGGACACCTGGCTGTGCAATATCTCATTCCCAAACCAAGCGTAGTACAGGCATGGGATCCTTTATTCGCAAACCCGTTATCCAGAAGTATGGAAAGGCTGTCTCCCATAGACCCCATTAAATCCATATAATCCACATTTTTAAAAATTATTTCCTTTTTCTTTATAATAATAAAACAGTAGCTTGTACTTGATCCCAACTAAGATATAATTAATCCTTATTGGAAGCAAAACCAGCCTATTGAGTGTATTTAATGTTTACATGATTTTCTAGTAGACTTAAGGTATGCAAATCCAAATTACAGAAAGATCTGTTATCTGGAAAACCCCAGGTCCCAAGCATTCTGGATAACAGGTCCCATACCTGTACTTTGTTTATTGATTTTTGTATGGAAAACTGTCTTGAAGGTTTGAAGAACATATAATTATCACTGACCCTTTCTCGATACGATTAAAACTGACCACTGCTGATCCTTTCTTGATACGACTAAAACCCACCACTGCTCTGTGTCTGGCCAAATCAAAAGTGTTTAGGGGAGTAAGGGTTTAGCTTTCCTCTATGGTTGTTAGACTTCTACAATGTCCTTTAATGTTCTTAATTAAAGAGTTTTAAGTACTGGAAATGTAGGCATGTTCCGTGAGTGGGGTTGAAGTCCCCATTAGTGCAAGAGTTAAAGATGGGTTTTGCTCAAGGTGTATAAAAGCTTCAGGTCAACAATGCTAGGTCTTTTAGAAGAGAGCAGATATTCTCAGACAGGAGGCTCCAATGAAGAGACATTTCTTCCTCAACATAACCGTTTTTTCCAGCAAACAGTGTTAGAATAAGCCAATCTATTTAAGTTTAAAGTAAACTCTTCCTTCATCTGAATAACTAGAATCAAATTTTGAAAAAAAATAGATGGTCACCATAAAGGAACTAAAGGTGGCCATACACGAAGAGATCCACTCATTTGGCAATGTCTCCAAACGAGCAGATCCCTCCCCAATATGCCCACCTTGAGGTGGGTGATAATGGGCTGTTCCAATCGTGGGCCCTAGGGCCCAACAATCGGATTATAATGATGGGTAAATGAGCGGTCAGATCACGGGACTGCATCAACGAACAGATGGGGTCTGCCATCCGTTTGGATTTTTAACCCTGTCCGATCGACATATGGCCAATTTTCAGTCAGATATTGATCGGGGAAGCCCATCGGAGGACTCTGTCTGCAGCTTTTATCGGGCCGTTTATGGCCGCCTTAAGATCTGAAATGGGTCACAAAAAAATTAAGTAGCCCTAATTTAAGTGATCATTTGGAAGAAGCAAGTGCACTACTGGCAGCTCTATCCTTGCACATTATTTGGATTACTAGGAAAGTTCTAAAATTTATCTTTTCAAATTGATGTAGATCTGGTGCCATATGTTATTCTATAAATAAAGCTGAAATCACAGATGTGTCATGTGTAATCAACGGAAACAACACTATCTTACTGAATCAAACCTCCATTGAAGAGAAAAAAAGAGAACACACGAAAAACACAGTTTCTTCTCTAAGAACATTTTAAAGGCAAATCCACTACAACAATGTACTGTATGTTTAATAAACCCTTTCTTCACAAATGGTCTGTTATTCGTTTATGTATTTAACTAGTTGTTTTTGAATTCCTCCAACTAACATTTGTAAAGGATTGGAGAGGGGTGTGAATCCCTTTTATTACCCAGGCTCTTGATCAGTACAACCAGTTTCATTGAGGCCCTCATGCTATTGTTTGATGAAGGGTGATGGGAGCTGAACTGTAACTCTCATTATACAATGTATAAAGACATCTAATAGTTAACCATTTGCAGGTATTCCTTTGCATACAACAACTGTAGTGGCAAATATAGATGCATGGAATAACAGAGTAGAATACACTAGTACCAGACAAGAGATGAGACTTGGTAAAGTTGACCAGTAGAGAAATGCCTTTTACTGGTCCAGATTCCATCCAGTGAAAGCCTCAGTGAGTACATACAGAACTAGTCTTCGTCTTTTTCCAGCTGGAGATCTGGTCACCTGGCGACTAATCGCCTCGTTTTTGCGGCGACCAATCTCCCCAAATGCCTTCCCTGACTCTGTCGCCAGCTTAAAATTAAAAAACGCAGACGCTAAACACATGCGGCGGTTCGTTTTCCAAAGTCGACCGAAGTTGCTTCGGGTGACATCGGAAAACGAATCGCCGCGTGTGACCCTTAGGCAGAGTATCACTTGGGAGACCCACGTCCAGTCTACTAACCAGCGCCGTTTCTGGGGAAGGAGCCGCCTGAGGCGGCTCCTGCATTGCCGCCCCCGCACCGACTTACCTGTCGGCGAGGGGAGGCAGGAACACGATTGCGGAGAGCGCAATTGCGCTCTCTCGCAATAGCGCAGCCGAATTTCCGGTTTAAAAACCGGAAATTCGGCTCTTAAAGGTGCAGGAGCGGCTTTTTGCCGCCCCTGGAATCCTGTCTGGCGCTGCCGCCTGAGGCGAGCGGCTCAGCTCGCCTCATTGGCGGAGCGCCCCTGCTACTAACGCTTGATGGAGCTGAAACTGATTTTACTAGCTGACCTATGTAGCTCAAAACTCCTTGAAATGGAATTCTACTATCTGCTTTCTATGCATCATTCACAAGGTCCCTGTTTCCCAACTTATCTAAGTTTTAGGTTGAGTGGACTCCGTTGCTGAGGCCTACCTCCAACCAAAGCCCTCTAGCAGTTCCATCTCCCGCTAGAATGGAGTCCACAAAGACAGAGAGCCATGTGCTCCCTTCCGTTTATATAGGTAAAGGGCAGGACAATGTCACAGATTCCTGGGCCAATATAAGGAAGGGTCCCTCAAATACAAAGGCTTTCAGGTAAGCATTTAACCTGTCATATTGACAGGTGAACAGAAAGCTGAGTAAAAGATGTTTTGTAGAGGATTTCGAGAGCCACAATTTCATTTACAATCTGAGCTCTAAGCACTATGGGAACTGTTCATAATCCCACGGTCTCTTTGCCCAGGATGATGAGTGGAAGTGGGGTAGCAAATCATAAAAACATAAAGTGACATATTTACTAAAGGGTGAAGATTCACCAGCGTGACGTCATTTTGGTACTTTGCCGATTTACCAAAGGTCACTGGCGTAACTTCGCTAGCGAAGGGGATAGAGTCTAGCGGTACTTCAATCCGTAACGCCTGGCGAATTTGCGCTCTGGTGAATAGACGTAACTCCGCAAATTCACAAAGATGTGGATTTTACTGAACGTTACGTCTTGCGCCAGACTTGCCTTCGCCACTTCAGACCAAGTGAAGTGCAATAGAGTAGATGAGAGTTCCTCAAAAAATAGTTGAAATTTTTTCTAAGTCCCAAAAAACGCTGCCGTCTTTTCCTTTTTTCAGGGTGATAGGCTGCAAAAGAGCATAAAACTTTTTTGGGGTAACCCGCTTCCCCCCTACATTTCCTAACATATGGAACATAAACTATACACTGGGCACATGTGTAGGGCAATATAACAACTTTATTTTATTTAATTAAGGTTTCCCAGACTTGTGTAGTGTCATGTATTTGCTGCAACATATACGTCCATTCAACTTTAACTTCCCGCCGTATTAGGCAATGCTAGCACAACTTACATGGTTAAATCAGGTTGAAAAAAGACAAAGTCCATGAAGTTCAACCCCTCCAAATAAAAACCCAGCAACCATACACACACCCCTCCCTACCTTTAATTAAAATTCTATATACCCATACCTATACTAACTATAGAGTTTAGTATCACAATAGCCTTTGATATTATGTCTGTCCAAGAAATCATCCAAGCCACTCTTATAGTCATTAACTGAATCAGCATCACAACATCACCCGGCAGTGCATTCCACAACCTCACTGTCCTGACTGTGAAGAACCCCCTACGTTGCTTCAAATGAAAGTTCTTTTCTTCTAGTCTGAAGGGGAGGCCTCTGGTACGGTGATCCACTTTATGGGTAAAAAGGTCCCCTGCTATTTGTCTATAATGTCCTCTAATGTACTTGTAAAGTGTAATCATGTCCCCTCGCAAGCGCCTTTTTTCCTGAGAAAAGAACCCCAACCTTGACAGTCTACCCGCATAATTTAAGTCTTCCCTCCCTCTAACCAACTTCGCTTCACTTGGCGCAGTAACGCTAGTGCAACTTCGACAGCGTTCGGCACCCTGGACGCAACTTCGGATTTTAGTGAATTAACATTGTTCTGGCGAATCTACGCCTGTGAGCGAAGCCGTCGCTGGCAAATTTTCAGAGTTTAGTAAATTTCCCTCATAGGGGGTTGCAGGTTACCCATACTAGTCATTCTTTGGGATTACTAGAGGTGAGCATGGTACAGACAACAGCATTAGAGGTTATTTACAAAGACCCTGGGGACACAAGTCGAAAGGCACCAAGGAACGCAAAAGCTTTCAAAAAAAGAGAAAGCAATACCCAGGGTAACTTTAAGCAGGTATCTGTCTCTGTATTTTATTTACAGCAAGGTCTCTGAACAAAAAAAACCCTTTCAGTTTATACAATATATACAGCAAAAAATTAAAGTACATTTTTCTGATATCAGAGCAGACTGGTCAACTGGCAGTCTCAATAAGTAAGAAACCTGCCACTGCCACCATGAGGGCCAGCTAGGGTTGTCACCTATCCCGGTTTTTAGAAGTACTGTCCAGGTCAAAACTGCCTGGACGATTTTCCAAATCAGGAAAACTGGGTAAGATTCTGTGAGATTGACCAATTGCCACATGATAGCTTCAACCTCAACACCATTGACCCCTCCCCATGACATCCCCACCCCTGCCACGTCACCACCCAACCCCCCGGCAGGGAAAGATGGCAACCCTGGGGCCAATACAGAAAAAGTATTCCACTTACTGGCTTTACTACTTCTCCCTCTCAGTTTTATCATCCACGCACGCTAGTTCCCCCATTCCTGGTTCCTACTTAATAAACAAAGAACCCCTTTAAAGCTAGGGATGGGAGAATTTTTTCGCCGCAGAAATGACGCCCATAGACTTGTATGGCATTGTGCGTCAAAAAAAATGATGCGCGTCAAAAAAACCTTTCCTGCAGCATTTTGCCGGCTGCTAATTTTTGCCGAAACGAAACAGGTCAAAGCCTACTCAAGGCACCTCTCTTTTTTCTGAGTAAACACAAACCCTGTTATTCTTCATATCTGCTGTGTCTCATAGAGCATTCTGGGAGAGACATGCCTACTCTCTAGGATTTTCCAGCCATGGAGCCATAATTTATATTTTTTATTGTTATTTTTTTTATTATTTACTCATTTTTATTTACAGTGATCTGAAATTAAAAAGAGAACTAAATACAGTAATTGTACAATTTGTCATTCAGTAACATGAGAGAATGGGGTCTAAATACTTTATCAAGTTAGTAAAAGTCATATATGAGTATGGGGTGATATATTTCTTGCCTGACCTATGGATCAATACCTCAATACAAATGTTAAGATGTCTAATGCAATACACTTATCAACTTACTTATTCCTTTGTTTTGCACTTACAAATGTTCCACTTGCAGCCGACGAAATAAAGAGCTGATGGAAACTCACCTAGAGTGTAGTACTTTATTTCGGGAGGCAGCGTTGCGCTCGACACATCCTTGATGCTCTCATCGTCGTCAACATAGTTCTGCGCCCGGGACGCATGCCAAAAAGCCATAAACCTGGCAATAAACGACGCGGCGAAGATGGCTAACATTCCAAAGTCGAGAATATTCCACAGCTCAAATATATATTCACGGGGCCCCTGCGACCAGATCTCTTTGCATTCGGACCATATCATGCCTGTGTCAAGCAGAACAGAACTAGTTAGCGGCAAGTAGACTGTCAGCAGAACAAACCAGCACTTAAATGAACAGTAACAGATAAGTACTACTATAGTTTATATAAACAAGCTGCTGTGTAGCCATGGGGCAGCCATTCAAGCACAGGATACACAGTAGATAACAGATAAGCACTACTATAGTTTATATAAACAAGTTGCTGTGTAGCCATGGGGGCAGCAATTCAAGCACAGGATACAGAGTAGATAACAGATAAGTACTACTATAGTTTATATAAACAAGCTGCTGTGTAGCCATGGGGGCAGCAATTCAAGCACAGGATACACAGTAGATAACAGATAAGTACTGATATAGTTTATATAAACAATCTGCTATGTAGCCATGGAGGCAGCAGTTCAAGCACAGGATACACAGTTGATAAAAGATAAGTACTACTATAGTTTATATAAACAAGCTGCTGTATAGCCATGGGGACAGTCATTCAAGCACAGGATACACAGTAGATTACAGATAAGTACTACTATAGTTTATATAAACAAGCTGCTGTGTAGCCATGGGGGCAGCCATTCAAGCACAGGATACACAGTAAATAACAGATAAGTACTACTATAGTTTATATAAACAAGCTGCTGTGTAGCCATGGGGGCAGCCATTCAAGCACAGGATACACAGTAGATAACAGATAAGTACTACTATAGTTTATATAAACAAGCTGTTGTGTAGCCATGGAGGCAGCCATTCAAGCACAGGATACACAGTTGATAAAAGATAAGTACTACTATAGTTTATATAAACAAGCTGCTGTATAGCCATGGGGACAGTCATTCAAGCACAGGATACACAGTAGATTACAGATAAGTACTACTATAGTTTATATAAACAAGCTGCTGTGTAGCCATGGGGGCAGCCATTCAAGCACAGGATACACAGTAAATAACAGATAAGTACTACTATAGTTTATATAAACAAGCTGCTGTGTAGCCATGGGGGGCAGCCATTCAAGCACAGGATACACAGTAAATAACAGATAAGTACTACTATAGTTTATATAAACAAGCTGCTGTGTAGCCATGGGGGCAGCCATTCAAGCACAGGATACACAGTAGATAACAGATAAGTACTACTATAGTTTATATAAACAAGCTGCTGTGAAGCCATGGGGGCAGCCATTGAAGCACAGGATTCACAGTAGATAACAGATAAGTACTACTATAGTTTATATAAACAAGCTGCTGTGTATCTATGGGGGCAGCCATTCAAGCACAGGATACACAGTAGACAACAGATAAGTACTACTATAGTTTATATAAACAAGCTGCTGTGTAGCCATGGGGGCAGCAATTCAAGCACAGGATACACAGTAGATAACAGATAAGTACTGATATAGTTTATATAAACAATCTGCTATGTAGCCATGGAGGCAGCAGTTCAAGCACAGGATACACAGTTGATAAAAGATAAGTACTACTATAGTTTATATAAACAAGCTGCTGTATAGCCATGGGGACAGTCATTCAAGCACAGGATACACAGTAGATTACAGATAAGTACTACTATAGTTTATATAAACAAGCTGCTGTGTAGCCATGGGGGCAGCCATTCAAGCACAGGATACACAGTAAATAACAGATAAGTACTACTATAGTTTATATAAACAAGCTGCTGTGTAGCCATGGGGGCAGCCATTCAAGCACAGGATACACAGTAGATAACAGATAAGTACTACTATAGTTTATATAAACAAGCTGTTGTGTAGCCATGGAGGCAGCCATTCAAGCACAGGATACACAGTTGATAAAAGATAAGTACTACTATAGTTTATATAAACAAGCTGCTGTATAGCCATGGGGACAGTCATTCAAGCACAGGATACACAGTAGATTACAGATAAGTACTACTATAGTTTATATAAACAAGCTGCTGTGTAGCCATGGGGGCAGCCATTCAAGCACAGGATACACAGTAAATAACAGATAAGTACTACTATAGTTTATATAAACAAGCTGCTGTGTAGCCATGGGGGGCAGCCATTCAAGCACAGGATACACAGTAAATAACAGATAAGTACTACTATAGTTTATATAAACAAGCTGCTGTGTAGCCATGGGGGCAGCCATTGAAGCACAGGATACACAGTAGATAACAGATAAGTACTACTATAGTTTATATAAACAAGCTGCTGTGAAGCCATGGGGGCAGCCATTGAAGCACAGGATTCACAGTAGATAACAGATAAGTACTACTATAGTTTATATAAACAAGCTGCTGTGTATCTATGGGGGCAGCCATTCAAGCACAGGATACACAGTAGACAACAGATAAGTACTACTATAGTTTATATAAACAAGCTGCTATGTAGCCATGGAGGCAGCCATTCAAGTACAGGATACACAGTAGATAACAGATAAGTACTATTTTAGTTTATATAAACAAGCTGCTGTGTAGCCATGGGGGCAGCCATTCAAAGCTGAAAAAGGTGAAAAGCCACAGGATCCACAGCAGCTCTGTAGTATACAATGGGATTCTTTAGTACTTATCTGTTATCCCTTGTGTACCCTGTGCTCGAATTGGTGTCCCCATGGCTACACAGCAGCTTGTTTATATTAACTATAGTCGCTGCCCCATTTGCCTGCCTGCTGAGGAATCCAGCTGGCTCTTGAGCTTCAGTGAGATAATGATCCAGTGGCAGTTGTGAGAGTCTTACAGGACAACAAAAACACTGATGTAAAATCTCCCTGTAGGAATAGCAGATGTGACGATGAACAGCACAGACTGACTCCCTGAAACTCCTTTTTCTTAAAAACCTCACTGACTAAACTGTCAGATTCGGATGTGGTCACATGCTGTGTATTAAAATAACCCCTGCTAGTGCTCTAAGTTCTCTAATGTGATGGCCAGGAAAGGTGGGTGAACTATAAGTTTGAGGAGGCTACCACTGTAAGACTTGCAGTTGTTCTCCTTTTGGCAAGGCTAAGCATGCCTAAATATTCATTATTTTCCACCTATGATGGTGGTCCAGTGTTGGGAAACAAGGAAGCAGGACAGCTGGAAAAACAATGGAGAGATTGCTGCATGGAGGGAAGCTTCTCTATTGTCACAGACTAGCTGTTCCTTCGTGGACATATTGGTTCTTGGGACATACAGTACTTGCAGTCATTGCAGTATTTACGGGGCTGAGTTTGCTGATGTACTTATACACTAATGCTTGATGATGCTCAGACACAAGGCTAGGAAAGATGAAGTCAGTGGCAATGCATAAAGGCCAGGCCATCCAACTGAAATAGTGAAGCTACAACATGAACGTTCTTGATGTCCAGCCTGTGATCCCTCAACTGTTAACTACAGGTATGGGACCTGTAATCCAGAATGCTTGGGACCTGGGGTTCTTTCTGTAATCTGGATCTCCATAACTTTAGTCGGCTAAAGAATAATTTAAATATTAATTAAACCCAATAGCATTGCTTTTGCCTCCATTATAGATTCATTATATCTCAGTTGGGATCAAGTACAAGTTACTATTTTACTATTACAGAGAAAAAAGGAAATCATTTTTAAAAATTTGAATTATTGGATTAAAATGGAGTTTATGGGAGATGGCCTTCCCATAATTCAGAACCTTCAAGATAATGGGATTCCAGATAACGGATTGTATAACTGTCATCAACAACTAGAATGCCAACAATTAGGGCCAAGGATGGAAATTTAGTATCTGTGATGCTTTCCTGTAGTATAGTGAGCAGAAAGCAGCACGTGACCCTGTCCATTGGTATTGCTTTCTCAACCCCAGGGAACTATGGGTGGGCAGAAGAGAAACGTGTCTAGGGCACAAAGGTGAGGTGGCGTCAAGCATAACCTTCTTCTACCTGGCTACAACTAGTCCATTGCCCTTCCTGGAGAATATTTTGGCAAACTATTTCACCGGTGTGTCACTCCTCCCTCCCACTCCAGCTAAGTGTCACTGCCGGAAGATGGTGGCTGGGCCAGGCACACTGGAGCCTTGGCCCGGCCCTGCTCAACCCTACCAGAAACATCTGAAATCCTCATGTTGCATGCTGATTAACAATCATCAAAAATAAATGCTGAAGACTGTTTTCCAAGCACCATAAATAATCAGCCATGGAGTGCTGAGATATTATATGTGGTTGGAATAAGGCGGCTTCCATACTGGTACGTGAATAATCTTTACCTATTACCCAGGAAATAATGAGCAATTCCATCCAGGAGAAACAAGATGTTTTCATCCTAAAGAGCTGCTTGGCGTTATCCGTGAGGCTCTCATTCGGAAGGATCTTGGTGCCTTCAAACCTGTCGGCGGCATTCATCACTAGCAGTCCCAGGAAGATGGTGAACGAAGCCGCATGCGCCACAAACTTCATAAAAGGGCCACGCATTATCTTACCAAGCTGGTAAAAAAATAAAGACATTGTGTAAATGGATTGGGTATGCAAAGCTTTCCTCGGATAATATGTTAAGTCAGGAAAAGAAATGCTTGTTAAAGGAACAGTAACGTCAAAAAATAAAAGTGTTTTAAAGTAATGAAAATATAATGCACTGTTGCCCTGCACTGGTAAAACTGCTGTGTTTGCTTCAGAAACTCTACTATTGTTTATATAAATAAGATGCTGTGTAGCAATGGGGGCAGCCATTCAAAAGAGAAAAGGCTCAAGTTTCAGAGCAGTGTTACTGTTCCTTTAATAGCCCTGCAGCTTTTAATCAAGTTAGAAAGAGAGACGGGAATGTAAATCAGCTATGTATCAATTAGCTCATGAAGGTGCACATTAATTTATTTAACTGCTGGCTGCCACACATTAAATTCGAATGTGAGATTTATTTTGCCTCGACCATGGAAACAGTCTTAATTCGAATATTCGCCACCTAAAACCTGCCGAGTTCATGTAGAAGTCAATGTCAGAGGTCCATTGAGCCATTTGGAGATGTTAATAGCCTTCCTGACATTCAAGTTTCTTTTTGGGAGAAAAATTAGAATCGTACTAATCAAATACAAATCAAATATGATTCGAATTTTCGGGTTGGAACCATTCGATCGAATATTAGATGTTGGAATTTTTTCTTAAAGGAAAAGGAAAGTTGTCTTGCACTTGGGTGTGCCAAATGTAAATGCCGAATGGTTCCAACCCGAAAATTCGAATTTTATTTGATTTGTATTCGATTAGTACGAATCAAATTTTTCTCCCAAAAAGAAACTTGAATGTCAGGAAGGCTATCAACATCTCAAATGGCTCAATGTACCTCTGCCATTGACTTCTACATAAACTCGGCAGTTTTTAGGTGGCGAATATTTAACCTTTGATAAATAACACCTGGGGAGGCCCATTTATTAAAAGTCGAATTTGGAATTCATGTGAATTTTTTTTTAATTCGAATATACTCACAATTCAACTGGGAGGTTATTTAAAGGAGAAGGAAATTTGTCTTGCACTTGGGGTGCCAAATGTTAGGCAACCCCAAGTGATTGTATTTACTTACCTGAAACCCCGGGCTGGTGTTCCTATCGGCAGAAAACTGAACCGGCCCGGGATTATACCAGCAAGCACCTTGGAGCAATCCTCTGCTTCTTCTTTCTTCAAATTTCCCTGGGCAGACGCATGCGCAGTAGAGAGAAATAGCTGAATTTTTAGTTTAAGTTCGGCTTTTCACTCTACTGCGCATGTGCAGCCGTGCAAGAGGAAAATGGAAGTGGATCACTCCGTCCGTGGTGCACGCTGGTAAGTAAATACAATCACTTGGGGTGCCTTACATTTGGCACCCCCAAATGCAAGACGACTTTCTTTCTCCTTTAAGTAACCTCCCAGTTGAATTGTGAGTATATCTGAATTTAAAAAATTCACATGAATTCCAAATTCGACCTTTTGATATATGGGCCTCCCCAGGTGTTATTAATCAAAGGTTAAATTTTGAAGTTATGTGAATCTTTTTTAACTCCAATAAATTTGAATGTAGTTGAATGGGAAGTATTTTATGAAAAATTTAAATGTCTAACATTCAATCGAATAGTAACGACCCAAAAATTTGAATCGCATTCTAATCAAGTTTTCCTCCGAAAACAAACTTCAAATGGTTCAACGGAGCTCTGTCATTAACTTCTGCATGAACTTGGCAGGTTTTGGGTGGCAAAGTTTCAAATTAGAACTGTTCCAGGGACGAGCTGTGATAAATCTCACATTCTAATTCAAATTCGAGTTAGTGGTTTTATATTTGAAAAAAAAAATTGAAAATTTGAATTTACAATTCGAACCTTAGTAAATCTGCCCCTAAGTCTGCATGGAAAAATCAAGATGTGTAATTGATGGGGCTTTAGTCTTCAGTGAAAGAATACTATTTTCTTAATTACCGTACAGGTTTCTCTTGCTATGTATAAAATAGCATATTTTGAGAATGCAGTGAAACTGTGCCCTTTGCTGAACAAAACATTTATCATTGTCTGAGAATTCAGGATTCATAATAATCCTTGGTCAGCCTGGTCTGAGATGCTGAATCTCACAGAAAGCTCGTATTAAATATTTTTTTTTCCCAGGATTAATGGGCTAATTGAACCCACCCGCTACGTATGTACTGTCCACGGAGATCATTAAAATGTGATTGGAGATTTTCATTCTGTGCCATTGTTTTTTTTTTTGTTAAAGCAAATTATTATTCTAACTGAAACTCTGACTTTTTCAGTTCAGTTGGAGGTCTAATTATTGGTCAGCATTCCCCCTTTCCCCCACCCATAGCTCATGAGAAGATTACAGATATAGAAAAGCATTTGTTTATCAGCCTTCAGCCACATAAAATAATAATAATATCTAGGGCTGCAAATAAGTTTTCCCCCAAGATTTCATCCAAACCGCCCTTCGGGCTGGGCTTTTAGGTGTATCTACTAGAACAGTAATTCCCAAGCAGTGGCTCATGACCAACATGTTGCTTCCCAACTCCCTGGATGTTGCTCCCAGTGACCTCAAAGCAGGTGCTTCTTTTTGAATTGCTGAAGGCAAGTTTTAGTTGCTTAAAAACCGTGTACTGCCAAACGGAGCCTCTTGTAGGCTGCAAGTCCGCGTGGGGCTATCCATTGCCAATAATATTCCATATTTTGCATCTCAGGTACGTCTTGCAAGATTATTATGATCCCTGATCTAGCAGATGAAATGATCATTAGTTCCAAATCTCTTCATTTGAAGCATGAGCCCCTCTTTTTACTATTCTGAGTCCACCAGGATGGGGCAGCCCCTTAGTTTGGGAACCATTGTTGTAGATGCTTTTGACTGGCTACAGTTAACAGGTTGTTGACAGGTTATACTGGGATAAGTTATTCATAGCTACTACATAATTCCTTGTGTATTTATTTACTAGCTTGAATGAAATGGAATGTGGTTTACATTGTGTAATAGGACCGAGCTTCTCCCCACTACCAGCAGGGAGGCACAACAAGCAGGGTAAAAGCCAGATATAAGCACTGCATGGGCAATGTGATCCTTAGTTATCAAGTGTACGGGTTCAGTTTCAAAGTCAGGTACCACCAGACCTTCCAAACTTTCACAAATTGTAGATAATATCCCTCTGGAGAACAAATTTCCTTCCTCAAGAGATCAAGAGATCCTTCCTCAGGTGCTTGTTTAAACAGTGCACATAACCCAAATCACCTTTTAAAGCAAAATGAATACAAACAAGAATGTCCATTCCACCATGTGGCTAGACACATTGATATACATCAGGGATCCCCAACCTTTTGAACCCGTTAGCAACATAGAAGTAAAATGAGTTGGAGAGCAACACTAGCATGAAAAATGTTTTTGGGGTGCCAAATAAGGGCTGTGATTGGCCATTTGGTAGCCCCTTTGTGGATTGTAAACCTACATTGAGGCTCTGTTTGGCAGTACATCTGTTTTTTATACAACCAACACTTGCCTCCAAGCCTGAAATTCAAAAATAAGCACCTACTTTGAGGCCACTGGGATCAACATCCAAGGGGTTGGAGAGCAACATGTTACTCACGAGCCACTGGTTGGGGATCACTGATATACATTGTTACAAAACACTCTTACAGAGTATTGCCACCTAATGGCCTGCTCCGGTACTGCACCAAAAAGTCCAAATCATTTATACATTATATATTGCAGCAATTGGTCGTCTCCTACCTGCTGAAAAAAGTGTCCCAGTAAGACGTTGAGAAAAGTCCATATAGGCTGCAAATATAAAATCATCAATCAGATTTATGAAAAACATTTGTAACTCTGTGCACCATTGAACCATTAGGATTGAATGATGCACAATGTTCAAATGTTACAAATGTTCAGATTTATAAATCTGATTGATTTGATGCAATTGGTTCTCCAGAGTGATATTATCTACAATTTGTAAAAGACGGATATTTGTTGTCACCGAGAAACCTATAAACAGTATGTTTGATATTGTGACCACAGACGGAAGGCTATTAACAAATGGGGGTCTGAAGAAGAGTTTGGAGGCACGGAAGGGATGGGAAATGCTGGAATGCAGAGTAGATGCCATTTAACTGCATATAGATAATGAGTAGTGGATGGCTTATTACCTTACTACACGGTGCAATCCAATAAACCATTGCCAGAAACGGCAATCCCATTGCGACAGCTAAAACAACCAGGAATTTTACAGCGGTGGTCTGCTGGCGTAACCCCGATAGATTCTCATACCAGATTGAAAGGAGCTGCTGCTGACAGTTTGGATGAGCGACAAACTGAAACAAGAAATACTCTGTTAGATTTAGCTTTGTGACGGCAGAGAATACCCATTTATTATGACGTCTCATTCCCTTCATGGTTGTAGTAACTTTTATTCAAAAACGTAATTATTCTCCAAGTTTTCATTTTGTTAATGCATACATATTCTTTTCTGCTTCTAACAACATAAGCGCTTTATTCGTAAGGTCCTATGCAAAGAGGCTGAGCAGCTTTAAAGGGAAACGATTAAACTTTATAAGACACTTTTTAAATACAATCAATTAAAAATTCTGCATCATTTCTGAAATAATCAAGTTTATCCTCACTATTCCTCTATTAGAATCTGTTTCTCTTCATTCTGTCTTCTTGCAGCATTTGGTGTCAGATATTCATTGACAGTTAGTCCAATATATCTCATAGGGGGGCTTCCTTTCCTATATATATATATATATATATATATATATATATATATATATATATATATATATATATATATATATATATATATATATATATATATATATATATATATATATATATTTAATATATGAGAAAAAACACACACCACCCCACTATCCCTTGTTTTTATCCTTCTGATTCAAGCAGAGGTCTGACTGCAGTCAGTATTCAAATTTCACAATATCAGAAGGGATAGAAAAGAACCCCCACTTGATCAGTTAAACTGAAGCAGTCACAATGTATTTTATACACACTTAGGGGGCTGATTCACTAACTTCGAGTGAAGGATTCGAAGTAAAAAAACTTCGAATTTCGAAGGTTTTTTGGGCTACTTCGACCATCGAATGGGCTACTTCGACCTTCGACTACGACCTCGAATCGAAGGATTCGAAGAAAAATCGTTCGACTATTCGACCATTCGATAGTCGAAGTACTGTCTCTTTAGAAAAAGAAGGTCATAGTAACTATTAATTAATAATTTAGTCCTCATTTGGGGTAGCACTTAATCAATTTGCTTTCCTAAGTTTTTTTGATCGAAGGATATTCCTTCGATCGTTGGATTAAAATCCTTCGAATCGTTCGATTCGAAGGATTTAATCGTTCGATCGAAAGAATTATCCTTCGATGCTTTTTTTTTATCTGCGCTAAATCCTTCGACTTCGATATTCGAAGTCGAAGGATTTCAATTCCTAGTCGAATATCGAGGGTTAATTAACCCTCGATATTCGACCCATAGTGAATCAGCCCCTTATTAAATACCCGTTAAGTTATAAACACTTGGATAAACACCACTAATTAGTACATAGGGTTAAGTATATCACTTAGTAATGAGTTATAAAGTTCTGTGCAATAAGTTATAAAGTGCAGTGTGATAAGTTGATGAAATTTTAAAAAAAAATCAGAAATCCAAAAGGATCTATATTGCAATAGACCATAGAATTCGGACAAGACCCCTGCACACAGATTTGTACCCTACCAAATTAATCAATTATATTGTGCCAAATTGATTAAGCGCTACCCCAAATGAGGACTAAATTATTAATTAATAGTTACTATGTTATTAAATAATTGCTTGTATTGAAAAATGACTAGATTGAGAGAATTAATTCAATAAATATAAAGTGCTAAGAAGTGCTGTATTAGTTACTACAGCACTATTTTCTATCCCTTCTGATATATATGTATGCTCATTCATTTAACCGATTCCAGTACAAACAAAGAACAGGAGGAATACGTAGGCTCCTACCTTCTTGAGCTCATACTTAATAGCAAGTTTTAAGCGACACAAGCTGGGCCGGCCCTCTGATTCCACGTTGCCGTTGTTTGTATCCACATCACCATTCAAAATGGCTTCCACCTCCTCTGTATTTCTGCACAAATCGAGAAGCCCAACAACAAAGTCCTTGCATTGCATAGACAATTTTTTGTAGTCATTCTAAAAACAAAACAAAAACATGTAATATACATTTTACAAGATGTGCAAAATCAAGATATGGCAAAATCCTTCAATTTTATATTTTTTCATTTACAGTCATATGAAAAAGTTTGGGAACTCCTCTTAATTCTTTGGAGTTTTGTTTCTCACTGGCTGAGCTTTCAAAGTAGCAACTTCCGTTTAATGTATAACATGCCTTATGGAAACAGTAGTATTTCAGCAGTGACATGAAGTTAATTGGATAAAACAGAAAATAAGCAATATGCATCATAACAAAATTAGACAGGTGCATACATTTGGGCACCCCAACAGTGATATTACATCAATACTTAGTTGAGCTCCTTTTGCAAATGTAACAGCCTCTAGTCGCCTCCTATAGCCTTTGATGAGTGTCTGGATTCTGGATGGCGGTATTTTTGACCATTTCTCCATACAAAATCTCTCCAGTTCAGTTAAATTTGATGGCTGCCGAGCATGGACAGTCTAATTCATATCATCCCATAGATTTTCCATGATATTCAAGTCGGGGGACTGTGACGGCCATTCCAGAATATTGTACTTCTCCCTCTGCATAAATGTCTTTGTAGATTTCCAAGTGTGTTTAGGGTCATTGTCTTGTTGGAATATCCAACCCCTGCAGCGGAACTTCAACTCTGTGACTGATGCTTGAACATTATCCTGAAGAATTTGTTGATATTGGGTTGAATTTATCCGACCCTCGACTTTAACAACACAGCCCCACAGCATGATGGAACCTCCACCAAATTTGACAGTAGGTAGCAAGTGTTTTTCTTGGAATGCGGTGTTCTTCTGCTGCCATGCAAAGCGCTTTTTGTTATGACCAAATAACTAAATTTTTGTCTCATCAGTCAAAGCACTTTGTTCCAAAATGAACTTTTGCATACAACAAGCGACTCTGTTTGTGTTTGCGTGAGTGCAGAAAAGGCTTCTTTCTCATGACTCTGCCATACAGATGTTCTTTTTGCAAATTGCACTCAATTGTAGAACGATGTACAGATACACCATCTGCAGCAAGACATTCTTGCAGGTCTTTGGAGGTGATCTTTGGGTTGTCTGTAACCATTCTCACAATGCCACTCCTGTATATTTCTTGACCTGCCAGGCCTGGGTTTTACAGCAACTGTGCCTGTGGCCTTCCATTTCCTGATTACATTCCTTACAGTTGAAACTGACAGTTTAAACCTCTGAGGTAGCTTTTTGTAGCCTTCCCCTAAACCATGATACTGAACAATCTTTTTTTTCAGATCTTTTGAGAGTTGCTTTGAGGATCCCATGCTGTCACTCTTCAGATGAGAGTCAAACAGAAGCACAACTTGCAATTGGTCACCTTAAATACCTTTACTCATGATTGGACCCACCTGCCTATGAAGTTTAAGACTTAACAAGCTAATCCAACCAAGCTGGTGTTGCCAGTAATCAGTATTGAGCAGTTACATGCATTCAAATTAGCGAAATTACTAGGGTACCCACATTTTTTGCACAGCCAGTTTTTCACATTTGATTTAATTTCAATTGAATACTGCTTCACTAAAAATCTTTGTTCAGAAAACACCCCTGTACTCAGATATTCCTGGGAAATGAAAGACATACCACTGTTATCTTTTTTGTTGAAAGTGGAGTAAATTATTATGCAGGCAGGCTGAGAGGGGTTCCCAAACTTTTTATTGAGGAATATACCTGAAGGCAACTTACAATGAGATGATTAATGACTTCAGCATAGCCTGCAATATACATTATTCTGGAATGGCCGTCACAGTCCCCCGAATTGAATATTATGGAAAATCTATAGGATAATTTGAAGCAGGCTGTCCATGCTCAGCAGCCATCACATTTAACTGAACTGGAGAGATTTTGTATGGATGAATGGTCAAAAATACCGCCATCCAGAATCCAGACACTCATCAAAAGCTATAGGAGGCGTCTAGGGGCTGTTACATTTGCAAAAGGAGACTCAACTAAGTATTGATGTAAAATCTCTGTTGGGTGCCCACATTTATGCACCTGTCAAATTTTGTTATGATGCATATTTTCTGTTAATCCAATAAACTTTATGTCACTGCTGAAATACTACAGTTTCCATAAGGCATGTTATATATTAAACGGAAGTTGCTACTTTGAAAGATCAGCCAATGATAAACAAAACTCCAAAGAATTAAGAGGGGTTCCCAAACTTTTTCATATGACTGTAAGCCTTGTACAAGAGACAACACACAAACAATCCCTGGGCAGATTACGTGGCCTATTTATAAAGGAACAATGTTAAGAAAATGTCAACATTTCAGATATATTGACAATTTCCCAACTTGCCTGTCATTTGGAAAGCAAATGCTTTATTGCAACATGATCATCCACGGCTTATTCTCAGAGAACCTAAAGAACTTCCATATTCTCTACAACCAAAATATCAGTGAAATAACTGTAAGGCACCCAAGGGGTTAAATTCTGTAATGCTCAGGAGGTCCCAGTTCTGTTACCTATGCCTTTTGAGTAGAAAGTGTCCTCTATTTTCCAAAAGGTAGTGTGACCTTCTCCTGCCTGTACATAATAGGAGGGAGCACAAGGCTCTTCCACTTTAGACTCCAGAGGTGCATATGCTGGGGAGCATGGGGACAGAAGGCCCCAGTATATAGTTGAGCCCTAAAGTGACCCGAGCCTTAGAGACTGCAGGGACCCCATGAATGTAGAAGGCTCACTCCTGTCATAGTACACCCTAGGAGGTAAGATAGTCACGGTTATTGATAAGGAGTATTTCTTTGCTCCACCAAGAAGAATTAGTGGGGCTTAAAAATCTTCAGGTAAAATCTGCCACAGAAGGGACTCTAGTCTGGTAAGGCTTAGATATTGTGTATTCCCTTGAAGCACCACTAGACAAATCTACACTGGGCCTGACACCTGGGTGAGTCTGCCTATTATTGATGCATCTATTGCCTCATTATTGTACCATGGAACTTGGAAGTACCTCATTAACAACACGTTAAGTACCACTGGTGCCTTTATTGTATCTAGTACAGATAAAATGTAGATTATACTTCAACTTTTTCACCCTTTCACCAGATACTGGGCCCATCTGAGGGAGAAGGTCATGGTCCAGCAGTGCTCAGCATCTGAGGTTGAATCCCCTTTCTACCCATTACATAACTGTCAGCTCCGACCTTGTATTATGCCAATATTCTATTAGGTAAGCACAAGCAAATAGAAGCAAATAACTATTTCTCTCACAGTTTGGCTGTTGCAGCAGCAACCTAGAGCAAAATTCGACTTTATCAGCCTGTAGAACATTTGTGGGACAATGCCATATATAGCAGCAGTAAAACACTAGAATAACATTCTTGGATGAGTATGCAAGGTAACAAGCTAGAAGAACACTTCCAATAAAGAGTGTTACAGGCAAGGGGATTATGGGGAATTACATCAGGGATAGAATGAGCCAAGAAAGGGCCAAAGAAGAACAGACAAATAGGTCAGGGAGAGACAGAAAGAGATAATGCACCTGTCGGTAAAATGTTGTTTCCTGGCTAAGAGTCCGGATGAGGGAAACAATAGTATTTTTGCAAGAAGCGCTCCTCAATGTGTGCTGTGCCTTCTGCACTATAAACCCACTCGTAGTGTGGACAGTTATGCTGGGACATGACTATGACCTGGTATTGGGTATGAGCATATGTGTGACCAGCTTGGCTGTCTACAATTAGAGTGGGCTCCTGATGCAGAGGGCACATCATTTGATTGAGAGCTTTTCTTGCAAAAATACTATTGTTTGCCCTATATAGAGTGTGAGCTTCGTTAGCGCGTACCTCCACTGGGGGAGGCAACATTTTACAGATAGGTGACCTATAAGCAATGAAGTATTCCCTTTAAAAACCCACCTATTGTTGGTTGTGCATCTGTTATGCATCCTAAAGGAGAAAGATAGGCGCTCTGTACTTAGGGGTGCCAAAAGTTAGGCAACCCCAAGTTATTGTATATACTTACAGTCCCTAAAACACCAGTCCGGTGCTCCTATCAGCAGAAAACTGATTCCAGCGAGCACCACGGAGCGATCAGCTTCCGGCTTCTTCTTTCTTCCCGTGGGTGCCCAGGCACAGTAGAGTGAAAAGCCAATCTTTAACAGAGAAGTGAACTATTTCATTCTACTTTGCATGTGTCTGCCCCAGGAAATCTGAAGAAAGAAGAAGGAAGCCGATCGATCCATGCCGGATGGGCAAATTTTTTCACCTTGTTTCACCGCGGAAATGATGCCCATAGACACGTATGGCGTCGCGCATTAAAAAAAAGACGCACGTAAAAAAAATTTGCTGCAAGTCAGAAAATTTTTGGTGCCCGTATACTTTGATGAGCGTTGGCGACATTTCACTGCCGGCATATTTTTGGCGAAACGAATGGGTCAAATTCGCCCAAACCTACTCCGTGGTGCTCTCTGGAAGAACCCCCGGACCAGTGCAGCTTTCTCCTGATAGGAGCACCGGCGGGGGTGCGAGGTAAGCATATATAATCACTTGGGGGTGCCTAAATTTTGGCACCCCCAATTAAATATGACTTTCCTTCTCCTTTAAGGGACCGATCTGATTTATACAGACTTTATCTATACATTTAGATGTTTACTATGTTTAGATGTTTACTATGTTACTCCTAGATCAGTTAATGAGGCTGAAAGAAGATCAGGGCATGCAGTCAACATTGAAACAAATCAATTGTTATCTCTTGCTTGGCAAGAGAGAAGGCAGTGCAAGATGAAAAACCATTAGGCGATTACAGAGAAGTAATCATCCGTGCAATATATACAGTAACATACAGTACATTGTTCTAATGTACAGTGACACAAATGAAAAGGTCACTTTTAATAATCTTCAGCTAACAGCCTATGAAACAGAGACTGCCTGGCTCCAAATTAGCAGAAAGTACCCATTCTCTACACTGAAATGGGCCATGGTTTTAGATAAATCCCCCAAAATTATCACCAAATAATACTGCTGTTCTAGATCTGGACCTTTGTGACCAAGAAGTTTCAGTTAGACACAGCAGCTAGTGTATTTTACTCTTCTGTGGAATATGGTGCCCCAAGCCTTTTGGAAATATTTCTTCCACTTTCCCTATTCCATGGATGTCAATCATTGAGCCTATTTATAGGAGGATACAAAACTCATCAGCCTATGCCTACGTATCTGAGGATACAAAACGCATCAGCTTATGACTACATTTCAAAGGATACAAAACGCATCAGCCTATGACTATGTATCAGAGAATATGAAACCCATCAGCCTATGACTGCATCGGAGGATACGAAAAGCATCAGTCTATGACTACGTACTGGAGGATACAAAACGCACCAGCCTATGACTATGTTTCAGAGGATATGAAATGCATCAGCCTATAACTACATCGGAGGATACAAGATGCATCAGCCTATGACTACGTATCAGAGGATATGAAACGCATCAGCCTATGACTATGTATTGGAGGATACAAAACGCATCAGCCTATGACTATGTTTCGGAGGATATGAAACGCATCAGCCTATAACTACATCGGAGGATACAAAACGCATCAGCCTATGACTACGTATCGGAGAATACAAAACGCATCAACCTATGAATACGTATCTGAGGATATAAAACGCATCAGCTTATGACTACATTTCAGAGGATACAAATGCATCAGCCTATGACTATGTATCAGAGGATATGAAACCCCTCAGCCTATGACTACATCGGAGGATACGAAATGCATCAGCCTATGACTATGTATCGGAGGATATGAAACGCATCAGCCTATGAATACTTATCGAAGGATACGAAACGCATCAGGCAGTGCAGCTTTTCAAGATGTGAAATAAAGTTTTGTTTTTTATCTTAGCTGCTGTATCTTTCCAGAGTGCTTGCCATTCTGCTTTCTTGTTGAGGTTTCTCACACATTCTAGTCCTACCTAAAATCAATTTTCTTGCAAGGGTAAGTAAACTGTTCCTCTATCAACAATGCTCAAAGATGGTGTTGATGCTTATTTTCCAAGATGCCCACATTTTATTGAAACAGACACTAAAATTGAACCTAGTTCACTGAGGATTGTTTAAAAAGGTATGTTGCTGCACACTATCAGCAGGGATATTGGACAGCAAACCTATTCTCAATGGTTCCTAGTGAGTCAAGCCTAGTCATTCAAGGAGGGGTATGTGCCACCAAAAATTACCTTAAAGGGGCAAATTTACCTAGGGTCGAATATCGAGGGTTAATTAACCCTCGATATTCGACTGCCGAATTGAAATCCGTCGAAGGATTTAGCGCAATTTGTTCGATCGAACGATCAAAGGAATAATCGAAGGATTTTAATCCATCGATCGAAGGATTATCCTTCAATCAGAAAAATCTTGGAAAGCCTATGGGGACCTTCCCCATGGGCTAACATTGGCCTTGGTAGGTTTTATTTGGCAAACTAGGGGGTCGAAGTATTTTGTAAAGAGACAGTACTTTGACTATCGAATGGTTGAATAGTCGAACGATTTTTAGTTCAAATTGTTCGTTTTGAAGTCGAAGGTCGAAGTAGCCCATTCGATGGTCGAAGTAGCCCAAAAAAAACATTCAAAATTCGAAGTTTTTTTCCTCTATTCCTTCACTCGAGCTAAGTGAATGGGCCCCAAAGTGTACACATTATAATGAGTGTATTACATTCAAGGTCCAGCTTATTATCCATTTTATTTTACAATACAAACATAAGCCAATAATATTGAAATAATTGTACATGTACATATTATGTACATACCTTAAATTCTTTTTCAATATTTGCTAGAACAGCCAACTCGTTACTAAGTTGCAGAGCTGTCATTACCGGATCTTCGCTGGAAAGGGAAAGGTATGCAGGACTTGCAAGCCCTTTGTAAGCATTGATTCTAGACCGAGAGTGACTGAAGGAGTCGTGTTTTTGCTTTTCACTGCATTCTGTACATTTGCAGAAATAGTCATGGGGCCTTTCAATCCGGGCCCCCTTTCTCAGGAGTGTGTGGACTATTTCATATTCCTGACAATGGGCGGCCAGAATGATAGGGGTAATATCCTGTGAGAACCTTGTACCATCCTCGTCGTAGGCGTAGAAGTCATCATGCTGGAACTCAGACTGACTAGGGCTCGTCGTGAGCCTTTTTCCTTCAGAAAATGACGGGTGGCTTAGTATTGCTTCAACTATCCGTACATACCCTTTACTGATTGCCAGCAACAGAGCATCTCCAACTCGGGCCAAGTTCTCCTTTTTCAGTAGAAGTTCTGTAATTTCCAAGTGTTCATTAGCTACCGCTAACTGCAAAGCATTCTGTCCCATATAATCCACACAGTTCACATTTAAGGACCCACATTCCTCCATCATTTTACGTACTACGGGGATATTCCCATATTCTGCAGCATCTAAAAAACGTTCCTCTTCTGCAGAAAGGCTTGCTGAGCGATCACTAAACATATACGCTGGTCCTCGGTTAGCTTGCCTCCGACCCTTTTCTCTGAGTATTGTTTGCCGACGGTGAGATAGTCTGCTGTCAGTGCTCTGCCTGTGTCAAAACAAGAATTAACAATCATCGTTTTATCACTGTTATAAAAAGGACAATACAAACATCTGATATAATTAGTGATGGGCGAATATGTGCCTTTTCGCTTCACCGTAAAATTCGCGAAACGAATTAAAATCAATGGGCATCCATTGTCAATTTTAGTCAAAATAGTCACGTGCATAAAAATTGACGCACGCCGGTGAATTGTCATCGCAGTTTCACTAATTAATTTGGAACTTGGAAACTTGGAAAAATGAAACTAATTTGTGTCTGGCGAATTTATTCGCCCATCACTAGATATAATGAGATTTTTGTCTATAGAAACAGATACTGCAGGCAAATTTAGGTACCTCAAGCCTTTGGGAAATATTCCTTCCTTCTCCTTTATGAATGAAAGGAGATCTCACCCTCAGCTTTGAAAGACTTTTATACTGATTTAGGGAGACACCCAATGAAATTTATTTTGCCATTGGCCATCGAAGACAGGTTTGTTTGACCTTTATTGTTCTAACAAGGCAACGGATTGGTAGACTTGATGTAACTGTATGTTTAGTTTCAAACATTGACAAAAGTATGTGGACATTCTTTAATAGAACTGGAATTGGCTATTTAATGCACCCAATTATTGCCAACACAGGTGCTGCTACATCATACAATAACATGTTTGGGTAAGGCCCTTTTAAGAAGGATAATAACCTCATGTACAAAGACAGGTCCATCCCAAATTGGTTTGTGGAGATGGTAGAACAACGTGACCAGCCTGCATCTGCCATTGTAAATGAACACCTGTGGAAGTGATTGAGATGCCAGTTTGAGCCAGGCCTGATCCCCGACATCAGTACCCAACCTCTTTCATATGAATAAAAGCAAATCCCATCAACAATGTTTCTGTATCTAGGGTAAATGTTGTTTTAGTAGCAAAGAGAGGAGCAACTTGGTTTTGCAATGAATTGTTGGACAGGCAGGTGTTGATCTACTTTTGGCCATATAGTGTATCTCATGGTTGAGTTATCACAAGAAATGTCTTGAACTTTGAAACTATTGAGGTTGATGGGAGAATCTGAAATTCAATTAGGAGAAACATTAAATGCAGGCCAATGGGTGACACATACATTAGAACTTTTGGGTGTTTCACGGTGAAGCTACAGTATAAGCAAGATGCATTAAACAGAGGGGTTTGGAGGTCTTATTGTTATTAAATTTATTGGTCAACCGGCTGAAAGAAAACAGCTAATTGGTTAATATGGGCTCAAAGACATGAGCAGAGACTGCATATATTATTACATTCCCCATAATGCTTTGTTATATATATTAAACACTCATTTTAGGCAACCATGTTCTTCAGCCACACAGAAGCACAAAGGTCACAGTGTTTCATTGATGAAATTATTTACTGTTTTAAAAGGATTACTATGGAGAAATCAGATACAAGAAGGTATTTTATCTTCATGTGTACACTACATGAAAAATCAGGCTTAAATTAGACAAAAACAAAGAAATATCAGTAGGGGTCTTCTTCATTTTGGCCCTATAGAAGCATCATAAATTGATGATAAGTTCAAGGGGTGACCTAAAGAAATTCTTGTTTCCTTTACTCCCTGATTATTCTGTAGATAAAGCAATAGGCTGCAGGGCTGAAGAGAAATCAATTTGATGTAGGACAACTAATTCATTTCAGTTCGAGACAAAGTTCGGGACAAGGGACTGCTGACAATTCTATATATTTCAATGGAGATTTCTGGTGCAAATTACTGACAACGGGTGACAGACCTGTTACTATAGGTGACTGGTTAAGTGGGGGGGCAATAAATCATAGTGACTCCCAAAAAATACAGGAAAGTTGACATGTCTGTAAAGGCCAAGGGTCAAAATGGCAGAGACTTCTGAAACTAGTCAAAAGGATTTTACATACACTCGGTACATGATACAGTACCAGTGACAGTGTAGAACGTGTGCAATTATCTGTATAGTAGCTTATTGCTTGTTCCTCGCACAAGTTGAATCTGAAGCTAAATGATAGATTCACATCTTAGCCCTTACGCACATGGCCTATACTCTCCTTACACTAATGATTTATAATGTACTTATGGTTGGTCCAGTCTTTTGCTCTCTGTACCTGGGTCATTCAAGTAAACAGTGATCCCCAACCACTGACTCATGAGCAACATGTTGCTCACCAACCCCTTGAATGTTGTTCCCAGTGGCCTCAAAGGAGGAGCTTATTTTTGAATTCTTGGCTTGGATGAAAATTTTGGTTGCATAAAAACCAGGTGTACTGCCAAACAGAGTCTCCTGTAAACAGTCCACAAAGAAGCTTCTAAATAACCTATCACAGTCATTATTTGGCACCCCCTGAAATTATTTTGATGCTTGTTTTTCCCCAACTTCTAGAGCAGGGATCCCCAACCTTTTGAGCCCGTGAGCAACATTCAGAAATAAAAGGAGTTGGGGAGCAACATAAGCATGAAAAATGTTCTTGGGGTGCCAAATAAGGGCTGTGATTGGCCATTTGGTAGCCCCTATGTGGTTTGTCAACCTACATTGGGGCTCTGGTTGGCAGTACATCTGTTTTTTATACAACCAAATCTTGCCTCCAAGCCTGGAATTCAAAAATAAGCTCCTGCTTTGAGGCCACTGGGAGCAACATCCAAGGGGTTGGAGAGCAACATGTTGCTCACGAGCTACTGG